>NC_082611.1:3447500-4047500 GCF_030936135.1 Gavia stellata
GCTTCTCTGTACTCTGCCCTATCAGCCTGTATAAAGCGAAGCAGAACACGTTTGGTTTCTGTTAAGAGCCAGAAACTCAGGAACTTCCCTTTTCCTTCTAGAGAGAAGGGTTTTCCAAGTTCAACAAGATCTACGAATACGACTACCAGATGTTTGGCCAGGTAGAGTTTTTTTTCATTCTACTGCTGGATTAGAGAAGTGCAAAATAATAATTATTAAAAGCCATTCGTCAGAAGTTATGAAACGCGTATCCAGTGACGGGGACATTTTGTCCAAAGATGAGGAAAAGTCAGATGTTCTTTTCTTGGCTCAACCACTGACCTGTTTTGTTGCTTTAAGTCTTTCAACTTTCTGGTTTTGTATCAGTCAAAAATGTGTTGCTATTTAGAATTGGGAGCTTCCTACAAAAACTGAGGCCATAGATTTAGCTGTCAGTAGAGAGAAGAGCTTGTTACGATATATTAGCAGGAGGGAGGTGTCACTGATTGTGTAGATTGAGAACTGCATCAAGATCTTGGGGCTGTGGGTAGTTTTTAGAAAATGATGGGCACTAATTACCTTGCTCTGTCTCTTGCAGAATGTTACTATGGTGATGACGTCCGTGTCGGGACACTTACTGGCTCATGATTTTAAGCTGCCGTTTCGCAAATGGTTGGTACTTAGTAGCCCCTCGCAGGAAGGGGGGCTGTCATCTTCTGCTTTCAACCCTGAGCTGAGTGGGGCACTGCGAGTTCAAAGACTAGGGAGCAGGGAGAGACTTTGACACTGCCTGCAGAGCAGGGTGATGAGCACCAAATTTTATATCGAATAGTTAGAATACTGTTTCAAATTACTGTCTTCAGAGCGCTAAAAACCCTCGAAGTCATAATACTGGTTAAAAATACATTAAGGCAGGCCCAAGGAATTAAACTGATTCCAATACTTGATTGATGTTTTTGTGTTCTTTGTTCAGCTAGGAGTTGTCCTGGGAAGTGAGGCGCTTTCTCTGTCTTCCCTCCCCTTTGTTCTCCCTGCTTGAAATAAGAGAAGTTGCTTGTTTAGGGCTGCCTTCCAGACTTGCTGTTTTCTCTGGTTGCTTTTTGTTTCTATTGCTTTTAAGCGTAACTCAGTATTTCATGTGAACTCTTAAGTTGTCTAAGACGAGGCCTGTAATAAAATGTATTATTAATTCCAGTACTTGAACAGCACTTCCTCGCAAGACAGCACCAGTTAGTGTCTCACAACATATGTTTTAGTTTTTATTATACACACTGCTTACCCTCTGTTTACCAGGCATAGCTGCAACCCTCTAGCTCTTTTTGATGCTGAAATTGAGAAGTATTGCCCTGAAAATTACATGGATATCAAGGTACGTTGTTTTTAAGAGTTCCCCTGAAACTCTGAGTTCAGAGGTCAGTTCTACAAATATTGTCTCAGACAGAAAGAGGATTGTACCTTTGTCCTTAACGTCCAAGTTCTAGACTTCAGCAAATTCCTCCTGCATTTCCTAGGACTATATATGCCATTCATATGTGACATTGAAAGTCTCCTGCTCGTGTACAGTTAGTGCAGTAAAGGAACAACTACTTTGCTAAAAGTAGAAATGTTTTTTTCCAACAAAGTGGAATTGGTAATTGCATCTCGATTTTACAAAAAATGACATTTTCAGAAAACAGATTGTGGTACAATCCAATCCAAGCCATGGTTTTTAACAGTAAATAAATGACTCAATTCTTTTGAAAGCTGCCTAATCTCATGAGAGACAAAATTACAAAATGTTATTGCAACAATCTATCTCCATGGATACGCGTTGCATTTCATGTTCAGTTAGTGAGTCATTCTAAAATTAAATGACAAAGCAAGTGGCCTGGTATGTCTCACTCTGCATTGTTTTCTCATCTCAGAGAACCCTTGAACGAGAAGTCCAGCAGTGCCAAGCTTTGGTGATCTGGACTGACTGCGATCGAGAAGGAGAGAATATTGGCTTTGAGATAATTCACGTTTGCAAAGCTGGTGCGTAGAGCATCTTCTTCATCAGCCTGAGTTCCATTAAAGTGCTGATTTAACAGGTATCGCTGCTCGGAGATCTTGTAACAGAGGCATATTCTCAATCTTACTGTGTCCAGGTTAAATATGTTGACTGTAGTTCTGATAAATATGTGGCGCTGATAGACCGTAAATATATTCAGCTATTGGAAAGCTATAGAATAGGTTGACAGCATACTCTTTTGAAGATAGCCGTTCATTAGTTGCTCCTTTCCATTGGTGTTTGAGTAGCTCTTTGATTTCTTTTTCTTTTGTGTCTGACAGTAAAGCCAAACCTCCAGATTTTCCGAGCCCGTTTTTCAGAGATTACGCTTCATGCTGTCAGAACAGCCTGCGAGAACCTTACCCAACCAGATCAAAAAACCAGTGATGCCGTTGATGTCAGGCAGGAGCTGGACCTCAGGATAGGTATGTAAACACGCACTGGAGGTGAGAGCAGGCTGCCAGGCCTGAGCTGCTGCATACACCACTACTAAAGGGAAGTGAGCAAGAGTGTGGTAGGTAGGCTGGGGACAGCTTTCTTATCAGTGTGTAGCTTATTGTCTATAAATACTTGAACTCCCTTAGACTGCTGTACAAATGAGGTAGCCAGCCATCAGGCTCTTCCTAGCTTCTCGTCTAACCACATTGAATGCACATTGTTAAAGCCCAGCAAGGGGTATTTAGGAATCATCTGTTACTGTAGCCTCAACACAAAACAGAAATGCCCTCTGTAGTATCGTAAATCTGATTTTTTAGCTCAGATACAACTAACTCACATCTCATGTTTTACTGGAAACATGCTCTTTGAAGCAAATGTTAGGTTTATAGCTCACGCAGCACTGACAGGCTTCTGCAACTGAATATTAAGAGTAAAATTAATAGAGTATCAAAAAGAACCATCTGAAGTGTTGTGATTATCCTTCAATGTCGTTATTATTCTGTTCTGCTGTCCGTTTTGTTTTCTCAGGTGCTGCCTTCACCAGATTCCAGACGCTGAGGCTCCGGAAGATCTTCCCTGATATTTTAGCAGATCAGCTGATCAGCTATGGTAGCTGCCAGTTCCCAACGCTGGGGTTTGTAGTTGAACGCTTTAAAGCCATCCAGGCCTTTGTTCCCGAAGCCTTCTATAAAATAAAAGGTATGCTTGGGGAAAGCGAGTCCTGGGCTCCATCTTAAAGGGCTTGACGTGTATAGAGAGGAAAAACGTCAGGGTAACAAACAGACAATGCTGCAGAGGTAGTTTCCTCTTCCTTTGCCACGACCACTAAGCAGAACAGAAAGGTTTCCCAATAGTGTGGCCTCACTGCCTCTGCTGCATTTCCATTGTATTACTACTGTATCACTCAGATCTGTTGTTCAACACAGTGACACATGATCATGAAGATGGCAGTGTGGTCTTCAACTGGAAGAGGAACCGGCTCTTTAATCACACAGCGTGCCTTGTCCTTTACCAGATGTGTATGGAGGTAGGAAAGCTTGTAAATAATTGTATAATCCAGTATCAGCCAAACATTTCCTGCATCCATCTCACTCAAGACATTTAAAGAACAGTTTGTGTAAACTCCTAAAGGAGGTTTTGCATTTTGCTTACTCTGTGTTTAGGATCCAGTAGCAACTGTTGTTGAGGTTGGGAGCAAGCCAAAGAGTAAATGGAGGCCCCTGCCCCTGGACACTGTGGTACGTTTGAACTATGTTGAAAGGACTTATCCGAAAGAAGCTTTGAACAGATATTTTACTCACCACTCTGAATTATGCACAAATATTTGGGTTTTTTTCCTGGCTCCGCCCAACACAGGAACTTGAGAAGTTGGCTTCCCGCAAACTGAAAATAAACGCAAAGGAAACCATGAGAATAGCAGAAAAACTCTATACTCAAGGGTAAGAAAGCACGACTTGGCTTGGTAAACTTAATTCTTTCAAAAATAAATAGCCTTTAGTCCAAAATGGGAAGCGTCTTGGAGCACCTCTTAAAGAGCTCTTCTGTCTTTCTTCTTAAGGTTCATCAGCTACCCCCGAACTGAGACCAACATTTTCCCCAAGGAGCTGAACCTCTCTGCCTTAGTACAACAGCAAACACAGGACCCCAACTGGGGAGCATTTGCACAGAGGATTTTGGATCAGGGTGGGCCAACCCCTCGGAGTGGAACCAAATCAGATCAGGCTCACCCTCCCATTCACCCCACAAAATACACTGCCAGCCTGCAGGTGAGTTTAACAAAGGGAGAGGTAACTGGATGGTTTGTATTGCTTGATAAATAAAGATACAAGTCTTAATAATATGGTCAGTAGCACAGTATCCTCACCTGAGATCTCGCTAATATTTCTTGACATCTCATTAACACAGGAGGAAACTCTGACCCTCTTTTACTGTTTGATATTAGGGCAATGAGCAGAGACTATATGAATTCATCGTGCGCCATTTCTTGGCTTGCTGCTCTCAAGATGCCAAGGGACAGGAAACAACTGTGGAGATCGACATTGCTAATGAGCGATTCATTGCTCAAGGACTAATGATCCTGGCCCGAAATTATCTGGAAGTCTATCCTTATGAGAAGTGGAGTGATAAGGTAATACCTTTGAATAATGTAGATGGGAGAGGCTGAAGTACCTGGAGTTTAAAGTTGCGCTTCATTGCCAACTTCAGACCCCTCTACAGAACATCCTTTCACAATTTCTGACCCGCTGGCTGTTTCATTCAGAGCCATCTCTGCGGAAAACCCATGCAGCTTTATTGTGCCAGCTTTGGATAGATTCTTCCCCTTCTGACACCACAGCAGAGATCATACAGGGCTGTGGGGTTGACTTTACTCACTTAGAGAAGCTGCAATTGCTATTCTGTGGTGCCTCTGGCAGCGGATTGATTATTGCCTAATCCTGAGGACCCTGAGACTGGATCTCCCCCAGAACAGCGTGCTGCTCTATTACTGCACTGACCTGCTGTTAGCATGACATTTTGTCTTCAGTGAATGGACCAGAAGGCCATTTCAAAGTGATTCTCCTTCCCTTCAGGTTATCCCACTGTATCAGAAAGGGTCTCGCTTTCAGCCCACTACAGTGGAGATGGTGGATGGGGAAACCAGCCCTCCATTGCTCCTCACAGAAGCGGATCTCATTGCTCTCATGGAGAAACATGGCATTGGTCAGTATTGGCAGCGTGGCCTCTCGCTCTTGGGAGAGCTTTGTTCATAAGCTTCTTAACTTCTCTAACACCAGTTCTGTCCCACCCTCAGAGTAGGGAATTCCCTAAATGTCACTTCAGATAAGAAATCACTTAAATATACAGAGCAAAGGGATAGTAGAGACCTGCAGGCAAAGTCCAAAGATCCTAAGGAGTCTGCAGTGTGCCCCCAGTACCTAGGGAGATGTGCAATTTAGGGTTGAGGGTATGCCTGCCAGCGCCTTGTTTGCCTCAGTGCCAGTGGGACATGAGGGCAGTGCTGCTCCTGACCGTAAGTTGTCTCCTTGTCCCTTTAGCACCTTGCACTCTGCAGTAGGCACAGGGGAAATCATTTCTTGCCACCTAATTCAACTAACAACCTGTCTGCTTTCAGGGACTGACGCCACTCATGCTGAGCACATTGAGACAATTAAGACGCGGATGTATGTGGGTCTTACAGCGGATCAGCGCTTCCTCCCAGGCCACCTGGGCATGGGGTTGGTTGAAGGTAAGGGCAGTGCCCATTAGGAAGATGGCAAGTTCCTTACTTGCTCCTTCCTTTCGCTTACCGTGCAGTATGTTCCTCAGGCTATGATTCCATGGGCTATGAGATGTCCAAGCCTGACCTTCGAGCTGAGCTGGAAGCTGATCTGAAACTCATCTGTGAGGGGAAGAAAGACAAATCTGCAGTGTTGCAGCAGCAGGTCCAAAAGTACAAGCAAGTCTTCATCGAAGCTGTGGCCAGAGCCAACAAGTGAGTCCTGTCTTTGCCCTCTTCTGTTTGATTTGCTGTTCTGGGAGACGCTAGCTTGTCATCTGGGGCTCAGCCTGGAGTGGGATCTTGTCACACTTTCCCTGGAGCTCTGCCCAGTGTGTGTAGGCATTTGCATGGGAAGGCATGACTCGCAGCCTGGCACACTGTCATGAGTTGGTGCCAACTAACTGCTCATCTTGGTTTAAACCCTTAAGATGAAACTCAGAGCTGGCTGAAGGAGACAGCAACATGCACTGACCTCTTTCATGTTGTACCCATACCTAGCCTGTTCCAGAGGCGTGGTGCTGCATCAACATATTCGTGGAGAAGCTCAGAGGGGCTGGGTGGATGGCAGCAGGCGCTAATTCACTGCAGTGCCCAATTGCTTTTTGCAGAGGAGACACACAGGATGCTCTGCATGTTTTTTTTATAGGTTGGACCAGGCCCTGGCTCAGTATTTTGGAGAAGCCACAGAAATTGCAGAGCAAGAGGACGTCTACCCAGCAATGCCCGTTTCCGTTCGGAAGTGTCCACAGTGCAACAATGATATGGTCCTGAAGACTAAGAAGAATGGCGGGTTGGTGATCTTCCCTGTTGTAGAAAGTAGCTTTCTGTGTTGGTTTGTTTTTTCTAGGCATTGTTTGTTTACCTCCCCTCTGCAGCAAGCATGAAAACTTGGGCTGCAGCTAGCTAACTCCACCAGCTACATAAGCTGTGTGGACTCAGCTGAACCTTTCTCTCAAGTATGTATTTGCCCTTATAAATAGTTGTTTTGACAATTTCTGACTGCTTAGAAGACGGGAGAACAGATCACTGTCTTGACTTTGCCGCATCTGGTGCCTGTGTCCCATGGCAGGTTCTATCTCAGCTGCACGGGCTATCCAGCCTGTAAAACTGCGGTCTGGTTTCCTGATTTTGTGCTGGATGTGGCCAGGGACGAGAGCGTCTGTGCTGTGTGTAAACCACATCCAGTTCACAGGTAGGTCATACCAGTTATCCCTTGGGGAAATCTAGCCCCTCCTTACATGTTAGCCATCAGGGCCAGAGACTTCCGTGGGCTAGGCTGGGCAACCCTTTTCCATTCCAGTCTTGGAAAGCTGGAGCAGCACTCTCATGGCTTGGGGATAGAAAGAAGAGGGGTTGGGGAAACCCATTTAAGCATAGCAGAATTTAAAAAATAAAAAATCAAGTCCACATCGAGGTCTGTTGATGAGAAGTTATGAACTGGGAGACTTCCATTCTTCCTTTCCTTTTAGACTGAAGTTTAAATTCAAGAGAGGCAGTGTTCCACCCATGATGCCCCTGGAGTTTGTTGGTTGCATCGGAGGCTGTGATGAGATGCTAAAAGAGCTCTTGGACCTGAAGTATTTACACAGGTCATCCCAACCTGCATCGTCAGCCAGCCAGCAAGCTAATCACTTGCAGGTCAACAACTCCTTTAATAGAGCTAGTGGTGAAAACAGGCACGTGAGGGGGACCACAAACCTGGCACCAGGACATCTACTCTCCTTGAGCTCAACGAGAACACCTAGGCCTGCTCCTTCAGCTGCTCCAGATGATGGGAATAACGCAGTGGTGTGCAACTGCGGGAACGAAGCCCTGCTGTTAACTGTGCGCAAAGAAGGGCCCAATCAAGGCAGGCAGTTTTACAAATGCAGCGCCGGTACCTGCAACTTTTTTCTCTGGGCTGATCAGCAGTCAGACGACAGAAGCAACGCGACTCCACGGGGCTCTGCGCTACCCCAGCCCTTTGCAGGAAGGGGCCCAGCAGGATTTCAGCGCTCAGGAGGAGGGAGAGGCCCAGAGCTCTTTGGAAGCAACAGCTCCAACTCAGGAGGCAGCACAGTCTGCAAGTGCGACCAGCCAGCTGTCACGCGCACCGTCCAAAAGGATGGGCCCAACAAAGGGCGACAGTTCCACACCTGCTCTAAACCCCGAGAGCAGCAGTGCGGCTTCTTCCAGTGGGCAGATGAAAACGTGGCACCAGGTAAGGCTGGGCTTGGGGTGAGACACAGGCATTGGAGGCTGTTCTTGAAGCTAAACTGAACACACTTCTCACAGATGCGTAATGCTAACACAGCATGACAGCTCTTGGAGCAACTCATACATTTCACAGACTTCAGGCTTGTCTTTAGAACATCTGTCAGCAGCGTTATAGCACTTCAAATGTTGCTTGTAACAACTGAGTCTGGCTTACCTTTCCAAGTGCTAGCAGGATATGTCCTCGTAGCACACATCTGCTGAGCTCCGAGCAGGATGCTTCTGCGTGCAGTAAGCTTGAGCATTTGTCTGTCCGTGACTTGTTGGATAAAGCCCAGCAGTCTTCTCAACAGTTTCTTTGGGAATTTGTCCTCTCAAATTATGGTGCTCAGCTTTGTGAGAGCTGTTACCGACTTGGTACAGAGTTGAAGCAATGGCACCACTTTTGGAGCTCTTAAACCCCATTCTGTCATGCCAGGGAAGCTGTGCTGCTCCCTCTGCCCTAGTTTAGGAATGCGATGAAAGGCCAAGTCCGTCCAAAGCTTTGATCAGAGCTGAGAAACTGAGTGTGGCTGCTGTGAAAAGATGCTGAAAACAAGTACCCATAAAAAAAAAAATCACAAAATAAGGATGTGAAAAAAAAGAGCACTGACACAAAGGGACAGTAAGCAAAGTATAGAGATGGGGGATGTGGTCCGAGAGAGATCTTCAGTGCTGGCCGCCTCCTCCTTAGACATTTGGGCCTAAAGGGATAGAATCAAGTTTTCAAAACTACTTAAACCAAGTTTTACCCTGGCATGTTTTGTTGTTTCTGCTTCAGCTGTAGACCAGAGCATGCAACGAGGCAGATCGCTTTCCCCTGTTCTGTTCCCACATTTCCCTGATGCTGCAAGACAAATGGGTAACATTTAACTATTCAGACAAATCTGAAGCAAGTGTAGTTTCAGGAATAATCTGAGTGGCTGGGATAGTAAAATCCTTGATCTGCCATTTTGAACTTATCTTCTGTTTCTCATCTACTTGTACTTTCAAAGGTACTTAAATGCAGGTTGTTTCTCTCTAGGGCCTTCTGGAGATGTCTCTTTGAACCACTTTGGCAACAGTGGAAACTCAAGAGGGTTGGGAAGTAAAGCCAAGAGACCAAGCAGTCTCTCCTCAGAAGCCACCGCCAAGAAACCACGGACCTGTAGCATTTGCCACCAGCCTGGCCACACTAGGAAAACCTGCCCTCAAACCCGCTGAGCCTGGATGGACATCTCAAGAGCCTAAAAGGTCCAGGATTGTGAGCTGCTATGGGAGCAACTACTGCTGAAAGGAACTGGAGTCTAGAAACAAGCATCTTCAGTGTTTTCTGGAAGGGCTGGTTGCAGGCTGCTCCTGCTAAGGGATACCATCCTCACACATGCGTTATGAGGGTTCAACCAGCTTTGAAAGGTGGTTGCACTACTGGTGTCAGCCTTTGTTTCCAGCTCCTCTTCTGCTGAGCAGATTGGGATAGTCTAAACATTTCAAGGAAGCATTTGGAAACTGAATCCTGCAGAGAAAACAGCACTGGATCTAGTCCACCTGCAGCTCCCACTGTGGTGGTGGTTGTGTGCAGCCTTTCTAGACGAGGAAGAGCTGGATCGCAGCCATTAGGACAGACAGCAGGCTGCTTAGCTCTTCTCAGTCCCTGGCTTTCCACAGTGTGGAATTTTTATTTTAAGTTGCTTTCTAAGTTGATGTTACCTGAGCAACATTCCCCTTTCTTTTTTGTTGCAGTGCCATACCCCTTACCTTGGTTGTCCCTGCCAGGGAAGGAGGGCCAGGGTGCAGAGAAGCTGGATCTGGTGCTTGCCCTGAAAGGGAAGCTCAGCTGGAGTGCTCAGGAAAAGCCTTCATTTTAGACAGTTCTGGAATTTGAAACGGAGTTCTTCCTCAAACCTTGAGACATGCCTCTGTGATGCTGCTAGCTAATGGAAGTTATTTTTGTCAAACTATTAAGTTTCTTATTAAAAGATTATTTAATTTTTAAATTTGATACAGTGACATCTTAACTCTGCCTTATTATTTCTTCCTACTTAAAATAGTTAAGCTATTACCATAAAAGCATCCACCCAAATCTCGCTCTTTCCACTCACTCATCTGAACAATGCAGAAGCTTTCTTGGCAGAAACTTGCTGCAGTTATTTAGCTGCAGAGGGTTGGGAAAGTGGTTTTATCTCACCAGCTGCATCTGCTGTAGTCTTGCTGCCCAGGGCCAGACAGACAGCTGGCTGAACTGAAGGGAGGTTCTGTTTCCCTGCATTTAGTTTAGACTGAACTCCCTGGGAAGCCAGGCTACCTCCTCCCTCTCTGTTGGGCTTCCTCTGTACATCAAAGCAAGTAGACCCACAAGATTCCTGTGTCCTCTTCTGCCAGAGGACAGCGTTCAGTTTTTCCCCCAGGGTCTCTGCTGCTGCTCAGGACCCTGCTCCTTTGGGACACAGAGCAGTTCCCCGGGGTCAGTAGTGAGGTGACATGCAGCACACGGAGCAGCCAGGGTGGGCAGGAGGCTGCAGCGCTTTCTACAGGGTAGCACGAAGCAGAGGAAACCACAGCAGCACAGGTTCGCTTTAAGGTCTGCACGAGAGAGAAAAGAGCCTTTAACGCTGCAGCAGTCCATCACTGTTGGGCCTGAATCTATGGAGTAAGGTCAGGAGAACTCAGGTTGCATTTCCCTGTACCCCTCACTCCCACGATTAACAGCTGAGCCCTAAAAATACAGACCTGCCGGCTAAAATAACAAGATGACGAGGCTTTGTAATGCAATCACTGAGCTGGCGAAAGCACGGCAGAAGCCCAGGCAGCAGCCTCTGAATGGCAACAGCAGCGGAAAGCATTTGTGTAGCACACAGGCAGCAGGTTAAGCGTTGCTGATGGCATCAGCCATTATCAGCTTTACTGGTCTAACCCTGGTCAGCATTCAGGCAGCCGAGCTGTGCGAGCCGCTGGGTAAATGGCACAAGTTCAGTGTCCGGGTGGCTCACGTACTGCAGCCAGGCGCTCTGCAGGCATAGGGGTTTGGAAGAGGAGGAGGAAGGCCTTGCAGGATGGGGTCTGACCACCGCCAAGCTCTCTGCGCGGCAGGGGATGCCCTGGGCAGCGCTGGGTGGTTCTCGGGCATGCTGCCGCAGCTGGAGCATCGCTTCAGCCCTTACCATGGGAAAGGAGACAAAACGGAGCTGACACGAGAGAACCAGTATACACAGGGAAGGTTTATTCTCATCGCTGACACCTGGGAAGTGGTTTGGAGGAACAAACTAAGTAATCTTCAGGCTGGAGGAAAAGCAGGTTTTTTTTCCTCCCATAAACAAGATGAAAGCTGTAAAGAAAACTAAACACAACAACTGCTCACACTGAAGTCCACAGGATTTCTCCATCTCCACCAGTGTGCAAAAACAGTTCTTCCCATTAAATATAAGGATGCGTTCCTTTGCCCCAGGACTACAGCCAGAACCAAAGCCTATTAGCAGCCACTCAAAGGAAAAAACCAAAACAAAATACCCAAATAAAACATACCTTCTTAATAAAAAGCATAAACCACTTCCGTTCTTGCAAGCGCTCTGCTCAGAGCATCATCCCTGTCCTACTTTCCTGCCCCATACCATGGGGCTCCGGGGGAACAGGACCTCAAGACAGCAGCAACACATGTGTGAAAAGGTCCCTGGACAGACTGGAAGGGGACGCTGTGGTTCGTTGCACAGCAGCAAGTACCCGCAGACGGACGCTGGCAGCGACCCACCCGCCGGTGAGGGAACGCACAGCCCTGCTGCCGCCGCCACCAAGGGAGCAATACCAGGAGCCTCCCAGGAGTCACCAGCTCTCTTCCTGCCACCGCCTTTTTCAGGACATCTTCCAGCAAAACACCGCTGTGGGACAAGGGCCACGAAGCCCCGGTGCTGTGCTGGAAGCACGCCCCTTCCTCAGGGCAGAGCCGATACTGGCAGAACGAAGAGGTAGGGCTGAGCTCACCCCTTTTGGCAGCTGAAAGGATTTCCAAAGAATAAACCCACAACCCTATTTGCTATGACTGTACCTTGAAGTGCCCAGACAACCACCTGGGTCATCGCTCGGGCAGTATCCTGCAGACGGATGAGGCTCCCACCCTGTCCCAAAAGCTGGCTGAAGGCATGGCACAGTAAGACCAAGTGTCCAAGGGGACACTGCACCCCATGGGGTCTGCAGGACGCAGCAAGGAACCGCTCCCCTCCAGCTCTAGCTGGTCTTGGAGCATGAGGGGAGCCCAAGAGCTGTGACCGCAGGCTGGGACAGGCAGAGGACACTGGGAACCAGAGACCAAACACACTTCACGGCGGCTCCCAACGCCCAGTGGACGGGACTCACCTGTAGGTACTCGAGGTGTGGGCTGCACTCACCCCGGGTTCAGCAGAGCCTCCCAGGGAAAGGCTCCTTACGCCAACACCCACCTCCATGCAGGCACGTTTTATTCAAACAGGAAATACTTTTTTTTTTCCTCATAAAGTGCAAGAACTTTACCTCTTACTGACTAGTCAACTAGAAGCATTGCAACCCTCACAATGGGGAGCAGCAAAAGGGCAAGGAACTCCCTACGTCCAGGAGCTCCCAACGCACCGGTCATTTCTCCTTCAGCAGGAGCTCTGGCTCAGATATGGCCCTGTAGAGCATGAAGCCCATCTCATCGATTTCCTCTTCCAACAGCTGGCAGAAGAGGTTGATTTTGTGGTTGAAATAGGAAGGCAGGACCCCTTTCTCCAGGTAGCCGACCAGCTCCTCAAGCACCTGCTGGAACCTGTCGGCAAGGCTTTCTTCTGCCCAGTCCGAACTGGTGGCACTGAGGTGAAGGACCACATGGGTCAAGGGGCTGCCGCTCAGTTTGTGCAGGGCGGGATGGCTCTTGCAGATGCCGTTCAGGATGCGGAGGCAGTGCTGCCGAGCCCCGGAGTCACCGGCATCCAGCTCCTTCACCTTTGAGACCTCTGCCCTGTAAAAGCTCTCAAGCCAGAGGTTTTCCACCAGTCCTTCAGGAGGAGCAGCCAGAAGAATCTTGTCCTCCATTTCCACCACTGGGAAAAGGGTGATGCTCAGCTCAACCTGATGGTGTTTGACTTCCAGCTTCAGCTCCTGGGAGGCAACGACCGGGTGGATGACGCTCCCCAGCAGGCTGCCTATGGCAGGCCAGTTGATGGAGGCCACCAGCATCTTGTGGAGGGTCTCGTTGAGCGCGTTGGAGGAGAGATACCGGCCCACGATGAACCTGTCCCAGGGGCTGCGCCCACGAGGGAAATACTCCAGATCAGTCCTCTTGATCAGCCAGTACTGGGGGTTCCTCACCACAGTGTCCTCTCCCGGGATGAGGCTCCAGAGCATGGCGTCGAGGACCACTGGCAGCATGAGGTAGACGTGGTCGTCCGCCAGAGCCCCGAGGCCATCAAGCAGGGGACCGTCAAGGAAGAGGCTGCCGAAGGGCAGCTCCGGGCACTTGCTCCGCAGGAAGTTCTGCAGTTGGGCACAGATGCTCCTGGCCAGCTGCGGGGCGAGGGACGCTTGCGCCTCGGGCACGGCCAGGCGGCTGCTGTAGTGGGAGAGGAGCTTCTCCTGCAGCGTGAGGCAGCGTGGAGGGCTGGCTTCGACCCGCGGAGTCTCCGGAGGGCCAGAGCAGACCCTGGGCTCTGTCAGAAGGGGATGGGGCAGAGGGGAGGGAGAAGTCACAGCTCTCAGCAGATCATCTGCAACCTACAGCCAAGGCGGGAGGCACAAGCTGGGTGCTCCGCTCTCAGCCCACCTCTCTGGACACAAGGCTGACCTTGCCAAGAGGGCCACCACCGAGTCCTCTGACGTTCACAACGCTTCTCAGCCAAGGCAGAGCCCAAACTAACCTCAAACCCTGACAGCACCCGGCCTCACCCCCCAGCTAGAGATGGATAAACCGGGCTAAGCACCAGCAGCCGGGTAAGGGACTCACTGCCGGGTAAGGGACTCACTGCGAGGGTCCCTACAAGTCTCAGCCCCGCTGTTTGCCCCTGCCGTGCTCAGGCAGATCCAACCTACCCCGATGCCTGCCTGGTGGCTCGAGTCCTGCAAACGATCCCGCTCCAGTATCTCAGGACCTGCCCTTTACTGAGCTGGGCTGCTTTCCCACTTGGAAAAATGCCGTCTTTGTAGGCAGCCGGACAAGGCAGCCTTTATCTGCGGCAGCTCCTGAACGCACCTTCCTCTAGACGGAGCTGACCCAGAAAATGAGCACAGCAGACACCACTCCAGAGGAAACAAAGCCCTGACAGCCTCCACCACGTCGCGGTGGCCGAGGCACCCA
This sequence comes from Gavia stellata, assembly GCF_030936135.1. Classification (NCBI taxonomy): domain Eukaryota; kingdom Metazoa; phylum Chordata; class Aves; order Gaviiformes; family Gaviidae; genus Gavia; species Gavia stellata. The sequence continues at coordinate 3,461,715 of NC_082611.1, forward strand.
GGACGGCATCAGAGGTGCCGTTACCGCAGGCATTGCCTAAAAAGGGGCCGCGGCTCGGGAGCCTCCCAGGAGGGTAGGCTCAATCGGGTCGGCTTTCTGGTCACCGAGCTAAAAATAACACAGAGCTCCCAGACTGCCAGGAACAGCGGGGCAGCCGGCCCAGAGCACATCAAGGTGATCTTCACGGCCGCGATGGGAGCCGGCACGCACACCGCGAGCCTCACCTGGTGCCGGCGGCCGAGCTGGAGAGAGCAGAGGCTCGCTGAGGTCTTCCCTTCTCTGTTTCTTAAGGGGTTTTGGCGTCGCCTTGATCAAGGCCAAGTCCTGCCAGCTCTCCTCGAGGGTCTTCTGCTCAGCTTTGGGATCGCCTTCATCGCGAGGGCTGGTGGCTCGGTCTATCAGCTGGACGGAAGGAAAACCAATGTGGACAAGTTATTATCTTTGTACCATTTCCCCACAGTCACACTCTGAACTAAGGGGGAGATACAGCCCCACGCGGGGCTTCTACTAGCCAACGATCCAGCGCAGGGGGCCACGAATGTGAATTAAGCCCAAGGTGCTTTTCTGGATGGGGCATCGCATCCCGAATGTCTGCTGTTCCGGGCAAACAGGGTGCAGGGCTGCGTGGGGTGGGAGCAGGCAGCTCCGTGCCACCGGCAGCATTTCTGCCAAACTCAAGCGACCAGCTCCGCAGCTCGGGAGCAGCCAGCATCTTCCCCCGCCACGGCCAGGGAGCAAAGCGGCTCTCCTCCACGGGCCGGCCGGCCGCTCCCGTCCTCCGAGCCCCGACGGCGGCCGCGCCAGCCTTACCCGTTTGACGGCCAGCGTGGCGATGGCGAGCACGGCCGCGCCGCTGACGCCCAGCACCAGCCTGGCGTTGGCCAACAGCAGGTCGAGGACGCTGCCCAGCCCGCCGTCCTCATGCCGCTTGCCCCGCCGGTGCGTGAACTCGGCCATGGTCGCCCTGCGGAGGGGGAGAGGAGCAGCGGGGTGTCACTCCAGACGGGGTCCTGCCTCCCCCGGGGGACGCAGAGCCCGCAGGACGGGAGGGTTTTGGGGAACGGGGGCTTCTGCCGGCCCCGCCACCCCCCTCCACCTCCGGGGCAAAGGCTCCCGCGGCTGCCGGGACGCCTGGGTGCGGCGGAGGAGCAAGGGTCACCCCGGAGAAGAGTCCCCCGCTCCCCGCCCGGCCCTGCCGCAACCGCCTCGGGGGGAACCGGCGGCGCGGGGTGGGGGGGACCCCGGCCCGTGCCGCCGGGAGGGACCGGGACGGAGACCCCCGCGCTGCCGAGGGGAGGCGGGGAGGCGGCCGGGCCGCGGGCAGCGCCCGGGACAGCCGCCTCCGAGCCCCGACCCGCTCAAGGGCAGGAGCGGAGCGGAGCCGCCCGCCGCCGCAGCCCCCCTGCCCGCACCCACCCCGCCGGCCCGCGCGTGCCGGCGCGCCCCGCAGCCCCCGGCGCGGCCCCAGCCAATGGCGGCGCGGCGCGGCGCGGCACCGCCCACCCGCGCTCGGAAGCAGAACCTGGCTCCACCCACCCGTCGCGCGGCGTCACCGCCGGGGCGTGGCCGGGCGGGGAAGGGGGCGTGGTGGGGCGGGGCGGGGCGGGGCGGAGCGTGCGGCCGCCGGGTCCCCCCGCCCTTCCGCCAGCAGCGCCGCCATGGCGGCCACCGGGGTCCTGCCCTTCGTCCGCGGCGTCGACCTCAGCGGCAACGACTTCAAGGTGCGGGGGGGAGACGGGGGGCACCGGGAGGGGGCGGGACGGCCTGGCCACAGGCCCCGAGCGAGCCCGGGCCCGGACGCCGCCGGCTGCTGTCAGGCCCGTTCCGGCCCCGCAGGCTCCGCTCGATCCCCCCCCGGTCCTGGCCCCTGGGGCTGGGTGATCTCGGCCCCCCCGGTCCTGTTCCTGGCCCCGGACCGGGGGTGCTCGTCTAGAGGCAGCCCTGGCCCCTGACCCCATAGGCACTATAGGGCCTGCCGATCCCTGACCCCCCAGTCTCTACAGCTGGGCAACCCCCCCAGCACATGGGGCCCCAGAGAGCCCCAGGTGATGTTGGTCCCCCAGGTCCCAGTCCCACAGGACGGGGCGATCCTGGTCCCCCCAGGTCCCAATCCCACAGGACGGGGCGATCCTGGTCTCACCAGGTCCCAGTCCCACAGGACGGGGCGATCCTGGTCCCCCCAGGTCCCAATCCCACAGGACGGGGCGATCCTGGTCCCCCCAGGTCCCAGTCCCACAGGACGGGGCGATCCTCGTCCCACCAGGTCCCAATCCCACAGGACGGGGCGATCCTGGTCCCCCCAGGTCCCAGTCCCACAGGACAGGGCGATCCTGGTCCCCCCAGGTCCCAGTCCCACAGGACGGGGCGATCCTCGTCCCCCAGGTCCCAGTCCCACAGGACGGGGCGATCCTGGTCCCCCAGGTCCCAATCCCACAGGACGGGGCGATCCTCGTCCCCCCAGGTCCCAGTCCCACAGGACAGGGCGATCCTGGTCCCCCCAGGTCCCAGTCCCACAGGACGGGGCGATCCTGGTCCCCCAGGTCCCAATCCCACAGGACGGGGCGATCCTGGTCCCCCCAGGTCCCAGTCCCACAGGACGGGGCGATCCTGGTCCCCCAGGTCCCAATCCCACAGGACAGGGCGATCCTGGTCCCCCCAGGTCCCAATCCCACAGGACGGGGCAGTCCTGGTCCTGCCAGGTCCCAGTCCCACAGGACAGGACGATCTCAGCCTCCCCAGCTCCCAGTTCCATAGGACTGGGTGATCCCAGCCCACTAGGTCCCAATCCCTTAGGACTGGGCGATCCCAGGCCTCCCCCTGGCCTCATAGGGCTGACCAGACTGAGGTCCCCAGATCCTCACCCCATGGTGCAGGTGGTTTTCTCACCCTCCTCCTCCTCCTCCTCGCAGGGCGGCTACTTCCCGGAGCACGTGAAGGCGATGACCAGCCTGCGCTGGCTGAAGCTGAACCGCACGGGGCTCTGCTACCTGCCCGAGGAGCTCGCTGCCCTCCAGAAGCTGGTGAGCGGCACATTTTGGGCAGGGGACAGGGCTCGATGGCTCCCACTGAGGCTGTGGGGTCAGACGGGGCCCTGCATAGCGGTGCCGAGAGCCTGGTGCCTGCCAGCATCGTGGCTCATCGGCGGATGCTCTGGTGTCTAATAATAGGGCTGAGCTACGACGTGTGGTTGAAATTGGATGCAGGAGCTGTTAGGAGTGGGGTTGAGACGGACTTGTACTTGGTTTCACCTTGTTTTCCTAGAAAACCAGACACAAACCCATGCTTAAATTCTCTGCCCTTTAATAGAAGGGAAGGGTGAAGGTTTAGTATGGGGAGGATTAAGGTTTTGGGGCGGTTTTTTCCTCCTCCTTTGCTAAAAGATATAAGAAGCAGCAGCTGGCAGCTGCCTGGCGTTGCTTTTTGAGCTGCTCGAATTTTGTGCACGACCAGGCCCTTGGCGGAGTCCGTGGCTAAGCTTTGCTTTGGCGGTGTCCTGCAGCGCGTTACGGACATTGTTAAATCGGTGCCAGCCAAACACAACACTTTTTAAACGCTGCCAAAAGTCCTCATCACCATGCCGGGCGCGCCCTGCTCAGGCACAGCAAGCGGGGAAGCCCCCCGTGCTGCTCGGAGCCGCGCTGCTGCCAGTCCTGCCAGATGCTCAGGGGCCACGGCTAAATTTAAAACCTGGCATCTCGCCCGCAGTCTGCCAATTCCTCATTTTCCTGAGCAGGTAAGAGCTGGGCTGGTGGTGCCCAGAGGAAAACAAAATTTCCCCCGGGCCCTCCTCCAACCTTGCTGGTCCCCACGCGTCTGCCCATTTCCAGATCACCCAGTGAGAAGTGTTTCCGAGGACTGGGGTCTGTTTGCTCAGGGACTGTATGGGACTGCTGCAGTGCAGCTCAGTAGCAGCCCAGAGCACCCCGAACCCTGCTGGGGTGCCTCAGCCAGGTCTGCCCCAAGGAAGGAGGGGTGCGGAGGCAGCATGGGCACGCTGGGGCCAATCAACCAGTTTGAGACTGGGGGGCATCCCAGCAGCCTCACGTGGGTCGGGGCTGAGCTCGCTCCATGCCTCTGTGAGCCCCCAGCTCTCCCGGGATTGAGGAGCCGCCACGTCGGTGCAGGGGCCCGACCGCTGTCCCGCACAGCTCTGGGGCTTCTCTCTCTGCTCACTGGGGCTTGTCTGGGTCTTCCCCACAGGAACACCTCTCTGTGAGTCACAACAGCCTCACCACGCTCCATGGCGAGCTCTCCGGCCTGCCCTGCCTCCGGGTAAGTGTCCCCCTCACACATCCCGCCCGCATCAGGGCTGGTGTCCCCAGGCACCCTTCAGCCAGCCCCCGGCTCTGGGCGCACACGAGGATCGTCCCTGGCTGCCCCAGGCGTCGAGCCGGCGGGTGGCTGCAGTCGTGCCTCTCTCTCTCCCCTTTCCAGGCGATTGTGGCTCGTGCAAACAGCCTGAAGAACTCGGGAGTCCCCGATGATATCTTCCAACTGGACGACCTCTCGGTGCTGGTAGGTGCAAAGTCTCCTCGGCTAATGGGAGAGCCAGCTCAGACTCCTGGGTCCCGCTCCTGCGCCTCGGTGGCCCCTCGTGCCCCTTGGGGAGCACGGTGGGGCTGAGGAGCGTCCAGGGGAAAGGTGCAGGGAGTAAATCAGGGCTCAGCACTGCCCGGCTCCCTTAGACTGCAGGTGCCCAGGCCATAACTAGCTTCCCTGCAACAAGAACTCCCATGCGCTTTCAGTGACAGGCCTTCCGACCCCGTGTCTGAGCACCGAGGAAGCTGGCTGCGGGCAGGATAACCCTGTGGCAATGCCTCCTCTAAAGGCCGATGCCGCGGCTGGATTCCCCGCGTGCTCATCCAGCTCCTGCTGCTGGGCACCGATCCGCAGGGCAAGGCCCAGTGTGGCTGTAGGCAGGCCATGCCCCAAAGATGCCCCCAGAGATGCCCCTCGGTCCTGGGGTTTGGGTGGTGGTTGCTGGGTGTGGGGCAGAGGGTGATGCCTGCTTTTTTCTACTGTTTGCCCCAGGACCTGAGCTACAACCAGCTCACGGAGTGTCCCCGGGAGCTGGAGAATGCCAAGAACATGCTGGTCCTCAACCTTGGCCACAACAGGTGGGTCCAGGCCAGGGCAGCCATCTCCCTCTAGCCATGGCCACCTCCATCCCTCACCTCCCTTCCCTCCGGGTCCTGCTCTCTGCCCCTCTTCGAGGGAGACCCGGGGCTGCTGCAGCTCCCAGGCAGCCCTGAAGATCCCCATATCCCCGCAGCATCGAGACCATCCCCAACCAGCTCTTCATCAACCTGACGGACCTGCTCTACCTCGACCTGAGCAACAACAAGCTGGAGAGCCTCCCGCCGCAGATGAGACGCCTGGTCCACCTCCAGACCCTCATCCTCAACAACAACCCCCTCCTGCACGCGCAGCTCCGGTAAGACCCCGTTTTCCAGGCTGGATCCCGCGATGCCGGGGCTGGGCCGGGTGCCTGCTCCAGCCGTGATGCTGTCTCTGCCCCGTGGTTCTCCGTGGTCCGCAGGCAGCTCCCGGCGATGACGGCCCTGCAGACCCTCCACCTCAGGAACACCCAGCGCACGCAGAGCAATCTGCCCACCAGCCTCGAGGGCCTGGTGAACCTGGCAGGTAGGGCCAGGGCACCCTGCCCCACGGCGTACAGGGCCCTCCAGGGCCTCTCTCAGCCCTGGCGTGGGTCCGGCCGGCGGCATCACCCCGTTGTCTTCCCCCAGACGTGGACCTGTCCTGCAATGACCTCAGTCGCGTCCCCGAGTGCCTCTACACCCTGGGCAGCCTCCGGCGCCTCAACCTGAGCAGCAACCAGATCACGGAGCTGTCCCTCTGCATCGACCAGTGGACCCAGCTGGAGACCCTCAACCTGTCCCGCAACCAGCTCACCTCCTTGCCTGTATGTCCCTGCTCGTACGTGGCATCCCTGCCCATGCCTCCATGCCACTGGGTTCTCCCTCACCCCGCCATCTCCTCCTTCCCCAGTCGGCCATCTGCAAGCTGACCAAGCTGAAGAAGATGTACCTGAACTCCAACAAGCTCGACTTTGACGGGATCCCCTCGGGCATCGGCAAGCTCGCCAACCTCGAGGAGTTCATGGCGGCCAACAACAACCTGGAGCTCATCCCCGAGAGCCTGTGCAGGTAGGGGACAGCCCTCAACTGGATCTGCTCTGTCCCCAAAAGGGGACACGGAGGCTGTGTGGTGACAGGGCGTCACCCTGGCCTGGCCCTTCACCAGCATGTCCATGTCCCACAGGTGCTCCAAGCTGAGGAAGCTGGTGCTGAACAAGAACCGCCTGGTGACGCTGCCAGAGGCCATCCACTTCCTGACGGATGTGGAGGTGAGAGCCCAACACCCCCTTCGCCTCGGGCTGGGTCCACCACAGCCCCAGCGTGTCCCTGGGATCCCAGGGCTGGAGGTGGGATGGGGTGAGGTGAGGACAAGGGGTCTTGGGGCCAATACATGCAGTCTGGGACATGATTCAGCCCAGGCAGGTGGTGGATTCGGGGCTCCCTCCACATCTCCTCACCTCACGGAAGCCCAAGGTGCTCCGGAGGTCTCCCCTCCTGCCCCGCATCCTCAGTGTCCCCGTGAGCCTGTGCCTCAGAGCAGTGAGGTCTTCTCATCCCCTCCTCGGCAGATCCTGGACGTGCGCGAGAACCCCAACCTGGTGATGCCCCCGAAGCCAGTGGATCGGACGTCGGAGTGGTACAACATCGACTTCTCCCTGCAGAACCAGCTCCGCCTGGCCGGAGCCTCCCCAGCCACCGTCGCAGCCGCCGCGGCAGGCAAGCATGCAGGGACGTGGGGGACAGCCCCAGCCTCGGGCAGCGCCCTGGGAGAGGCTGCGAAATGAGTCGTGCCCCTTGGCATGCCCCACGCGAGGCATGGGTGCCCTGGCTGCCTCTCACCCCGTCCCCATGTCCCCAGGGAGCGGCACCAAGGACCCACTGGCCCGCAAGATGCGGCTCCGGCGGCGCAAGGACTCTGCCCAGGACGACCAGGCCAAGCAGGTGCTGAAGGGGATGTCGGACGTGGCCCAGGAGAAGAACAAGAAGATAGAGGTAGGGTCTGGGGTAGGAGAGGGGCCCTGAGTGGCACTGCCTGCCCCTGGCCCACCCTGGGTGGCAGCGGGGACGCGGTTGCCGCCAGCTTAGTGACCCGTCCCTGTCCCAGCAGGAGAGCGGGGAGGCGAAGGCGCCGGACCTGAAGACACGCCGCTGGGACCAGGGCCTGGAGAAGCCTCAGCTGGACTACTCGGAGTTCTTCAGCGAGGACGTGGGGCAGCTGCCCGGCCTCTGCGTCTGGCAGATCGAGAACTTCGTGCCCACGCTGGTGGACGAAGCTTTCCACGGCAAGTTCTATGAGGCCGACTGCTACATCGTGCTCAAGGTACGTGGGGAGGACCAAAGGTCCCCTGCGTCCCCAACCCGGGGCCGCGGCCATCCCATCTCACACCGCATCTCTCCCCAGACCTTCCTGGACGAGAACGGCTCCCTCAACTGGGAGATCTACTACTGGATCGGGCAGGAGGCCACGCTGGACAAGAAGGCCTGCTCTGCCATCCATGCCGTCAACCTCCGCAACTACCTGGGGGCCGAGTGCCGCAGCATCCGGGAGGAGATGGGGGACGAGAGCGATGAGTTCCTCCAGGTGAGGCTGACGCCCGATGGCCTCCCCCATGGCCCCCAGCCCTGCCTCTCCCACCCTCACCCCCTCTCTGCCCTCAGGTCTTCGACAACGACATCTCCTACATCGAGGGCGGCACGGCCAGCGGCTTCTTCACTGTCGAAGACACGCAATATGTCACCAGGTACCGCTGGGGCCAGGGGCTGGGGGGGACGCGTGGGGCAGGCAGCGCCCCATGTCCCACCGTGACCGTCTCTCCCCCAGGCTGTACCGCGTCTATGGGAAGAAGAACGTCAAGTTGGAGCCGGTGGCACTGAAAGGGACGTCGCTGGACCCCCGGTGAGCAGGGGGAGCGGCAAGGGGACACGGGCCCTGTGGGGGGGTCAGGGTGCTGGCAGGGACCACCCAAGGCATGGTAGCTGCAGCTCTGGGGTGGAAGTTGGCCGTGCCAGGACCCTTCCACAGGGATGTGGGTCCAAACCCTACTTGGCTTGGCAGCCCCAGCAGCTGCGGTGCCCTGCCGCGCGAGGAGCCCCGGGGTGGGGCGGGTGGTCAGCGCACCCTGCTCTCCTCTGAGTGTCCTCTCACCTCTGTATCCACCAGGTTCGTCTTCCTCCTGGACCACGGTCTCAACCTCTTCGTGTGGCGTGGGAGCCAGGCCACGCTAAGCAGCACCACCAAGGCCAGGTAGGGCTGGTCGGGGGGGGCTTGGGGGGGCTGCGGGGAGCCCCCCTGCCATCTCATCCGCTCCCGCCACAGGCTCTTCGCTGAGAAGATCAACAAGAACGAGCGGAAGGGCAAGGCAGAAATCACGCTGCTCAGCCAGGGCCAGGAGACCCCCGACTTCTGGGAGGCGCTGGGGGGGCAGCCCGAGGAGATCCGGCCCTGCGTCCCCGACGACTTCCAGCCCCACAAGCCCAAGCTGTACAAGGTGGGCAGCCGCCATCCGCGGGGCTGTCGGCGCTGCCAAGGCCCTGCAGCCCCCCCTTACCTGGTCCCCGTCCCCTCCGCAGGTCGGCCTGGGCCTGGGCTACCTGGAGCTGCCCCAGATCAACTACAAGCTCTCGGTGGAGCACAAGAAGAGGCTGAAGGCTGATCTGATGCCGGAGATGCGCCTGGTAGGATGGAGCAGGGAGGTTCTCCCAGTCTGACCAGTGAAACTGGTTTTGTGCCCCCTCTGCCTCCAGCCGTGCCCTGGGAGAGGCAGGCTCGGCCAGCGGGGCCCGGGAGGGGGATGCTCTGCTCTTCCCGGCTGTCTTTTGGGAACGGGCAGGGCGTTTTCCAGGCAGGAAAGCCTGTGGGTGCCTGACCCCCTTTTCCCTGCGGTGCCCTCAGCTGCAGAGCTTGCTGGACACCAAGAGCGTGTACATCCTGGACTGCTGGTCCGACGTCTTCATCTGGATCGGGAGGAAGTCACCGCGGCTGGTGCGGGCGGCGGCGCTGAAGCTGAGCCAGGAGCTGTGCGGCATGCTGCACCGGCCCAAGCACGCCATGGTCACCAGGAACCTGGAGGGCACCGAGTGCCAGGTAGGGCAGCCCACGTGCCTGTGAACGGGCACAGACCCCTCGGATGGGGTGCTGGGTGGCGGGGAGGGTGCCGTGGCCCAGGGTGCGTTACCTGCTCCCCGATTTAGGTGTTCAAGTCCAAGTTCAAGAACTGGGACGACGTCCTGCGCGTGGATTACACCCGCAACGCTGAGACGGTGCTGCAGGAAGGCGGCCTCGCTGGCAAGGTCCGCAAGGATGCTGAGAAGAAGGACCAGATGAAGGCCGACCTCACGGCGCTCTTCCTGCCCCGCCAGCCCCCCATGCCCCTGAGCGAGGTAGGGCTGGGGACTGTCCTGTGCGTCCCCCTGCGGCGTTGGGCCGGGGGCAGGCAGAGGGGCTGGGTGGCCGCTGGCTGACGGAGCATGTGGGGCCGCAGGCAGAGCAGCTGATGGAGGAGTGGAACGAGGACCTGGACGGCATGGAGGGCTTTGTGCTGGAGGGCAAGAAATTCGCTCGCTTGCCCGAGGAGGAGTTCGGCCACTTCCACACCCACGACTGCTACGTCTTCCTCTGCAGGTGACACCCGGCTCGTCCCCTCTCCGGGGCTGCTGGACCACCTCGTCCCCCCATCTCCCTGCCCAGACCCTCAACCTGCCCCATCCCTCACATCACCCCTGTTCCTGCCCTCAGGTACTGGGTGCCGGTGGAGTACGAGGAGGAAGAGGAGAAGAAGAAGAAGGGTGAAGGCAAAGGGGAGGAGGATGGTGAGGAAGAGGAGGAGGAGAAGCAGCCTGAGGAAGACTTCCAGTGCATCGTCTACTTCTGGCAGGGCCGGGAGGCCTCCAACATGGGCTGGCTCACCTTCACCTTCAGCCTCCAGAAGAAGTTCGAGAGTCTCTTCCCTGGCAAGCTGGAGGTGATGCCGCTGCGTGTTCCTGGGGGGTGACACGGGGGTCCCCCAGCTTTGCCTCGCTTCTCCCCCATCCACTTTCCACCCTCCAAGCTAAGGGCAGGGGATAGCAGCAGAGATGGGGGCTGGCAGGGGGGGTGCAGCTGGGGCTTGGGGTTGTGTTTGGGGGCTTCCCATGGCCCTGCTGACACCCATCCCTGGCCAGGTCGTGCGCATGACCCAGCAGCAGGAGAACCCCAAGTTCCTCTCGCACTTCAAGAGAAGGTTCGTCATCCACCGGGGCAAGCGGAAGGACCGGGTCAGCCCACCCCAGCCCAGCCTCTACCACATCCGCACCAACGGCGGGGCCCTCTGCACCAGGTCAGCCCTCCCGCGGGCTGTTCCGGACCAGGCAGCACCCATGGGTGCCGGACTCCTGGCAGGGTATGTGCCAGTGGGCACAACTGCCTGATCTCTTGCTGACTGTGCGTCGGGGGCTTCTTTTCTAGGTGCATCCAGATCAACACAGATGCTGGTCTGCTCAACTCAGAGTTTTGCTTCATCCTCAAGGTACTGCTCGTGGCTGAGCATCCCCAAGGCAATCCCTGAGATTGCCCCCCTCCCCATTTGAGCAGCCCTGACTCTGTGCTCCCCCAGGTGCCCTTTGAGAGCACAGACAACCAGGGCATCGTCTACACCTGGGTGGGCCGGGCGGCCGACCCTGATGAGGCCAAGCTGGCTGAGGACATCATGAACCACATGTTTGACGACTCCTACAGCAAGCAGGTGAGTGGGTGGGGGGGCTCAGCAGGGCTCGGTGCCGGCTTACCTGGGTGGCAGTGACTGCCAGGGCAGGGGACGGCCGCGTTCAGCCCTGTCCCTGCCCTCGCAGGTGATCAACGAGGGAGAGGAACCTGAAAACTTCTTCTGGGTGGGCATTGGGAGCCAGAAGCCCTACGATGAGGATGCCGACTACATGAAGCACTCCCGGCTCTTCAGGTGGGTCCTGGCTCAGGAGGGGCTGCTCCAGCCGGTGCTGCTCCAACCGGTGCTGCTCCAGCCGGCGCTGATGCCCCTCCTCATGCCGCAGTGCCCTGGGCCACACTAGCCTTCGCCCGGGGCTCAGTCCTCCCAGGCTAGCCAGGGCACGGCTCGCCATGACAGACAAAGCCCCTCTCCCAACTCTGTCCATCCCTGGGCATCAACTGGCTGAAACAGAGCTGCTCCATCACGTCCATTCCTTCTGCATGAGCTGAGTCCTAACAAACTCATGTCTTTGACGCAGTCCCCTTCTCACTGTCCCCCGCAGGTGCTCCAATGAGAAGGGCTATTTCTCCGTGTCAGAGAAGTGCTCCGATTTCTGCCAGGACGACCTGGCTGATGACGACATCATGCTGCTGGACAACGGGCGGGAGGTGAGCCCGGGGCATAAAGCCATCCTGTGTCCGGGGGCCAGTGCGGCGGGGGCTGGATCCGCCAGTGGCTCCGTCAGCTGAGCCCGGCTGCATGTCCTTCCTGCAGGTCTACATGTGGGTGGGCACCCAGACCAGCCAGGTGGAGATCAAGCTGAGCCTCAAGGCATGCCAGGTAGGGCCTCCCTCCTGCTTGCTGCTACAGGGGGGCAGGATTTAGGCTTCATCTCCCCTTGGGGGCCTGATCCTGCCCCGTGCATGGCGGTGCAAAGCTCCCAGCAGCCCCTGGGCTGGGGAATGCCAACCCTGGAGGTGGGCGAGGGCTGAGGACCCCCACGGCTGTGCTCTGCCCCCAGGTCTACATCCAGCACATGCGCTCCAAGGATCCCACGCGGCCCCGCAAGCTCCGGCTGGTGCGGAAAGGCAACGAGCCCTGGCCCTTCACCCGCTGCTTCCATGCCTGGAGTGTCTTCCGCAAGCCACCCGCCTAAGGGCCGGGGGCACCCAGCACTCCGGTTACAGCCCCCCATGGCATGGCCGGACCTCCTGGCACCCTGCGCTGTCACACATGCCTGCTCCCAGCCAAGCTCGACCCTTGGAGCCACTTCTCCCTGAGCTGGGGTGAGCGGGGAGCACTGGGGCTAACCCTCTGTCCCCCCTTCTCCCAGCACAGGGCCCAGCTCAGCCCCTTCCCTTCCTGGGGGGCATAGGGGGTGGCATGTCCCCCTGTTACACCCTGCTTGGGGACGCTGCTGCCCCAAACCAGTGCCGAGCTCCCCCTGCGACTGGGGGACAGGAGTGTTTCCCAGTTTGGGTGGGAGATGCTTTGCTAAAGAGCACTGCGGGGGGAGTGAGGGGCTCTCAGCCCTGCGCCTTACAGCCAGCCCCGCCGTCCTGGGGGGGGGGACAGACCCCCAGCAGGGGCTGGCCCAGCGGTATAGTATCAATAAAGGCTGCATTTCTCACCCCAAGGCTGTGCCAGACTCTGACTGCACCCATCTTGTTCCCAAGGGGGATCCCCCCCATCCCAATCCTGCCCCACCGCAGCTGTGGGGGGGCTCCAGCACCCATGCGGCTCTCCTGGGGGGGTGGCAGAGGTTGGGGCCCCACAGCCCCAAGGATCCCCGAACACCTGCAGCCCAGGCAGTTGATATTAAATGCTTTATTTTTCAATATTAAAAACCAGTATTTTTAATAACTAAACAATGCTAAATTCATCTTACCAAAAAAAAAAAAAAGGATGAGGTGGGGGGGTTCTACCAGGGACACTACAGCCCCAGCCCCGGCAGGCAGCGATGGAGCCCAGGGCAGCGCTGCCTTGCCCAGGGCCCCCCCCAGCCACACACGTACCGCAAGAGAGCCCGGGGCAGGTTCCGAAACAGCCCCAGATCCCCAAAAAGAGAGGGGCAGGTACCAGGCTGAGCTCCGGAGCCCGGGGGACAGAGCCAGTGTCACCACAGCCCCCCGTAAGGATGAGGCTGGGCTAGGGAGCCGGGGGGGGTTTGGCACAGTGAGACCCCCGGGGTGGGGCAGCCCCATGCCCCATCCACACACGCCCCACCAGCACGGACGACAGCCAGGAGCTGGTGTGTCCGTCCTGTCCCCCCCTGCATGATCCCATCCCAAACCCACCCGTGGCAGGAATTAGTGTCAGAAAGGAGCAGCAGGCACAGAGCCCAACCTGGCAAATAGCCCTTGGAGAAGCCACTAAGAGAAAAAGGCCACCTGTGACCCCCTCCCGTGCCCCCCCCCGGGGCTGCTCAAGCCCTCCAGTGCCCACCTGGGAGTCAAGGGGTCCACGCTGGGATCCCCTGGGAAGGGGACAGTCCCCGTGTGGCAGCCAGAGCCGGCAGGCAGGGGACAGGGCTGTAAACTGCAGGGAGCCAGGCATGTAAACACAGACCAGGGTATGGGGGGGCCGTGCCCAGGGGCTCCTGGCCCCTCCACCTCCCCCAGGGACCAAAACCGGGGGACGAGGGGGGTCCACGAGCCCCGTCCCTCCCCGTGGAGCCGGGGAAGCAGCAGCATCCCCCGGAAAGGGGGCTCTGGAGCAGGGGACAGTGACACTCGACCGTGTATAAAAAAAAGAAAATTATCTTCCCCGGGAAGAGTTTGTGCACCACAGCCCCTGGCTCAGGGCCGGCGGGGGGGGGGCCGGGGCCGGCGGCCGGGCAGGGAGGCGTAGGGGGGAGCGTGCCGGAGCCGGGGCGCACCACCGGCCGACGCGGATGTTAGAGAAGAGGCGAGTCTATGTTACGCGGGGAGGGGGTGCGGGGGGGTCCAGTCGAGTCACGCGTCCCGGGAATCCGAGCACTGAGATGGGCCGGGGAGGTTGGCGATGCCTGCGGATGACGCAGCTCCTGAGAAGGGGACCTGGGGGGGGGGCCCAGGACACGCTGCCCCACCCTGCTCCCCCCGCTCTCTACAAGCCCCAGGGACCACAGCCCCGTCCTCTCCGTAACGGATGGGGATGCCAGGGCACCACATTGGGGTGCCGGCTTCAAACCCCACAGCACCCTGGGGTTTGCAGCCGGAGCCACATCCCCGCCGTGGTGCGGGGCCACCCACCCCTGTGCCCACCCTGGCACCCCCTCGCGCACCTCACTTGATGAGGATCCCCGCGGGCCGGGCCTCCTCCTCGCTGGCGTTCCTCAGGTTCCTCTCCGCTTCCTCCGAGGACCTGGGGCAGAGCGGGGTGAGTGGCAGGCGGGGGCACCGCCGCGGCCCTTCGGCGCTGGCGGCAGTGGCCGTGGGTGCGGGTTACACCATTCCCCCTGACTCACGCCAGGAAATCCTTCACTTCCTCCACGGTGATGTCCCCGGTGGTGTCCAGCGGGTTTTCCGTGCTGCTGTTAGGGGAGTCGATGGGGCCGGGCGAGAAGGCAGCTGGGTGCTCCTCGGGGGACCCTGGGGAGCCACGGAGAACGGGAGGAAGCCACGACACAGGGCCAGCCCCAGAGCAGGGCCCACAAGGATGTGGCGTGCATGGCAGGGACGGGGTGATCACTCACGGTCACTGTCGGTGGGGGAGCGTCGGCCCTCAGGGCTGTGCGGGACGTGGGTGCCGTTCGCCTGCGGCAGCTTCGGTGTCACCGTCAAGCTGTTGCTGGAAGGAAACGTGGGGAGAAGTTACTGCCGGAGCCGGTGCCATGGGGTGGGTGTACAGGGGTGCTGCTGGAGCAAAGCCCCCGCACCCCTGGGGCACATCCCACCTGAGGCAGGAGGTGTCCTGGAGCCGGGCGACCTCCAGCCGGCACAGCGGCTCCGTCACGTTCCTGGCGCTCAGCGAGAAGCGCTCGAACTCAGACGGCGAAATTAAGTAGAAACCTGGAATGGGGGGACAACAAAAAGCCTCAGGGACCCCGCGTGGGGCTGCAGCCAGAGACGATGTCCCATCCGCAAGGGACATCACCCCCGGTCCAGGTCTGGTGCCCTCACCCTGGCCGTGCTTGGTGAAGACGCAGGAGGCGATGCCGCTGATGTCCTCCTTGCGGATGCAGCCGTAGTGGACCTGGGGCCGTAGGCTGGGCACGGTGAAGATGTGGATGTCGCCCAGGTTGGTGAGACAGGCCAGGCAGTTCTCCAGCCGCTCCTCGGAGCCGGCGCTGGCCAGGCTCACCAGGGCCACCTTCCGCACGCGGCACCCCTCGTGCGCCGTCAGCTTGAACTTGGTCTTGGCACTCACTTTGGGCAGCGTGAAGACCTGGGGGGGCGAGAGGAGCCAGGTGCTGCGGGGGAACGGGAACCTGCGGGGTTTCGGGCAGCACCTGAGCCGCCTCCCACCGTGGGAGACCTTGGCAAAGGGCAGCACCTTCCCCTTGGAGCCACCACCCCAGCGACAGGCACAGGAGTGCCCCAGGACCTGGCCCGTCACCTCCAGCTCCCTCCCTGCATCCGGGGTGACGGGGACACCCACCATAGGACATGTTGTGGGTCCCACCCCAGCCACAGGGAGACACCGAGCCCCTGCCACGCTCACCTTGAACTGCTCCTCAGAGGAGATGAGCATGGAGTGGCTGCCTTGCATGTCGGGGGCCTTGGCTAGGTCCCGCGAGACCTCATAGGGCTCGGGCAGGGGGTTCCCCCGCCCGTCCAGCACCGCGATGGCCACCACCGGCGCCCGGTGCATCAGCTGGATCTCCTTCCCCAGCACCGCCTCCACCGCCCGCTCCGAAAACTTCTCCTGCGACGGCACCTCCAGGGCATAGGCGAACACCGAGCCCGAGTTGGTCCCTGCCCACATCGTGGGGCCGTGGTGGGCGGCTGCGGGGATGGGAGCAGCGTCAGAACCCACTCCCCACGGCGCGGCACCAGCCAGACCCAGCCTGGGGGCTTCTCCTAGGGAGAGGGGTCTCACCGTCTCGGAGGAAGGTGTCAGCGAAGTAGAGGCACCGCACCACCCCTGAGAGTGAGTCGTCAGCTGAACGGGGCTCGATCCGCCGCTGCACGGGTGTCATCTCCACCTCAGGGGGTCCCGCCTGCTCGGCCAGCTGCGCGTTGGCCTCCTGCACCTGGGGAGGGGACACTGGGGTCAGCGCTTGCCCGGTGGGGCCGAGGAGCAGCCGTGGTGGCCCCGCTCCCTGCCCACCTTGCTGGAGGGGCTGCTGGTGTTGAGCCTCTTCTTGCCCGACACCCGGCTCTTGCGGATGCGGCGGAAGGACTGCCGCAGGGACTTCTTGAGGGACTTCACGCGGGACAGGGGCCCCTCCATGGCCAGCGAGTCGTTGGGGTGCAGCGTACACCTGCGGGCACCGACGTCGCTCAGTGCCCAGACCCCCACCACGTTGCTCCAAGGCGGTCCCTGGCACTGAGATACCCCCATACCTGGCCAGCACGGGGTTGCGCCGGTAATAGTCGAAGAGTCCGAAGCCGTGGCTAGTGCCGAAGGCCACGAGGTTCCACTCGGAGTGGAGGGTGACAGCGGTGACAGCAGCAGGAGGCACGCACTGCACCAGCACGCTGGGCTGGAAGCCGGGGGCGAAGGGCAGGGGCCCGTTCCTGGGGGCCAGCCGGTCGTGGCCCTTCCAGGTGAAGCCCTCGCGGTCCTGCAGTAGGTCCACCGTGGCCACGCTGACCGCATGCTCCGACTTCTCGTCACTCAGTTCCATCACCAGCACCTGCAGGGGACAAGCACAGACGGTGGGGCACACGTGCCACCCCCCAGGACAGCCACCCCACTGCAAGCCGGGGGCTAAACCCCATGGGTAGGAGCCCTTCACGGATGGGCATGGGGGTCCGCAAGGTCTGAAGCCCCGCTGAGCGGGGAGCCGAGAGGTGCCCGGCAGCCCCGGCTCTGCCACCCACCGCCCTACCTGCCCAGCCGTGCCAGCCACCACCATCTTGGCCGTGTACTTGCAGAGAGCGATCTTCTGCACGCCCAGGCGCGGGTCGTCACTGTAGGGATCAAAGCAGCCCACCTGCAGGAGGGAGGAGGGGGCCACGCACCTTCATGCAGCTGCGGGGCAGCCCCCCGGTTCACCCCCACATCCCCCCACCAGCTGGCGGGCACCGGCTGTGGCGCACGGGCTGCTCCGGGCATCACGCCCGGGAAAGGTCTGTCGCCACGCGTCCCCCGGCTCTCCCCCCGCGCTGGGGCAGACCCGCGAGACGGGGCACACGGAACAAGCGTCCCTTGTGTCCCCACGGGGCGTCACACGGGCAGCTGTGCCCTGAGCCGGGGGGCACGTCCCCGGGGCACAGCCGGGATGGCTCCGGCAGGTGCATCCTCCATGCCCGCCTCTGGGCTTGCCCCCCTCGGTGCCGGCGGAGGCAGGGGGGTGCTGGGGGCCGCAGCAGCGTCCCCCCCCAGCCTGCGGACCTCACCTTGCGGAAAGGCGGCCACTCCTCCTCGCCCGCCTGGTTGAGGCTGTCGTTGTGCTCGCAGTCGGTCTGGAAGATGTTGGCGGTGCCCAGCTTGTAGAGGGGCTTCAGGGAGACCCCCGAGGCATCCCAGAACCGCACCGTGCCGTCCTCATGCCTGGCGGGGGGACGGGGAGGCCCTGTTAGCGCGGGGCCTTGACATCTGCCCGGCTAACAAGAGCCGCCTGTGTGCTGGCAGTCACCATACTAGAAGCAGGGGGACAAGGGGGGACAACGCAGCGGGTGACACGCTCCTGCCCGGCCATCAAGCTGAACGAAAAGTGGGGCAGCCCACCCAACAAGAGTGGCTGGACCCCTCCGCCACCCCATCCCACTCCCCCACTGCAGGAAGGGGCTGAGGATGCGTGTGTCCTCACCCCGCCCCGGCACAGTTCAGTTTCCCAGGCCCCCCTCCCCGCTGCCGGCCACTCACCCAGTGAGGAGAAGCCCCCTCTGCGTGGGCTCCTGGGCCAGGTTCTTCCCCCCGTCGATGGGCCAAGCCTGGAGGGAGGGATGAAGGGAACCCACCTGCAGGGAGCGGGAGCAAGCGTCACCCCTCCGCCAGCCTGTCCCGGGGTGTGGTGCTCAGAGACCGCCCCCCCTCCCCGCCATCCCCATCACTCACTGCGGAGGAGAGCCGGGGGCTCTGCTGCTCGCCGGCGCTGATGATCCTCTCCCAGAGCTTGAGGGGCACGTTGGAGACGTGGCAGGAGCAGGTGATGGCGGAGGAGTGGAGCGGCGCCAGGTACGGGGCAGGGATGGTGGGCCAGCCTGGCGTCTGGAGGTCGATGGCCACCAACTCTTCCTCCACCAGCACCACAAGGGCACGGGGGTTCTCAAAGCCTGGGGAGGGGGGAGATGGCTGCTGCTAGAAGAGACCCCACCACCACCCCCCGCTCCCCGGGGCCGCCCCGGTGGGACGTACCTCCCTCGGCCACCTCGGCACTCTGCACGGTGAAGAAGTCGATGACGCGGGAGGTGAAGTCGAGCGTGGCCAGGTTCTGGCCCTGCAGCACGCTGACGCAGTGCCGGTCGCCGTAGCTGGCCCGCGGCATCCCCCCGCTGAAGATGATGAAGGGGTTCCTGGGGGGATGAAACAGCCTCCATCAGACCCCGGACCCCGCAGAGCATCTTCCCCACAGCCCAGGTGGGGACAGCCCGGCTTCTTGGGGGGGGGGGGTGCACACCGGAGCAGCCCCCTCCATGCTGCAGGGACATACCCCGACTCGCAGGTCCGCCAGAGGATTTTGCTGATGGCTTTGCAAGGGAACGGACCTGAAACAAAAATATCAACCCCATGGTTGCAGCACCGGCACTGGGATGGGGCGATCAGCCCCCAACCCCACAACCTCCCCGTACCATAGGGGATGGTGGACATGACGGGCTGCTGTGACCTCTGGCTGGTGCCACTCACTGCCCACACCATGTACCCGCCGTCGCTGTGGGAGCTGACGATGCTCTTCCCGCTCTGCTCCCAGGCCAGGCTCTCCAGCTGCTGCAGGGGCACACGGGGTGGGCTCAACACCCAGGATGGAGGGGGGACACACGAGGCCACGGCCCCGCCAGCCCCCCACCAGCCCCGGTACCTGGTTCCCCAGGAAGAGGTGCTGGACGACACGCGTGCTCTGCTCCCAGAGGACCACCAGCCCCCGGCTGTACCCGATGAGGAGCCGGCTGCTGTCACGCGGGTGCTCCTGGATGGACTCCACTGGCCCCAGCGCCTTCCCGCAGCGGTAGTCATCAGGGACACTGCAGGGGGGGACACACGGGGGGGGTCAGGGGGGGCTGGGGGTGGTGGGGACGGGGCACGGGGCCGGCAGGGCTCACCTCTGCAGGATCTCGTCCGGGAAGAGGGTTTTCTCCTCCAGCAGCGCCAAGGTGGGCAGGGCGAGGAAGTACACTGCGCCGCCCTCGGTGCCCAGGCAGGCCACCGTGCCGGTGGACGTCGGCAGGACCACCGTCACCCGCGTGATGCCGGGGGAGCAGCTGGAGGGGGGAGCGGGGGCTGCGTCAGCCCCGTGCTGGGTCTGGGGGAGCGGCGGACAGACCCCAAACCTCCCCTGCCCTGACGCTGTATCCCCATCCCGGCTGGCCCAGGAGGACGGGGACAGGAACAGCGTCAGCACTAACAGCAACTAGAGCCATTAATCACCCCCGGGCCCTGCCAGCACCTATAAAAAGCCCAGGGCTGCGTTTCCCCCCACGCAACATCCCACTTGGGATCAGAGGAGCATCCCGGCAAGGAAAGCACCACCACCACCGAGGGGACCTTGGCCGCTATCCTGCCTGAGCGGGGATGGCTGCTCCCACGCGCCGTTCCCAGCCGGCAGCGATATCGCTCCCAGCTGCATCCCCACGGGGGGGGCGCGGCTGGGGACCCCCCCCAGGCAAGTACTTAGCGCTGTCGGACCCTGGGCGTCCCGGGAGGCCGAAGCTGCGGGTCTCCTCCAGGTGGGAGCAGCCCTCCTTCTGGCAGACCTCCCAGAGGTGCAGCGTGTTGTCATCCAACAGGGAGAGGAGCCAGCCCTGGGCGGGGGGAAGAGCAGAGAGGTGGGTGGGGGGCCGGGGGGGCTGCCGCCAGCCCCCCCACCCCCAGGGACACCCACCTACCTGGCCGGGAAGAAAGTGCAGCTGGGTGACGGTGGCCGTCTCCTTGTGCAAGCCCGTCAGCTCCACGCCTGGCGCGCCGTATCTGGGGGGGCCGTCAAAGAAGCAACGAAGGTAGAGCCCCCCCCCCCCAGCAAACCCCTGGACCCCCCAAAATTCCCCCCAGGTCACAGTTCTGCAAGCAGGAGCCAGTTTAGCCCCACGTCCCCAGGGAGAGCCAGGGCTGAGCATCCCTGGCAGCACCCCATGCCGGAGCCGGCCTCGGTACCACCATGCCCGGCTGGGATCCACCAAGCACCTCCAACCAGGATGCCCCGGGTCAGGATGCAGCCGGCACGTGGCCGGGATGGGTGTGTGAGGGCCAGGCCGGCTCCTGCCCTCTGCCACCCCCTTCTTCCTCAGCTGCAGGGCTGTGGCCGTGCAGAGGCGACGGCAGCCCAGGCCAGCCCAGCAGGCACTGGCAGCAGGGTGGGGTTCGGCATGCGCCGGCACAGCCTCACTCACCCGACTGGTCCCGGCTCCTCCATCGGCAACGCCGCTCAGCAAGAACCGGGGCAGGACCCACGCGGCAGCTCCAGCACCGCAGGGTGCACCCCGATCCGGCGCCTCCTTGACACCCCTGGACCCGGCAAGCTGCTTCCCCCAGCCCGGCATCGCCGGTGCACGGCGTGGCTACGGCTTGGCACACTGCGTGCCGGCTGTTTCCGCCCACCGGTCTCTGCAGTCCTCGCCCCCGGCTGCCCCCGGTGCCCTCAGCGCAGGGAACTGGCCCGGCGGCTCTGCCTGGACCAACAGGCAGGAGCTGTCTGGCAACGCCGGGCACAGCCGAGCCGGCAGAGCCAGGCCAGAGCCGCCGAGGCTTTGGTGAGGCCAGACAACGGGGCGTGCAAGGGGGAGCCGGCGAAGCACGCAAAGGGCTCTGGAGATGGGGGACACCACCCGTCCTCACTCATCGTGCGGCCTTTCCCCACCCAAAATGGTGCCACTGGCCAAAAGGCAGGCAGCCCTTGGGGCAAGTGGCCAGGGAATGCTGGTGGCACCGGCTCACCACAACGGGTCAGAGCCCAGGGGCAGTGGCATCCCCTCCATGCCGGGCTGTACGCAGCCGGACCCACCCAGGGAGCACCCATGGGTGCCCCCACTAACCAGTAGCACTAGTCAGGCCGGCTCCGGCCTCGGCTTCCCCGGCACCGTGAACCTCCAGAAGCATCTTCTCGGCGGCAGCCGGAGCGGGACCGGGCAGCCACCGTCTGCAGTGCCGCAGGCAGGACCGTGCTGCCCCGCTGCCAGCCCCGAGCCGGGTACCACCCCAAAACCATCCCCGCAGAGGATGCGCAGGGCACCGCAGCCCCCCACAACGGCAGCTCCGCGGCCCCCCGGGGTGGGGGGGCTTGATCTGGGGGTGGCCGGAGCCAGCACCCCACGGCGGGGCAGCTGAGCGGAGCAGCCGGCGACATCGCGGCCGGGCTGGCACCGGGGCGGCCTCGGCAGAAAAAACCACGCCATCTTTGTGCTCGGGAGGCAGCGAGCCGCCGGCCTGGGGGAGGGGGAGCACAGCAGCCCCCCCCCCCACACCCCGACCCTGACCCCGATCCGGGCGCAGCCACCCCCGCGCCCCCCCGTACGCCCACCCCGCATTCCTGCGGCGCGGGGCCCCCCGAGCACGGGCCGCATCCAGCCCTGGCCGCCCGCCAGCAGCCCTCTGAAGTCTCCCTGCACGCTGCCGGCAACAAAGCCCGGCCGGGCCCCGCGTCCTCGTCCTCGCACCCGGGCCCCCCACCCGGGACCGGGCTCAGCGCCCGCCACAGCCCCCCACCCCGGCACCGGGCCGGCCGGAGGCCCCGCTGCCCCTCGCGGGGTTGATCCGGCAGCCGCCGCGTTGCCCCCCCAGAAGGCGACACAGCCGAGGCCGGGGTGGGCAGGAACCCCCCAGATAAGGGGGGTGACACCGGGAAGCACCCCCGGCCTGGGATGCCGCCCGGGACAGCCGAGCCCTGTTACTCCCTTGGCATTTTGGGCAAGGCGGGGGTTTCCTCCAGCCCCCCCCCTCCAGCCCAGCTGCAGCCCAGCTGGACGGAGGGACAGACAGACGCCGGCAGAGCGGGAGGATGAGGCGCTGCCGGATGGGCCAGCAGCAGCACGGCCACGTCTCCCGGTGTCCCCCGGGATGGGGGCAGCCAGGGGGGTGTGTGGAGGGGTCCTTACCTCCTGCCCTCGCAGGGGGGGGAAAGGATACAGCTTCACGGCTCCCGCCTTGGTGCCGATGGCCATCACGCGCAGGACGGGGTCGTAGGCCAGGGCGCTGGGCTGGCTGGGGAAGCCGTGCTCCACCGTCTGCCATGGGGACAGGGGTCAGAGCCGGGACCCCCACCCCTGTCCCCCCCCCAAACCCCCTATGGCCCCCCTCTCGCCCGCAGGGCTCCGTCCCACGGCTCCCATCCCACACCAGCCTGAGCTTCATCCCTGCGATGGAGGACCATGAGGATGCTGCCTTGTTCCCCACTGCCACCACGGGGGTCCTTGGGGAGGGGGGACATCACTCCTCACCCAATTTCCACCTGACACCCCAAAACACACCGAACCCAACAGCCACACCAAGGCCCGGGGTAGGTTTGAGCTTGCACAAGCCGCCCCATCACCCACCGGCACCTTGGGGAAGGGACCCCCACCCTAAACTGCCCGAGGTGCGGATGCCCCAGGAGGGGTGAGGGGGGTCCAGCTCAGCCCCGCAGGCAGGCAGGACCCCCACCACGATGTTCCCGGGGGTCCGCAGTGCCGGGTGGCAGAACCAGGCGAGCGGGACCCGCCAGCGCCAGGGACATCCCCGGCGGAGCCGCGTGCCGCCCGCGGGCACCTTCCCAAGGAAGTCCCGGCCGGCGACGGCGTGCCCGGGCTCGCCGGCTGGGGAGGGGCTGCCCGCCTGGTAGCGGGGGGACGCGGGGGGCACCCACCGCCCCAGCCTGCGGCGAGGGGACTGCGGGGCTCCCGGGGGAGCGGCCCTGCGGGCAGCTTGGCTGAGCGGCGATGGCGCGATCAGACGATGCGGAGGCCGCCGGAGCCAGACTGGCCGGATCCTGACCCGCTCCCTTTTGTCTGGGGCGGCCGAGAGGCACACCGGGGTGGCTTTTCGCACCCGCCGGCGCAGCCACCGTCACCCCCTGGCTCCCGCTCCCCTGCAAAGAGCCACTTTCAGGAGCGTGCCGACGTCCCCAGCCCATCTAGGGGGTCCCAGCCTGGCTGCGGGGCGAGTTAGTGGATGCTTGTGGGTCCCGGTCCCTGCGGCAGCCCCACGCAGGGTCACCCCGAATCCCGCCAGGGATGCACGCCGCACTGGAGGATGGCGGCGGGAGCCGGACGGCAGCAGCGCGGGGACACCCTGGTGATGCTTAAGGCTGGGGACCGGTATGACGACGCCAGCGAAGACCCCCTCAGCGCCCTCCCAGCTCCCCTGCACCCCCAGCCCTGGAGGGGGGACCCGGCTGGCAGCCCCCCACACACAGCCTTTCCTCCCACCCGGCAGCGGGGGCCGCATCCGGCAGGCTGTGCCGGCCCGGCCAAGGCGCGCTCCCGGCCAAATTACAGCAAATCCCAGGCAGATCTGGAGCTCGGGAGGAAAAACAACCGTTAATGGGAGGCAGGTGGGCAGCCGGCAGCCCCAGCGCCAGGCTGGCCGGAGTGGGGCTGCTCCCCGGCCCCCCGGAACGCCCCGCCGGGTGCAGACCCCCCAGGGTGCCTGCTTGGGCAGGATCGGGCCGTGGGACCATCCTCCCCAAAACTGGGGGGGCTCTGGCTGGGCTGAGCCTCGCACCCCGGCCAGACCCTCGCCCGCAGCGGTGAGTCTGGGGGAACGGGGCTGTGCCGGGGCGGTGGGTGCTGGCTGCACACCCCCCCCCAGCGCACCCCAACACCTCCCAGCCCGGCCCTGCTGTGGGGCGATCCGGGGGTCCCCCCGGCACACGCCACAGTCCCCACCATGAGATTGGGCAAGCGCCCGATGCTGACGCCAGGATGCTGACGAAGGATGGACAGACGGACACGGTCTGGGCTCAGCCGGGGGCCGCTGCCGGCGTTCTCCTGCCCCCAGGGCCAGGGCAGGAGGATGGTCCCAACACCGCGGGGCTCCCGGGATGGGGTGCACCGAGCCCCGGGTGGGCACCCACCGAGCCCCGGGTGGGCACCCACCGGCACAGTCCTGCCGATGCGCCGAGGGAAGGGTCCGACACCCGAGGGCTCGTGGGGTCTCTCCCAGGTTGTTCGATGAGCCCGGGGGGGTCCCCACCCCGCATGAGGGGGCCGAGTGGGAAACCACCCCGGTGCCGGCGGGGGGGCCAAGCTCCCCCGGTCCCCCAGAGTCACAGCTTTGGGGTGCAATGGGACCCCAAGCCCCCAGCCCTGGGGGTCATCGTCATGGCCCTTCCTGCTGACACAGGGGGTCCAGCCCCCCCATATCCCATCCCTGGAGGGGTCAGGGTGAGGGGTTGAGCCCCCCCATGGGGGTTGCAGCCAGGGATGCTCTGGGGCTGGACAGGGTGGGGGGCCACGGGGCACCCCAAAATGCCGTTGCTGGTGAGCGAGGCCTGGGGGAAGCCACGGGGCAGCACGGGACCGGGGGTGCTCGGGGGAGCCCCCACCCCGGTGGGGCTGGGGATGGGAGATGTTGGGCCGGTGGGGGGGTCGCATCCTGCCCCAGGGTGCCCCTCGGGTGCGGAAGGGGGTGCTCCCTGGGGCGGAGGGGGGGTCCGCTGCACCCCAGGGAGGAGGGCAGCCCCCCCCGGGTCGCATCCTGCACCTGGGGGTCCCGGCACCCACTGGTGGGGGGTGCCCCCACCCCGGGGGGCTCGCCTAGCCTGCACCCGCAGTCCGCCCGCCCCCGGGGGCCCTGCCCCGCCAGGGGTGCCCCTCCCCGGGCCCAGACCGGCTCCCGGGGCAGCCGGGGGTCCCGGTGCGTGGCTCCCCACGGCGGCCCCCCCCCCGGGGGGAGCACCCCGGTCCCGGGGGGGGCGGTGCCCCGCGCGATGCTGCCCTCCCCGGGGGCGGCATCCCGCCCGGGGGGTGCCGGAGCCCGCCCCACCGGGGGGCTGCCCGTACCCCGCTCCCGGGGCCCTGCCCGACACCCCCGGTGGTCGTCGTCCCCCCCACCCCCCCGGCGTCCGTCGCCGCGCCCCCCGCCCCGGACGCACCTTGCTGAAGGCGAAGAGGTCGTGCCGGAGGCGGTCGCGGTGCGGGTCGGCACCCTGCCGCCGGAACCGAAACTTCATCATGGTGGGGCCGGTGGCGGCGCGGTACCGGGCGGGACGGGCGGGGCCGGCGATCCCAGGGCCGGTACCGGGGCGGGCGGTGCCGGTGCCGCTCCCGGGGCGGGCGGTGCCGGCGGGGGACGGTGCCGGTGCGGGTCCCGGTCCCGGTCCCGGTGCGGGTCCCGGTGCGCGCGCCGAGCGCCGAGCGCCGCGCGCCGAGCCCGGGTAGGCACGGCCGCGGCGGGGCGGGGCGCGACCCTGACGGACAGCCCTAGCCGCCAATCACCGCACGACCGCGCGCACCGCGCACCGCGGCCCCTCCCGCCCGCGCTGCGCATGCGCCGCCGCGGGGGACGATGGGACTTGTAGTTCCCCAGCACAGGCGCCCTCTGTGGGCGCTTTATTTATTTATATTAATTCCCCCCCCCCCCCCTCTTTCTTTCGTTTTTTCTCTCCGGGGTGGGGTGGGGGACAGCGAGGGCACCCCCAGGCCGCTTATCCTGGTCACAGGGTCCCCACAACCATGGGGAGTCCAGGATTCAGGGCTTCACCCTGGCTCATAGGCCCCACAGCCATGGGGTGCCTCAACGACATGGCGGCACCTCAGCTACTGGGCCCTGTGCCGGCAGGGCGCTGAGCATGGCCCCGCTCGGCGCGGCCGCGCCGAGCGGGGCCATGCTCAGCGCCCTGCCGGCTCCTGCCATTAGTATTCGGGCCCTGTGCCCGGCTGGCGACCACCATGGCGCTGGGCACAGCCGTGTCTTGCTCCACTATGGCATCGGCCCGGGATGGGGGATGCACCCTGCCCTGCACCCAGGTTTGGGGTGAGTCAGCCTGGGCAGGGCAGGGCTTCCCCTCCCTGCTGACTAACCCCGGCCCCGGGGAGACGCCGCATTGAGGTGACGCAGCCTTCGGGGTGGAAAAAACCCCGGGGGTGAGCGGGGGGCCATCACCCCGATGCCCCAGCGCTGGGCTCCCAGATGGACAGAGGGAAGGGGTCTGACCCCACGCGCAGCCCCAGGGCTTGAGGGTAGGTGATGGAGAGGACGTCGCCAGACCAGGCAGGAGCTCATTGCAGAGGAGGAGGCAGAGGAGGAAGAGGAAGGCCACCCTGCCAGGCTGGCAGACCCCATCCAGCCACGCCACCCCCTCTCCAGCACTGCACACCCACCCACCGCCATCTCCCTCTTGCAGGAGGAAGGTGCAGGGCAGGGAGGGCTCCACGGGAGGCCGAAGCAGGGGGTGCAGCTTCCCCAGGGTGCTGGGGCTATTTGGGGACCAGGCATGGGCTGCGGCAAGCCTGGCCGGTGGGGCAGGGTGGGGAGCTGCAGCGGGACAGCGTCCACATTTTCTCCCCAGCCCCTGGGGATGGAGTGCGGGAGGAGGGCAGCAAGACCCATCCCCGCTTTCTAGGGCAGCACAGGAGGGACAGACGCTGCGTTTGGCCGTTCCGTCCCCAGGGAGCCGGAGACTCCCTTTATTTAGAAGCGGTTCCCTGCTCCCCGCAACCTCGTTTCTGGCGCTGGGGAAGGGAGGCACACATCCCAGATGTCAGCACCACCACACAGGCAAGGCAGAGTGATGCTTTCTGCTTTTATTCAATTAATGCAGCAATCTATACAAGAAAAAAAAATAATGAAACCATGAAATTCCAAACCCTGACAGTGAAGAACCAAATTCTTCCTAAGAATCAACCAGAATTAAAAGATTCCCCCCACGTCAGACTGTACATAAAATAATCTCTGCCCCATTTACAGCGTTTCACACAGTACTTCTCGTATCTCAAACTTCAGAACTGTACAACTTTGTTACAAACCACGCTTTTTCCTAGGAAAAGCTTACGGAAAAAAATATTGCCACTTTCTTTTTTTATTTTTTTATTTTTATCCGTAACAAAACAAAACAAATTAGAATCTTTAAAAAACAAAATTAAAGTCAGCCAGAACTTTTAAGTGTGGGCAGGGGCACGGGAAGGAGCAGAGACGTGCTTCTCGGCCGAACATTTCTCCTCCCAACCGGGAAAGGGAACACTTTTGGCAGATTAAAGACTATTTGCCCCTGGCGAGGGCCCGGACCCCGGCCTTCGCCCCCCAGAGCTCTCCTCAAAGCATGGCAGCTACTTTGGCCCGTGGGGCTCAGACCACGTAGCGGCGAGCGCTAGGTGCTAACAGCGCCAAAACCCGAAGGGCCGAGCTCTTCTCCCAGCAGACGTTGGCCCATGCCAGTGCCGGCTCACCCCGGAGAGTGGGTTGGCAGCCCCGCGCCCCAGCAACCCCCCCCACCTCCGGGATGAGCCAAACCTTGGGATGGGGATCGCAGGTCCCAGGCGTCACAGCTCTCACCTGACTAACGGCTGGATGAGAGTTCCGCAGGTGTGGAGCCAGATGTGGCAACGCGGGCTCCCCTGCTGCAGGCAGCCTGCCTGCCGAGCCCAGCCAGGGACCTGCCAGCAGACTGACAGCCCCTCCCTAGGCTAGCTCACCTCTTACTGCCGGCGAACAGCCTTTCCTTCTCTTCCTACAGACATAGCGAGCCCACGCGATCGATGCAAGAGCTTTAGTACAATTGATGAGTCTTCTCGAGATACGGGTAGCAGTAACAAACCCCAATTCCTCCTCCTCTTTGTAGAAAAGGGGGGACAAACCCCACCAAAGCAGGGACAAACCCCACCTTCCTCCCCCTTCCTTAGGAAAGACAGTTCTCATGGTCTGGGCTGTGGGTCAGGGTGCGCGGGGTCATCACACTGGACGCAGCCTTATTCCCGGTTTTGGGCTGAGCAGGTTACATGAACGACACACTGTGGGTGGACGGAGAGGAGGTCGGACCATGCGGCTGGACAAGACAGAAAGCCGACCAGGTCAGGTCTGTGCACGAGCTGGTCCTGCGGAGCAGATGGGGAGAAGTTTTGCCTCCAAATTGGAGCTCACCCCCCTCCATCCTCCACAGCAGACCCATGCCACCAGCCTGACCCGAAGCCTGCAGGTAGACCGACACAGCCAGCGACAAGAGAACAGGTACGGGCATCACCAGTATTTCTGAGCCACAGTTTTACCACACAGGTTACAGTAAGAGATCTAGACATCTGGATCCATGTGAAAAATGTGTCTTCTGGTTTTGAATCAAGGTTTCATTCCGATGTTGTTCAGTGCAAAAGAGTTAAAAACCCATGTTATCTACACATATACATCCGTGTGTATAGAAAATGTCTGTACAAGTGGGGAAGATGGCCTGCCTACACGCTGGGGACTCCTCGCCCAAGAGATGCTACGGGTCAGACCGATTGCGTCCCACTCTCTCTCCAAGGTGTCAAGCCCCAGCCAGTCAGGTTGAAAACCAAGTGCACATGAGAGCAAGCGGCAGCTGGAGAGCGACTCTGGCAAGGAGCTCCTCCTGTCCCTCCAGCCACGGCTGCCAGCTCAGACCCACCGCACAGATGCGGGGCAGGGAGGGAAGGAAGGAGGCGAGAGCTCCTGACCATGGCATGCGGGAACACAAACAACCCGGGAGAGGAAGGATAGCTGCGCGTCTACAGACTGCACAAGGACCGGGATGAGGTGATGGTTGGTACCGGGCTAGAGGTAAGACCTCAGGATGCCTTGTTCACCCTTCGGCGGAGATAGAGCCCACGCCTTGTCCCATGGGAGTCCTGCTCTGGGAAGCAGCCCCGCAAAAGCAGGTTGCCTCCAGCTTCATTTTGAGTTGAGTTGCCAGGGTACAGTATCCGTATTGCAGAGGTAGGAGTAAAATTGGGAGCTGGCGGGGGAAGAGGGGGAGAGCAGGCTGTGCAGAGCAGAGACCTCTGGCAGCGACCACTGCCACTGTCAGCAGAACCCACAGCAGAGCCCGACACCGAGGAGGGCACGGGGCATATCCAGGATGAATCCAGGAAGACAATTAGAAACAGCCATCGCCAGGCATGCTGCTAAGCAGGTCTCTAGCTTGCCAGAGATGTTTGCATCAGCCACAAGGAGGAAAAGGGATCACTGCTCCCTGCATGCGGTTTTGCTTTCAGGGGAATGCCAACCTTCCCAAAACCAGGGGTCTGTAGCCAAGAGCTGGCCTGGATTCTCTGTAGAAAGCTGGGAGGGTGAGGAACCCCGCTTCAAATGCTAAGTGTGCTCTGAAAATGGCTTTTTAAAGGTTTCAGAAGCAGCAGAAGCATAAACTTTCAGATCTCTGGGCAGACAAGACAGGCTCCTTTGAAGGCTGGCCGCAAGGCTGTGCCCGTACCTCTGCATCGAGCCGACGGGGGCTCCCGCCAGGAAAGCAGTCGGATAAAGAGAACCAGAGACAGGCACGGCGGGCCTCACCTACAACCCCCCATATCAGCGCTGCTGAAGGTGACGGTAATTTCCTTTGCACTAATGTGACCACTAGATCCAGCCTGAGCAGTAATCCCAACAACGGGGAAGTGGCAGGAGCCGCGGAAGTCAGCGGGAAGGAAAAGTACACTGAGACCCAGATGTCAAATGTGCTCGATTGCCAAGGAACGGCGCTCCAGGGAACAACGCCTGGGTTTTGGGTTTTTTTTGACTGGGAGCCCCTCAAGACAGCAGCAAACGGATTTCAAAATATATTACATCTTTTTATTGCCAAGCGTGCAGACCATGAAGTGTGTGGGGGACACGACACTAAGAAAAACTACAATTTGAGGGAGGGCAAAGCAGTAAAAATTTAAAAATAAGACTACTCCTTACAACTGCCAACACTTGGGTTCAAAGAATCAACTGGAGGAAGTTTCTTAAAAGTACAGTTCTAAATATGGTGTTGGGCCCCAAACTTTGAAAACACCGAGGCTTCAGTCTGGGCTAACGCAAACCGGGTGGGAGAAGAGGAGGAAGGTGGCAGACTTTCTAACACTAACTCCGCAGGGCCAAATGCCCGATTCTTCTCAGCATTTTCTGTAGCAACCAGAAAACTCCCTACTCCAGGAATACAGGCAGGAGTAAGCCAGGAGGAGGTGGGCAACTGCTGCAGCACTAGCTGCTGAATGCAATGAACCGGGGCCAAACTAGACCCTTGCAGCGTCCTCGCTCCCAGAGCCAGCCTCGGAGGGGACGGACCGCAGCCAAGCTGCCCACCTCCCCCGAGGCCATGGCAGCGCCTGTTCCTGCTCCGGCAGAGCGCAGCCAGTCCCTCGGGATGGGATGCTGCACCATCTCAACTCTCTCCTCCTAAAAGGTGCAGGGGGCCGAAAGCCAGTCCCCCAGGCAGTGGAGGACAGCTCTTCTCAAGGGGTCCCAAGGCAAGCGTCCTCACAAGCACAGCATGTCTCCTACTCCTCTTTGCTATGTCCAGCTCTGGGAAGCAGCATGGACTCAATGCGGTCGCTCACTTGGCAGCCCCGGGGCTCCAATATGGACCTCGGGTCAATGCTGGGCCAGCCTCAGTGAAACCAGCCACGTTTCCTTCCTCTTCAACCAAAATATAACCCTGGTCAGACCAGCACTGAGAAACCAGAGCTCAAGTACATTCTTCTCGGGGAGGGGGGCAGCACAGGGGCACAAGGCTGCGAGCCCACGCTGGCTCGGGAAAAGGGACTGGAAAGGAAACCTATGGCATTTAAAACTGGTACTAAAGTGCAACAAAAATGTCCTAAAACCTTTGAAATCAATTGCAGTAAGAGAGGTCTGCAAAGCTTCAAACTTCCAGTTACTGCAGGGCCCCCTTAAAACAAACCCAACAACAACTAGGTAAGAGCAGACCAAGGAGCCCTTTGGTGAAGCAAGGAATACGAGGCCACCACAGAGAGTTTCAGCTCCTGGGGTCAAACATCATATTTAGAACATTTGAAAAGGAAGAAAGTTAAAGCAAAAAACAAAAATACAATTCTTGAATCTTGCGCAATGAAACAGTTAAACTTTTTGGTGTTTTCAAAAGAAATCCCAACAGACAGCCTGGCATAACTTTATCTGCTTCCTAAGGGAGAGATGCCCGTTTGACCCATGACTCAGGACACCATGTGCACTGGACATGTTCCATCCTTACGTATGTCTCAGCATTCCTCCATTCATAAAAACAAATTGCTAGATCCTTCCTGTTTACTCTTCAGCCTGAAAGGAAAAACCAAAACTGAAGCTAGATGGAAGATAGCCAGAGGGAGGAGAAAGTTTTCACAGACTGGAGACCAATCTCATCAGCTCCATGAGCCTGGAAAGTGCAATCCTCAGTGTCGCCTCATTTTAACTTTCCTGGCTGGGCTGCCGTCCTCCTCTTCCTCATCACAGTCCTCCGTGTACTCGTAAGACCTTCGCCAATAGTTCTCGGAGCTGAAGTTGCTCCGTCTCCTATGTTTTGGTAAGAGGACTGAGCGCCTGTTCTCCTCTTTATCCATTTCTAGAATCCGTGGCCTATGGAGAAAGAGAAAGAGGGAGTGAGAGCACATCCACGACAGGATTTAGGCATTCCCTGGTGCGGACACTATCTGCAGTTTTGCATATTTTGAGCGATATGACTGGCTGTTTCCACATTGCTCGCCCAGTACTGGGTGCTCAGCAGGGCAGGAAGAGATCACCAGGTTGCACCTCCCATGGGGAGGCTGAGAACTTTGCTTTTGATGGTGCAAGTCCTTCCCCTTCCCAGGGCAAGTTTTGGTCTTTACCTCCACCAGGAACATTTCCAAACAGTCCAGTCACCTCTTTTTAAGCGCAGCTCGTGGCCCCAAGAAACATCCCTTGGGCAGATGGGTCTGTCTCTCCTACAGCAGAACTCACAGCACAAAGCTGAGCTCCTTTTTTAAGCTGCTGGGGTGCTTGCGGTGCAGGATCAAACCACAGCTCCAAACTCCTTTGTCCTCTTGCTAGTTCTCTCAAACATCAGCACAGTGCAATCGTTATTTCTGCAAAGCTGCCTCTGCTCTCACCTGCGATCACTTTGTAGTAGGACTGGGCTGGTGGGCTGCACAGACCGCTTATTTTATCCTAAGTGGCAAGTGCCGAGTTCCTCTAAGAGATACCACTATCTGATATCCATGCTATTTACCTGTGCTATACTGGAGTCTTTGAGGCCAAAGGAAGAGAAAAAACATGGTTTTGATACCCATCCGCTGCAGGAGTCTATGCAAGCCCCACCCCCACCCCGATAAGGTCACATCAGGCTGAAAAACAGTTCTCACGGATCTGCAGATTTGTCCTGCATGATCGCTTCTCTAATCATACACCGGCCCACTGCGTGCTCAGAGGCAAGCTTTCATTTGCAGGCTAGCTTCTCTTCTTGATCTATCTTCCCAGTCAGTGTGAGTCCAGGTGAATGAACAGTGCTGACAAACAAGCCATCCCCACCCTCCTCCCTCCAGGACAGGTTGAAACACGGGCTGGGACCGCACAGCAGCCAAGCCCCAGGACCAAGCCAACTTTTGGTTTTTTTACACGATGCGCAGAGAATGCCGTCTCGATCCTCGGGAAGCTTTGGAATTGGAGAATACCAGAACTATTGCACGACAGCTGGCAGACTGGCTATCACTCACGGCTATCAGTACGTTCACACAGAGCAAGGCGGTGTTTGAGGGAAGCCTTGCTGCAGAGCTCAAGCTGTCTGAACCCTCAGCAAGGAGCTCCCCTGAAAGTCAAGCTTACGCATTCACACAGTCTGGTTACACACACAAAAATATACACACGCAGCTCTGGAACCAGAACAGGTTTAAGAAGCTTCCCAAGAAGGCCTTCACCTTTCCCAGATAGCAAAACCTCACGTTCTCTCCCAAGACTGCTTTCATAATATAGTTTAACACAGCTGCACAGGTTGCTTGGCAATACAGGTCAAAAATAATTAGCTGCAGGGAAACTATTGTTCTGAATGACTGCATTATCAAGAGCCAGCCAAATCTATTGCTTCTTCATTATGCCACTCACAGGATAAACAATGTAAGCAGCTTACAGCCAGAGCTTAGCCTCCACAAGCCTAGGAGGAACGTATAAAGAACCTCATTTTGATAAAACAGATCTGTACACCACAGAAAGCACCCAGGCATGCAAACTAGGATGTTTTTAAGTGTGCCGTGCAGCCTCTCTTGTCAGAGGCCAGGAACCTCAGACATGCACTAACCTAGAGATGCCATCCAAAACATCGCTCTTAAGAGAGATCATCCTACCTGTGAGCGGCATCGGGATCTGCTTTGCGATGGGACCGCTTTGGTTTCAGGATCTGGTCCCGGTTGCTTCCTGATAGACGGTCAGAGTTATAACCTGGTGGCAACACAGAGCTACTCAGCGATTTTGTTTCCAATCGAGGTGCATCTAGTCTTGTTCTGCAAATATTTAAAGAGAAGAGAATTTGCAAGGAGTTTCTACAGAACCACTAGCATGCTGCAGCAGACGTCTGTCCTAGATGCGCTGAAGCAGAACCCTCAATCCCAGCCACACAGCTCAGGAAGAGGGTCAGGACTATTACGCTCAACAGCAAAACAAGCTGCAGCTTCCTGGTACTTGCAGCTTTGCTGCCTTGGTTAGAGGGAACAGGAAGGCTTAGGGACACATGTAGTCATGAGGTGAACGCCAACGGTGCTGGGCTCCCTGCAATCCCAGTTACGGGATACAGAGTAGAGGCGTTGGAGCCCCTGTGAAATCCTATGAAATCACAGTGACTCGTCAATAACTTGCAGCTCCAGTTAAGCGACCTGAGAGATGCCCTGCAAAATTCATCATCACCTACAACAGTAATAACTGCTTCTCTCTGGAAACTCCCTACTGTCTCAAGATCTCATGGGGTCAGGTGGTTCTCAGCTTGACTAGAGGTTTAAAGAGTTGAAGTACGAGTCAGGAGAAGGTCTAGCAAACAGAGGCCGCACCACATCCCAGCAGCGCAGCACCGCCTCGTTCACACTGGGATAGAAACGCGCTCAAGCTACACGGGAGAGCAAGCACAGCTCGTCCTAGAGCAGATCTGTCGCTGGCCCAGGCACGACTGTACCCACGCACACGTGGAGGCAGGCAGCAGCAAACCGAGCAGTAGGAATGAAAACTCGACGGCACAGTATCTTATCACGGCGCTATCACCGTCTCCAAGCACAGCACAGTTACCAGTCTCAACTTACAAGCACTGCTAAAGTCTATTTCAAAACACAGACTGAAGCCTAAGATTGGGCAAAACACACTGAAAGTCAGTACTGGTGCTCCAGAGCTGCCAAATTCAGGAGGATCTAGGCCACTTCCCAGAACGAAAGGCACCCTGATAGCATTGCTGCAGCCTGTCTCCCTCCCCGGGATTAAGGGAGAATATGGAAGGGCTCTGGGTGAGAGGAAGGGGAGAATCAGTACTTGCTCTCTAGTGCTGAACTTAAGGTCTTGAAGGAGGTTTCCATAGGACAATTCCAACCTAAACTCCTATTAGGAAGCATGTCCTGTTGCCAAGCTTCCCCTCCGCCATCGGAAAGAGCCTCTTCAGTTAACCGGGGTGATGCCAGGCTGGCACACGCGAAGCTGGGAACGGCAGCCCAAGTCCACCCAGCGTGGCAGAAACGAGGATGCTTCCGCAGGCAGCTGCCACCCTGGAGCCTGCGCTAGTCCCAAACACCGTCATCCCGAGCTGTTCTCGGCTCCAGGACTGGACCCAGTCCAGCTGGAACACCAGAGGCATTGAGGATCCTGCCCTGGACAAGTTACGTGGTTTAAATACCTCTCAAATACAACAGCAACTACAAGCCTGCAATTAAAAAAAACAAACCACCAAATATACTGCAAGGGCAAGGGAACACCAGCCACGCTCTCTCTGTCCACAGAGCAATGCAGGTATGAGCTGCAGGAGCAGGTACAAGGAGAGGCTATACTAAAATGGAGAGCAAATTACCTACCAAAGTCCCAGTTAAATAGAATAACTCCCCGACGTAACTGCTTACAAAGAAATGCTTACAAATGGCAGCATAAGCCCTCTAAAATGACTTTCAAGACCCGCTTGAATAGGTCTCATTTCTATCCCCACCTCCCACGTTACCTCTTTCCGCATCTTATGAAATTGAGAGCACTGTTCCTCCCCCCCAGCCTCTTGCTCCAAGCGCTTCCAAACCTTGCTGGCTCGCCGCAGTCCTGCACTCCGATACGCAGGAAACACTGTAAATATCATCACGCTACAGCACTGAAGTGTTTATGACCTACTTGGTAACCACGCCGCTCTCAAGCATCCTGCAAAACCCAGCCGCTTCTCCAGCTCATGCAGCTTTGTTCTCCTGCTGCTGCCAGCAAAAACCGTCTCTAGAACCACGCGCTCGGAGTAGAGACAAGAGCGGATCCAGACTCCAACGTCTGGGACTCAGCAGGCTCTGGCAGCCTATTCAGAGCTGAATATCCCAGCTCCAAGCTGCAGCAAAGTTTATGCCACTCTATGACCCAACTGATCTGATCCCGTTGGAAAGGTCGGGGCTGATTCTTACCACGAAGACAAGGAAGAAGTTTCACGAGGCCGCTGGCTGCTCCCAAGCCTCTCATGCTAGCAGGCTACCAGCGGAAGTAGCTGTTTTCCTGGTTGCATAACACGCTATTTCAGACTGCACAAAGTCGCATGATCCGGGACTAGGGAATGGCATTCGCTGCAGCAATACATGCCGTGGGGATGTGAGCGCAGACAAAGGTCACCGCAGCCCTGCTGTGCATGCATGCGTGCACGCGGGACTCAGCGAGGAGACGGCCACCGTCACAAGAGATAAGCAGCAATTAATAAGCTCTATTTGGCAGCAATCAGAGTGCACCCTTTGGCAAATAGGCAATTGCCATGTATTCACCAGGGCTGCTAAGCTCTACGGAGATTACACAAAAATAATTACCAGGGGGTTTCCACTTTGCTCAAGAGAAAAATCCTGTTGTGGTTTCATTCAGCCTGCCAGTCAAATCAGCCCATGGCTGTCTGCGTATGACTGCGCAGAGACACTTCCCCTGCTCTAACGCTAAGCAAATTAGACCCCTAAAATCAGGGGAAGACAGAAGGACACGCTGCTCCAGAAGGATGGCTAAGCGAACATAGCCAATATGGCTCCGCAAGGAGCTAACGGGCATTGTCTGTTCAGCAGTGGTGCACCAGGTCAGCCGGGTACATCTCAGCCAGCTAGGCGCTTGCCCAGTTGCACTTTGAGGGCAGACAGGCTAGACTGAAATAACTCAACACCCTTAGCTTACAGAGGCTGGCGAAAGCAAGAGGTAGAGCCAGTTTAAATGTGTACGTTAGATATCTGCACCAGTTTGGGCAGCTTTAGTTCATTCAGCCGAGTCTGTCTTTTCTAGAGGACTGCTCCACAGCCTAGGACAAGCAGCTTCTCTATCCCAAAGCCCAACTAGAGCAGCTACAGGATTTGGAGATGCCTTCCACTGGTGCTCATCAGCACTCACACTGTTTTTTGCTGTCTGCAGTAACCAACAACGTGAACATATCGGCCTTTTAGTTCTTATCGCAACCCTCTCGCCTTAAACCTTGCGTGGCAATAACCAGCTACAGGGTGGTTGGGTTCTAATCTGTCTTTCTTTCATCCCACCCTATCACCTGCCACATCTCATCCTGCCTCCCTGGGTCTGTGCTGATTTTGCCTGGCCAACGCCTCAGGGCTGCTGTTTTTCCTGCCTTCATTTTATGGGCGTCTCTAACCAGATGTCCAACTCCACTCCACTAGCTTTGTGCCGTATCTTCACAACGTTGTCCGACTTGCTCTGAAACCAACTAAGCTGTCCAAAGGCTCAGCAAGTCTGAATCTGGACCGCTTGCCTGCTAGCCTTATGCCAGCCTGGGCCACAGCTGCAACCCTGCCCTCATGCCCACGCTTTTGTCTGGGTTTACAGTACTCAAATCATGTGTGTTTGCACTTGCAAAAAGATTTCTTGACAGCGGAATTTCTGCTAACACTTTCTAAGGCACAATCAACATGGGTCAACACGTGGCAGTCATATTTTTGGTCTCCTAGTAGAAGGAACTGATGAGAGGGGACATTTCTGGGCACAAAAAAAGGTTACACTGAGGAGTTTGGGGTGGGGCTGGTTTAGAGGGTTGGGGTTTTTTGCCATTTTCTTTTCTGAAGCACTTAGGCACAGACACTGGCTGATGAAATGCCATGAGCTGACCAGGACAGCATATCTTCTAAAACAGGAAGCGTGTGATACAGCTTACAGAGCTTGGCTTCCCAACAGACTCGAAGGACAAGCTCTGTAAAGCAATCACTAAATTCACTGCATCCGTTTCCCTTCGAAGCCAGCGTCTTCCTCCCTCCCCCCAGGAAATGAAAGCCATGCTACCAAGAAAACTTTATCTGCTTTATCTTCATCATATGCATCAGCTTCAAAGGACCGTCCAGGTAACTCACGCATGTGGGTATCATATGATCAGACACCTGAATACATAGCCCAAAACAAGAGAGTTTGAAATCCTAGCTGTTTGGAGTTAGGCAGCCAATGAAAGCCAGGTGTTCGGACATGAACAGCACTTGCAGACCCAGACATTACAATGAAGTACTGCTGCACCGAGCCGATTAACCCTGCAGTAACAAGTTCCATCTACTTCCACCAGCCAAGCAATGGGTACGGCAAGACACAAGCGAGCATCAGAGTGACATCTAATCAAGATGTAAGATCAAGCCAGCAAATTACCAAGCAAGGCAGTTTTAAAGTGTTTCTTTAAAAGTACCTTAGGAAACATCACAACACCACATCTGCGTTTATCTTACTGTCCAGAGGGCTTCAACACTTACTTTCGAAGGATGATGACAGCTCTTCTCTCCTTGATGTCCTGTGGTCGAATACAGTGTGTAATTTCATCGGCTGCATATCCACTGACAACAAAAACAAAAAGCCGCTGTGAGAAAGTTGACAGGCAGAAGCAGAAAGCGGTTGCCAGCCTCAACAACTCAGTTTGGCCAGCATTTCCTAACTTCCACCAGGAATTCCTCCTCCAAACACCATTCCCCAGGCACATGGGAGCTAGACTTATAGGAAGGAAGAAACTTCAGGAAAGAATGAGGGCAGCCAGAGCTTGGGTTTTTTTTTTGGACTCAATATCTTAGCATACACCAGAGGAAACTGCCACCTGCCACAACACTGTGAAACGAGACATGTAGAAAATGAGTTTATGGAGTGTAAATTCAGCCAATTCATTTATCAAGAAATTAGAGAGCAACAGGGGAAAAAATCAGCACATTGCTCCAAAGCATTTTCTCACGCATGTCCCAGAGAAAAAACATCTCACATAGCTGAGACGCGCAGCACACCCAGACACGAACGCGTACCGGAGTTGATAAAAATATTTGTTAGTCGAGGAGGGGGCACAGCGGTGGGTGGTAAGAGTCGAGTGTCTCACTCCCCCCTACCTGGGCACAGACACTGCCATCTCAGCACCCTCACCCTCCCCGCTACCCCTGTGTGGCACATCCTCAGCCACGGCACAATCGTCACCCGCCCAGCACAGCCCAACACAACGCACGCAGCGTAACCTTCAAATTCAGATCTCCAAACCGAGCTGCACTCCTAAAACCTCCCTGCCACAGCGCTCACAAGGCGAGACAGCTACCTGGGCCGAGGAAAATCACACCAGGCTCAAGCAGCTACGTGGCCACGCAGTAACCGTTCTCGGCAGGAGCGTTTTGCTGTATGAGATGACTTCACCTCTTCCACGTTTCTAGCAGGCAGGAGGAAAGCCACGGCCAACGAGGGCCCCAGCTACCTGCAACACGCAGGGGTGTTTTTCTTGTGGCTGCTTCCGTTGTTCAGCACAACTCCCAGGATCCAGGGCAGCACGTGAGATCACGGCGGGTCTGCAGAGAGTGGCCATCACGCCTGCTCGGACACACAAACCACCCTGCCAGGAGCACGTCTCGTCACTCGCGTGCGTGCTAATGAACAGGTCCGAGAGGTGGGCCTGCCCTCTACCTGCTGTTTGGAGAGTGTCCGTTCACGAAAGAGCCTTCTAGAGTCCAGTATGGGGAAAAGAGAAGGTAAACGCCTTCAGAGCCTCCTGAAACAGCTGACAAGGACAGGAAGACCTTTGAAGAGACTTGGGCAAAGGCCGCTCACGCCACACAAAGCTAGCACCCCCCCATGCTAGTTTAACTTGAAGCAGAAATCACCGAGCCCACTCTCCCCACAAGGCTTTACCGTGAAGCTGCTGCCATGCCGGCTGTCAGCCGGCCCTCCGGGAGCACGCCCTGGGTCACCGGCTTGCAGGTTATTCAGGACGCTCAGAGCAGAGAACAGGTCATGCACACACAGGTCCTCTCTGGGGACGGGACCGGGTTTCCTTTATCTGGTTAGATAACCCACCCACTCACCAAGAAACGCACACCTCTCAAAGATGGATTTACTGCTTTGAGAAGAAAGTTAAGAGTCTAAAACCTGATCAGTTAAACAGGGGTTGATGTCCACCTCCCCCCGCCCCATCCTCCAGGGCATTGCGGAACAAGACAGCGTTATGCGAAGGGGTTTATAATGATGCTCCATTATGTTCCAGGAATCTCTGCGTCAAGCTCCAGCGAATTCATTAATATCACCCACGTTAACATTCAACTCAGCACATCCTCAGCGACATCCTGCACATCAGGAAAAGGTCTGCTTCCAGACCTGCGCTCTCCGCCATGAGATGTCAGCCTGGCCACTTGTTCTCACTCCCCAGGCACGAGCCGGCTTTCCAGCTCACTTTCAGAGTGGCACCAGGCAGAGCTCATGGTCCCAGATGCACGTGGGTAGCACCAAAGCACCAGCCCCGGTACCCCTGTCCGAGGCCCTAATGGGGACCCACCAGTCCGCTCCAGCGCCATGCTGGTGTCGGAAAACGCAGCTTGCACCATATCAGACATAGTGATGGCGTCTCTCTGCACGGCTCTCCAGCAAAGGGGTTCGCACAGGCACAGAAATGGGAGAAAGAGTCTATTTGGTTGTGTCACACTTGTTCTGCTTCGTGCCAGCATGAACTTCTCACCCACCGCCCGGCCTCGCCGCAGCCTGGTGATGGGTGAAGGGGCAGACGCTGGAACAAAACACCCGTAATGATATTGCGGGTCTACCCAGAGATTTCTCACCCAGAGAACAAACCCAAAGCACAAGGTAAGAGATAACTTGGTAAGGAAAACCCTAAACTGCTGCCCACGAGAACACCCGAGCATGACATCTCCAGGCTAGAGCATTTTCCCGAAGAATACAGGGAGGTGTAGATGATATCCACGTGCTCCCTCAACTAACACCTCGACTCTTAACTAACATGCCAGCTCTTACACCCCCCAACTCCTCCCCAAGTCTCTTTTTCAGTCCAGAAGAGCTGCTGCCGAGCCACAACATAACTGATTCACATGGAGATGAAAGCAGATTTTTTTGTACAAACATCACCAGAAAGGAGGCCCTGAAGTTCTGCAGAGTCTCTAACGAGAAATATTTCTAGGGGTTGACGACAGCCAGGCCAGCTCGCAGGCAGAGGGACCTCACACACTAGCCCACCGCAGGATTTGAGCAGCTCGAGGCTTTACTTGTGGTTCAGGAAACTGCTGCCACAAACCACAGATGTGACACCGACCAGCTCAAGCAGAGCTTGAACAAATCTATTTGCCTCATCACCACTGGCACACACAGAACTTCCTCTGCGCCAACGGCCTGTTTGGAGGGATCAGACTTTTCTGGAAAAGCACCTAACCCAGGCAGTTGCGGAGAGATTCCTCCAGCTGGGAAGAAAGCAGGTTCATCCTCCAGAGACTCCAACCAGCTCCGATTATGCTACCATCAGGCGTGCCTCGAGACAACAGGAGAGACAAACATCACGATGTTTCCACTGCCATTACAAACAGCAGGGAGACAACCTGGAGCACTCACCAGCTGCAGAAGGGAAGCCCGTATGGCGTACAAGCTCTCAGAACTTGGGAAACGTTACCTTTAGTCGTTCGTTCCTCTGGCTAACTGCAACTGCACTATTTCCAACCACAGCGCTGAGATGCAACGCCCGTCGGTTAAACAAAAGCTGGCTTGATGCCGAGACTTGCTACCTACAACAGCAGCCGAGGGGCACGGTGCGGCGCAGGGGTCTGGCTGGAACCACCCGCCCCGGCTGGCTCCGCACCCCCCCAGCTCCCTCCCTTTTTTCCAGCCCAAGCTTTTGTCAAAGCACGTGTTCCCCAGATGAATGGGCAAATTCCTCCACCTCCTCCCCACTCCTCCTATCGATTGATGCTTACCAAATTCTTCAAAAAGAAAAAAAAAAGAAAGAAGAAAATCCACAAACGCGGTCTAGCCAGCAGCACCCAACAGACAGCTGATGGTCCACAGGACTGATATTCAACTTAACTCCGACTGCCCAAGAGCAGCACAGACCGAAGCGCTGCTGCTGCTTCCCCTCGGCCTGGCTGGCAGCAGGACAAACCTGCAGGAGCACCGGCTTCCTGGGGCTGCGGGAGAAGACGGGACTGGAGAAGGTCGTCTTCTAGATGTCAGAACCTACAAGGGCAAATCTTCGCTGCAGGTGTGAAAGTAGAGGAAAAAGCGCCTCGCTGGAAGAGCAAAGGGCTCCTTAGCGGGTCGCGGGGTTGGCTCAGCCTTTGTCCTGCTGGCAGAGGTGCACGGCCCAGCCAGGAGAATCTCCGTTTCACCTTTTAAACACTAACCTGTCATTTGAGGTCTGAATACTTTCCAGCAAGTTTGAGGCAGGTTTACAAACACCACAGCCTGCTGCTTCACGGTAGGCAAATAAAGGCAAGAGAGGGATATGGGGAAAGCCCCTCTGCAGACTCCCTGATGGGTAGGTGGCTACAAAAATCCGGAGGACAATTTGGAATAGGCTGCTGAGAGCAGGAACAGGACAGGCACGATCTGGGGAGCGCCGGAGAATGATGTGGAAGCAAAGAGAGAGATCCAGCCGCTTTCTTTAGATCCTCACGATTTCCACGCAGTAAGCAAATGCACGCGGCTACCCTGGCTTCCCCAGAAAGGCGGCACGCCAGCAGCAGCCACTGACCCAGCAATATTTGAATCACAGACATTACAAGCATGCCATTTCTATCTGCGCCGTTTCCCTATCTCCAGGGCAACTGCCTTCAGCAACTGTTTACTGAGAGGAGAAAAAGCCAAGTTTGGAGAGTTGACTTAAACAGGACCAAGGGCTGGATTTTGGAGATACACCCCTGAGAGCCTACCGACACTCTGCACCTCTCCCTGCTTCCCACAAATCGCTGGGGTTAGAGGGGAGACAGGAGATCTGCCGGAGTTGAGGAACTTGCATCCAGCCAGGATCATATCATCACAGAATAATCACTTTGGCAGAATCTCGCTTAAGTGAGTGCTAAGTATCTGCTAACTGCTGTACCGAAATTGAAATAATCCCCTTTTTTTTTTAAAGTCTATTATTTGCTGGAAAGCAAAACATCTAACACCAGCGGTGGGTCACTCAGAAACCAACCCTTCTAGTCAGAGTTAAAAGGTATCTTCGTTTGATTGCTTCAGCCATGTTAATAAACTCATTAGGGCACCCAGGCGATGCTGGCCACCAACCTAAACACACAGGCCTGGGAGACACCCTGCTCCAATTCCGGGAGGCCTGAGCCAGCTTCCTCTTCCTGGCAGTTCTGGGGGAGAAGTGAGGGTCTGGGACAAGAAGACCTCATTCTCTGGTCCTGGAGCAGAGAAAAGTACCGCTCCGTCCTCTCGCCGTCCTCCACTGCAAAGTCCCGATCCTCCTTCGGACATAAGGCCGTGAGTTTTCCTAGTGGCCTTGACTACAAGACTACAGACTGACCCTCCGTTAATGGCTCTGCCAGCACGCTCGAAGCAAGAAAAAACTCTCACTGTCCTTAAAAAAAAAAAGAAAGATACCTCTGGCTGTGAAAGGAAGGACAACTATTTACTCCAGGCCCCCCGAGGAAAGGCAGCACAGGGGTTCACATCACCAGCAGGAAAATTAGGGTAGAAAGTTTCCCTCCTGGTGTCTAAGACAGGGAGCGAAGCTGCTGCCTCGCAGCCGGCAGTCTCCATCCCCAGGGATGGAGCTTGCTCTGCGGTAAAAGGATACGTGGCGGGACAGGTCCCCCCCCAGCCCCGTTTCACGAAATCACTGACCTCTGCCCCCTGCACCCCACCGCACCCTCCCTGCCCTGGCCAACCCACCAGAGAACAAGAAAATTTCCTCAGCACCGTTCCCGCTTCCCTCCGCAACCTCCCTCATCCCTTGCTAATCCACAGAAGTTACCTAACGCCGGGGGTACGGTGAGGATTAGTTAATGTTTGTGCAGCTTTTCCAAGATAAAAGCTGCGCAAGATCTCAGCATTTATTATTGATGCACTAGTCAACGGTGCGAGGCTGTGTGTATGGGGGGGGGGAAATTCCTTCCCGAACCCTGCGGCGATCACTTTACAAGCCAAAGCAGGGGATTGTGTTACGGCCTGGGAGACCTGAAAACTGGCCTGGACATTTACCAGACAAAAAAAAATAATATTGAAAACCC
This sequence comes from Gavia stellata, assembly GCF_030936135.1. Taxonomy (NCBI): domain Eukaryota; kingdom Metazoa; phylum Chordata; class Aves; order Gaviiformes; family Gaviidae; genus Gavia; species Gavia stellata. The sequence goes on from NC_082611.1 coordinate 3,505,239, forward strand.
CAAACGAGGATACAGTTGGTAGCTCGCAGCACTGCTGGCAGAGTCCGGGTGATCCCCGCTCCTGGCAGGAAGCACTCTGACCTTCAGGGACACGAGGGACCGGTGCTTGCCGAGTCAGGCAGCACCGGCGCTGGGCTACAAGCCACCCTCCCCAAGAGCTGGACGCCGGCGGGTCCGTCCGCACCAGCCGGTGCACACCCTGCCTGTCCCCTTACCTGCCTGCTCTGCCTGCCCAGCGCGTACCGGGAGGCAGCGGGGATTAGGAAGCAGGCGTTTCCCAGCGCCAATCCCAGCTTTGCTACCGACTGGCTACGTGACCTTGGGCAGGTCATTTCACCTCCACAGCTCTTCCCCAGCTTACAAAAACGCACGTAAAGTCCTTCCTTGCAGACGCAACCCACCGCACTTCCAAGTGACAGTCCCATGGGGCTCTGCACTCCGGTCTCCCCATCGGCGTCGGGCAGGGGAAGGTTTAGTATTCCCAGTTTACAGACTGGGAAGACGAGGCCATTCACACCTCCTCTCCACGCTTAAGGTCAGGTCGGGGAGACACCGGCCGAGCTAAGAATAGACCCAGGAGCCCCGACCGCTCTTGGGCAGAGGATCCATTTTGCGTCTCAATGTGTTATTTTAACCGTTTACAGGAACTACGGCAAAGCTCGGCTTCGCAAGTGGCCACTCTCCCGCCACGACTCACCTCGAGCTCCACAGAGAGGGCACCCACCCAAAATCAATCACCCACCCAAATCCCCATCCACCAGGACCCCCTTAGATCCTTCCTTCGCCCCTTCCACCGCAGCGAGACCCTGCACGCCTACAGGCGGGCGAGATCAAGCCCGAGCCACCGTCGGGGTGTGCATCCGCGTGCCTTGCGATTAGCGTTACACAACCGAGCCCCGGCACATTAGCGGAGGCCTCGGCAATGCGGGCGAGTTACCTGAGCACCGTGACGCTTCCCCTCTTGACGGGCAGGAAGAGAACGGGCTCCGAGACCCTGATGGGTTTGAACTGGAATTTACACCCGAAGCAGAGCGCCGAGTCGCTGAAGAAGGAGACGGAGACGATGGGCCTCTCAAAGATATGGATGGGGTCCACGTGGGAGACAATGCAGCCCCCCGGCTGGTAGTCGTTGATGACGGCACTGTTCACAAAGCCCTCGGGAATCACCCGGTGCTCCACCAGCTTCCTGATCACCAGGTCGTGCACCCACTCGGGGATGGCATCCACCTCCCCGCGCGGGTACAGGCGCTCCTGGCCGGGGCCTCGTCGCTGCAGCTGAGACCCGTAGGTGTAGCCCTCCCCGAAAAAATACTTGTTCCGCAGCGGCGCCCGATCCACCGTGTGCTCCTTGTAGAGCCCCTTCTCCGCCCGGGACACCACGTCCTCGATCCGAGCTTCGATCTTGGCGCACTCCTCGGCGCTGAAGAGGCGAAGCTGGCGGATGCCGCTTTTGACTTTCCGAGCTTCTTCCTCCTCCTTCTGCTCCTCGTAGTCGCTGGGTTCGGAGCCGGAGTCCTCCTGGTGCCGGCGCTTGCGATCGTAGGGGGGTTCGGGGGGCTCCCGCGGGAGGCTGCCGCCGCCGCCGCCTTTGTGGCCGTCCCGGTAGGGCATCATGGACTTGAGCTTCTCCCGCAGGTCCGTGTAGCCGCTGCCGGCCATAGTGCGTCCGCAGCCCCCGCCTCTATCGATCCCGGCGCTGCAGGCGGCGGCGGGCGGCGGCGGGGGACGCGCAGCTGCTATTCATGGCACCCGCCGCCCTGCGGGAAGAGCCCCGGAGGAACGGGGAGGTGAGGACGGGGCTCCCTTCACCGGGAGCCCGCGGGAGCCCGGCTCGCCCCCCGCCCCCCCCCAACCCCGGGAGACGGGACCCCCCTCCCGGCGGGCTGCACGGCTCCCGCCCGCCCCCTCCCTCCCTCCCGCCGCGACGCCCCTCCCGGGGGGAAGGGGGCGGCCCGGCGGACGCCACACTCACGGCTTCGCCCGGGGCGGGCGCGGACAATGCTGCCGGTGCCGGCGGCGGCGCTCACGCGGCGGCCGGGCCTGGCACATGCCCAGCGGCGGCCCCGGCGCGGTGCAGCGCCCGGCCCGCTCCCGCGGCGCTGCCCATGGCGGGTGAGGGGAGGGGAGGGGGGGCCGCGGAGAGAGGGGGGTGCCGGGCCTGGGGGGCGACGGCGGCCGGGGGGGTCTCGCGCGGCCCTTCCCGCGGCGCGAGCGGCGCGCTACGTCACCAGAAGCCAGCCCGACATCCCGGATCGCCGCCGGGCCGCCCACCGAGCCCGCCCCGCCCCGCCGCGCACGCGCCCCGCCGCCGCCACCGCCCCCGGCCCCGCCCCTCGTGCGCACGTACGGCGACGCGGCGGCCCCGCCCCGCCCGGCGGCCGCCACCGCCGCCTCCGCCTCGCGCCGGAACGGGTACCGGCAGCGCCTCGAGGCCCCGCCCCGCCTCCCGGCTCGGCGCTGATTGGCCGGGGGGCGGGCGCGAGCGGCCCGAGCCGGCGGGCTGATTGGACGGCTGGCGCGCGCGGCGCGGGGGCCTAGCGGGCGCGGCGGCGGGTGGGAGCGGGGGAGGGAGGGGGTGAGGGGTCGGGGTGGCCGGCGAGGCGCCTGCGGGCGCGCGGCGGCGGGGCGCGACCGCCCCCTGGCGGGCGGGAGGAGCGGGACAGCCGGCCGGGGGTCACGCGGGGGCGCCGGGCTCCGGGCACCGGCGGCGGGCACCGGCAGCGGGCACACCCCCCCCCGCCCCGGGCTGCCGGCGGGGAGACGGGGGCACGGGGACGGGGGGGGAAGCTGAGGCACGTGGACGAGGGGAAACCGAGGCACAGGGCTGGGGAGAGCTGATGCACGGGGACGGGGGGAAACTGAGGCACGGGGGGGGGACACAGCAACCGCCGCCCCGCAGCAGCGAGCGCAGCACAAAACCATCGAGGCCGGGTCGGGCCGGGTGATGGGCGTGTATAGACCCCCGAGAATGACACAGAGGCGCGAGCGACGCGGAGGGGATGGGGGGACGGCAGCCACCGTCCGGCCTGGGGACACCCCGGGGTCGATGTGTCCTCTGTCCCCCGCGGCGGGGGTCCGTGGTGGGGGTCCGTGTCGGGGGTCCGTGGTGGGGGTCCGTGGTGGGGGTCTGTGGCGGAGGTCCGTGTCGGGGGTCCGTGGTGGGGGTCCGTGGTGGGGGTCTGTGGCGGAGGTCCGTGGCGGAGGTCCGTGGTGGGGGTCCGTGATGGGGGTCCATGGCGGAGGTCCGTGGTGGGGGTCCATGGTGGGGGTCCGCGGTGGGCTCAGAGCAGGGTGATCTCACTGGGCGGCAGCGTCAACCTCTTCTCCCGGGCCCCCAACAGCCTCTCCATGTGCGCGGCCACCACGCGGCACAGCTCCAGGCCCTGCCGAGGGGGACACATCGTGGGTGGCCGTGCCACCACCGCGGGAGCCCACCGGACACCCCCCACCCCCCGAGTGTCCCCTACCTGCTCCAGCTGCAGTTGGGTGATGCTCTGGGCCAGGAGGTCTCCCAGCGTGATCTCCACGTAGGGATAGCTGGATCCGGCCGTCGGCCGCTGCGTCCGTGTCGACTGGATCTCCTTCAGCGAGAACTTGGCGACGGGCTCCTGGTGGGACGGGGAGGGGGGTGGCCCGCGTGCCCCAGGGACCCCACCAAGGGGACCGAGGACTGGAGCAGGTGCGGACGGAAGCAGGAGGGAGGGTGCCAGCGATGCAGCCCCCCCCCGCCCTGCCCAGGGAGGGCACAGGCGGCAGACCTGGCCCGCTGGGGCCAAACCCGGGGACCCTGTCCCCTTCAACAAGGGACGTCACCCCCCACCTCCCTTCACATCTCACGGTGCCACCTGGCTCTGTCCCTGCAGCAGGAGCGGGGGGGACAGGAGCACGGGGTCCCCTGGTCGGGTGGTGCCCATGGGACCCCGTGCCCCCCACGGCCCCCCACAGCCCCCCACCTACGTGGGTCTCCTTGCTGAGGAAGTTGAGGCCATTCTGGTTGACGGCCAGGATGCAGGGTGAGACAATGGCGTTGTTGCTGCAGCTCTGGATGTAGAAGAAGGACGAGCCGAACATGGGGTAGGCGCTCAGCAGCCCTGTGGGGAGGAGGACGTGGGCTTGCACCCATGGGGGGCTCTGCTGAGGGTCCCAGCCAGCCCCGTGCCTGGCAGGAGCTGGGTTGGCTCCCAGAGCCTTGCACCACTTCAGGCTCCGCACTGAGAGCAGGATTGGACCCAGGAGCAGCCAAGGGGCCCCCTTGCAGCCTGCTGGGAAAGTGGGTGGCTGAGCGTGGGGACTGGGAGCAGCCTGCCATGTCCTGCCCTGTCCTGCCGCTGCGGTCCTGTCCCCCATGTATGGCATCCCGCTGGCCATGCCGTGCCCCAGGCTGCACGCAGGACCGAGGTCTGCCTGTCCCAGACTCCCCGCACCCAGCAGCATCTCATCTTTATTAGCATCACATCCCCATCAGCCTTGCATCCCCTGCAGCATTGCATCCTCATTAGCATTGGGTCCTCGTTAGCGTTGCATCCCCAGCAGCATCATCTCCCCATAAGCATTGCATCTTTGTTAGCGTCACCTCCCCGTCCCCATCCTGTGCCCGCTCACCCAGGAACTGTGCCCTGGCCTGGTGGGCGCTGAGCGCCTGAGCTTGCTCCACGTGCTGGGTCACCATGTGGAGCCAGGATTGGGCCTTCAGCAGGCGGAAGAGCTGCGGGGGGACGTAGTCCTGCACCTCCCGCCTGCGGGGAGCCGGAGGTCAGGGCCGGTGCTGGTCAGCGGGTCCCGCGCCCCATGGGAGATGCCCTGCCCCGGACCCTCCACCCTTGGCCGTACGCGGTGGGGAGGTGGTGGTGGTCCTTGGCTCGGTGCTGGAGGGCGGCCAGCTTGGCCACGTGCGGGAAGTGCTGCTCTCCCGGCCTCGCAGGCGGCAGGACGGTGAACAGTCCCTTGAGGTAGTCAGGGAGCACCTGCGGGGGGACAGAGCGCAGGGACACGGCTTGGGGACGGGGCACGCTTCGGGGCAGGACACAGGGAGGTGGCCCCGGGGGAGCCTGGCGGGGTGGCTCAACCTGGTTGTAGTGAACGGTGATGTAGAGCTCGTTGTCGAACTTGAGGGGCTGGCTCCAGACCACGCGGCGGCACCAGAAGGTGTAGCTGGCGTCCCGGCGCTCCGTCTCGGCAGCCACGTCCAGGACGTACTCCTGGCGGGTCAGCGGCCGCACGCTCTGCCCTGCGCCGTCCCGGGAGCCTCAGCGTGGCCGTCACGCGCGGCACTCGCCAACGGCACTGCCGTGCCATCCCCGCCAGCCCCTCACCTCTGTCGGTCACCACGAAGAGGATGTACTCGTCGAAAGCCTCTGGGTGCTGCAGCCCCATCTCGCAGCACAGCTCCTCGATCACATCCAGAGCCACCTGGGCACGGGGACAGGCGGCTGGGACGCTGCCACGTCCCCCCGCCACGCTTGGGGCCACCAACGGGTCCTGCACTGGGGCTTATCCCATGCAGCTTCCCCGGGAAGGGATCTCCTTTTTCCGGAGAACAAAGTCCCCCAGCTCGGGGACAGCCGAGGGGTGCAGGCCCCCCCACCCTGCATCCGCGCCTTTGGGGCACCCGCAACCGGGGGTTCACCGCGAGCCCAGGGTGCGCTGAGCCTCTTGCCCCCTCCAACTCACCGAGCATGTCTTGATCTTGAGGTGCCTCTCGATGCCGCCGGGCAGGAGGAAGAGCTGGCGCTTGGCGCTGCGCCCAGCCTGCACAGGAGGGGGGGACACATTGGGGTGCAGGGGGGGCCCTTCACACAGCAAGACCCCAAAGGACACCCCGAATCCCCAGGCTACCCTGCGGGGACCATCCCATGGGGATCATCCTGTATCTTGCCCATCCTGCCCGGGTGAGCCATCGTGCCTCCCTCCCCATGTGCGCAGAGCTACGCACCCACTGGGGACCCCTGAAAGCTCAGGGCACCCTCAAAGTGGTGCCCCTGGAGAGCAGACCCCAAAAAGGACTGTGCTCCCTGTGCCAACAAGGGGTCATCAGCTCAGCTCCAGGGCAGTGTCCCAGGGGGATTCCGAGCCCATGGGGGGATCTGGAACCTCCGGGGGGGGCAGATCTCAAGCTGGCATCAGCCCTGCCCCACGCCCCACGGGCACCCATGAGCACCCAGTCTCACCACCATGGCCTTGAGCTCCATGCTGCTGGGGAAGAGGCTGCGGCCGCCGAACCGCAGGGTTTTCCGCAGGTTTTGCTCACAGGCTTTGGCGATGCCTGGCAGGGACGGGGAGCAGGGTAAAGGATGGGGCTGAGCCATGATGTTGGCTCTGCTAAAGCACCTCCCGAGCCCCGTGACACCCCTGGGTGTCCTTTCCCACTATGCACCCAGCACCCTGGGGCGTGCACGGGCCCTACCCTGGAAAGGCAGCTCCGGGTGCCTGCTAGCATCCTGCAGGAAGGCCAGGAGGAAGGGCCTGAGCACCTCGGAGCACTTGTAGTAGGCGGCGAGGATGTAGAGCAGCCTCCAGCCCTTCTGGCAGCTGTCCCTGCCGGGAAGAGCCGGGACTGAGCCCCTGCGGAGGGCGAGGGTGCCCGCGGCAGCTGCAACAGCACCCACCGCCCCGGGGAGCCGCACAGCCCGCTGCGAGCGTGGGGACCCCGGGTGTCCCCCCACGTTTGGGTGGCTCAGCCCAGCTGGGACACAAGTGTCTCCAGTGCCAGCCTTTGCCGTCCCAGCCAGGGCGGCCGGCACGGGTGCAGGGACTCACGGCTTGGAGCTGGTGTTGTTGGTGACCTGCTTGATGATCTGGCAGTACACCTCGTCCCGCAGGACCTCGTGCTCCGCGCACAGCTGGGGGACAGGCACAGCTCGCTCTGCAGCTGGGGACGTCCCCAGCTGCCACCCTCCTGCCCAGGCCACCCCCAGGACTCACCGCCCCAGCGCAGGATTTACCTTGAGGATGGTGCAGACGCTGTCCAGCTCCGTCTGCCCCCTCAGAGGGTGGTCGCCCATGAACTTCATCACAGCTGGGGATGTCAAAGCCACATGGTGACACAGCTCAACCCGTCCCTTCCCTGGGGACACGGTCCCCTGGGTGTAGGCAACACCCTGAGCATGTGGGGCAGTGGGACCAGAGGGGCTAAACCCCTCTCAGGCCACCCCATCTGCCCACCCCGGTCCTGTCCCCACCCTCCTCCAAAGACAGGGCTGGGGATGGCCATGGGGCAGGGGGACGGGGCACTCGTGCCCCCCGTCTACCTTGGAAAGCTTCAGTGGCCAGTTTGCTGATGCCACCATCCACGAATTCGATGAGCGACTCCTGGATGGGGGTCTGGAGGGGGAGAAGGTCAGCTCCCAGGAGCAGCCAGAGGGATGGGATGGGTGTTGGGGTGTCATTTAGGGAGCTCCCGAGCACGCCAGGACCTTGGGGGGGACCCACGGGTGACAGCAGGGCAGGGGCACCCCCAGGCACCCCGCTTCCCCGTACCTTGGTGAACATCAGCATCTCCAGCACGTTGGGCACATCCCTTTTGGCCTTCATCCCGCAGGATTCCCTGGGAGAGGGACAGGGGAATGGGTGGGCATGGGTGTCCCTGCTGCAAGGTGTCCCCGTCCCGCTGCCGGGCACTTACGTGGTCCCGTGCCGCGCTGCGCGGAAATACCGCCGGGCGAAGGCCAGCATGGGGCAGGTCCCCACGCCATCCCGGAGTGGCTCGCCGCTGTCTCCCTCTGGACCCTCCACAAAGGTGGTGCTGGTGGGGGATGCCTGCGGAGCGTGGCGGTGGGTGCCGGGCACAGCCGGCACCATGATGGTGATGGCCCTGGACCAGCACCCACCTCAGTTTTCCAGTCCAGCTCCTGGGCCACGGCGGTGGAGGCTACGGCCATGGCCACGGCTGCCGAAGCTGCCACCTTGCCCTGCTTGTCCCTGGGCTCCTCTTTCCTCTCCACCGGCAAATGGACGAAGTCGGGGGCCACGATGGGCTGGACGTACTCAGCGGGGAAGAGCCCCGACCTGCCATGGATGGCCCCGAACTTCCACCCTGCGCCAGGCAGACAATGGGGATGGTCCCAGGCTGGCAGCCCCAGGGGTCACCCCCCAAAAAGCCTCTGCCCCCTCCCTCCGTCCCCCTGCACCCCGAGCCCTTTCCAGGGGCTCTGACTGTGGGTTTGGGCTGGAAACAGCTGCGGTTTGGCATTGCTTGAGGCAAAGGGACAGACCAGGGATGAGGGGCAGCCTGCAGGGATGTGGGGCAGCACCCGGTGCCACCCAGGGTGGGAACCGCAGGGGAGCATCCCCCTGTATCGAGTCGGTGCCGAAAAGAGCCCAAACCATCCTGCCGAGGAGTGACAGAGGCAGGATCGTGCCCCAGCCCCAGGAGGGGACACGGCTCAAGGCAGTGTACGCACACCAGGGACATGCACGGGGACAGCACGGCACCCACCAAAATCCTGGGTGCCCGTCTTCAGCTCTTCCAGGTACATCACCTTCTTGCGGACCACGCAACCGTAGTAGTGGTCTGTGGGGACATCATGGGGACACGAGGAGTCACAGGATGCCAGGCCAGGTCATGGCCATCTCCAGGGCCAGCGAAGCCATTAGTCCTGCTGCCCCCGTGCCCCCCATCAAGGGCGTTTCAGCCAGGGGGGCTGTGGGGGGGCCACTCACCTCTCTCGGGGTGCTCCAGCGGCTGCAGGTGGATGATGTCCCCTTTGTGGAAGCTGAGCTGGCGCCCGTCCTCTGGGCTGTAGTTCCTCACGGCCACCACGTACTGGGAGTCCTGGGCACGGGGGGGGGCTGGCACAGCCCATGCACACAGGCACACGCGTGCACACCCACACCCCACCCAGCACAGGGGCTTCTAGCACCCACAGCCGCGGGACCACCCCAGGGTGCCCCCCCTCAACCTCCCCTCACCCCAGGGCACAGCCCCATTCGCAGGGTGCCTTCCACTGCCCACCCCGGCCCCCCAGACACGGGCACACCGGCAGGGTCCAGCCCCCAGGACATGCCCCCAGCCACCCCCCTGGCCCCGGGGCACCCCCCACCTTCCTGAGCTCCGTGATGAAGTGGTCGACCATGGCTTTGACCTGGGGGGCTTTGGGGGAGAAGAGGATGAGCTTCTCGCTGCGCAGGTTGAACTCCAGCATGTTCCTGGACGGGGTGGTCACGAACAGCACGTCGGCGTAGCTGGGAAAGAGCGAGGGGAGGCTGAAACACATGGCACCCACAGCACCCATCCCACCCCGACCACCCGGGCTCCTCGCCCTTACCTGTACGCCCGCAGCACCCGCAGCTGCTCCCCAGGGACGTTGGTGCCCTTCACCAGCCGCAGCAGCTTGACGCCGGCATGGGACACGGCCAGGATCTGCACGCCTGTCCCCACGCTGCCCTGTGGGCCGGGACACCACCTCAGCCGGGGGGACGGGGCTGCAGTCCCCCTCCCACCAGCCCACCCCGCAGCCGGACCCTCACCGTGGCGGGGAAGAGGCGCGAGAAATACACCTCGCAGCCGTCCCGGGCAGCGGCGATGATCTCCCTCTTGACGCTCTCGGTGGCCACGGGGCTGAAGGAGTCCAGCTTGTTTTCCACTGTGGGGAGAAATACCCTCTGGTGAGAGTTCCCCCGCATCGGGGAGGATCCGGATACGGGGTTCACAGCGAGAACAGGGATGCTCATCCCCTTCCCAAGTCTGGCAGGACCATGATGGAGAGGCAGGTGTGTCCCCCGGGCACCCCCTAATGCAGCAAGCCTGGCTGAGACCTGACGCAACTCGTGACTTTGTGGAGCACTAAATCACAGCGAGGCCACCACATTTGGAAGCAAAACTACCCCAGCTTTAAGCAGAGCTGGTTGTGGCTTGGAGATGCCCAGGAGATGAGGATGGGCACCGGAGTGGCTGGGTGTGAGACCCCCAGCTTTGGGCCCCCCAGGTGTGAGCCCCCCAGCCCGGGAGCAGCAGGACGCAGCGGGTGTGGGCGAGGGTTACCGAAGAGGGATTTCAAGCGGAGCCGCTCCTCCTGGCTGATCCGGATGCAGGTGTCTGAGAGCGTATCATTGAAGATCTGGGGAAGGACATGAGGAGCAGCGGGGCAACCAAGGCGGGGGGATACCCCAGCTCCCAGGGCACCCCCGGGGGGGGCTTCAGGGCCGGCTCGATGCCTCACCTGCCGGAAGATGAGGTCGAGCAGCAGCGGGTTGTTGATGTTGTCCTTGGGGTAGAAAACCTGCCAGGAGGGAGACCAGCACGGCATTGCCGGTGTCACCCACCCCGCAGGACCCTGGGCTCAGTGCAAAGCCCCCTTCATCCCCCCGATGTTTTGACACCAGCCTGTCCCCGTCCCCCCCCCAGCACCTCCTTGCGGATGTATATTTTCCAGGGCACGTTGTGGTAGGTGTAGAAGTCCTCACTGCAGCTCCGGTGCAGCTGGGTCTGGACCTGCTGCCCCTCGGACGGGAGCTCCCGTGAGATGGAGACTGCGAAGGGACGGAAAGCACGTCCCTGGGGGGGGGACCACCAACAGCCCCTCTCCACCCGGGGAAACTGAGGCACGGGGGCCAGCTGTGGGGCAGGGAGGGTTTAGCTGGGCACAGTGGTTATTCCATGAGGATGCTGTAGAGCTGGACCCGAGCCCGGCCGCATCAGGCATCACCCGGTGCCACCAGGGAAGATGAGAAATCCCACTCCACCTTGGCCCCCCCAGTGCCATGGCTCTGCCCTGCGATACCTGGGGGCCGGGGGGCCACCGGATGCCCCGTTGGCGCTCGCAGCTGGTACCTGCCACTGGTCACCGGCTTCACCGCGGCCACCATCTCCTTGGGCTCCTGCGAGGCAGAGAGCGGGCTGTGGTCGGGGCCGGTGGCTTCCCCTGCCCAGCGTGGGAGACATGGGGGTGACCGCATCCCTACCGCAGCCGCTGGCACCCGGGCTGCCAAGAGCTGCTCCTTCAGAATCTGCATGGCTTCCTCGTGGGGGTCCAGCTTCTTCCCAAAGAGCTTGCTGCGGAGACAGCACCCAGCATTACCTGCACCCCAGCATTGCTTCCACCGTGGCATCACCTGCACCCCAGCATCACCTGCACCCTGGCATCAGCTGCATCCCCATCATCACCCCATCCCATCATCACCCGCATCCCAGCATCAGCTGCATCCCCAGCATCACCTGCGTACCGGCATCATCTGTGCCCTGGCATCAGCTGCATCCCCAGCATTGCCTGCACCCCAGCATCGCCTGCACCCTGGCATCAGCTGCATCCCCATCATCACCTGCATCCCAGCATTACCTGCATCCCAGCATCAGCTGCGTACCGGCATCACCTGCACCCCAGCATCAGCTGCAACCCCAGCATCAGCTGCATCCCCAGCATTGCCTGCACCCCAGCATCGCCTGCACCCCAACATTGCCTGCACATGCACCTGCAGGCAGGAGAAGCCTGTGGCTCGGCTGGGGACCGGGGTGGGTACCTGGGGGGCTGGGAGCTGCGTGGGGCCGGCTGGCACTGCCGGATGATGTTGCGGATGTCATGCGTGGGCCGTGGGAAGTGCTCCGAGTTGAGCCGGGAATGCTGCACCAGCTCGCCCGGCCACCGCCGGCCCACGGGTGCTGCAGGGCCAAGCGCATGGCTCAGGGGGAGCCGGGCATCGCCCTCACCCCTGGGGCCACGAGTCCCCATTGCCCCCCCGTTGCACTGGCACCCCTTACCGACTTTCTGCAAGTAGGGCCGGGGCTGGGGGGCACGGGCTGGCGTCCCCTCCGCTGCTCTGCCCTGCAAGGGACACTGTGCCGTCAGGATCCAGCACCCTCCAGCTGCCCCCATCCCCAGGGAGCCGCCCGGAGAGCTGCCCTGCAGCAGAGGCTGTGCAGGGCTTGACCCCTCCTGGCCCCCCAGCCCTGCCCCACTGACCGGGGGCCCAGGTGGCTGCTTGGCATCTGCCCGGTGCTGCGGAGATGGGGCTGGCTCTGCGCCTGTGAAGGCCAAGGGGGAGAGCTCAGCTGGGGTGTCCTGCAGCCCCGTACTGGGGCTGTGGGGTGCCGGGTGCAGGGATGTCCCCCACACCAGGGACCAGGGATCAGGCCAGGAAACTGAGGCAGGGAGCTGGGGTGGGATGCAGGAGTGCTCGGGGTGCTCACCCCTCGGCTGACGTGTCTCCGCAGGCACGGGGGGTCTGCTCTGCTTGGCATCACTGCCGCTGTCCCCCCCTCCCGCGCCACCTCCTCCCTTCATCCTCTGCGAGACGGCGGACGGCTTCTCCAGCTCCTGGGGGAGCAGGCATCAGGGGATGGAGGCCAAGCCACCTGCACCCCCAAAATGCTGCACCCCCTCTGCCTTGGACAGGGGGATGCCCCTCTCACCCCATTGCCGTAGGAGAGCACGGGGTCGAAGAGGCTGTCCAGGTACCGATCCAGACCCTTCTGGCTGCGCGGCTCCCCGAAGTCCCCGTCTGCTGGGGAACGAGGAGGGATGAGCCGGTGGCAGCAGGGCTTCACCGGCACGGCAGGGCTTTGCCGGCACGGCAGGGTTCACCAGCACGGCCCTGCCAGCAGCTCCGGGGGTCCGGGGGGAGGATGATGCCCTACCATGGGGGGGGTACGCCTCCGTGGATGGCAGCGTGGGGGCTTTCACGGCCGGGGGAGGAGGCACTTCATCCAAATCCAAGCTGTGTCCCAGCACCCTGCAGAGAGGGAGGATGTGCTCATCCCACACCCGCTGGGTGCCAGACCCCTCCTTGGACTCCGACCCATACCTCTGCCGGCACCCATCCAGCCCAGCACCGGCGTTTTCCCACCAGCCCCATAGCGGGGAACCCACCCCTGCCCGGGTACCTACGCCTGGCTGTCCCCGCCGTGTCTCTCAGCCCCCTCCCATGCGACGAGGAAGCAGGACTTCTGCTTGGGGAAGCCCCGGAGCAGCTCAAGGTCGGAAACGAGGTCCAGGACATAGTCGTGGCCGGCTAGCTCAGCCCACTGGGTGCCCGCCTTCATGGCCACGGACCAGCCACGCCAGCCCTCCGCCAGTCCCCTGCCAACAGTGGGATGCTGGGGACGGGCACAGGCTGCCTGCAGTGCCCTGGCTCCGTGGAGACACCCTGCCCATGAGCTGGGCATCCCGCCTCCCAGATTCTGGGGTCACCCAAAATGGCCCCAGCGTCATACTGTGCCCCGTGCTCGCCCCGCTGGGCGGGGGGCTGCTGGTCCAGTGGGTACCTGTGCTTCAGGACATCCCCCGCCAGGTCCTCGCCCGTGCTCCAGGAGTGGACGGGGCAGGAGAACTGGTCGCCTGGGGAGGGACGGGTGATGAGCAGGTCCTGCCGGTCCCCTCCTGCCCGTGACAGCGGCAGGGCGGTCAAGCCAGGACTGACCCTCCCCGCCGCCATCCCCGTGGCCCTGTGCCGCCCCGCACCGTTGAAGCAGTGGAGGTCGAGCGCCATGCTGGCTTGCTGCCGATTCGCCGTCCACTCCAGCAGCGAGGGTGGGTAGGCGCGGGCGACCGCAGCGCCCAGCTGCGACTGCGCCATGGCGTGCATCAGCTTGCGCTGGCACACCGGCTTGTAGCCGGCAAAGGCGTAGTCAGAGACGAACCTGCGGGAAGGGAGGATGCTGCAGGAGGGCTCAGGCACCATCCCCAGGCACGTGTGCCAGGCTGATCCAGGGGACCATGGAGGGACTAAGAGCATCCCTGGAGGGATCTGGGCAGCATCCTGGGCACGTGTGCCAGGCTGGCCAGAGGGATCCTGGAGGGAGCTGAGCGTAATCCCTGGGCACGTGTGTCAGGCTGGCTCGGGGGACCATGGAGGGAGCTCAGCGCATCCCCAGTGGGACCTGGGCAGTATCCCTGGGCACACGTGCCAGGCTGGCCCAAGGCATCCTGGAGGGACCTGGTGGGACCTGAGCAGCATCCCAGGCACACGTGCCAAGCTGGCCCACAGGGACCCTGGAGAGACTCAGCAGTGTCCCCAGGCACGCGTGCCAGGCTATCCCCGAGGGTCCCAGCCAGCCCCGGTCCCCGTCCCCGTCCCCAGCCCTGGCTCACTTGAGCAGGTACTTGTCGAAGGCAGTGGAGGGGGGGAAGGCGCTGAGGCAGGCGGCCAGCAGCAGCCAGCCCCGCTCCTCGTTGTTGACGTTGGTGTTACGCCAGACCTGGTTGGCGGCTTGTGCCAGGAGCTCGTCCCGCAGCCCTGGCGCCGACAGCCCCTTCTGCACGATGTAGTTGCCGAAGAGAGTCTCCTGCGGGCCGCCCAGCCCCGGGTCCCCCATGAACCGCAGGATCTGCCGTGGGGACAGCGAGGTCCTTCCTCCGGCCCTGGGCAGGGAGAGGGCAGGGGACCGCGGTGCTGGATCCCGCACCGTCCCACCTACCAGCTGGAAGAGGCTGAGCGCCTCGTGGCACAGCTCCTCGTCCAGCCGGGTGAGGGGGGCCACCAGTGGGGCCGTCAGCATCCCGAACGCCGGCTCCTGTGGTGACACCCGCACCCGTGGCTACCCAGACCCCAGGGACAGCCCCAGCCACGGGGGGCTGGACCAACGGCGCTGAGTGTGGCGTCGATGCTGGAGAGGGGCTTTGGGGCTGCGAAGGGACTGGGGTGCAGGATGGGGCCAGCAGCCTCCCGACAGCGGGGCAGGGACAGGCTCAGGCTGTGCTGGCAGCACCAGAGAGGCTGGTACCTCCGTGAGGCTGAAAGCAGGATCTGTCCCCGGCGCTATGGTTCGGGATGCAAGGGACTGGGAAACACAGCAAAAATTGGGGGCGAGGAGGAGGAAGGGGGCAAAGCGACCGGGGATGGGGCCGGGGTCCTGGGAGCAAAGCGACCTGGTCTCCCGCCCCAGCGTTTCCAAATCCGCCCCGCGTCGGGCATCCAGGAGGGCTCAGCCGGTCTCTCTCCGATAACCTCAGCAGGGTCCCCCCGGCCTCTGGAGACGACAGGAACCCACGGGGAGGGAGGGAGGCCGCTGGCAGCTCCCTGCAGCACCGCAGCCACCCCAGATCCGGCCCCTCTCGCACCCCATGGCATCCCTGGGGCCGAAGCTGGGGCAGAGCCCTGTGGGATGGTGCGGGGAGCCACCAGGCAGAGCCGCCGTGGGGACCCTGAACTTAACCGCTCAGCCATAACCGGGGCGCCGAGGACTCCCCGAAAGCCGGCTGCCCACCAGGACGGGCTCCCCACTGCTGGGCCGCGGCGCCCACCTTACCTGGAAGTGGCCCCGCACGTACTTGGCCATGGGGTAGTCGTTGATGTCGAGCGGGAGGGTGAGCTGGGAGTCAGGCTGCAGCGCCGGCGGCGGCACCAGGACTACGCAGCCGGCGTTCACCTCCCGGGCAGCTACGGCACAGCGGGCAGCTATGGCACAGCCGCGGGGATGGGGATGAGGAGCTGGGAGCGGTGCCGGCAGCTGCGTGGGACCCGCTCACCTGCGGCAGCCTCCAGCAACCCCATCAGCTCGGCCGGGATCTCCAGGTGGGTGACGTCCACCACCTCCCTCCTCGTCAGCTCCTGCCAGCACAGCACAGGGGTGCACCCGCTTGCCACACTGCTCCCTGCCCCGGCACCCATGGGTGCCTCAACCAGCAGCATGGGGATGGGTGAGCACATGGCAGGGACGAGGGCACAACAACATGGGCTGCAGGTGCATCACACATGCATGCCAACCCCCCGTGCTGCATGCCCACACCCCGTTACCTGCTTCATCCTCTCCCTCTCCTCCTCTGCCCGCCGGCGGGCATCCTCCTTCCTCTGCAAGCGGAGCAGCCGCGCTGAGCCCCCGCCGGGACGGAGAGAGACCCAGAGGCAGCGGGACCCCGCTGGGGTGCCATCAACCCCCCAGCATCACCAGGCTTTCACCCCAAAGAGGCACTACCCCCACCCCACGGGGCATGGAGGAGGTGGTGGGGTTGGGATCTGGGGGGGCTTAGGATCTGGGGATGCTGCCATGCCCTCTCCAGACCCATCACCAAGCATGCAGCAAGGTGGGAGTGGGTGCCCGGGACCCCCCTGGGATGTGCCAGCCCCCACCTCACCTTGAGGTACCGCCGGCGGTTCACATAGATGTGCACCAGCGACCTGAACTTGATGAGCGTGTGCCGCATACGCCGGTACCTCTGCCTGCGAGAGGGCACCTGTCACCCTCTGCCACCCAGCAGCACTCACCCGCCACCCCCCGGGACCCCCACCTGGCCAGGTAGCCCCGCGCCCGGCTCTGCAGGAGGACGATCTTTCGACGGAGGGAGCGGAAACGCCTCTTGATGAAGAAGGTGCGAGCGTAGCGCTGGAGCGTGAGCGCGGCCAGGTGATGGGCACGGGCTCGCTTGCTCTCCAGTGCCTGGTACAGCTGCTCCTTCAGGAAGAGCTGGGAGGGGGGGTGATGCCGTGAGCCCCCCACCTTGATCACCCTTCCCCAGGGCATCGCCAGAGCCAAGCCCCCTACCCAAGACGGTACCTTGCTGACGCCGACGTAGTACATGCTGGGGCTGACGGGGCAGAGGTTCCTCAGCATCTCCACGCAGTTGGCCCCATTGGGAATGACGTTGGACCACATGTCGACAAGGCAGCGGTACCTGGGCGAGCCCACGACACCGCTACTGTCACCACACAGGACCCCACCGAGACACCGGCATGGACCCTCCCCACGGTGATGAGCACCGTGCCTGGAAAAGCAGCTTCTCCTGGTGCTGTGCACCAAAGCGGGGGGCTCCCAGCTCCCACCGTGGGGGACCCCCAGACCAAACACTGCCCCCCAAAACACCCACACGCTTTCTGGTCTCCCCTCGCTGGGATGGTGGTACCCGACCCGCAGCCCCCAGGCACCTGTCTATGAAGACAAGGAAGGGGATGCGGATGGGGAAGCCCTCCTTGCGGATGCGGATGGTCTCCAGGATCCCCGAGTACCGCAGCTGGCTGCTGACCACGTCAGCCTCGAAGAGCCCTGGCTCCTGGGGAGAAGATGGGGAGAAGCCTCGGCGGCCGCGGGTGCAGACCCCTGCCCACCCTGCGCCCACCGCGCTCCCCATGCCGGTGAGGGCAGGCAGCACCGGCATCGCGGCAGGCAGGAAAGCCCCAAGCCAGCTCTCACCTTCTTGTTGTTGGGTTTGAGGCAGCGCACGAAGAAGGGGTTACACCTGCGAGGAGAGAGCCCATCAGCCACGGAGGACAGGGGACAAAGCCAGCCTGGCCACCCCGGGCTCAGGTCCAGCTCTCACCCTGCTCCTGGCAGCCCAGGGCATGGCTTGGCTGCCTGCCCTGCCCGCTCTGCCCGTCCTGCCTGCCCTGACCTCTCCATCTTCTCCACCAGGTCCAGGAGCGACTGCTGGAACCGGGCGGCCACGGTGGGAGCCTTGTATCGCCGCGTCCTGGTGCTGCTCCTCCTGTCCAGGCTCCTCTGCCGGGCCATCACCTGGGCACGGCCGAAGAAGAGGTTGGCCACCACCTTGGGGAGATGGGAAGGGTTAGGGAGGAGGAAGGTGGCCGGGATGGCGCAAGCTCACAGCTCCTCTTCCCAGCCTGGCCACCTCCTTTTTGCTCAGCCCTGAGCAAGTCGCATTCCCTATTTGCAGCTGGATTCCCTGGATAGGGATGGGGATAGGGATAGGGATGAGGATAGGGATAGGGATGGGGATGGGGAAGCACAAGAGCAGCCCACGTGCCCATTTGTGCCAATGCTTGAGGGATGAAAGCCCAGAGGACCCCATGGGAAGAGGGCACAGGGTGGAGCTGGAGGCATCCTCTGCTCCTGGTCCCCCTGGGCCACACCGGCTATAGGGGCACACGCTTGGGGACATGAAATGTGGTGTGTATGGAAGGGGGGCTATCTGTGCCCAGCGTGCCCCCCGCAGCGCAGAGCCGGGGCCAGGCAGGGCCCTACCTTGGTCCTGCTGGTGATGAACAGGTCCAGCACGTCCTGACGGACCTGGTCGTAGTTTTTATCCAAAAACTTATGAACCTGGCAAAGAGCAAAACCTCGCCGTGAGGAGCCCTGTGGCACGGCGGGGGGAGGTGAGGAGCTCCAGGCCAGGACATTGTAGGTGGGGGGCTGCTCCCAGCCCCCAGCCGGACCCCCGGGGCTGCCCCTCACCCCCCTGGTGCAGGATCAACCCCATAAACCTCCTCTTTCATCCTCCTTAAAACCCCAGGCTGGGCATCCTGCCACTGCGCACCTGGTAGGTCACCTTCCCTGCATAGTGCTTGATGGTGAACTCGGGCAGCGGCATCTTCGGCTTAGTGTACAGCGGGTTTGTCCCGTGGTGGTAGTGACACTTCTGGAGGAACGTGTGGTCAGTGGCCTGGGGACGGACGCAGGGGTGAGACACAGCTTGGGCAGTTTGGCAGCCCCTGGGATGCAGGCACCGGGATGGGGATGCCCGGACAACTGGTCAGACCCCGCTCTCAGCTCTGTGGTCATGGACATCTGCTGCTCTGTGCCTCAGTTTCCCCATTGGCAGAGAGGGTGCAACCACCCTTCCCTCTTTTATAGGGCAGCCAGGAGGGGGTTTTCAGTAATTCCTACAAAAGCAAGTCGTCTGGGGGAAGTCGCTCCGGTGGCACCGACCTCGGACCTCTCATGGCTTGTCCACCCTGGAGAAACTGGAGCGGTCTCCCAGATCATCCAGGACAGCCCAGCAGCAGAGCAGCCCCAGGCCACGGTAACACCCTGGGCATGACAACCACCCGGCGCTGCCATCCCTGCCGCCTCGGCACCGGACAGCCCCTCACCTGGGGGAAGCAGCTCTGGTCATCGAGGATCCGAAGGATGCCGTAGGGCTTCTGGGAGATGAGGTCGATGCAGGGCTGGTTGTCGCTAAAGGGGATCTCCTTCCACTCAATCTGCTCCCGGAGGTACTCCTCCTGTGGGGCCGGCACTCGCTCAGCCCCGCACCCCCGGCCCCACGGCGATGCTCGGCATGGGGCAGAGCCCAGACCTGCTCGCTGGCCCACCTGCTCCTCCTGGAAGACGATCTTGTTGAAGAAGAACTGCAGGTACTCGTTGGCGTAGTTGATGCATAGTTGCTCAAAGCTGTTGAAGTTGAGGTCCTGCGAGAAGAAGGGGCCACGGTGCCTGAGACCCCGCAGCCCCGGGGCTGGCGGCCGGGGGGATGGAGCCGGCATGGATCCTGCTCACCTCGAAGCCGTAGATGTCCAGGATGGCGATGGAGAGGGCCTCCTGCCGTGGGTACACCAGCTTGTTGATGCGGTCTGTGAGCCAGCCGAAGAGCAGGGAGTAGAGGGTCTTGGCAATGGCATCCCTGGGGAGGAGGCAGACGAGCAGAGCGCTGGAGCTCCGGCATGGAATGGCACGGCACAGCACAGTGCACACCCACACCACCATGGTGAGCACCCATCACAGCCCCACGCCATCCATGGGGCAGCCCTTGGGGCTGCAGTTTTAATCACCGGAGACCCTAATCCACACTGGGGGACCTGACCATCCCCTTTCCCAGCCTGGCATCTCACCTCCCGCCCCGTCCCCAGGGGCCAGACACCCCCCGTGCCCCCACGAAGCACAGCCCCCCCCTTCCCTGTACCTGGCATCCACAGCGCTTTCGACGGTCAGGGGGGTAAAAATCTTCTCCCGTAGCGTTTCCTGGTTGGGGCGCACAAAACCAACGGTGTGACGGAGTTTTAGCAACACCAGCCGTGGTCCCCAGGCACCAGGGACCCGCCTCCCTGCCTGTGCCCCCCTGCACTCACCGTCACCTTGAAGGTGATGGCTTTCTGCAGGCCCTCGGGGGAGACCTGCAGCAGCTCAGCCACTGTCCGGATCTCCGTGGCGCTCACCACCGTGGCGACCTCCTGGCAGTCGGTCTGCGGGACACGGTGAGGCGGTGGGATGTGGTGATCCCCCCTCTGCCGCATGCCGAATCGGGCCCGAGGAGCGCAGCTCGGCTCTGCTTCGGGTACCTCGTATTTTTCAAAGTAGACGTTGCCCAGGTGGAGGACGGAGGAGAGGATGCGGAAGATGCTGTTCTGCTCCTCCACGCTGAAGCCCAGCACCTCCATGGTGTTGAGCAGCCGACGGAAATCCTCCGCGTCATCCTTGCCGGGGATCTCGCAGTTCCCACCCTGGCACAGCCCCGTCGATGCTGTCAGCGGGTCCCGGGAGGGGGGCAGCACCCAGGGGTGGGAGGGGGGAACCCCCTGCCCTGAGCACCCTCCCCATCCACACTCTGAATCCAGGAGGACTCAGGAACCCACCGGCACCCCGGGCTCAGCCAGACCCCCAAAAAGAGGGCAGTGGGGGGGTCAGGCGGGGGGGCACGCTACCTGGTTCAGGTAGTAGTAGGTCTCCGCGCCCTGCAGGCAGTACCGCTGCCGCTGCTGGGCAGGCAGCCCTGCCAGCATCTCGTAGAAGATGTGGTAGTTGCGCTCGCTCTTGGCCTGGGGAGCAGAGGACCGAGCTGGGAGGGGGGCGGCGGGGGGCGGAGAGCCCAGGACCCCCTCGCCACCCACCTGGAAGACCACGCGGGACTTCTCCAGCAGGTACTGCGAGGTTATGGCACCGCAGATCAAGCCACTGCAGGGGTGAGAGCGGGCACCTGGCTGGCAACCTTGGCGCGGCACGGGCTGTGCCCCCGTCCCACGGTGCCCACCCCTGCCCCGATGCTCCCCCAGTACACGGGGGGGGGTCAGTACCAGTCCCCACGTACCCCCCACCAGGGATGGGCGGGCAGGGAGAGGTGCCCACATCGGGCTCTGAAGTGAGGGCTGGAGCTGGTGCACCCCGGGGTGAAATCGGGCATCCCCCCCACGTTGGGATCAGTGGGGCTGGGCAAGGCTGGGACGGGCTGTGGGGACAGAATTGGGGACCGGAGCGCTCAGGCTGCCAGCCCAGGGCACAGCTTCCCTGCCCCTACCCCAGGGACAGCAAACGCTGCCTGCCTTCAGGTGACGTCACCTTTCTCCCACCATGGTTTGACCCCAAAAGTGTCCCCGTGTGTGTCCCACCCCAGAGCCGAGGGGCAGGGACAGCCCGGCAGCGGGACCGGGGGCCGGGCTGGGCACCCCCAGGGCAGGGGGAGGACAGAGGGTGGGGGCCGGCCGCGCGCAGATGATGCTCAGCATTACTTACTCCTCCAGAAAGATTTCCACAAATTTCCCAAACCTGCTGGAATTGTCGTTCCTCACGGTTTTGGCGTTGCCGAAGGATTCCAGCAAGGGGGTCGCCTCCAGGATCTGCCGCGGCGATGGAGAGAGCCGTGGGGGTCAGCCTGTCCACCCTGACACACCACAGGCTGTCCCCGTGGCGAGAGGACACCCCTTGTCACCCTGCCACCCGTGCCACCCTCCCTGCCACCTCCTGCCCCATGCAGACATCCATGGGTGCCAAAATTTGAACTGTGCACCGCGGCCAGGTTGCATAAGGATGCAGGAGAGCACAAGGACCCCATGCACGTGCATGCACCGAGGTCCGGCTTTCCATCCCTGCCGTCCCCCCGCAGCTGGGGTGATGTGGCAGAGATGCCACCACGATGCTCAGTCCCCTTGAACCGTCCCAGCCCACGTGTCCCCCTCGGTACCTCTATCTGCCGTGGTCCGGGTGGAAGCACGGGGACAAGGAGAGAGCGGCAGAGCCATGAGTAGGGGATGGAGGAGAGGAGATCATGGGGAGGTGGGACAAGGGGACGGGGATGTCCCCAGGGCAGCACCCTACCTGCGGGGCAGTGCTGCATTTCTGGCTGACAGCTGCCAGGTAGCGCAGGATCAGCTTGGTGGCTTCGGTCTTCCCTGAGCCACTCTCCCCGCTGAAATGCAGAGGAGGGGCACGGCCGGGGCCGTCACCAGCCAAACACAGGGCCAGGGGGTGCACCCATCCCAAATGCACCCAGCACCCCATCCCCAGAGGCACCCATCAGCCCTGGAGCTGGGCCAGGCTGGTGGCAGCATCCTGGCAACCGGCAATTAGGGGAGCACTGATTAGGAGCCATCCCGGGGGGTCATGCCAGGGGACAGCCGTGTCCCACCTGATGACGATACACTGGTTGTGTTTGGCATCCATCACTTTGGAATAGGCGACGTTCGCGATGGCAAAGAGGTGCCTGGGTGGGGGGGGCGGGAAGCAGAGGTGGGGGTGTGGTGGAGCATCGCCCCAGCACAGGGACCCCCACTGCACCCCGAGCATCCCCACGCATGGACACAGCCGCTCCAGCACCCTGCGACCGAGAGTCCTCGGGGGCCTGGGACCACCCAAGGGCTGCTGTAGGACCCAGGGGTGGGTGACAGCAGGTAGGGGTGCCCCTGTCCCCGTAGGGTGTTTGGGGACACCCCGGTACTCACGGTGGGTTCTCGCCCAGCGCTCTGCCTTCATACTGCAGCACCTGCTCCGTCCCGTAGATGTTGTAGAGCCGGTACGGGTTCACCGACACCAGGATGCTGCCGATGTAGGTCTGCAGGAGAGCGAGGTTTGGGGCTGCGAGCGCTCGGAGAGCCATGACCCCCGCAGAAGACCCCCGCACCCGGTGTCCTTGGGGGATGCCATGCACCCCTAAGCTTACGTAGATGAGCTGGCGCTCGAACCGTGTCCGGATGTTGCTCAGCACCGCGGCTTCTTGGAGGTCCCTGGCATGGAGCAGAGGCTGCGTTAGGGGGTGGCAGGGGGACAGGAGGTGTCTGCTGTCCCCAAGTGTGTCCCCAGCATCCCCAGCCCCCCAGGAGGCTGGAGCGGACCCCTTGTCGGGACGGGGTGGGGAGCAGCAGGGGCCGTGAGGTGCATGGGGTGGGGGGGGGTTGCAGCCCCGTTGGCCCCTGCGGCACTGGGTCACGGCAGGTGGCGAAGGCGATGGGGACACTCACTCCAGCTGGGTCATGTCCTCCAGCCCGTCCTCCTCCTGCGGCTCCTGGTACCGCACGATGGGCAGGCTGCACAGCGACTGCATCTGCATGGAGCAACCCAGCCCAGCTCCGTCATGGCAGGGCCGTGCCAACCCCCTCTGGCATCCCACCCAGTCACCGCCACCACCCCATAACCACCATCTGTGACCCCAAACTAGGGACCCCGCAGCCAGGGATGGCAGGGACCCTGAGCAAGCATCTCACAGCCCCGAAACAGGTCCCCCGGCAAGAGTGTGGCATGTTGGGGGAGAGCAGCAGCGCTGGAAATGGGGACACGGGGCACCAAGGTGTCCTTGGGGACTGTCCCAGGAAAGGTTGGTCCCAGAAAGCCCCGGTCCCGCTCACCGTGGGCAGGCAGGAACAGGCAGAGGCGGTTGTGCCACCTCCACTGCAGCACCCCACGGTTCACCCATACCCTCACGGGGGCTGCAAGAGGTGGGTGACGGAGACCTCCAGACACGGTGGCACCTCCAGGAGATGTGATGGAAGGGGGCTGCAGTGGGGGCTGAGCTGTGGGGCTGGGGGCTGCTCCCCATGGCTGCGCCCCACGGCCACGCACAGAGGTGATGCAGGGTGGGTGGCACGTAGGAGCCCATGCTGGCAGCTGGCCAGGCGGCGAGCAGGAAAGCGGACACCCGCCGGGTCATCGTGCCACCTGCGCCCGTCCCAGAGGGAGATCGGGTCTCCGCATTTCCATACACGAGAGTCAAGTGTCCCCAGGAGGGCTGTGCACAGGGGGGGACACGCAATGGGTGATAACCGGCTCCCCCAGCCTGCTCCCTGTACCAAGACCCCTGCCAGCACCCAGTACACCCATAGCCACTTACCCCCCACCCGGGGCACTGCAAACCCCGTGGCACTGGTGGCTTTGTGCCCAGGTGAGCTGGCAGCCATCGCAACACGCTGTCCCATCCCAGGTCCCTCCGGCTGCTGGGTCACCCCCCGGCTCCATCCCACTGCTGGCACCCACGGCGGGCTCCCCGCCGGCGTTACCTTGCTGCGCCAGGGCTGCTTGCTGCCCAGGTACCCGTCCGCCCAGGGGTGCCTCTCCCGCCAACCGCCCGCCGGCGAGCGCTGGCTCAGGTATCGGGCGATGTCGGCTCCTCGCTGGCTCGCCCACCGCCGGCTGCGCTGGGTGGGCTGCCGGGGGGGCCCCTGCTCGGCCGTCCAGGCGTCGGGCATCTCCCGCACCCGCACAACGTGCTGCGTGGACCAGTGCTGCTTGTACATGCGGGACGCCCGCCGGAAGGAGCCCAACCTCTGCACCTGCGGCGTCACCACCGCGTAGCGCCCCGCACCCTCCTCCCTGGCCGCCCCATCGCCCTCGATGGTCTCCGCTGGCGCCGGGGCACGAGCGCCGTGGCGAGGCATGGCTGGCGAGCCGGTGGTTCGGCCGTGGGGCGCCGGGAAAGCGGCGCGACGCTGCGGTGAGGGGCTCTGGTCACCGCGTGGAGAGGAGGGGAGGATGGGGCACCCGGTGTCAGCCCAGCCCCGGTGCCTCACCGGTGGGCTCGGTGACCTGCGGGTGCTCTCGTCCCGCCGGGATGGGCGCCGGGGCAAGGAGGGCGAGCGGGAGGAGGGATGCCGGGCAGGCGGTGGTGATGGAGGGGCTTTGTGGGGGGCCATGCTCCCCACAAGCAGTGATGCCAGGGACTGCCCCATGGAGCACCCCGGGGAGGGGCTGTGGCCCCCCGCTTCAGTTGGAGATGGCCTCGCCAGGGGGGAGCGGGGGGCCATCCCGGCAAGGGGCTGCCCAATACGCTGGATGAAAGTTTTGGGGGTGCTGGGAGCAGGGCTGGGCGGGGGGGGCACCCCAGTGAGCCCCCGCGCGGTACCCTGCCAGGGGGGCAGCTCCTCATCCCAGGAGGGGCCGGGGGGGCTGAGGCGGCGGCTGCCGGAGCGGGGGGTCGGTGCCAGGAAGGGGGTCCTCTGCAGCGGCTTCACGGCCTTGGTGGGGGGCTCGGGAAGCCGGGGCCAGGCCTGGGGAAGCGGCAGCCCAGGGGGGCTGCTCCGCCGTGATGGCCGTGGGGACAGTGGTCTCCCCGACCCCACCGCGGGCACCCCCAAACGCCTCCCCACTGGCCCCGGAGAGCGGGGGACAGCCGGCGGCAGGGGAGGGGGCTCGGGGCTGAACCGCTGGATGCTGGCACCGAGGGAGGGTGATCGCTGCGGCCCCTCGCCCCGCACAGTGCCGGGGCGCTGCCGGGATGGCGGCGGTGATGGGGAGCGCCCAGAGCTGGCGAAGGGGTTACGGAGTGACAGCCGCCGCGCAGCCCCTGGCTCTTGGGGAGGGGGCTGCCCCCAGGGCCCCGCTGGCGGGGAAGGGTCCCTGGCCGGAGATGCTCGTGGCGGGGGGTCCCGGCCCCCCGAGCTGGCACCCTCCACCCCCACCAGCCTGCGGCCAGAGCGT
This sequence comes from Gavia stellata, assembly GCF_030936135.1. NCBI lineage: Eukaryota > Metazoa > Chordata > Aves > Gaviiformes > Gaviidae > Gavia > Gavia stellata. The sequence continues at coordinate 3,530,455 of NC_082611.1, forward strand.
CTGTAGGAGGGCTGGGGGGTGCGGGGGTCCCGAAACCCCCCTGCACCCCGCGGCGGGCGGCTGGGGGGCTGCGAGAGGGAGCGCTGGAGGAACTGCCCCAGCGGGCTCCCGCACAGCCGCGCTGCCGAAACCCGGCGTCCTGGGGATGCCGCGGGGCTGGGGGCTGCCGGCGGTGGTGGCGGCGGCTCATACTCATCATAGTCGTCCTCATCGCGGGTGACGGGCAGGTGGGGGGACGGCAGGAGGGGGACGTCGAGGCGGTCCCTGCCAAAAAGCTTGACCTGGGGCCGAGGAAAGAGCCTGAATTTCCTATTGAGGGAGAGCTTGGAGGAGAGCGTCTCCCGCATGCCCCGGAGCGAGGAGGCACTGAGGATGGAGAAGGGATACTCTCCATCCTCCTCCTCTTCCTCCTCGGGCTCCTCGGCCTCAGTGATCTCCTCCAGGGCCAGGGCGTAGGGGTTGCAGGAGGACTGGGCATGCGGCGCCCACCCCCCCTCGCTGTACTGGATGCGGTGCTCAGGGTACTCATCCCCACGGTACCCTCCAGCGATGGGCTCCCCAAAGTCCTCGTAGGGGTCCCCCCTGTAGCCAAAGGGCCCTGCTGCCTCCTCGCCGTACTCTGGGTCGCTGCCGTAAGGGTCGTAGAGAGTGAGGGAGGACCCGCCGCGGAACGGTCCCTCATCCTCGAGCTCCACGTAGCTGTAGGGGTGCCCCGGTGGGTCACCCTCCTCCCAAAACCCCCCATAGAAGCCATACTCCTCCTCTGTCTCATAGCCAGGGTAGTCGGCGTAGGGAGTCAGCACTGCGTCCTCAAAGCCATACCCCGCTGGGTAAGGTGGGGTTTGGATGTAGCCTTCCTCCTCCTCAGCGTAGCCGTGCTGGGGGCCATAGGCTCCATCCTCCTCCTCGGTGTAGCCACGCCAGGGGCCGTAGGCTCCATCCTCCTCAGCGTAGCCATGCTGGGGGCTGTAGGCTCCATCCTCCTCCTTGGCGTAGCCACGCCGGGGGCCGTAGGCTCCATCCTCCTCCTTGGCGTAGCCACGCCGGGGGCCACAAGCTCCATCTTCCTTCTTGGCATAACCACGGTGGGAGCCATAGACTCCATCCTCCTCCTTGGCATAGCCACGCCGGCGGCTGTAGGCTCCATCCTCCTCCTCGGCCCACCCATAGCGCGGCACCGGTGGCTCTGCAGGCGCGCGCTGGGAGCGCCGCCGGGACGGACGCCGCACTGTGCTGCTGTGCCTCTCCTGGCCATGCCACATAGCGCTGGGGGCCGACAGCCCGCTGCCGCCGGGGATCCGCTTCATGTTGGCCCGGTGCCTGAGGATCTCGTCTTCCGCAGGGAACGGCAGCTTCTTGGCGCCGATACGGGAGAGCCAGGCCGTGTCGGCCGCCCGGCCGCCCCCCACCAGCCGCCCGCGCCGGGAGAGCACCTTCCTGGCCAGCCAGCCCGTGGCAGCGGCCGCCTTGCTCAGCACCTGCGCCCGTGGCTTGAATTTCCTTTCTGGGCGCCGGCGGAAGAGGGACGCACCGTCCTCAGCCGCCTGCCCGCCCCGTCGCAGCAGCAGGAAGGACGGCTTTGCCGGCGAGGCGCCACTGGCCGCCTCCTTCCTCTTCTTGCCCACGCGCTTGAAGCGGACCATCAGGTTGGAGGTGGACTTGAGCACCGCCTTGTTCTTCTTCTTCTTCCTCCTCTTCGTGCTGTGCTTCTGCAGCCCCCAGAAGAAGCGGGATGTGTTCTTGAACTGCCCCTTCTTCGGTGGACGCAGCCCCAGCTTCTTGAAGCCTAGGAAGAGCTTGGAGGTGCTGCGGAGGCTCCGCTTCACCCGGGCCTTCGGAGCCACCGCCGCCGCCTCCTCCTTGGCCGGGCTAGGCTCCATGGATGCTTTGGACTGGCCCTTGGCCTCTGCACCCTTGGCCCCCTTCTTCTTCTTGGCGTTGTCAGCCGCCAGCCCCATCACCAGCTTGGAGGTGCCCTTCAGGTTCTTCTTGGCCGGCGCGGCATCGCTCTCGCCCTCCTCCTCCTCCGGCTCCAGCTGCACCTTCTTCCCGCGGCCTGGCTTCTTCACCATCACCCCCTTGAGGACCCCCTTCTTCTCCTTCCCCTTCCCCTTCTTGGGCTCCTCCGCAGCTGCCTCCTCCTCGTCCTTCTCCTCCTCCACCACCTCCGTCTCCTCGCTCTCCTCCGCCTTCAGCAGCTCCGCGTCTGAGGTCTCCTCCGACTCGCTGGGTGCCTCCGTCTTGCCCTTCTTTCCATCCTTCCCTTTCCCTTTGCCCCCCTTCCCCTTGGCCTCCGCATCCTTTTTGGGCTCCCCCTTCTTGCCAACCATCCCGGTGGTGGCGGGCGCTCATGCTCTGGCCCCGGTAGGGCCCTGGGAGACGATGCCCCGCACCGGCACGAGGTGGCTCCCGGCACACCGCCCGGCTCCCAGCCCCGCAGCCTGCCCTGGGTGGGTATTTACCTGCGCCTGGTTTCGGCAAGGCACATGCCCGTGCGTGGCTCCCTCGGCCGCTGGCAGCCCCCCGCTTGGCATTGCGCTGGGGCGGCGGGACGGCAGCCCTGGCGCAGCCCGGTGGGAGCTGCCTCCTGCCTCCCGCGGCGCCCCGCGAGTTAGGCAGCGCAGTGCTGGCGGCTGGGCTCCGGCTGTAACCCAACCGCCGGGGCTCGTGGAGGCATGAATAATGTAAGGGATGCACGCTCCGGCCCCGAGACTTTTCCGAAGGAGCAGGGAAGGGCCCCTGTGGCGGGGAGCATCCTTCAGCTGGACGTGGCAGGGGATGGCACAGAGCACCATCACCACCCCAAAACCAGACCCTGCCACCTCTCCACACCTCGGGGCTCTCTAGGGAATCAGCCTCTTCTCCCACCAGCATGGAGGAGGATGAAGCCCAGGGACGCGTTTGGCCCTGTAAAGCCAAACCACGGCACAGAGAGCAAGGTGATAATTTTGCAGAGCCCAAGGCACGCACTCCTGCAGCACCAGGACCATGGCCAAGGGGAGCACTGCGGAGGAGGAACCCAATGCCAGACCAAATCCTGCTGGGAAGCAGAGAGGAGCCAGGAGCCCAGGGGGGTACCCCCATGCCATGCCACACACGTTGCGTGTGCATGCAGGATGCCACATGTGCCCAGACGCAGCTGGCGAGGGGGTTTGCGTGTGCCGCACGCGTGCCCTGTGGTGGTGCCAGCAGCGTGTTTGCACACACACGTGCCCAGGCGCGGGGTGACCGCATGAAAAGTTAATGCCAGGGCTGGATTCCTGCGGCTGCAGGTTCATGAAAGTTTAAGCAGCGGCGGTGGGAACTTGCTGCCCTGCACGGATCACCTGCGGGCAGCGGCAGGACCAGTGCGGGCAGGGGCTGCCGGCGGGCAGTGATGGCACCCGCTCCACCCCCTCGCAGGGGATATTTGGGGAGACCGAGGGGAGCAGCAGCAGCAGCATCCAGCTGTGCAGCAGCTGAGGCAACCCAAGAACGAGCAGCAGTCGCTGGACCAAACTCATTGGCCTCCCCCAGGACCAGGAGAGCCCCATGGCTGGCACCCCACGGCGCCGTCTTCTCCCCAGCCGGGTCCCTCCCTGCCACATTTGCAGGGGAGCGGGTATCAGCCATGATCTGATGGCTTTGGCCTCCTCCCTGCATTAATTTCTGGGCTGGAGACACCCGGGCGGGGAGGCCACCCCAGTGCTGCAGGGCGAGCAGAGGGACGGAGCAGGAGGGGAGGTACCCGGCAGGTATCAGGAGAGGGTCTATGGGGTGACACAAACATGGGATCAGCGGGAAAGAGCATCGGCGGAGCCTGAGCCACATGCAGAGCATCGCCTCGCAGGAGCCCCACCATGGCACTGGCGTGGTCCACACACAGGTCTGCCATCGTCACCGTGCTGTACAGGGCCGATAGAGCCTGCCCTGCCCCGTCTGTGGCACAGGCGCCAGACCCATACCACTGCACCATCCCTCCTCTCGGCGCGGGTGCACGCAGCGATGCCTGGGCACCACGATGTGGCAGGAACCACCTTGGACATGGCCCTTGGCAGCAAGTAAGGGGGGACCCGGCTGGCAGGAAACTGCTGCCCCCACCTCCGTCCCACCACCCGTGCAATCCCCCTGCCCTCCGCAGTCCCTACCTCTCTCCCCACCACCATCAGCCAAGCTGGGCAGGGAAGAGGACGGACCAACGGTGCTCTCCGTGCCCTGCAGCGCTGGCACAGCTCCCGGTGCCGTTGCCATGGCTGTGCCGGCGGTGCCTGCCCGCGATAAGGGCTCTCCAAGAGGAGACTCGGAGGAAGGAAGAGCAAGAGAGAATGGGCAGCCTGGCCGCAGCCCAGCAGGTTTCACCCCATACAGGGGTCCCAGCCCCCCATACTGGACACCCCCCCACACCTCCCGGGTTCTTCATCCATGGGCACAGCGTTCAACGCCTGCCTTTGGCACGGCAGAGCTGGGGAAGGGGCATTCGTGCCCAGGCACAGCAGGATGGTGGCAGGCGCTGGGGGTCAGGGGGGGAGCCCTTGGCCATGAACCCCAAACCGTGGGGCACCCATACTTGGTGGCTGTTTCCAGGGTGTCTGGGCACAGCCGCATCCAGCAGCAGGACAGGGGAGGGACGCTGGGTACAAAACGTGGCAGTAAGGGTTTTCTTGGGGTGGCAATGGGGACCGGGTCTCTGGGAGAAGATGCCCAGAGCATCCTCTGATCTCGTCACCCTGAACGGCTCCAGCCACGTGGCTGAGCCAGGGAAAGCCATGTCACCCCAGGGACACGGCCCAGGGCAGCCCCTGTCCCGCCACCGCAGCCCAGGGCCGTGCCAGGGCTAGGTGCAGAAAGGGGAGGGAGGCTTTGGCCAGTGGGGCTCTGCTTCACCCGCCCCAGCCCGGCATGACACACAGCTGCCTGGGACAGTACCTGCGGAGCACCGGCATCGGCGGGACACGGCTCCTGGGGCCGCAGCTCCACTGTCTCCAAGCAGGTCTGCGGTCACCGGCTGGCCCCGGGTCCACTTACAGCCTGTTTCCAGTTACAGCCAGAGCAGGACCCCGTGCCACCGCATCGTGCCATGCAGGCTCCACTGCACCATGCCAGCCCCACCGGAGCTCTGCGCCCCGGCCCCATAGAGCCAGCCCAGCTGGCCAGGCAGCTCCTGGCTGCAGCATCTCTCATCACATCCCCTTCCCCATCATCAGTTCCGTATCATTGTGCATCCACTTTGACACCCGTGTGCAGGTGGGACAGCCCTGCCACAGCCCTTGTTGCTCCAGCCACAAGCCCCAGGGATGCCGGGAGCACCGGGACAGGATGGACCCTTCCAGCAGTGGGCAATGTGACAGCAGCACAGTCCTCCAAGGCCCCGAGGCACTGGGGGGGTCTCTTCTTGCCACCCCTAGCACCCATCATGCCCCTGAACCAGCTGCTGATTTCCACCTCCTCCAGTTCCCCCCTGCTCCAAACTGAGGATGGGGACCCAGCACCTCCCAGGGGATGGACACTGTGTCCCTGCCTGCCGGCTGCTGCCTGACACAGAGAGCTGCCCGGGGGGGAGGGAGGTGTTATCGGGAAGAGAGAGGCCGGAGCAGATGCTGGAAGCAGAGACCAGCTGGGCACGACGCATCCTGGGCTTAGCACTGGCGTGCACCCAGGAACGCTAGCTGGTGGCCTCAGAGCCAGGTCACAGCCCCATGCCATCGCCTTGGTCCCGGAGCTGAGCCCGGGGGCCCCGCAGAGCTCAGCTGTGGGGCCAGGCAGCTTTCCTGGGCTAAAAGAGCCCCAAGATAAAAGGAATGTGGGGAAGAGGTGGTAGGAGACATGGGGCAGAGGCTCCTGGAGAAGGAAGAGGTGTTCAGGGGAGGAAGCTTTGCCCTGGAGGGCAGCAGGAATGCTGGAACTGTAGGGAAGGTGAGTCGGAAGATGAGATAAGGGGTCTAAAGGCAGTGAGCAAACAGGCAGGGACAACCAGAGACAAGAGGACACCGTACACCCTGACCCAGAGGAGCCGAGCCCCATGCCAGAGCATCTGCATAAGGACCAACATCGCACACAAAGGTCCCTCCCTGGTCCTTCCCATTGTGGCCTCCATGAGCACAATGGACGTGCCACCTGGCTGGGGGACTCACAGCCACTCACCTGGGGTAGCCTAGCTTGCCCACATGGCACCAGGCCGGCTCGGTGCTGCCCAAAGCCCCCAGCTCTGCCGGCGTCGTGCTCTCGGCCTCGCTCTCCGCCGGGGACCGTCACTCCCCCGGCAGCCGCAGGACCATATTTGCTGTACAGCAGCTGCAGGCTGCTGCTATCCAATGCATATTTGATGACTGCTATTATTCTCATCTCCGCTCATGAGCGGAGGGACAGGAGCTAATCTTCCCTCTGCAGAGCTCGGGAGCGTTGCGGGGGGAGCAGCTGGAGGGGCGAGGGGCAGCCAGCTCTGGCCCCTGTCCCTTCCTCCCCTGGTGACACAGCTGGACAGTCCCACAGCCCCTTCCCTCTTGGGGCGTAGATCTGCGCCACCTCTATGTCACCAATCCCAGATGTGAACAGCTGGTGAACGGCCCCGACCCGCTCCCACCCCCAAACCAACGCAAGTTAAGGAGGAGAAATCACAGGGACATGGGGGTGGACACACACACCCCTTCCTCACACCCCTCTCCAAAGTAGGGCTGGGACCATCCAGCTCCCGAGGCCGGGCACAGAGAAGGGATCTAGACACCAATCATCTCAACAATACCGGACCGCCCTCTCCTCCTCGGACGTGCAGGGCATCTCCGCCTGCCTTCACAAAGCATCCGAGAGCCTCAAAGCTTCATCCTCCCCCCTCCAGCACCGGGTTCCTGCATCACACCAAAGTGGGGACTGTTTTCCTGCAGTGATGGAGCCCGCGGCTCTCCCAAACCCAGGGGCAGCGAGAGCATCCCGCTGCAGGCACTGCACCGCCCGCGCTGGGAAAACCGCCGCTTCCTTCTCCTCCATGCAGACACATCCCTGCCGTAATGCGGTGGGTATTTATTATGCTGATTCCTCAGAAAGTGAGGGCTTAACTGCAAATTACAATCAATAGCCCCAATCCCCAAGGGGCAGGTTCATCATTTAGCAGGCGCAACCAGAGGAATTCAGAACTATTTGCCAGCCATAAATCCTCCTCTCCGCAGCCTCCCGAGCCAGCCCCGCACAACATGCGATGGCTGGTTGGGGTGACCCTTGTCAGCATTTGAAACAATTAAGCTGTCACTGCGGATCGTGACTCTTATATACAGCCCTGAGCAGCGCTTTAAGATGTCAGCGTGATGGGGTGAGGGAAGCTGGCTGAGGCGAGCCCGCCGCAGTAACTGTCTCTCATTGAATTAAATGAATGTATTTGGAGTCAGAGTCTCTTTTTATTACCTTGCAAACGATTCCTGACTAAATTAAATTATAAAAGGAGTGTTCAGCCAATCAAACCTGCTTGATTGCCTGGAACAGGCATTTTAAACAGAGCCTTGGGCCGCCGCTGTTTCCAGGACTAGATGGAGGGTGGCTGATGGACTGTATCGAAGCCGATCCACCCTGCTTCACACCTGGAGCACCGCTCAGCAGCGATGCACGGCTGCACTCTGTGAGCAAAGCGAGCCCAGGGACAGGGCAGGATCAGCACAGCCCTCTGGGATCGGGGTATGGCGCTAATGAAACCGGAGCCGGCTGAAAAGAGCAGAGGAATGGCAGGGGACTGCAGCGCAGAAGAGCAGACCCCGAGCCAGGCTGCTGAGGGAGGCTTTCTCCGAGCATCGTCCACCAGCCAAGCCTTCCCTCATACAGCGGAGAGAATGCAGCGCGCTGCTTTTCGGGGGGCAAACCCACAGCTCCTGTCTGCAACCACTCCCCATCCTCCTGGACAGGAGAAAGCCTTTCTCCAAACACGCTCGGCAAGGAGGCTCCGAGCACATCTCCCTTCACTAGCTCCCCCATGGAGCTAACAAGGGGTCTGGCCAATTCCATAAACATCCGGAGGCTCCAGTACAGTCCTAATGCTGCAGTAGATTTCCCCTGACCTTAGGACCTTGCTTTCTCAGGATTCGGAGAGATCTTCAGGCAAACCTGCTCCTGCACTGAACTGCGATGTTTGCAGCTTTGAACATTAGTGCAGAACAATTAGGGAAGCCGTCTGGAAGAATGAACACCGCAATTAAATGCGTGCATTTTCAAATACAGCTATAAACCTGCTTACAAAAAAGCTACTCTCACTAAAAAAAGAAGTTAGCTTCTTCTGACTTAACTATTTTTACTTCATCTCCATTCCAGATTTAATCATGTATCAGTTCATTTTGAACAGGATAAAAGCCCAATTTCCTAAATGAAGAGTAAGGCTAATTAGACAGAGGGTTTTTTAACGATGGCACACTAGACTAGTCAATTTGAAACCCGAAAGCACTGAGAGGTAGGCACTAACTAACCAAGGACATGTTTTAGCAGGTAATACTGTGCATTTCAGCCTCACACAAGCACCAACCATTTCCCCAACTCGACACACTACCTGGCCTAAGGACAAAGCCCAGTCAGCAGTTCTGGCTGCCCGGTCGCGTGCTGGGGCTTGGCAGGCTCCTGCGTTTGGAGCGAAAAGTCAGAAACTCAGGGACAAAATGAAACCAAAGGAACTCTTTGTGCGGGCAGCTCCGCCTGTGCAACCTTCGTAGGAAATTTAAAGGGCAAGTTAATGTGCTGGAACGGCATCCCACCCAATTCACACCGGGAAGTGCCTGCTTTCTACAGCCAGCTCAGGCATAATGCGGCTAATTTGGAGCTCATTCTTTGCTAGCTGCCACCGCGGTCGGGATTTGCTCTGCACTCCAGCTGTGAACAAAGCCAGGGACAGGGAAGGGAACTTACAGAGTTCAAAGTCACCTTCTTAGCTTGGGTATTGTGTATAATACCTATTTATCTCCCATCACACCACATCAAGTCCCCTCCAGCCTCAGAGCCCTCTTGCAGCCACTTCACAATCTATTCCCCCCTACAACCTCCTGCAACAGCATCCAGGATTCCTCAGGTTAAAAAAAAGAGAGTTAGAAAACACACCAAACCATCTACCCACTGCAGGCAGACACCTACAGTTCACATGAAATAGCAATTTTTATTTTCTCAAATAAAATAATCCTTCCATTTCTGCTCGATCAGTTTGTGAGGGGCGGGGGGGAGCACAAAGGAGAGGGAAGGAGCCCTGCTCAGACAAGTTTGCGATCAGACCTGTCCTCACAGTTAAGAATCCACATCAGACCGAACCCTTTTTCAATGAAAGAAAATAAAAGCTATTGGCAACTCTTGATCCCAGAAGGAAAGAGCTGTTCTCTGTCAGGCACTCTGAATTGTTTAGCATCAGTATTCAATGAAAAAGCATGATTAGAAAAATCCCAGATTTCTGATGAAAAATACCCAGACAAGCAACAATGTTTAACAGGGCTGGGGTAAAACCCATGGCATGGGATGGTACTTTGAGCTCAGAGAGCTGTTTCTGGAATTTAGGGACACGATTGAGAATGAAGGAGATCCCCAGCAACGCTCTTGGGGATTAAGGGGCAGGAGAAGAGCAAAGGAGGAAACTCCCAAGATAGCTCCTCGACGAGTGATATGCCAGAAGTGAATCCTCACTACAGTCTATGGCTCTTTGATCGTACCCTGCTGCAGTTTGGCCAGCTTAATAGTTCATTAACAAAGTTTCGTGTCTCATCTCTCTTAGTACCAGTTGGACCAGGATGTCCTACAAACCCTACTGCAGAGCTAAGGAGAGGCACAGAGTGCCACGTTTTAATGTTAATTGAGGTGGGACCATTACAAATTCACTGGGGGTCGTCTCAGACGCAGAGACTGAAGTCTCCAATGCTGAAAGCTGCAGAGATAACATGTCCAATAAGTAGGGGAGAGATAACTTTGTTTCTGTTTCAGATCAATGCTTAAATTAAGTGAAAGGATAAGCAGCAAAGCATCAGCAATGTTCTTTCAGCCCAAGCACAGGGCCAGATTTGTTCACACAAACCCATAAACTTCCCACTGTTTAAGCAAGCCACTGGTAGGTTAACACATGGATCCATGTGCAAACCCTACTAGGGGCAGGACATTGCTGGCTGTGGGAACTGTGTCCTAGAAGAACTGGCTCCTTTTGTATTTTTAAGAAACATCACTTCGCCTGAAATGCTGCAAGATGGAAACCCATCTTCCCCATCCCCATCTGCAAGTACAGTAGCCTCATTTTCTGCCTTTCTCCAAGAGAAGGAGCTTCACGGAAGCTTTCTTGGCTGTAGAACGCATCTCCCTTTTTCTTTTTTTTTTTTCTTTTTTTTTTTTTAGTTTTGCTTTTATGTGGTCAGTTCCAATTCTAGTGATTAAAGACAAGGCCAGGCACCAGCAAAGAAGGTTACTTCTTTACGATCTGAATGACATCTTCATGCTCCATCATATGGGTTAAGCCCACTCTTTGAGGGCTGTATTTTGTGCTTGTCCCCTTTAAAGCAAAAGGGGGAGACGGGTTAGGAGAAGATCATTCAGAGACACCTGAGGACAGGGATTTCATTTGCTGTTAAACACTTACCCACACCAAGGCATATTTGAACTGGCTGGCTAATGATCTGTGAATTCGATGGCACTGCAAGACAGACAGACAGAATGTGAGGCAGTTCAATGACACTACTTTGCAAACAACTTGCTCAATATCCAGCAACTAGAAGCAACTCGAGTCTATGTCAGAGATTATAATAATGACTTTAGGAGCCAGTTAACAGCACTTGAAAGAATACAGAACAGACACACAGAAATCACCAGTCCATATAAAGCCCCATTCCATGTGCTTTTTCACTGGACTGTATTAAGTTTTGGGTTTTTTTTTTTTAACCTTTCACAGCAGCTAGAAAAGAAACCTGAGGCAGATGGAATCAGTAACGGTAACAAAATGAGACGCCCAACTAAACACTGACATAACCCAAGCTTTATGAAGCACAAATCATAGCAGGCTCCAAGAGGAACCTGCCTTCTACAGACAAGGAAACATAAAATATGCAGAGAAATTACCACGTGCTCCACAGAGGCCCCTTTCCGTAGAATAATGGCATCTGTAAAGTCTGGTCTCTCTGTGGAGAAGCAGGAGGGGGGGGAAAAAAAGCATTGTATTTCCATCAAGTTGTGTTCTAACATGCTGACACCATCTCACATTGCCTTGTGCTTACTACTCCCAAATTCCTCCTCCTGTTACACTCGCCAGCTCTCAGACAGAACAGGTATCTGGGTACTTGAGAGCATCAAATCAGTTCTGTAGACACTCCAGTACCCACAAGTATGGTTACCCACGTCACACAGTCAACAGCTTCCTCACAATTCACCTGCTCCAACTCCATTCCAAATACTTAACTTAGGACAAACAAAACCACCCAAGTCAAAACACACCTGCTCAAGTAAAACCAAACCACTCTGCAGTCTTCTGTAAAATCCCCAAGATTTCATAGCTTAACAAGCTCATAGAAAGTTCCTTAACCTCCACACGTCCACCCAAGTTCAGAGTCACAGCTGTTCACAACCAAACAGGAGCAAGTTATGGACGTGCCTTCATCACTGGGAGAAGCTGCAAGTGAATTGCAAAGCAAAAGGAGGATCAAAGGCACTCCTGAGCATCAGGAGCCTGACGTGGGAATCACCAAACCTCTCACAGCAGGAACAGGAGACCTCTTCCGGGTAGTGATGGACTGAACAGCTGATCACAGAGAGTGCATAATAAGGAAGAAAGCTGCGAATTTGCAAACTTTATTTCCTTATATCATCATGCAAAGTCTTATGAAAATTCAGCTCTTCTAGCTCAGAGAGAATAGGAGGGCTGTGGCGGGATATATGCACGGCTGGATCAGATGGAACAGAAAGCATTTCCCAAGAGCTGAAAGCTGGTAAGGGAGAGTGTAATTGCAGCATTTTCAAGACATAAGAGATCACTGGCAGCCAGGCACCCAAGCCCTGCTGGCAGCCTGTCTGCCTTTGATGAGCAGCAGCCCCTTCTGCCTTTCAAACCTTCTGTTCAGCTAACGGTCACTTACGTCCTCGTTTCTTGGTGTAGATGCAGGTGAGTGCCAGGTATTCCCAGAGCTTCTCCAGCAAGTAGTCCAGGTTCAGTTTCATGCCACAGCTGCAAAACACCAGGAACATCTCCGTGTTTACTGCTGTTGTGATTTAGAGATCCAGAAGAACAAGGTGAAACATCTTATTAAAGCGCTAGGGAACAAGGGGAAAAGTCTTTAATGAGGCCAGTAAAGGAAAAACACAAGGTGAAATAAATAGGTCTTTCAGAAGGGCAAGCAACTTTGAAGCAGCAAAGCCCCAGTCAGATATATCAGTGCTTCTAAGGAAACAAGCTAGACTGGCTTACTCTGGCCTGCAGACAGTGTGGACAAGCCAAGCAGCCTGCCTCTCCCGGGGAAGGAAGCCTGGAAAAAGCTGCACAGTGGCTCCGCTTCTCACCCCAGCACCCGCAGGTAGCCCTGGGAGAAGCCCCTTCTTGGGAGACGCTGGAGAAAGGGGTATGAAATGAACCACCACGCCATGGGGGCCAGCACATCAGGCAGCGTGACAGGCTCCTACCTGATTACAACACTGTGGGGTCTCCGAGCAAGACGATCCACTTCCTCCATAGATATCTGGTCAATCTTGTTATAAACCTAAGTCAAAGGTAAAACAACACACCCTTTAGGAAGTCAATTCAGCAAGACTGCAAGGAAGTAAGACATGTACATGTAGGTATAACAAGGTAGTTTCAGCATCTGAAACAGGAACTCAGATCCTGTCAGCCAGAGGACAAGCCAAGGCTCTTAGTAAAACAAACTATTAAAATTCAGAAGCCTAAACCTAAGTTCGGGCCTTTTCAAGTTCTCCCTTTGGGATGATTTGCAAAACGTTCTCCAGTATCTTGGATTTCACTACAGACCCAGCTGCTACCAAAGAGAGCCATTAAGTGACCTCTGGCAGAAGGGACCAGTAGTGAAAACTCAAGCGCAGAGCTTGCAGCACAGGAACGCGAGGCTCCCGCACTGTGGGAGCAAACCCCACGCCACCAGGACACGCAGCTCACACTGCTCCTCGGCAGACAGCCACAAGAGGGCACAGGGAACACACACAGACTACAGCCGTACATGTAAAGCTTCTACAAATCTCCCTGTTGAGCTGTGCTTTCCACCTCTTAAAGCCCAAATCGTTACTGCTTTAGGAACCAGGAAGATCCAGTGTTTCCTTCAGCAAAGAATGGAGACGCTCGGTGCAGCAGAAGGCAGGCTGTTTCCGAGATACTCACGTAGAGGCACGGCATGTAGACCCTGTTGCCTACAATCACATCAATGAACTCATCAGGGGAACAATCCTCTCTGAAAAGGACCTCAGCATTGAAGATTTCTGAGGTGAACATTGTCAAGGCCCAAATCCCAACACATCTACACACTGCTGTGAGCCAACGGGCTGAGCTTGCTTATGAAAGCCTGTTGTCAACCCCGCAAGCACCAAAGACACAGCAAGGCTGTCCCACAGCAGGTACCACTTGACTCATGAGCTGCTGACAGCTGAAGGGTCTCCCATTTAAGGAAAGGATACTATATTCATGGAGGATGAGCTGCACCAACTTCTCAGAGCACTGAGTCAATGTGACAGTTGAGTTGAAGGAGATACCTCCACCCTTCTTCGGCTGCAGGGAGGCAATAAAGCAACTTAAGAATGGTCTGCAAAATCCACAATCCCCCCTTCAGTCTGTCCAACACGAGGGGCAGCACACAGTGACCTTGGCTTTGAGTAGGCAGCCAGACACAAGCTGTGCTTGCAGCAGCCCAGGAAACCTCACCTTGAAGTAGATATTTGGTTTGCTTTTGTTCAGTCGGATTCCTACAGATTCCAGTTCTTTCTCCAGCAGGGCCCTGCAGGGACACTGCACATTAGTACCTGTGAGACTGAGTGCAGTCAGGTGACACCCTTAACTTTCTTTTTAGACTATCGTATTGATACAGCCTTGCCACAAGCTTTCACTACAACCTAAAAACCACAGCTAATGCAGGACAGAGTCTGTGGTGGAAATCTAGGTTGACATCCCTGTCTCTGAACAGCCATCCTGTGGGAATGATCCTTCAGCTGAGAAGCCCAAGCCAGTTAGCTAGCACACTTCTAATGGAATACAATCTCCATCTCATACTCAGTAACTTAAGTACTAGTTCCCCAACGTGCACAGGACGCAACACTTCAGGGAGCTGGCATGTTTTCTGGGCATGGGGGAACGCCTGAACCTGGCCCACCACCCCACAGCTCCACGTGCCCAGAAGCACACACTCACCTCTGTACTTCACCCTTCGTGGCATCCAGCATCATAATAACGACGTCTGCTGTCCTGGCCACAGCTATCACCTGCCGACCTCTGCCCTTCCCTGAGAAGAGAGGAGATAGCCACAGATCAGCGAGAGAAACCAGCTACGAGCTCTGCGACAGACAGGGACTCCTGCCCTGCACAGCTGCTTGGAAGCAAGGAAAAAGATGCTGCAGTGCTGTACTGGCTGTAGTCAGCTGCTGGGGAGGCCCCGAGTGAGCATATCTGGTCCAACCATACTATCTTATGTCCAGCACAAGCCCTAACAAATACTCTTTGCTGCTGCTCCTCCACCACAGCTTACATGAAGTAGTGTGCATAAAGCTATCTGTGTACGACTGCACGGGTGGAAATGATGTCTCTGCCAGCAGGACAGACATCCCGACACGTGCAATGGTAGCAGGCAGCAGAGATGTGGGCGCAGAGGGGTTACATACACCTTCTGGTCAAAAAAGAGAAACCTTATTAACCAGGCCACGCTCCTGCAAGAAGAGATCATTAGGAGATTTTCCAGTTTCCTAAGGCATCTTCTGACATGATTTTCCTAAGCTTCATAAGGCATTTTCTGACATGACCAGCCAATCAGGACAATGACGAAGCAGAAGGACAAAGCCAACACCTCTTCCCAGAATCAGGAGTCATGGGAGGACTAGCAGAAACTCAGGAAAACAGCCAACAGAGGTTACTGTTTAGCTGTAATTTCTCCCTCCGCCTCTCCAGCATCTTTCTTTAGATTTCCTCCGTACCAGAAAACAGATGAGCAAGATAACACTCACGCAAGAAGGTGAGAAGTGACTGGCTTGCTTTGGCTCCCACCTCCAGAAAAGCATCTTTCTGCTACATATAGAACCTTACGTGGGCTCAGGGATAAGAATCGTGCCTCACATAAGATCAAGGACTCTAAAATTTGGAAAGCCAATGTGGGAACTATTGGCTCAGGAAACCTGCTAACATTTGAGACACCCAGGTACACTATTGAGGGCAAATCCCTACTTTACATGAACACAGAGATCAGCCAACCTTGTGCTGCTCCTTCGATGATTCCAGGCAGATCCAGCAGCTGAATATTGGCTCCTTTGTACTGAAAAGGAAACAGAAGGATGGAAAGTTGAAAGCCTTGTGCAGGGCACCTGAGCTGCCTCGAAAGTCCCAAGCACACGCTGGAGTCCAAAGCCTGCAGAGCATGGAACTGAAGGAACCCGACAGAGCAGGAAAACTTCGCACAAAGCTGATGGCTGTTTTGACAAGAGAACCTCCAGAGTGTTTCCTGTGAAGCTGCGTTCGACACCACATACTGTGGTACGTTAGGTCCCGACCTCCTAAAGCATCGCATGATTGCAGTTTGACAAAGCACCAGGAAAACAGCACAGTACAAGAGTAGCATTATCCCCAGTCGGTGAAATGGAAAAGAAAGAAAAAAACCCTACTTTTTTGGTCTAACAAATAAAGCACAGTAACAGGCAAGTGCCACCCACCTCTTACTGAGATGGATCAGAACTATTCAGATGTGTTGCAGGTCTTACAGTACCGGGAAATAACGGGAGACTGTCAATCATCAGATCTGCAAGGGCATTAGCTTTCAAGCTATTGCTACAGTGAAGTCCTCAGTAACGGCTTTAGCGACTGACTGCAGCTCACGGCTGTGTTTGGATGCGTTACAATATTTGTGTTCGTTTTAACACCAATACGGTTACTTTCATTATTTAACTCCGCTTTCAATTCTGACCCAGATTTTCTCATTACTCTTGGACACTTTTCAGTTTGATGCCCTTTATCATTTGCTTTACTGATGGATGCTTAGGCCACCACTAATAAAACTCCTCAAGGACAGGAGTAGTTGTATTTTCTTTCCAAATTGATCACAGTACAGATTGCCTCCTTTAAAGCTTCATTAAAAACAAATCTGTCAAGGTTTCCAGCCATCTGGTCAATGGCGCCAATAGCGGTTATAAAAAATTCAGTTGAGAATTGTCGTATTGCTCTGGTCAGTCGAACGGCAGCATATGAAACCCAGATCGGGCAGTCAATCTCGACGAGTTATGTAGCCTCGGGAAGTGCTAAATCAGCGCTGCAGGTTGCAGAAGACCTGATACCACAAGCACTCAAGACCTCCTAAAGTTTAAAGCGGAAGTCAGCAGAGACCTTTGGACATCACTGCTTCTTAGTGGCAGCACAAGTGTAACTGATGTAAACAGACTCATTTACACGTCTGGGTTTCTTACCACTACTGTGCCAAAGGGAGGAGAATCCTACTTACTTCTATGACTCCTGGGATACACGTCAGGGTGGTGAACTCGTAAGACGCAGCTTCACTGGCAGTTGAGGTCATTAAACTCAAAAACGTGGACTGAAACGCAAGAGATCAGCATCACTAGAGATACACAAATGGAAGCACCGGTAAATTTCAGCAAAACAAGCAACACCAAAGTGTTCCTCAGCAAAACAAGCAACACCAAAGTGTTCCTCAGCTTTTAAAAGTCGTGTTGTGGCTCTTCAGGGCAAAGAGACTGAAGCAGTGATGGGACAGCCAGCGCTTCTGCTGAACAAAGGCAAATCCCGTACTCTCATCTATTTTCTCCGCAGTGCTGTGGCTGGGCAAGACTGAGATTCAGGCTGTTACCACAGGGTACTGCACACAATATGAAGGAGTATTTCCCCTAGCCCTAACTTTCAGCTCTCAGCATACAATAATTTTCTGTTAAGTCATGGCGAGAAGGTGAAAAACGAAGAGAAGACGGATATCTGCTTTATAGCCACTCCTAACCACAAACCTGGAAACACACATGCCACGTGGTTAACGTAGACACTCACTGACCTTACCCACAGAAGGAAAACCGATCAGTGCCACACGGGCATCTCCAGATTTCATCACATCGAAGCCTTCTCCTTTAGCGGCTGAGGATTTGGAGGGTTCTAGTAACTGAGCTCTGTATTTTGCAAGCTTTGCCTTCAGCAGGCCAAGGTGGTACTCAGTGGCTGGAATAACACAAACGCAACAACTGGTTGACAGAAAGTTGCTGACAATTCACTTCTGGAAATAAGAACCTTCCTAAAAAGAAACACTATGGATCTCTTAACCTTCATCTCTTAAGATCGTCTTAACCACTGCCACACACACGAGCTACAGCGGTTCTGTAACCTTCTGAAATACTGGGCATTGAGAGCAAACCTTCTAGTAACCTGCACTAGGTCAGACTCGAGGGAAATAAGCAGCCAAAAAATTCCCGACTAAAAGGAGCAAAGCCAGAGGGAGAGTAAGTGCAGGAATGAACGGGTGAAGGGAGCCAGTTAAGGAGGCAGAGATCACAGGTGGAACGGTCACTCCTGGGCAAAAGCCCCTCCTTACACCCAGTCACATTCAGCCCTCAAAAATGCAAGATTTTTTTTTTTTCCCCTGCTCTTGTCAACTTTTAAAGATACATTTAACTTGGAGCTTATGTGTGTGAAAGTACTTTATTGACTTATTCTTAGCAACACGCTTGAATTTATACCTGATACAGGAAAAAAAAAAGGTAGTTGTTTCTGTAGAAGCTGTAACAGGGAAGAGCAAGAAACCCAAGCAATTAAGGGATTTACTATTTTTCCTTTCCATTATTTGCCACAGCCTAAAGCCTCCAGAAGCAGCAAGGTGCTGAGCACCCGCTCTGGCAGAACCCGAGGAGATCTCGGCTCCCCCGTGCTCTCTTTAAGTGAAGGCATTTCATCACCAGCCCTGGGCCCCCACAGCAGACAGCCCTGGGCCCCCTGCGCCAACACCCCTTGGGGTCCTCGGCCCAGCTCCGAGGAGAGCCGGGGTGCTACCCGGGCTCCGGCCCGCACCTCCTCCAGGCCTGCGGCCCGCGGCTTCCCACGGGCCGGGGCATCACGAGCGCGGAAAGAGGGCGGCTGCCAGGAGGGGCAGCCCCCCCGCCGCGGCCTCCTCAGCCTCAGGGCTCACCCCGCCCCAGCCCCCGACACCCCAAGCCCCTCAACCGCCCCCACCCCACCCCAGCCTCACAAACCACCCCACATCCCGCCTCTCCCCCGGCTCGGACCCCCTCCCAGCCCCCTCTTCCCCCGTACCCCCCCCCCAAGGGCTCTGCCCCGCCCGGTACCCCCCGGTACCTCAGCCCCCGACCGCCCCCGTAACCCCCGCCGGCCCGGACCTTTGTTCTTCTGCGTGCGGGCGATCTCCTTCTCGATCTCGGAGATCTTCTCCAGGATGCCCATGGCGGGGCCCGGCCCGGCCCGGCCCGCTCCGCTCCCCAGGCCCCGCACGCCGCACGCCGGAAGCGCCGCCGGCCCGTCCGTCCGTCCCCCTCAAGCGTCCGGGCCGGCCCTCGGCGGGCGGTGCTGGGCGGTGCGGTGCACCCGCCGCGCCGCTCCGGCCGCCTCCCGCGCCCCGCGTTCCGGGTTCCGCCCGCCCTCACCCTTGGGGCACGGGTGGGTGCCCACGCGTGGATGTCCCGGGCTGAGGAGGGGGCCAAGGGGAGCTGCCTATAGGGACAGCTCTGAGGAACCAGGCGGGTTTCAGAGGGAGCCTCCCACACCAGGCCTTGCCCCCCCCTGCTCCTCTAACTAAGGCCGGATCCTGCATTTAAGGCAATCAGCAGCTTATTGGGTTCCTGGAGAAACCCTCGAGGGGGGAGATGAAGCCCCGGAACCGAGAAACGCTTTGGTCAACAAACAGACACGGACACAGACCCCTTAAATACATTTCGTGTTTAATTTGGACGTTGATCGCTCCGCAAACACCGCCTCGGCCCCTGCTCCATCCTTCACCCACAAGTACAGCCCTTCGGCAGCCAGCGCGGTTAAAAAGAGACATCACAACCTCTTCCAAGACCAAATACCCCATTTTTTACCTCCGCACCCCAGATCCTCCCCCGGTCAGGTCTCTCTCACCACACCGCGACATACGTAACATCTCTCCTTAGCTCATCAAACAAGTCAAAGAAAAAGAAAACCAAAACGAAGGCTTTAGAGGAGGGAAGCTCTCAACACCAACAGCCCCTGCAAACCTCTCGGCTCCACGACCTGCTCTGCACCTGCCACACGCATCCCACGAGGTGGCATCACCCCAGCCGTTTTGGATTTCAGCCGAAATCGGCTTCAGGACAGTGGGAAGGAGACAGGCAGAAAGCAGGATGCTCCTTCCCCACCCTTCTTGCAACATATCAAGTCTCAAAGAAAAACTTCAGAGGTTTTGGGGTAATTAGACATATTAAACCCCAGGACCCTTCCTAACCCAGCTTCTGCCAACAACCACAGTGTTAACTCAACTAAACCCAAGGGTCACGCTGGCACTGACAGCCCTGGGGAGCGCAAAGAGACCGGCACCGCCACCAATATTGCACACAGACAGCTCCGGAGGGCTGTAAAGAGCCGTTGGAGCTGGGTCCCTGCACCCACACAGCACCTGGGAGGAGGCTTCACCCCCACACGTGGTCACAGCGGAGCGACACTGCCAGCTTTCGCCTCTAAAACCAGCACCGCCTGTGAGGAATCTCCTCTCCCCACCGCCAAAGGGGCCGAGTTTCTCTGACAAGAGCAGAATAAAACAGGAATCCACTTCCCAACTGCTCTGCTCGCAGCCGCTCTCCCTTCGCGCCTCGAATCGCTCTCATGCTTGCCTTCGCGCTACTCTACAAATCTACCTGCAACAGCCAAGACAACAGCACATGCTTCCTCCATCACGGGGGAGCTCCCGCCAGGTCTCCCCCCTTCTCCCGTAAGCAGGTCTCTCTCCATTTGTGCTGGGGAAAAGGATTCATCCACGGCAAACAGCACGCACGAGGTGGGTGCTTTCCGCATCATCTTCTGAGACCAGCCCGGCTGCTTCTCTGACCACGCAAGATCCCGTCTTGGAACAGAGGAAATGGGCTCACCGAGACCTGAATACTTTCTCATTAAGGCTCAAACTAGCAATTCAGCTGCTGCAATAAACAAGACAGACACGCTGCCGAAAAGAAGAAAGTTAGTTAAAAAGAAGGAAACCCAAACCACCTCGGTGCTAGGCACGCAGAGGCTTCGCTTTCCTCTCCCAGGCGGCAAACGCATCCTCAACACCCACCCGGTTAGCGTGTGACACAAGCCTGCTTTAAGGGGTTTGGTTTTAAAACAGCCAGAAAAATGCAAACTAAACTCTCACAAAAGCCCCACAGGTGGGACTGTCACATTAAATATACAACCGAGGCCAACTTTTAAAACGTCTTTAAAAAAAAAACCACACGCGCGTACACACACACTTTGGCACACAAGCCTTAAGTTAAATCACTTGAAACATTTCAAAGTCAGAGGAGAGCTACTGGGGTTTTTTTGTTGTTTTTTTTTTCTTTTCTTTTTTTTTTTTGCCTTGTAAAAAGGTATCAAGCAGTGGTGTCGGTGAAGCATGAAAAGTGAGTACAAATGCTGAACAGTCCCAGAGCTGTCCCTGCGACACTGCTCAACACTTGGGCTCTGATCACTTTCCCAAAGCGGCTAGCTGATTACATACACGTATATAAAAACTAACGCAGACATTCCCGGTTTTCAATGTGAAAACGGTAAAATGTAATTGAGTACTTGTGCATTTGCCAGAGGGTCCTTGGGAAAAGGAGCCATAAAAATATTTTTTTTAATAAAAGTATTTTTTTTTCTTTTTTTTTTTAATTTTTTACCCTTAACTTAAGTAAAGAGCAAATATACACCTATAAGCAGAGTTCAGATCCACTTTACTGAGAGCCTGGAAGTCCATACATCAAATTAATTCCCAGTGGCGAATCCAGACACCGGAACGGCTCCCAGCTCCAAAGGGCCGGCATTCCTGAAAGATCTGCAGCTCTGGCTAACAAGGTTAGCCAGAGCGAAGCAAAGACTCGTTCAAGCCTTATCTGTCTCAGCCAACACTCCCCCACAACAGACTCGGCAGCTGAGCAGCTCTCTGCCAAGCAGAGCCTCACACATGGGACCTGGCTTTGGGAGCATCAGAGCTGGCAATCTGGGCAACAAACCTGAGTCCCGGCAATTTCAACCCATACCAGGCTGTAACAATGAAAATATAAGCACCAAGCTTATATTTTCTTATTACTCAGAGGACAGACCACTGATTCCAGCTACTGAGAAACAGCTTCCAGAGGAGAGCCGGGAGGAACTTCAGTGATAGAGAAACTAGCTGTGCAATAAGAAAGTGCATTTAAAGGTAGCTTAAAACCAGATTAAAGATCAAATCGCCACTCGACAGGAGGGAGAATCAAGCTCCAGCAGCCACACTCCTTGGGCTGGGTGAGTTAACATTCAGGCTCTCTCTCACGAGTCCGAGGGGCAGGAGAGAAGCGTGCATTCCCGTGCTCCGACAGGGACACAGTTCTCCTGACAGGCCACGCTCTCCTGCCCGGTTTGCTTCTGTGCGGTATCAGTTCTGGACAGCTGTCATCGGAATTCGTAGATAGGAGCGCTGTGCTCAGGAACGTGAGTTAAATTCAATGACTGATACCTGGGAGAGAGGGAGAAGACAGATGAGAGGATTACATAGAGCAACAGAACCCTCCTAGCGCTAATGGCTTCTGCCTGGCAGGCCACAGAGCAGACATCCTGGTGGCTGGCTCCGCTCTTCCCCTTTACAGTCTCAGAGTCACTCTCAGAGGTGTTCAGGCACCCAACGCCTACTTACCCTGGTGCCAAAACCCCGTGAGGGCTCGGCATTGTTCCTCATTTCCATTCCCGTGCCTTTGAGCTACCTGTGCCTTTGAGCTACCTGCAGCCAGGCTGTGTTTGGGTGGGCTGTCTGTGGTTTTTGGACACCTTTTGAAGTTCAACAACTTTCATGTTCAAACAGTGTTTGCTACAACTGCAAATTACACTCAGGTCTTTCAAAGCTTAGCTCGAGGGGATTTGTCTGAAAGCCTCCCAGGTACCTTCCCTCCCCCTGAGAGCTTCCAGCCACCCTACAGATTCACTTGCTGCATGTGACAAATATCCAAGGCTGTCAGAGGGAAAAGAGCTCTCCACAGCTACTTGTCACATGGCTTTAACAAGAAACCAAACAATTAACTTTGACTGTTCCCTGTGTCTTACAGCAACACCCCAAGGACCATGGACTACAAAGCACTGGCCTAACAAGATTTCTGCACGAAGTGAGCAACAGCCAAGCTGTTACATGTGAGAGAGCACCGAGCTCCTTCTCGAAGGCCCCTCTGACATCCTCTGAAGGGCCAAGACATGGAGAAGCTCAAAGCTTGAATCACTGAGCAAAGCACAAACTGAGGGAGCACAACCCAGCACGTGAGGCCAGGCTGCCTTACACTTGCCTGTCCCCGTGGGAGGACAGGAGCAGACAAGCCCTGTGAGCATTTGGACTGGAGACCAGGCTTCTGGAGCGATGCTTTTGGTGAACCGCAGCCGGTGTCTGCCTCCCAACATACCTCACAGATGCAGCAGGGCATTGTTTCGCTGGGCCACAGCACATCTCCAGACCTCGTACCTCCCCTGTGCCACACTGCCAGCCCAATCATCCCCCGCCGTGTGAAAAGGGCAGCACTTTACACCACACAAATGGGCTGCGCTAGCCTGCTCTGGCCAAGCATGGCACACACGCCCTCCCTTCTGCCCCAAGGTCCAGCCGCCAGACTGAACCTCCTTCCCAGCCCAGAGAAGCACCGCCTGGACACTCCCAAGGCTGCAGACAAACAGAAGAGGAGTCACTGCTTGGTTTGAGGAGCCACCCTTCAGTCTGCAGGAGGAAGGAAGCTTCCTTACCATTCTGAACTCCTATGGTAGTAATAGCCCTCTATAGATGCTGCTGACTTCTGGAAGCAGATGTAATAGAAACCAGCAAAGGAAGCACCGCTGATGTCTTTGATTGTGTGATCTGGGACTAGGAACTGTTCCTGCACACAAAACACAGACCGTATTTTAAAATGCCGGTCAAATACTACCCCCGCCCCCCAATCTGCCCTCCCAACTGAATATTGGCACCCATTAACACGAAGGCATTCCTGGCTGAGCACTCCCTGTACTCGCAGCAGCCCAGACCACAGACACCAGCGTGTTCTTTCACCACCTGCCACTGTAGGCATCTTACAGGGAAGCAGACAACTGAGAACAGAACCAGTTTTAAAGAGTGCATGAGATCAGTTTCAGTTCAATGCCTGCCCCCTGCAAACCAGAGGTCAATTGCAAAATCAGAAATCAGAGTCACCTGGTTGATAAAGAGAAGGCTCCAGGGAGACCTTACTGCAGCCTTTCAATACTTACAGGGGGCTTTTGAGAAAGATGGAGAAAGATGTAGTGACAGGACAAGAGATAATGGTTTTAAACTAAAAGAGGGTAGACTTAGATTAGATGTAAGGAAGAAATTCTTTACTATGAGGGTGGTGAGACACTGGAACAGGTTGCCCAGAGAACTGTTGGATGCCCCATCCCTGGAAGTGTTCAAGGTCAGGTTGGACGGGGCTTTGAGCAACCTGATCCAGTGGAAGATGGCCCTGTCCATGTTGGCAGGGTTGGACTTGATGATCTTTAAAGGTCCCTTCCAACCCAAACCATTCCGTGATTCTATGATTTCCACCCATCACAGCTGCACAAAGCTTGTGTAAAGAGGGAGGAATCAATCCAGCTTAAGAGCAGAGAGGTGCTGACTGTCCAATCTGTATCAAACACCAGGCCCCACACAGGGACTGGAAACACCAATTCTCTTATCCTCTGGAGCATCACCAAGCAAGATTTTCCTGTTGTGTTTTTAGCCATGACTGCAGCCCTTAAGGACGCAATTAGCTGGCTAGACAGGAGTCACACTGGAATTTGCAAGTGTGGTGGGTTACGAGGTTGGTAGGGTGAGATCTTTCATTAAACCATCGTAGCTGAAAAAGCTTTCAGACACCACAAGTCTCTGTCAGTAGTTTGTAAGCAGCTCATCAGAGAAAGAGACATGCAGAGTTTACCTTCCATCTCATGAAGACGTAGTCCCCATTTTTCAGATCCTCATAATCAAAGTCATCGGAGTTAAATGTTTTTGCATACTGGTAAAAAGCCTGGAACTTCCCCTGAAACAAAAAAGAAAAAAAACACACGATGCTTATTCCAGGAGCAGAGCTCACTAGTACCAGCTGCTATTTAGGAGGGAAGAACTGCTATGGAACAGGATCTCCTCACCAAAGGGGCTGCTCTTCCCTTGGAGCAATGCTAAACACACACCCCAGGACTAGCACAGGTGAACACAGAGGATTGCCAGACACCCACAGCCATATCCAGCCCAGCTGGAGAAGCTCCTACACTTCCAGAGGAAGGTATTTGGACAGAAACGTAATAAACATCAAAGTCTGGCAAACAGCAGCAAAGGTCGAGGTGGGGAGAGAGTCAGCTGGCTGCTGTGGCCCTGATCCAGAGCACAGTGTCAGACACACCCTGTCCTGAGCAGAGGGATGAGGTGGTTGAGACGCGGGTACCAACAGCCCTGCCTGTGCCAGAGGGGCACCTCTCCCCTTCTCCACTCCATTTTGCAATAAGCCTTCAAAACAAGGAGTGTGTTCTCCTAGGGGGTCAAGAGATGGGGATTGTTCCTGCTCCTTTCCAACCCCAGGGCCAGCAAGTGGAAAGCAAGACACACTCGCCCTTCTCCTGGATCACAGCCAACAGCCTGCTGAAGGGACCTCTAGTTGCAAAGATCCCAGTGGGGGGAAGGAGGGAGACACCCAAAAAGAAGAGGTTTCCAGGCCCTTCTGACAGCTCTTGCATGGGCACATGCTGCACCTCACCTCCAAACTAGCTGCTCAGCCAGGACTGCATCTGGCCCCCGATTTATTTACCCAGTGTTTACGATCCACATCTTCGTCAGCATCCCACTTGCGTGTTAAGAAAGGGTGCTTTTTACTGATTATTTCCCCTTCAAAGAAAGTGGTGAGGGTTGGGTACTCCTAGGAGAGAAGAGGGATGAACGAGAGGTCAGAAGATTTGTCACCTAGAGACAGAAACTCAAATGCGGATAGAGGTGCATGCGCTCAGCAAAAAGCAGCATCTTGCAGCAAGAGCTCCGGGCAATCCAAGGCCGGTGCTCCCGTCCCTCCAAGCAGCGTGCTGACTTGTCCTGCCCCACACCTCTTAAAGGCTGACTTGTATGCACGCACAGCCTCCACCCTCTTATTCCAGCCTCTCTCTGCCTCTCTATTCCCTTCAGGAAACCAGAAGGAGCCGTGTCAGAGCTGGACTGCGGAGAAGCTCCCAGCTGGACGATCACAAGTGACCATTTACAGCCAGCACCACTCCCCAGTGCAGACCCGGCAGTTGCTACGTGACTGCTACAAAGCCCAAGGGCTGGATTAAGCCACCCCACCAGGGAAGAAGGTGCTGCTCTTCAGCTTTGCTTTGGCACCGAATTAGGAGAACGCAGGCAGGGAATACCAGGCTCAGCTGGGGCGAGCAAGCTTCTCTAAGTGCTCCCATGTAATGACAGACACATGGTGCACTGCAGCCGAAAGAAGCATCACCCCTGGGAGACAGTTCTCACCAACTGTCCAACACCACAAGCAGATCTTAGAGGACGGACAGGGAAGGAAGTATGTAAAGATCTGACTGTTCGGGTCCTGTTTCGTTTTCTTTCAGCAACACACCACCACTGGTAGAGTGCCTAAAGCTGACTGCAGGGTCAGATTCTGTTCTGCTCAGACCTCAAGGGATGCCAGAGAAGCTTCCCTCGTTCAGAACTCCCATCAAGGCCCATCATATTTGCTCAACAAGCCAAGAACAACAGAGTGAAGCTATTAAACTACTTAGTGCTCAAATTTACCGTATGCTCAATCCCTCCACTTCCTATTTCTGGTGGCAGCTTCTCCCACCCCACTGGGAAAAAGAAAACCCTTTACATAGCACCTTTTCTTGTTTTGCAGTTAACACTCACCTCTGTAAGGCCTTTAATCTTCAAGTATCCACAGAGGTAGGAGTTTTCCATATCCACATGCTAGAAAAGAGTGCAAAGTCCAACCATAAGAATATGCATGAAGGCATCCAGTTGATCCAAAGCAGTTTCTAACCCCTTCAAGGCTAATGTCAGCTTCAACTGGTACAGACTGTCCAGCTTACTGCCCGACAGTCACGCTGGCAGCCCTTCCCCATGGCTGGGAACCACTCGGAAAGATCATTTACTGGTGCCTAGCTCAACTCTGACAGCCCCTACATCCCAGGCCTGACAAACCCCACGCCCCAAGCTTCCAGCTCCATCACACTCAGGCAGGACCCTCTGCCTAGGTAGGTCTCTGACGGGAAGCAAACCTCCCCTCTCCACCCAGAAGGAAGCAGACTCACAGTCTTCTCCAAGTGAGAGCACCACTGGCGGAATCACCCACACCCCCAGCCCCCACATTTCCCAGTCAACCGCTACCAGCAAACTGGCATTCAGGTGAGAGAGAGTAAAATGCATCTATTTAATGGAGATAATTCAGGCTAGAGGAAGAAAGCACTGCCCTGAGCTTCACCATCTGCTTATTTAACAGGCCTGACCCACACCTCTCTAACACGCTACCTGTACTCTCTGCCTAGTAGCTCGCCTGGCAGCACAGCACGCGCCAAAGCCTGCTCAGAAGCCAGATGATGTCTCGTGCGTTTTGCAAGAGGCCTTTCTCCCAAATCTAACGCTTTTATGCCACCCTTCTTTTGAGTTAGGGGGCTGCATCTTGCTGTTTCTGCTGCACAGAAGCTAGGCAGGGGGCTGCATCTGTTCCGAACACCTTTAAAGCCAGGGGATTTTCCAAGCTTTTCTCTGACATCTCTAGATCAGTTTTCAAAGCAAGAAGTGAGTTATTTGGGGAAGTACAAACATCAACTGTGAGAAGATGGATCTTCCCCACCTGCGATCAAAGAAAAGCGCCGTTTCTCTGCATTCAGCACAGGGAGAGCAAGCAGCCACCTCTTCTCAGCTGACACGTGCAAAACAGCAGCATTTTTAGCACAAAGCCACAGCCAGCCCCTGCGAGAAGGCAGTGTGCAGTGAAGCTGATCAGCCATAGGATGTCCCCACCACAGCAAACCGTACCAGGTACGCTTGTGCTGTTGACAAGGGGAGGACCCTACGTGAAAACAAACACGATCCGGTTCAAACGCTACCCCATCTGCTGACCCTGGGGCTCTGACACTACTCCACAATGCCGGCACAGGCGTCAAGCTTCATCACTGTGTTTGCTACACATTAAACCACGGTTCCCCAGATCCCGTGCCACCAAACTGGGAACAAAGCTGTGACTCGCTGGGTGCTCTATAGGAAAGCGTGTATCAGATGTCTGGCTTGCCCATGTACTAACAACTCCACACCTCGCCAGCTCTGCCCAAAGCGATTATGCCAATGCCTAGGACTAAAAATAAAGCACACAGGGTGACAATAACTGCAGGGAGGAATGGGAAAGCCACACGAGCCAGCGTCCCAATTCCCCAGCACAGCTGGGCACTACTGCTGTCTGACTGTATTCCTGCCACAGACAAACCACTGTACTTCGCCCCAGGCTCCCTGCTCAGCCTGGGGGAGCCTCTGACACCCCAGCAATGGGGAACCGTGGATCCCAGGTCCAGCAAGGCCACGCTCTGCCAGCCAGGAACCGGGACCTGGATCCCTGCCGATTTCCAGCCAGGCCTGAAATACAGGCTGTCCCACTAGTAGGTACTTCCCAGGACACCACCCACTCTAACCTGGGCTCTTACCCTTCCGCCCCGTGGCACAGAGGTGCGCAGCCACCCCAGAGCCTGAAGGAAATGGGGGAGGGATCCCGGGTTATGAACCTTGCCAGGTCTGAGAGGAACAGGGCAAAGAGGCGGGGGGAAAGGCTTGAGTGAAGTGAGCCCTCCTCAGGGTTTGAGGGAAAGGGAGCAAGCAGGTGGCCCTGGGCCTCACTAGGCCTGAGGGAAAGGAGACCCTCCTGGGGCCTGAGGGGAATAGGACAGGGTCTTTTCCCCTGGTCCTGAAAGGAAGGGAGAGCGCACAGGGGGGATAGAGATCTCCCCAGAGCCTGAGGACTCACAGCCATTACCAGGTTTGATGGAACCAGGGGAATCACAGGGAGATACTGCCAGGTCAGAAGGGACCACGGGCAGGGAGGACCACGGGCCTTTCCAGGACCATGCGCCTTTCCAGGCTTAAGGCGAAGGGTCCCCCTGAGGCCTCTGCCACCCTGGTCCCACCTCGCTGGGGCTGAGGGGAACGGTAGGAAAGGAAAGGGGTCTCCCCCACCTCAGCCACAGGCCTCACTGGGGCTTAGAGGACAGGGACTGCGGGGACACACACACCCCCCAACATCTGGATTCTGAGGGAACTGGGGGAGGGCAGACACCGACAGACACCCGAGCCGGGGTGGGGGGGGGGGGTGGGGAGGCGGCAACCGGGGCCTGAGGGGAACGGGAAGGACGCAGCAGCCGGGGGACCGGAGCAGGAGAAAAAGCGACTGGGCCTGAAGGGACGGGAGACTGGACAAGCACGGCCGGGAGGGAGTTGGGAGAGGACAAGGCGGGGGGACCGCAGCCTGCGGGGCCCGGCGGGGTGGGAATGGCGACCGCGGCCTGAGGACAGCGCGGCCCTCCCGCGCCGGGCCCGAGGGGAGGCGGCCGCCGGCGGGCCCCTCACCTGCATGACGACCTCCACCTCGTAGGCATTGCCCTTGCTGCGCTGCTGCCCGCGGAACTTGGCGCCGCTGTAGAGCAGCGAGGTGGCCACGCCGGGCTGCGCCGTGTTGATGGGGGGCGGCGGCACCAGGCTGCTGGCCGTCGCCCCGGAGGGCGGCGAAGAGGCCGAGCCCGCCGCCCCGCCCGCGCGGCACCGCTCGCTCCGCACCGGCATCTCGGGAGGGTCCCCGGGCGCCAGCGTGGCCGGGGCCGAGCGCGGCCGGGGGCGCCGCCCGCTCCGCTCCCCTCACGCCGAGGCCGCCGCCGCCGCCGCCGCCTGGCTCAGGGCCTCCCGGCAGCGCCTCCGCGGGCTCCCATTGGCCCTCGCGGGCGCTGCGCGAGGGGCGGTGCCGGGCGCCGATTGGCCGCGGGCGCGGGGCACGCGCTTCCTCCCGGCAGGCGCGGCCGCGGGCGCTGCTGGGAAATGTAGTTTCCACCCCCCCCGACGGGACGGGGCGGCCGAAGGGGCAAAAGGCGTTCGCGGCGCGGATTGGCTGCCGCCGCGGCAGCATGGCGGCGCCCGCGGAGCCGCGCTGAGGCTGGGGGGCGGCGGTGGCGGCTCCTCCTCCTCCTCCTCCTCCTCCTCCTCATCCTCCTCATCCTCGTCGTCCCTCGCCGCGATGTGGCGCGGCTGCCGCCGGCTGCTGCAAGGCCGCTCCCCGCCGGCCCAGCTCCCCCGACCGCCTCCTGTGGCCGGCGGGAGCGGCCTGGTGTGGCCGGGCGGGGGCCGGACCTACGCCCCACCGGCAGGTGAGGGCGCGCCCGGGCCCGGCCGGGGCCTCTCCAGCCCCCTTCGGGGAGGGGGGCCCTTCCCTAGCCCGGTGGGGCTGGTCCCGCTGAGACCCCCCTCTCCCCCCCGGTGACACCCCTCAAGGTCCCCCCGGGCCGGGGGAGGGCTGGGCTCGGCGCCCTCGGGGTGGGGGGAACCGTGGGAGACGGTCAGTTCCTCCCCCGCGGGGTCCGGGCTCCCCAAGGCCTTTTCGAGACGTGGCCGGGTGCTGGGCCTCCCCCCGCGCCCCTCTCCTGGCATTAGTGGGGGTTCGGAGGGGGGATTCGCCGGCAGCACGGCCAAGTCCTCAGCGCACCAGATTGCTTTTGTGTTTTGGTGGTTTTTAGGGAATTTGTGGGGGTGGGACCCAGCCGGGGTGCTTCAGGCACGTTCTGGGCCCCGTTATCCCCTCCACAGATTTTGCTGGAAACGTGTGGGTTTGAGGACAGTAAAATTAGCCTCATTCTGCCTGAGGTGAGGCTGCAGAGTCGCAGTGACTCATGGCGGAGTGTGGGGAGCCCACTGACGTGACTCAGGACTCCTCCGGGGTACACACACGTTAATCTTCCCAGAGCTGCGCCTCAACAGTGCGGCATTTTCTGAGGCCCTGAAGCTTGCAGGTCACTGAGCCTGAGCAAATCCTGTTTCCCCAGTGGGAATGTGCTTTTTTTAGCCTAGAATAACAGACCTGCAGCCTGGCCTGCTCGCTTCACCCTTCACAAGGTAGATTTATGGCTTCGGGATTTACGATCTGGTTGCTGTCATCAGGGGAGTGGCTTACAGATTCATCCTGCCTTGTGTGAGAGATACAAGCTTTTGCAACACGTGTAATCCAGCTCTCAGGTGTTGGGAGTGTGCAAAACAGTGCTGGTTGGAAAGGACGCTGTTCTTAAAACGGAGACCTGCAGTTCCCTCAGGCTCACCTTGCTGGTGAGCTCCTGAGCCGGAGCGCGGGATGTATGGGCTGGAGGAGGCCACGGGAGGTGGTTCCTCCTCTGGTGACTCAGTGGCATGCCACCGTGTGTGACGTGTCCCCAACACCATCCAGCTGTTACCGCCTGTGCCTGCAGTAAACCTGCCCCCGTGGGCAGTCGCGGTGGAGGGAACAGCGTCCTTGCCCCTGCACGCTCCGAGCCTGCTGGCAGCCGTGGTTCTTCCAGTGGGTGCATCGGCCGCAGGTCGTGAGCGAGACGCACTGAGGGAGAGTGTGTGGGCTGGCACCGGGTGGGTTTGTCAGCGGTGGGGGTGGACAGGGATGTCACTGTGGCCTGCCTTGCCTCTAAGCCAGCTCTGCTGGGTTTCTCATTGCTCTCAGAGCAATCAGGGAGAGTTAGCCAAGGTGGTTCAGGGATTATTTGTCAAATGTGATTGCAGTGGGAAAATCTTGAAAGATTGAGCCCAGAGTGAAACTCCTCTAACAGGCTGGGAAGCAGTGCTGGGACAGGACTGCTTTGGAAACCACCCCTGCCAAACTCCGTAGAAACTCAGTGCAGGCCAGTTGAAAGGGAGCTGACAGCCCAGCCTGGGCTGCTGGAAGCAAAGTCAAGTTGGTCCCATTCACTTGCTGGTTGCGCACAGCAACACTGTTTTTTCACCAGTTTCATGGCGCTTCCCCAGTTGAGTGGACCTTGCTGAAATGGTGTGGTGCTTGGAAGCTGTGGGTGAATGGGCAGGATTTTTGCGGCCAGGCCACCTCGACAGCACCAAGAGCTCCGTCTGTTCCAGGCTGTGATAGGGAGCAGGGGAAGGGACTGAACCTCCTCTAACTGCCCTCTGAATGGCTCTGTTTTTCCCCTAGAGAGGAAGCGGTTTTACCAGAACGTGAGCATCTCACAAGGAGAGGGTGAGTACAGCCACTAGGACAGGATGGAGGGGCTGGACCCCGGGAGGGGCGTTATCACCCCACACTGCCTCAGCAAGAGCGTGGCAACGCACAGGCTGTGCAAGTGGGGTATTTGTCACCAGCCTGCTGTGCCCTTTCCTCAGCTATAGCAAAGCTGTGTGGTGGGAAACAGCTTCCGCGACCATCTGGGGGAAAAGCACGTCAAAATGATGGTGATGGTGGGAAAGTCGAGTATCCCTGGTCCCTTGCTCCCATCAGCTCTGGCTCTGAATCTGTTCCTGCTGTGGGGTTGTCTGTTGTTCCTTAGTGCCTGCTCCTCTTTGATTCCCCAGGATTTATACTCTGATTCCCCAGGAGGCTTTGAAATAAACCTGGACCACCGAAAGCTGAAAACGCCCCAGGCCAAGCTCTTCACTGTCCCCAGTGAGGCCTTGGCCATTGCAGTGGCAACAGAGTGGGACTCCCAGAAAGACACCATCAAGTTCTACACTATGCACCTGGTGAGCATGGCAGGTTGGGACGCTGAGACCTCGGCAGGGCAGAACACAGTGTGTTGGGAGCAGTCAGGTCAGGGAAGTCAGGATTCAAGACAGGGAATCAAAATGCCAGGAGCTGAAGATGGGTTTGCCAGGCCACTACCACCTAGCGAGGGCTTTGCCAGCTGGCAGAATGGATTCCAGAGCAAGGGTTGAGAACCGCTTTGGGGTGTAAGCCTTGTGCCGGGATGTGTGAGATGAGGGCATCTTCTGAGAGCAGTTTCTTCTGCGTCCTGCCTCCCCCAGCTCTCCTGGGTACTTGCAGTAACATTGGCATGGCTCGGTTTAGAATGGGGGTTACCATGTAGACATGAGAATGGTCTCCAAACACAGAACATGGAGACAGCAGGTTGTCCTAATGCCCATAGAATTGGGGACAAGAGGTTGGGAGTTTCGCTGGGCACTGGGGAGAACCTTGCGGTTGTGAGGGCAGTTAGATACTGGCTGGGTGACTGTCTGGGGGGGAATCTGTGTCACTGGGGGGACTTGAGAAGGGGCTGGACAGTGTTATTGGGGATAGCGAGGGGCAGGAGGAAACGATGAGCTCTGGAGCAGTCCCTGAGCCCTCTTCCCTGGTGCTTGATGGGCCTCTCCCGAGGCTTCTGAAACCAGTGAGAAGATTCCTATTACACGAGCCCTGCACCCCCCTTTAGCTGCACCCCTTGGTTCTCTGTCTGCCCCTAATGCCTCTGCTTTTTCTTGGCCTTGTACAATGGAAGCTGCAGCTTCCCCAAGCTTTGAATAACAGCGGTTTAAACTGCCTTTATCCTGCAGACCACACTGTGCAACACGGCGCTGGACAATCCCACGCAGCGAAACAAAATGCAGCTGATCCGTGCGGCTGTGAAGTTCCTGGAGACTGACACTGTCTGGTATGAGATGGGGGGCCCCGCTGGCACAGAGGCGAGGTTGTCTTGTTGCAGTGTGGTTTTTGGAAGGGTGGTTGGGGGAAGTGAGGGAAAATGTCTACCGTAACCCAGTCACGGCAGGGCTCTGATCTGTCCTGGTTTTGGCCTGAGGGTTTGAATTAGTTTAGGCCAGTCTTATGTCTGCAAACCTAGTGGAAGTCCGTGCACCCGAAGGGCATAGGTATGAGGGAGAAGGGATCTGGTCCTCTGTTGAACTCTGTTTTGGACACCTCTGTGCTGGGCAAGGGCGGGAGCAGCAGGAAATGAAGATCTCCTTGGGGAAAAGAAAACATCTTTGAAAGGCCTGGGGAAATCTGTCAGCCCAGTCCCTGGTACTCCCGTGCCAGTACAGGCAACTCAGATTACTTGTACCAGTAGCGAAATGCCCTTTGTTCCCTAAAGTCCCTGTGGGCTGCAGGATCAAGCCTGTTCATGCCCAAGCTCCTGTCTCACAGTCCCAGCCTCTGAGGTGTTCACTAGCAGCTGCTCAGCTCCTGCAGGGCGGGGGGGAGAGGGGAACAGGACTCCCCCCATCTGCCTCTGTGGCTTTGGTCAGGGTGGCAGCGGGGAGTGCCGAGCTGAACCGCTGGGCAAGGTGAGCCAGGAGGAGTGGCCCCATATAAAGCTTTCCAGTGGGATATGTCCCCTGCTCTAATCTCGCTGCGTCCCGTGGCTGGCTTGGGGCTACCTGCAATTTTCTGTTGGCTGGTTTGCTGCTCTGTTTTGTAGTAAGATAGAATTGTCCTTCCTAGAATAAAAAAAAGCTCTGAATTAGGGGAAGAGTGGGGGGATTGTTCCCAGTCACTGCTGCCGCTGCCTGGGTGGACAATAGGCCCTTGCTCCCCTTGCTGTGGTCTGGGGAGGGGGCAGCTTCCTTCCCAGAGGTGTGCCCCAGCCTGGCAGGGAGCAATCTGGCAGCCTGGGGGTGAACATCCAGTGTGGTTTTGTTCTGCAATGTCCCAGCTATCGTGTGGAGGAGCCAGCCGCCTTGGCAGAGCTACAGAAGAATGAATGGGATCCCATTGTCGCCTGGGCTGAGAAAAGGTAAGAGGTCAAAGATGTTTCTGTCTGCTTATGCCCTGCCCTGCTGAGGCCAGGAGCTCTAGTGCTTGTGACTGTCGGAGCTGCGAGGTTCACGAGCCCTGTGCTTTTCTAAGGGGCTGGGTGATCATTCCAGGTACAATGTGGCAATCGGCTCCTCGACCAGCATCCTGGGGCCGAACATCCCAGCCAGCACCAAGGAGACCTTCGTCAGCCATCTGGCATCCTACAACATGTGGGCCCTGCAAGGTGAGAGAGGCTGGGCTGGGGAGCCCTCCGCTCAGGCTGTGCCAGTGGAGGAGGCGGTTCCTCTCCGTGGGGGAGAAGAGCGACTGTAATGTTTTTCCTCTCCTGCTGAGATAATCGGAGTGTTGAGGTTTATGTTTTAAATCTCCAGGCCAGTCCCTTAGCTGCATTTGTTAAGGGTAGGGACTCTCCCTTTAGTGCCAATAGTGTTCAGGGTCTGACTGTGCTGGCCTGGGAGCTGTTTGCTCTACCCTAGCACAAATAACTTTAATGCCAAAATCTCTAGTGACTTAGTCCCCAGCTTTCTTACCAGGAAAAGAAATGGGGTTTAGTGCTCTGAGTGTCCGTGGTTCTGTGTGCTGTCCTCACTCTTTCACCCTTATAGCCCACTTGATCTTACCTTATACTGCTGAATGACATCTAAAGATAAAGAAATGAAGTAATGTTTGCTTTCCTGAAGTTCTCAAATGCAAGAGTTGAATGAGCAGCAGGCAGTGAAACCCACAGAAGACACTAGCTGAGCAGCTAAGGAAAGGTATCAGGGGCAGGACTCCTGGGACAGGACTTGCAAAGCCTTCCAATTACCCCTGTAAAGATGTTCTTTGATGAATCATTTCTTTTCTTCATAGTTTGTAATATGGGTAAGCAGGGTGGAAGGGAAAGGCATGTGCCTTCCCTGGGGAAGGGGAGCCTCTGGGCAGCTAGTCGACTTTAGACCTGAAATTCAAGGTCTGGCCTAGGCCGGCAGCGCAGGATGAGTCTGACTTCAGTTCCTTCCTTAGACCCTGTCCGTGCACAGGCACCTCCATTTCCTATCAGCTTGAGCTGAACCGTGAGTGTTCAGCAGCTGAGAGTCGGGAGCCCTTCTTTCCTCTTCCTCCTCCTCCTGGGTGTGTGTGTCTGTGGGATTTGCTCCGGTCCCTCAGCCACCAGGCACTCGCTCTCCTCCCCTGAAGAGGGATGTCTTGCAAGCCAGTAGCTGGTGGTGTGGCAGGAAAGAGCTCTGCTGTTTTATCAGCCAAGCCCAGCAGCTGTGTCCTTTGCCGACACAGTTCTCCCAGGGCACAGCACACCACGCACATTTGCACAGTGTTTTTCTAGGAGTGGCTACAGATGTGGACACCTCTTTTAGCACCAAACAGTATATAAGTCCCTTTCGTTGTGGACTTTCATCTGAGCTCCAGAATACTTGGGTCTGGATGGGTATCTCTTCCCTTTGCACAGGGAAGGTTTGGGGCAGAATAAAAGCAGGCAGTTTCCAAGGCATAGCCTTTGTCACTGTGGTGACAGTGGCCAGAACAGCGCTTTATGTCTGCTGTTAATGGCAGATCTGACACTTAAGGGCCCAGATGCAAGTGGGAGGTATTGCTATCCCTGAGGAGGTATCACACCCTGCCTGTCTCTTCAGAGCATGTGAAGATGCTGCTGTAATGCTGCAGAAAACAACCATGAATCTTGTTTGTTTTGGGTTATTCCCTTCCAGGTATAGAATATGTAATCACCCAGCTGAAATCTCTGATTCTGTCCATGGGTCTGATTGACAGACACATTACAGTAGAGAAAGCCGTGCTCCTATCTCGCCTGGAGGAAGAATACCAGGTAAATTATGTTACAGAACAGCCCTATAATTCAAATAGCAATAATCTCAGCATGACAAATGCATCTCCTACCACAAATAACTGGCAAGGGAAGTGCCTGCTATTGCAGGAGAGGTTCCGCTCTGCCAGTCTCCCCATTTGAGAGAGTTTGGAGTACGCTGCTGTAGAGCAGCATCATGGGCACAATAGCCCAGAGTACTCCTGGGGCTGCCAGTTTCTTTTTGCAGAACCCAGATGGCTGCTTTTCTCCCTCTCCAATCTGCAGTGCAAAGTCGTGGCTGTCTTCTCTTGCTGTGGGTTATCCAGCCTGGAGGACTTGGTAGACACCAAGCTAATAACTTGCGTGTTGGAAACTGGCCTGGCCTGAAGCTCCCCCTGACCCAAAAGTGGCTGAAGTTGATGGGAATCTTTTCATCCTCCCTTTAAGGGGCTTTGCCTCAGACCCCAGTACAGATGAAGCATGTCCTTCCATCTCACTCATCTGGAGATCTCCCCACCCCTGTAGTCAGTGATCAGCACAGCTCCTGGGGGGTTACCCGTGTTTCACAAACACGAAA
Organism: Gavia stellata; assembly: GCF_030936135.1. Lineage (NCBI taxonomy): Eukaryota > Metazoa > Chordata > Aves > Gaviiformes > Gaviidae > Gavia > Gavia stellata. Next base: position 3,566,877 of record NC_082611.1, read on the forward strand.
AGGGAGGCTGCGTGTTGCTGAGCAGCTCTACGAATGGTCCAGTTCTGAACTGACTCACGTTCCTCCTCTCCTTCAGATTCAGCGGTGGGGCAGTGTGGAGTGGGCTCATGACTACGATCTGTGCGAGCTGTGTGCTCGCGCAGCAGCTGGGACTCTCTTTGTTCACCTCTGTTCAGAGAGCTCGACTGTAAAACACAAGCTGTTGCAGGACTGAGGCTGCTGGGCTGGGCACAGGAGGAAAACGCCCAGCTGCGAATTGCTGGCGTGACCCGGTGGACAGTAACCACCCTCCTGTCACCATGCCTTTCCTGGGATTGGCCTCGTGCTGAGGAACTGCAACTTTGTGGGCGACTCCTCGCTTGGACTGCCTGCCGCAGTGCAGCGCCAGCAGTTTTGAGCCCGCACAGAGGAAGGGTCAAGGTGAGCTTCCTCTGCATCCCCAAGACAGCAGCTCTGTCCATTACCGGTGTCTGTAATTCATCAGAGGAGCTCCCATGAAAGAAACAGCTTCCTGGGCAGGGCGCGGCACAGACATACCCAGCATATGCCACATGTCTTCATAGCTGCCAGCTCCTGACACACACTTGTTATGGAAATCTGAAAACAGACTCCATTGCATCTGTTCTTCATCCCTCAGCGTGCCTGTATGTAACACCAGGGTCTCTGTTTGATTAAAGGCATGCCCCTGCTAGATACTGAAAGCCAATGCTGCTGCGTATTTCTTTGTTTTAATCACCAAACTGTGGTGTAGGTCCTGAGCTGCCAGGCTCTAGGCAGGTGCTGGGATGGCTGCAGGCAGAAAAAACCCCATGGAACAGAGCAGAGCAGACACTAACTACCAAACAGATCTGCTTCTTCCGCATCTCTGTGTGAGCCTCTCCACATTAGCGGCCCTATCCTTGCAGCCAGGGAGCAGCAGGGAGATGATTGTGCAGTCCTGGAGCAAGAGGGAGGGAATCTGGGCTCCTACCATCTTCAAAATCACAGAGCACTATGAGCTAAATCTGTGTATGACAGGCAGCGCCAGCCACGGGGCTTTCAGAGAGACCTGGTCTCTCCCCAGAGTGCATATGTAGCCACCCTCTCATTTAACCTTCCCACCTTTCTCCTTCCTGCTTGCCTTGAGCAGTACTGCCCTGGCCAGCATCATTCCTCTGAAGCTGCCCACGGGCGAGCGCAGCAGCTGCTGTCACCGAGCAAGGAGGGGAATTAATGACTCTTCGCTTGGCTGTTGCGAGCAGTGGTGTGTGAGCTCCTGTGGAACCATTGATTTCCCTTCCTGCTAGCTGGGGGCTGCTCTGTTCACGCTACAGAAAGCTGCTTTTGCGAGAGGCAGTGAGAAGACAAGGCTCCCAGGCACGCAGAGCTCCCGCCAGCCTTGTGTTGTTATCTCGGGGGTGGTTTGATGGAGAGCACTCCTCTCCCTGGCTGCTGCCACATGCCTGTGGCTCACAGGTTCCTGCCACTGTGCTTGCAGGTACCAAAACTTTCAGGCATGATATGCTACGATGGTTTGGTTCAATCAGCTCACAGCTGATCCGTCACCCCTTGTGACCAGGTCTGAGCTCTGCCTGCGCGGGCTTCACACCAACATGATGGAAGAGACAGAGTTTCATACACTTTTCCGGAGTCAAAAAGTTATCTTTTATTTGCAGTTTATGATGGGATGGAAGAAGTATGCCTTTGGCCTGAAATGTCCCAGGCAGCTCAGGCATAGACAGGCAGCCATCCCTGCCGGGTGTGCTGCTGCTGGGGGGCTGCCCTGTGTGCGCCCAGCTAAGGCAGCTGCCCAGCCCATGGCAGACCTACTCCGTCGGCTCCGGGACCTCTACGTTATCCAGCTCCTCCTGGAGATTGTCGATGTACTGAACAATCTCTCTGACACGGTCACGGTTTCTGTCGATCTCGTTTTGGAAAGCCTGAACGGATTAAAGCCAAACAGTGAATCCGCAGGCTTGTCAGGGTCCCTGGAGCACAGAGGGCTCCAGCAAAGGTTAGGGAGCATCTTTCCTAGCAGTGTGCTCGCTGCTTGGGCCAGGCCTGTCTGTGTCCCATCCACCTGAGCACGAGGGTCTCTTACCTTCTCTGTCACAGAGGCCTGCCAGCGGTAGGTGTTGCTGAGGATGTCGCTCTCTCGCTTATCAATCTTCAGGAGGCGGATGCCATGGGACACGTTGACTGCGTTGACAATGGTGTTTTTGTCCACAAGAAGCTAGGAGGTAACGTGACCGGATAAGGGGAGGAGGGCGGGCGCGCAGTGAAAGCGGCGGAGCTCGGAACTAGCGGCACGGTAACTGCAGTGCTCAGGGGAAGAAAATCAGCCCTCTGTTTCAGACAGACTAAGCCCTAGTCATGGGGAAGAATCCAGTGCTTTACGCTTCGCAAGGATGTATCTGGGCCTCGCTATGGTGTAATGGAGTATTATCCCTAGTACAGGTGGGGAAACTGAGGCAGCACCCTCGGCCTCGCCAGCTGGAGCAGGGAGCAAATGCCTGCTGCTGAGCGCTCTGCTGCAGGCAGGGCTGCCTCGCAGCACATGGCAGGCCCCTGCGGGCAGCTGGTGTTGAAGCAAGGCTGCATATGCTATAGCACGCCTGGCCTAGCAGGTGCGGAAAGTGGAAAATCGCACTTGGAAGGGTCTCCTGCCCTGGTGGCGCTGGCTGTAAATCTTCATTTTTGGAGAGTCCCAGCTTCCAATGGAAGCAGTGCCTTCCCCCGTGGCTCTAAATAGAGGGTGGCTTCGCTAAACCGTAATGACTCTCTTCCTGCAGCCAAGTGCAGCTGTTGAACAAATGAAGATTTCTTCTCCATGGAAATGGATGGCAGCGAGGCAAAATGGGTGCACAGCAACGGTGCGTAACTGCAGCCATCTGCACAGGCCATAAAGCAGGGAGCTCCCCCGGGGGGGCGGGGGGGCTGAGGGGTCTGTTTTGTGTCTGTCAGCTCTTGATTACCTGGAGTAATGGGGAGGCTGGGATGATCTGGACAGAGCAAAACCATCGCAAATGCAAAACTCGAGTCATTTAGCCACTAAATGAAGGAATAACAGAGGCAAAAAGGTCAGCGGCATTGCTGACTGGAGCACTGCAACGATCTTTGTGCTTTCTGAAAGGCTCCTGGGATCTTTGCTATCACAGCAAGACTGAGAGCGCAGTGGAAGGCTCCCTTTGAAATGTCATGTCCTGCCTCCAGATCAGCTCATGGGCTGGGGAGCTCTAGGGAGGGACTTTTTAAATCACTGAGGCAAAGAGAGCCCCGGTGCAAGGAAGTCGGAGCGGTGTTCGGATGCTCCTGGGGGAGCAGGGAGAATCTGAATAAAAGCAGCTGCGAGTGCAGCAAAGACGCTGCCTAAGTGCCTGCTGGGTTGGGGCTGTCTGGAAATCAGCCAGACAAGTGACTTGTGCTGGAGGCAGGAGAGTGCCTTGCTCAGCACCTCTCCGGGGCTGCTGCCACCAGCTCTGGCAGCACCCAGGGAAACCTGCAGTGCAGTTATCCTCTGTCCTAGGCAGCGGACATGTCCGGCAGCTCTGCAGTTCAGCCAAGCGGCTAGGGCCTCTTAGGAGGAGGTTATGGTCTGGTTTAGGCATGACTTTAGCTGTATTGAGCCTCCTGGAAACCCTGTCCCTTCTGAGAAGAGGCTGTGGCCTCCTCTTCTTGCCAACTCCCACGGGGAGATGAATATTTTGGTGCCCTCACCATTCGAACATCATCTGGCAAATCCTCATCAAGCTCATTCTTGACTGATTTCTCCAGTGTGGTGAGGGAGATCTCCAGCAGCTTTTCATGGTGACGGTTTTCCAGGTCCCGGCACTGGATCATCGTACAGAAGACGGTTAAGGAAAAAGCTGACCGCATCACTCTTAGAGATTAAATGACCTCCTGTAACTAGAGACTGAGTGTCCGCACAGTGGGCCGCCGCAGGAAAGAGCCTGGCTGCTGCTAGAAGCTGCTGTGGTGTCAGGATATACACTTTCTGCTCTTAATTGCAGCTCACACACATCAGGTCTCATCCTCACTGCCATATATTATGCGGAACTGAGAGTGGGCCTAGGTGTGCAAAGGAAATTGAGGGAGGCCTCCCAGGATATAAACTAAGCTCTGAATACGCCAATTATTTGCATCAGGCCAACAGATACATATATTTAAAATAGTGTAACCTGTCACTGAAGCACTTCAGTATTCTCATCTCACTTTGTTCCAGAAGACATCAACAACACAAAAATGAAGGTCGTTTAAAGAAACTTCAACAAGAATTGTAGGTATTTCATTGGCTGGTATGGCAAGAATATACATAGAAAACACTCTAATCAGATCTTTCCAGGGTTGTGTCATGGCTGTGTGAAGAAGAAAGGAATATTCCCAAGGGGGAGAAAGCTGCGTAAGTCCTACAGACTTTCAGCCCAGGAGAACTTAGATCCTTTTGTGCTCTCCAGAGTTGCCACAGAAAGAAGCTGGGCACCTTAAATGACCATTCCTGCAAAGCTGGGAAAAGAACTTTTCTGTTGATTTAAAAAAAAAAAAAAATTCTATACTGATGCCTCATTTCTGGATTTAGAAGTGAGATATACATACATCGCTAGGAGGTCCAGGCCAACATACTGTCAAAAGGATATATCCCTTTAACGTTTTCAATGAATGTTGATGCTATGACAGCAATGTTTTCTTTAAAATCCTTTATTAGTTCCTTAACAGAGGGGGAAAAGAGGAAATATTACAATGAAAACTTGCATAAACATAAAAGGGAGTCAGGGAGTCTAGGAAGAATCTACAACTGATTATAATTTGGACTCACTGCTGTTATTAGCACAGTCAGAAACTGAACTGCCTCAAGCATTTAAAGTGTTTTGAAAGTGCTGCAAGATTTTCTTTCCTCATTCAGGGACAGAAAATCAGAATCAGTTTACTGGAGGGAAGCTGACTAAATGATACCTTTACCTGGCAGCTGGAGCAAGCCAGCTGATCCTTTTTTACCCTCACCTAAGTAATGCATAGAGAGTGCTGTATTCCCGTATACTGCCATGCTGCAGTGTCCCTGTATGTATGAAGAGCCTCTTGTCGGAAGTATAACCAATGCCTGGGCTTACTGCAGCTTTTGGTTTAGTCCTCAGAAACTAAAACTGCTGCTGCCTGCTACCTCTCAAAAACGGCTGATGGGGAATCTGTGAAGTGTTGCACTTAACGTCTTGATGCAACGGTTCAAATACAGCCACCCGAATCCTGCAAATCCAGAAGGGCATGCAGGCAGGAATGCTTCTGCTCATCCATCAGTGACTGAAGGTACATGAGGACCAATTCAGAAAACACTAAAAGTCACAGTCCTGATGCAGTGAGGAATCCATTTTGAGCTGCTGCTTTCTGTCATGCACATTCACAAAACCAAACTGCTGCATTTGCTTGCACACAGGCCACAGCTTCTGCCTGCTAATTTTTAAACAGATTACTTTTTTTTTTTAAAATGAAGATGCACATTAGCAGCCCTGCCCTAGTTTTTGAGGAAAAGTCTGGGGAGAAAAAAGGCAGCTATTATGCAAGCAAATGCAGTAAGCTGAGCAGGAATGTGTGTAATCTTATTCATAGCAAAGATCAGCTTCAAAGAATTACACCTCTAGAATCCTAAATGCATACCCCACCCTATGCAGCGACTTCCATACGCAGACCTATAAAATGACTGAACAACCTCCGGTCCCATTCTCTAAAGTCTAGGAAATCAGCATGGATAGGTGTGAAGGATGTACTGCGCTCTGCTCTGAGAAAGAGAAATCTGTTGCAATGGATCAATGTCCAGGGCCTGATCTCACCCAGATCAACTCTGAGCAGACAAAGAATAAGATGGAGACAGAACATTAGCCTGACTGGAAGACCTATGCCCCCCCTCTTTGTGCAATGGACTACTAAACAGAAAGTGCAGCAACAGAAAAATGACCCCCCCTGCATTCTGGATGTGAGGTCTCACAGGTATGTGCTTGACCCTTACCTCCAGCTGGTCAGCTATCAGCATTTCCAAGGTCATGAGTGCTTCTGACAGCTGAAGTATGTCCTCCTTGTACTCGGCTCGTTTAGACTCAGCAATATCGTAACTACCGGCGTTATGAATCTCATCCAGCCTCTAAACACAGAGATATATAAATTACTTATAGTTTGTGTTCAGCACTCCATTGCAATTTAATTAACTTGTTACATGTGTGAGAAAAGTTCCTGCTGCTGATCAGCTGAAATGAAATGTGATGATTCAGGAAGTCTTCAGATTTACATACTGGGTAGTCAACAGTGCTGAGATACGCTACTGCGCTAACGATCCAGGGGCAATGCAGTGAAATCGGTGAAAACGCTTCCTCATCCTCCAGTCAGCAGAAGACTTTGCCCCTTCTATGCTTCCAACTTTGGTTCCTCATCCGACACATTTCAAGTCAAAAAAAAAAAAAAAAAATTAGATTTTTGACGTTGCTGGCCATGAAGAAGAGAGAAACAATTACTTTGTAGAAAGAAATGCAGGCCTAAATCCTGATCCCCTTCATGTCAAGGAGAATCTTGATTGACTTCCGTAGGGTCAGGATTTAGTATTCTGAATACGGAATACCTATCATTGCCTGCCTTCCTCTTACAACAAGGATTTATTGCCCTTCAGAATTAAATATTGACGTCAGTTTTGTATCAGACAAGATTTATGATTTCTTGGATCAAAAAAAATCCTCTTGTGCTAAGCGATGTATTATTTTCAAGTCTGTTCAAAATAAGTTAACAATCAAACGTTAATAGAAGGAAAAAAAATATACATGTTTCAAGATGTCTAATCCACTTCTCCTGAAAGGGAATGGAATGGGCTAAAATAGAGAATTCTGACGAAAATCATTGCCAAGACTTGGGTCTGAAAATGGACTAAATTACCCAAACTTTGCAGTGTTAAGAGGGGGCCAAGGGGAGAGCAAGGTATCTTCTTTTCCAATGTAAACAAGTTAAGAGGCACAAAAAGCTCCCCAGCCATTCAAGCCGCACCTCTGGGAGCAGTAACTTCAAAGTTCAAGGCCTTTAATGCTTCTTTGTGCCTTAACCAACTTCAGAGAGCAGAGTTATTTTACAGGTTACCCAAGTTTACATGAAAGGATTACAGCGAGACAAACAGCCCCTAAGAATGGCTTACAGATTTCAGTCTGCTGGGACCTCTGCACCTTTGGAATTCCTCCGGCAATTTTAAATGACCAAAGGGGAAATGCTGTTAAAATACAGTGTTCGGTTTTGACACCGACTCCTCCAGTATTTATATGAAAACTGTCACGCTGACTGCTCTGTCCTGTTCTTGCAGCTCAATCCATAGCTGAGCCTGCAGGTCATCAGACAAAGAGGAAGGGCCAAAATCTGGCCTCAGCCATGTTTCTTTGGGTTTGATTTTGGGGGTTTAGGGGTTTTTTTTTTTGTCTGTTTGTTTTTGTGGGGTTTTGTGGGGTTTTTTTGCATGGAAGCTATATTAGGAATTCAAGCGCAAGTTAACTGAATATACATATCAATCTTTATATGTGGCCTTTTGGTAAGGCTGCAAACTCGCGTCCCGACTAGAGCCGATGGAGTCGGTTTGCCAGCACGAGTCAGCAAGGTTCAAGGACCTGGGCGCAGGGTGACTCAGCGGGCTGCCAGCGTGTGACAAGGCACCTAAATCAAAGTGACCTGGTTTTCAAAGGGAGCCAGCGCTCGTGACTCTGCCTGGTGTCAGTTGTCGGGGACTTGCTCTGCTCAGCTGACAGTGATACCAAGCTTTAGCCCCTCCTTATTTTTTCTGTGGAAACAAAATAATGAGCTACCTATTATACGTGGGCAGAAAGGGATCCAGCTAGAAGCTACGCCCTTAGCAGCCACAATGGGTGGCTGTAGTTGAGCAGAATGAAAAAAAAATAGTTTCTGCTTTAAAAAGACTAGAAATACATTACAATAGCTTTATCTAATTTTTTGTTAAAGAAGTTCTTTGAGCTGTTGTTGACAAAATGAACTGAAGCAGAAAATTACTTGAAAACAAGCTGAACACCCTGCGATGTCCTTCCTTTTCTTCCCTGTTTTTCAATGACAGAAGAGCTGTTGGAGGCCTCAAAGAGAAGGGGAGTGGCATTAAATCTGATAAATCTATATGTATTTTTTAAATCAACGTCAAAAATATTTAAACTAAAAGAAAGGTTGAGCATTTCCATTTTCTTAAAGACCGGTAACTTTTCTGGATGGCCAAAAATGTAAAAAAAACCCCACCATGTTTAGCCACTTTTTTTCTGTAAAGCCTTGAAGGACCTTTACCTTTGTGGACAGTAAGATAAGACTATAACATGTTAATTTTGTCCTACGCTGAATTTCCAGTACAGATAGAGGCTGTCAGTGTTAGCTGGTTGCGGTTTGCCCAAAGGGTTGAAACTTCAATCCCCAAATTCTTTTCCTACACAAAGTACTAAAAAACTTTTAACTTTATGTTAGTTAATGACATTATATTAGCTAACACAACAATTTTTCTTGGTATAGATTTATACTGTAAAGAAAGACCAGTGACTGAGCACTGGAAGGGGTTGCCCAGAGAGGCTGTGGAGTCTGCAACTTGGAGATGCTCAGTAGCTGGCTGAACGCGGTCCCGGACAGCCTGCTGTGGGTAGCCCTGCTTGAGCAGGCGGGTTGGACCAGACGACTTCCAGAGGTCCCTGCCAACATCAACCACTCTCTGATTCTGCCATTAGGGATCAAGTACTGATTGCTATTACAGTAGTGTAAATCCAGAATAAATTTCCTAATTTTAATGGAGTTACCCTTGTTTTCAGTGAAATTAAAAGCTGGCATATGATGTAGAGAAATCATGTATCAAACAAACAAACGTATAATGTTACCCTTTTGTTCCGATTTTCAAAGTCGAGGATTATTTTCCTGCCTTCTTGCTGGTTGGCTGTTAATGCTTCATGAAGGCTTTCATAGAAATCAGAGACTTCAGCTTCTCGTTTTTCATACTCTTTCAGACCATAGTTAAATAGGTTCTCACAAACTGAGACAAACTCCTTCCTGTACGTGACACCAGAGTCAAGGTATTTTGCTTGTTCAGTGGAGCGACATGCTATGTTCCTTCTACCTCTGCAAATTTGAGCAACCGGAGTTACAAGCTACTGTTATGTAAACTCCGTGGTTCTTGCTGGGAGCGGGCTGCCAGGTATTCTGTCTGTGGCAGGACTGGGTCACCCATTCACATTTTATGCATAGGATTTTGCTGCCTTAAGGGTATGGAGAAAGCTGTGGCAACTTGAGGGGAAAAAGGCCTTGAGGAAAAAAAGGAAATACATATACTTCTCTGACTCTTTTCTGACATGGCAGCGGAATGAAGCACACAACCCTATCTGTCTTCACAAGTGTGAATACAGTGCCTGCATAGTTAATAAATACAGCTCCGGAGCCTACAGCCAGAGCACAGAATAAACTACTGACTTGGTAGCATCACAAAAATAACGTCAATTTTTCTTCTGCTATTATCTTGGCAATGGAATTGTTTCTAGAGTCTATTGTAGTTAAGCTGTGATGCATTTTTCCCCAACAGTGTAATGCAATTTTAAGGAAGGTCAAGTTACTGGCCTTGACAATGGTCTATTAATCTGAATGAGAAAAGAAAAAAGAAAAAAAAGTGTCTGCTTTCTGGTCCCCCGTCTAGGAGCAATGATCAGAAAAAAGTGCTGGCCTGAAAACTTCATGTTGCCAGCTCTGACAGGTTGTGAGATATGCGACTCATATCATTCTGATTAGTCTGTTCCCATCTCCTACCACTTCAATTTCAACATGATTTTAGCAACTGCGCTCTTACAATCCAACTGACAGAGATTTATCTTATAGCTCATTTTAAACTTTAAGTGGATTCCAGACTTAAAGAAAGTACAAAGCCTTGAATTCTTGAAGGGTCAGAAAAGAAGGCTACCAAAACTGTGTTTGATTCAAGTGAAGGAAAAGGAATACGGTAATTACAATGGTGAGACTTTAAAACGCTGGAATCTCATGACCCATTGGTGATAGAAGCGAATGGTTTTACAAATGGGCTGTTTCAAGCTGGGTTGGCCAGCTTGCCAGTAATATAAACCATTTGTTTGTAGCCCTCATATTTCACAAGATATCAAGCCTTAAAGCTGTCAGTGGTCTCACAGTCTTGCAGTGGTTTTTTTTGGTACCATTCCAAAATTGAACACAGACTGTCTCAGATCTTAGATCAATGTAGCTCTCAGCCCTGGACAAAAGCAACGGATGAAGAGTCCCTGTGGATGCGCCTCCTTCTTGACTCAAGGCATTACGTTTTAGCTGTAGGTATTCTAAACGCAGGAAGGATATGCCTGCAGCAGGTCACCCACTCCAGGGAGGTAAGCCAGTTTGGCAGCTTCTGTATCCTCTGCATACATACTGTCAAACAGGAATGATCCATTCAGGTACTCAACAAAGGCTGTCTTTGAAGAGAATCAGAGCAATGTAAGTAAAATAAAGAGTGCCAACCTGCTGCCAGTCCTCAGGATGCCTCTCTCCTAAAAACACTTAACCAGCAGAGGAACACTGGTGTAGACACAATAGATATACCAATCAAGGCATGAAAGCACCCTGCAACCAGAGGGAAAACCATCCTGATTCACATGTGGTTTTGCTGCTAGAACTCTCTAGCCTAAGGATAGAAAACACTGTTTAATCTTATCTAAGACATTATCACATACAACCACATACTGCAAGGCTATTAAGCCCTTCAGGTAAGGAGTCAGTGGACTTTGGGGAGGGATGGAGGGAAGAGCTGCAAGTGTCCTCCTTGTCACTTAACCGCCTCCTGCTCTTCAGCCAGTCTGATCTTCTAGAGAGCTGGAACACAGAGGCAGACCACAATTGAAAGCACCATTCTGCCTGGTCTTGTATTCAGTCTCTTCACAGGACTACAGTGATCTCTGAAAGCCCTGAAGAGTTTAACCGTAAAACTAGTGAAAAGCATTAACTTAGTGAGAAGGAGAAAAAAAGTCACTGCACCATGAAAATGCTAACAGTTCCCTCAGACCTGTAATTCTCTTAATCTCATGTCAGGCAGATAAGATCCTTGGGTATGATTTACTATTTAGCTTCGCAGGGTCTGTATCTATAGTTTCATTGTTCAGCCAAAAGAATTACGTTCCCCCACGTCATGTGTATTCCACAGCAGTTCCTGTTTTCATTCAAAAGATGAGATTCAGAGATCACAGAGATTAATCCTAGCCTTAGTTTTAGCACAGTCGATGTTAAGCTCTCATTAAATCTTCAAGCAGGTAAAAGAGAAGTCAATATCTGTTGCGCTTCTTTCTCCTGAGACAATATACAGCCAGCCAAAGAAAACATACCTTGTGGTACTCCAGCTCTTTCTGCTTTGCCTGTTTTTCCTCCAGCTGAGCCAGGGCCTGAGCCTCCTCAAGTTCCAACGGCTCAGTAAGATCTTGATACTTTAAAACTGCAGCTTCTCGCTGAGAAATGCAAACAAAGACAATATTTTTATTAGATTATCCAGCATTGCTCAACAAATCTGGGCATAAGCATTTGATCTTTCTAGAACATGCACCTGAGTGACATCTGCATCTTCATTTCTTTGTGGGCTTTTTACTAAACTACCTATGAGTTTTCTAATCCATTCCTCATTCCATTTTTTGTTGGTATATTGCTTTGCCTCTGCATTCAATGCATCTGAGCTGATTCAGTCCCAGTAAACTTTTCTCTCCCCATTTCCTCATCTTTAGGTGGGGTTTTTTTGTATTTTTTTTTTTCTTCCTTAGCAGGAGGCCCTGTTTTGACTTCTAAAATTTTAGCTCGGATTTAATCAGCTAGTGAGTTTAATGCATTTACTAGGGAGGAGAAGGCTCTTCTGAGGAGTGGATGGCAAGGTAGTGGCAGGAGCAAGAACCTAATTGTCTTGAAATAGAAGCTTGACAAATTTAAGTATGGGATTCTATGACATACTGTCTGTATGAGCAGGGACTGGACTCAATGACCTGGAAAGCCTTTCCAGTCCTATGGTAAGAGTCATGTATATTGCAAGTACAGCTCCTGATCTGTGCCAAGCAAATTTACAATTAATCATGGTTACTAAAAAAACCCAACCAAACAAAAACCCCCTTCTTTGCTTCTTTGAACCCTGGGATCAAAAAGCAGTCCCACGCATTACCGGTGCGGATGCACTGTTCTGTGCTCAGAAATCAAGAGCGGGAAGTGCATTCGATAGCACCTGCTTGCCTGGATAGTCTGTCAGTCCGCTACTGAAACAAATTGTGCAGCGAGCAGCAGGACCACCAAGCCTCCTTTCCCCCGGATCCATGTCTCAAGACAGATCTCCTCCGAGATTTTCTGATCTCTGAGAAGGCTTGCATTCACACTGCATCCTCTCTGTGGCAACATTATCCAGGCCCCTCTCCCACACGCAGCTGGTGATTTTCACAAAAATCTGTGAAGACATCATGCCTCTGACACCTCTACCTCTCTGTCAGATTTGATAGAATTTGGCCTACAGGTTCACAGCTGTTAGGTGGAGGCTGAATAAACACTCCGTGTTTCTGTAAGCCTAATTTCTGCAGGGAACCTGCCCTGAATGCTAGAATATTGCTGGCATACCAACGAAGCAAATGATCTGTAAGATGCTGGTGCCTGATTTCACAAGCAGGGAATGCAGAAATGCTTACCGTGGTGTCACTCACAAGCTTGAAGTCCAAGTATACCAGGTCTGGAAGATGAGCAACAACAAACAGCATATACTGCTCATCATCGCAGAGAGGGTTCCCCGTGAGATTCAGTGTGCGTAAGTTTTTAAACCTCCTGAGATAGATCACCTATGCCGAGGGGAAAGAGATGCTGTACTTCCCAGTGCTGGGGAAACACACAGCCTTGAAATTCATTGCTCTTATTACAATTATGTTGCAATACATATCCTGCTCTGCTGCCAAACCCAGGCAACATTAAATTATGAGTTTCTAATGCTTTCAGGAAAGGAAATGCTTAAACTCACATTGTGAATATATAAATGATGAATGTAGAAAGAAGGCCTTTAGCTGGGGTGCACAAATCAGGGGTCTTAGATTGGTAAACTGCCCTCAAAAGAACCCCAAATAAATCCTAGTCTCCACTCCCTCCTTTTCTCACATGTAGCTACTTACTCCTTTTCTAGCTTTCATGGGAATCAATAGGAATTTTGGCACGGCTGACAGCAGTAACAGAACCAGGCCCCCATGAGTCAATAATCTTAAAAGAGAAATAGCTGTAGTAAGCACTTAACACCGGGGCAGTTTACCAAAACCATAACTTAGACTACAGAGACAGTGAAATCCTAAGGAGAATTTTCTCCTCTAAGGATGGGCTTGGGCACAGTGGCAAATGTCAGTTTTAGAATATTCAATCCTTTTATGGGGAACATTTGCAAAGACAGAGAGCACTCACATCTTCCAGAGTGGTCAGGTTATTCTTTCCGATGGAGAAAATCTGCAGGTCTCGCAATGTGTCCATGTGCTCAATTTTAGATACTCTGTTACTGTAGAGACTGAGGTCCTGCAGTTTGACAAGGGTATCCAGGCCCTCAATTACTTCAATATTGTTGAAGGACAAGTCTGGGGAAGAGTTTACAAATCAAAAGTTTTACAAGCAAAAGTTATATTATCTCTCGAAGAACACCCTGATTCAGACCTTGCATGTAGCCTGGTTCTTGATTTAGGAGTTTATATGCAGTATTTTCCTCAGGGGTGTTCAGTGTCCCACAGGAAGGGCTCACCATTTAATCATCGTTCTCTGGGTCGGGAAGCGACGCACACATCTTGTCCTTGCAACTGTCCATGCAACTTTTAAATGAGAGGAGCAGTTGAAGGCATTCCATGCAGCGTCCACATACACAACATGAAAGTGATTTCTACCTTATGGGGAAACCCAAAATACAAGAAAAGAGGTGGAGAAATGCCCTAAAAGGGGAGTATTTTTGTGACAAATTTGATACTCCCTGCCTTGTTTCTTTCAGACTCTTGCCTGCCACACCAGTGCCCACCGTCATGGTCATTCCCATAGGACCAACATATGCCAGTCCCGGGCTCACAGTCACTCTGTTGTCAATGGAGGTGTGCAAAGGCATATACTCACTTTAGCTATTTCACTCATTGAAATTTCCTCTTATCCTGCTAGAATACCTATCCTAACACCTACATTCATCATGACTAAGGGCAGTATTTGCCCTCAGGCCAGTACTGAGCAATTCAGGAGTCCAAGGATGGTTGATGAGGGTACCAGCTGTCTGCATCACCCCAGCCCCGGGACGGCTAAGACACTCATGGAGCAGCTGCTGAACCACTGCAGCCTTTGGGCAAACGAAACCCATGAGTGTGCTTCAAAACACTCTGCTTACATTGTGGTGATCAGCTGTTGATTCACAAGTGCATTAGTCATCTGTGCAGCAGAAGAGTGCAGACAACTGGGCGGAAGAACCCATTAGACGTTTCAAGATGTGCTTATGAGCCAAAGCCCTGCATGCTATTTTCAAAGACGGTTGAGGATGTATTTACGCAGCCAACCAGCAATGTAGCTGCAGTTCCCAGAGAATGCTCTAAGCTATGAGTCTGTAGCAGCAAGCTCACCAATCTGCCCAGCATCAAAGCCCGCACCACTGTGTGATGTTGCTATCAGTGTGCCAAGTTTTTAGTTAAAATGTAGTCACATAAGACTACAAGGATGGGCACTTCTCGGGACAACAATAATGACAAGTCCTTATGCATGTAGGGGTAAAGATACTATTTCAGTGGGTTCTAGTCTGTGAAATGCCTGCATTACCTTTGAAAACAAAATACAGGCTTCTAAATCACAGGGGTGTTTCTGTAAAAATTTCTGAAAGTCACCTCCCAGTACAAGTACAAACCCTGGAAACAACCTTGAAATCTCAGCTTCCTGTTCCTGCCACACCAAATGTATTAAAACCAGTTTTTAAACATTTGAAGGATGGTTTCACAGCTCTGATATTCAGGCATTTTGACATTTGACAGTCAAATGAGGAAACGCACAGACAGCTGACAGCCTGCCCTGGGAAAGCTCCTATCAGTCGTGTTTGAGAAGGAATGCGACATCCTGGCTTTATCGCAGATTGCTCTGCACCTGTGAAGGCATCCAGCCTCATATGCCTGCATCTTACCCAGCCATACAAGGTGAACCAGACTCTCCAGAGCTTCTATCTTCTCAATGATGTTGTTGTCCAGCTGGAGTTTAGTCAGATTCTCAAACTGCCACAGATTATCAATCTGCAGGATATCTAAAGCCACAGGGGGAAAAAAAAAAAAAGAGAAAATTGCTTTTCATGTGAGACAGCTTTCAGTTTAGCAGACACGCTATCTTGCACAAGGAGAACATGTCCAGTCTTACCTCCAAAATGATTTTCAGCAGATTATGATAGCGTGTGATGACTGCCCTAGAGAGCTGAGAGGTCTACTGGCTGGACGAGATTTCAATGAAACAGCTCAGTTAACCTCAATGTCCTGCACCAGCGCACACTGCTCATCAGCGACGCCAACGAGTCGCTGAGGGGATGCTGACTACGGCCCTGCAGTCAGGAGTGGCTTTATGAGTCCACTACTAGGAGGCCTTGACCTTCATTTTCCTTTCCAGCTCCAAGGGGGAGGTTTAGGATAAGACTCTGCTTTTCTCCGCATTTGCGGGCTAGCGGTGGCCAGCTACTGCTTTTGTAAATTACTCTCCTGCTCCTGGGATTCTCATCACAGGAGAGCAAGTTGGGGTCTACTCTTTCTGTGAAGGCTGCAGTTTAGAACTAATCAATATCCCTGCATTTAGCTTTCTCCAAAAACAGAATCACAAGGGCAGGTCGCTAGGCACTACAGCAAAACATTAGGACCAAGGTGACAGAAAATATAGAACATTCTCACTCCCAATTCTCTTCCCCCCCACAATGGCTTCCCAGAAGACTTCGTTAGCGGCTCTGCTGCTGTCATTGTTTAGTGAGTGCAGAGTAAAGCAACGAACTGCATGCACAAAATATTCACACAGTTCTATATTTCATATTTGCAAACAAATACATGCAGGATCAGGTAACAGGCAGTCTGTTCTAAGGAACTCAACTAATTCACTGGAGCATGCAATGAATAATCAAAAGCAGATTTTTGCCCACAAAATTATATACCCCCAAAATACTCAAATATGGAGCCAAATGTTCTTCCTTTTCATTTTTTGAATGCAAGTTTATGACTGGTTTGACAGTAAAAGGCAAGCTGCGATAATGCTATGGATGACCGGAGGAAGCCACCAAATTGGGCTGTAATCACCATAATCTACCAAATAGCTCTCACATAATCGCCGGCGATGGCGGAGCCTGCCCAGGGTTTGATTTGTCCACATACAGAAGGGCCCAATAGGCCTGTGGCCTGTAGGTGTCACCACAATATAAATGTTAAATAAGAATAGCAGTGATAATGATAGCGTAAAGTTAAGCAGCTTTAAAGTTACCCATCTGCAAAAGCACCCAGCTCTCTCTAATGAAACTACTTCATACGGGTATCACTAAAAATGTAAGTCCAGATGTTACTTTTCACATAACAAATCCAAGCTAATCATGATTGTTTCATTGCCAGTTAGCCACTTCATGCTTAATTCTATTAAGCTCTAACGAAAGAAGAGGAAGAAAAAATATATATTCTGATACTCACTTCTAAAACTAAGCTGTAGCTCCATCACATCCTTAAAGTTAATACCTTCCCTTTTGGCAAGCTTTCCTATGTCCTCTGGATACTGCTCTTCAATGGCTTTCTGAACCATTTCATCATCAATAACGTTTGGCTCAATGCTGTTGTATAACTGACTCATTTTTAGACAGTATCAACCTTAAAGGGCAGAAAAGAAAAATAACAATCACTGCCTGGCTACTATTTCCAACGTTCATTGAACAGGCTTGACAATTCCAAGGAATTAAGAGCCCAGCTGAGCATTAAGAAGATCTAATACCTCATAGCTGATATCGAAGACAGACTTGACTTTTATCACAAAGTCACTGATGCGACTCTAAGCACAGCCCTACGGCCCGAGCACTGTAAAATGGCCGGGCACGATCACATGCAAACTTCCCACCACGTTTGAGAGTTTTCTATGAAGAATGCCAGAATTTGGCCAGATAAATAGACCAGGAAAGGAGGCCCTGGGCAGCACCTATGAACAGCAATGGTCCATCACATGGCAGTCACCTGTTGCTGAAACCTATCTTCACGAAGAGGGCATATTCAAGGCTCTGTGTGCCATTTAATCTAGTTTTAAAAGGTAAGTTTCTCATTATAGGCAGGTTTGATTTACAGAGTAAGAGGCATGTATTTATAGCATAGGAAAATTAACAACAACAGTTCACTAAATTTAAAACACCCATGTCATAATAAAACTGAAAACAAATTGGAGGAAGGAGGAAAAATTATAAGCAATAACAGCGATTTTCTGAAGAAGGCATTTAATGCAGATCCACAGTAAAGGCTGTCTAATTCAGTCAATACGTAGCACGGCACACAAACATCTTCGCTTTGGGAAACAGACAATTCTGTCAGTCAAAACTTTCTGTCCTGGCTTTGTTATTTAAATATCCCTAACGTCACCCAGGAGGCAATGAGACTACTTATCTTTCTAGAACTGTGCACAGTTAATGAACCAGTATAAAGGACTTGAATCATCGAACTTTTGCTTGCATAAGATGCCTATAATTATGGAAGAAGTCCTGCTGATTTTTTGCATAGGAGGACAGGAATGATAAACGTCTGGGTTTAGAGAGTTCTCTCCTCGTCATGGCTTTTAATTAACAACCCAAACCTCTCTATGGCTGTGCTCAGCACAGACCGAGGAGTAGCAGGCTCTGGGTTTATTCATCCCTGACCTGCCAGACCTCCCACTTTCCTTGCATTTCTCCATCGCCTCTTTTAGTCAGTGTCCGTTCCACAGAGCTAATCACACCGCGAGGTCAGCACCACGCTGCACCCACTGGGGCCAACGCGGGTGTCAGTGGGAGCAGTGGGTCTGCCACCCAGACGAGGAGCTGTGCTCACAGCCAGCCGGAGCCCAGGCCTGGGAAGCAGCGCCACGTCCCCGACACCCCCCGGCCCTGCAGCGCCCGGGACGGCGACGCTGACTCTGCCTGTCAGGGTGGCTCTGACCCAGGTGTGCTGCCGCCTTCCCCCCGAGACCCATCCAGGCCCAGATCCCGGCCCCTCAGGCCTCTCACCGCCCAGGTCCCCAAGGCTCCAGGCCCGCTCCACGTCCCCGGTACCGGGCCCGGCCCCAACCTGCGCCTCGGCCCCGGGGCTCGGCGCCGGCTGCTAAGGAAGCCCCGGCGCGTTGCTAAGGGCGGCCACGTGACAGGCTCAGCCGCCAATGGACAGGGAGAGGGTGGGAAGGCTGGCTGCTAATCAGAGCGCGAGAAATCCGTGTCAGCCAATCAGCGCTGGCACCGTGCCCTCGGGGCGGGAGGAGGCTCGCATGATTTATGTTTCCCTTACCCAATACAATTAGAGAATGGTTTGGCCGTTAACCAATGGAGAATGCCGATAGCGGTGTCCCCGCTGTCCATCAACTGGAGGGCGTGGAAAGGGCGGGACTACCGTGGGGGCGGGCCCCTCGCTTGACAGTGATGGGCACACTCTTTAACCTATGACTCCACGGGGCGTCCAGCCGTCGCCCAATCGGATGCAGGGAGGCGGGCCACGCTTGTCAGAGCAAGCTGCGGTTGGTGTGCGCGAGTGCCAGTCAGGGCGGGGTGGGGGAGGGGGGGCGGCCGGGCCGCTGTTTGTTGTCATCCCAAGATGGAGTTTCTGCTGGGGAACCCGTTCAGCACCCCGGTGGGGCAGAGCCTCGGTAAGGCGGCCCGGGGGGTGCAGGAGGCTCCGGAGGGGCCCGGAGAGCCAGCGGGGCCTCTGGAGGAGGTGGGGGGCTCCAGGGAGCGGGAAGCTCTGGTGGCAGCGGGCGGCCCCGGGGGTCGGTGAGGTGCTGTGGAGGCGGTGAGGTGTCTGTGAGGGCCCGCGGGGCGCTCTGGAGCCAGTGGCGGGGGGGCGCTATGGGGCTTCGTGGAGGTCTTTGGGTGTTGTGGGGATCTCTGGGGTTAATGGGGGGCTCTGGAGGCGATGGGGCTTCTGTGGGGGGTGGGGGGGGCTCTGGAGGTATGGGAGGGCCTCTGGGGGTAGTGGGGATCTTGGGGTTGGTGGGTGCTGTAGGCCTTATTGGGGTCTCTGGGGGTTAGTGTGGGTCATGGAGGGCTCTGTGGGCAGCAAAGGGCTGTGGGGGTAGCGGTAGCTTTGGACAGGCTGTTTGCCATGAGGAAGGAGCGACTCCACTTCAAGATGGTTGATGGATGAAGGAAAGTTGTTGCATCCCCCAGCTCCTTTTCCTGCATGTGAGCGCCTTGTTACAGAGCAGCCCTGTCATTCAGCCACCTTTGTCACAAAATGTTGAAACCTCCCTGGACCTGGGAGCGTGGCGTGGTTTAGAGATACAAGTACATGCTCTGTTTTCAGCCCAGAGCTTGAATTGTGGTTTTGCTAACGCTTTGGTGACATTAGGCAGGTTATTTTGAGTGTGCTTTCACTGTGCGGCTAGCCAAGTCCTTCCTGGGTTGCTGTGTCTACTCCCTCCCGCAGACGTGTTCACTCTCAACTGTGGCAAGTGTGGTTTCGGTCTGGGTGGCCACGGCCAGGGCCACAGCAGAAAGCCTGGGCACCACTTCTGTGGAGTTTGATAACTTGCCCACGGTTGGGTGGGCTGTCATTGCCTCCCGCTTTCTTCTCTTAGGCCCTGAAGAAATACAAGATCTCTTGAATTGCAATGGGAAAGAACAACAGACTGGCTCAGGTTCCTGCAGTGCGGGGACTGTGGCATACGGTCCCAGAAGGCAAGGCGATGTTCAGTTGAATGCACTTGCGTTGGCATGCCTTTCCAGTGAAACCATGCTCTTAGTTTTCTTGATTTGTTTCAGAAGCAGCAGTAATTTTAATGCCTTATTTAGGGGTTATAGATAGGATAATGGATAACTATGTATAGTCTAGTCTATAGCTATTCTACATTAATTTATGGAATGATGGAAGACTTGTGTCTTTGGAAATTAAAGTGGAAAAATTTTGCTGAGTACCTGATTGTGGCCTCAAAACCCTGAAGTTCTTTTATAGTAGTCTCCTCACCCACACGTGCAGAGACACCCCCTTGTAGAGCTAAAAGGCCCTTAAACAGGCAAGTCTCGCACTGCGCTTTGAAGATGGCTGGACTCTTGCTTTGTCAGACTATATGGAGCATATGTATAGCTTGCTGTTTTTCTTTAGCCATCTGGGGTGTTTATTTCTTCTGCTTAGGGAGAGAAGTGCTGAGAGTTGGAGGATAATAACAAGAACAGTGCAAGTTAAACACGATTTTAAAGTGAATTTGCTTTGTTGTGTTTGGCCATCTGACCACATCTGCCAGGACAGCTGGCTGCTTTGCTGCTTGGACAAGCCTTCTACAATGAGCGTTGTTAAGGGAAGGCAGTAATTTCTCATCTATTTGTTGTCAGATTCTTTTAGCATCAGTAAGTGGTTTAACGGGGCTTCCTTAAGGCTTAAGAATTGTTGGGGGGGGGGGGGGGTAGCAGTAAAATCTGCTTTTCTAGCCTTCTGCCTCTCTATCTCTGGAGCTCTTACATCCCCTTGCTCTCTTTGAATGAGCAGTCACTGCCAACGTGGAGGCTGCGAACACAAAGCTCTGAGGGAGCTGCTTTCATCAGATAAGGTTAGGTGTGTGTGAGGGGCTTATCATGCAACTTCCCTTAATGCAAAATTTCGCTGCACTTTCAGAATGTTTTTTCATCCCTGAGGGGAAGAGATAGCTGCAGATTTTATTTTGGAAGAAAAATTTTTCTGCTTCTCATATCACTGCCAGTTATCCCTGTCTGAGACAACAGTAAAACAAAAGCATGCCTTGTTCTCAGACGGTGCTATTTGCCCAGTGTTTCCACAGTTTTTTTTCAATGAGCTTGTGGAATATAATTTTCACTTATGTTTCTCTTCATTCTTTAAAAGAAACTGAATAATTTTGTATTGCTGTTTCAACATATTGTGTTGAACACAGTTGTGATGTTTTCAAGCAAGGCCTAACACTCACCATAAGGGAGAAGTGCAGAAAATTATGTAGGTCCATCAGCACACCAAGAATGCGTGTTCTCTGCCAGGAAGTAGCAGTGGTTCACATGAAGATTTAATTAGGGCTAGACAATGTCTTCAGATAAATGCCAGGTCTGAAAGAACAAAGATGTCAGAGAAAGTTTGGGGAGAGCTGAGAGAGGTAATACAAGGGATTTTCTCTTTTCTCCTTCTCTTTATCTGGATCATGTCTGAAGCTAGACAGGCTTTTTATGTTAACTCTTTTGCTTAATGTGGGAAAGTAATGCTAGGATGAGCTCAGAGGATTTGTAATGGAGATGGATAGAGTCTCCTGCATCTGAAGTGCCAGTTTCAGTGGCAGCCAGGTTCCTCATCGCTGAAAGGTACCTGATTTTTGGCAATGGGTTTATATGGTAGCCTGGCTTTGGTTTCCAGCGGTCGAATAACAGAAACTGTATAAAAGACCACCGTGGCTACTAACTACAAACCTCGCTTAATTTTCTTTAATACTTCAATTGACCTGTGGACACTGAACTGTCCTTAAGTCTCTAGCAAGGTCCTCTCTTGAGCGGAGGAGGTGATTTTCGACAGGGCTGTTGTATCGAAGGCAGTCAGCTGCTGTGGTGTGCCTAGGAGTTTCCTGAAATTAAAATCCATTTTTGCCCAATCCATATTGCTTTTCACTTGGAGGCTGCAGTGAAGGGAGGTAGGTATTTGCACCATTTTACATACAAGCTAAAAGTCTCATCCAGGATAACGTGGCAGAACCCATTACGTCCCAAAGGCTTTGTGAGCAAACGGTGCTTTTCAGCATCCCGCAGGACTTACAAGAAGTTTTCGTGGTCCCTTCAGCCCTTCACAGTGTCGCTTTTGTTGGTGGTCAGTGCTTCCTAGCAGGCCTCCTCAAGAAGATCCCTGGGCAGGGGTTGTGTGCCGCAGCTGGTGTGCTGCTGGTGCTTTTAACCGGTGCTGCGTGCTCGGTGCCCGCCGAATCCAGCAGCCATCGGCGATGCTGGACGTGGAGCCCCAGGGGAGCACTGGAGCTTTCACTGGCAGCTTGTGCTGCGCAGCTCGGGCCAGCTGAGGGGTGGTCGTGCCACCAGCGCCGGAGAAGGTCTTTGTGAAAGCTGGCAAGAGTCTAGAGGGTGGAATTGGGTGCTGCAAGTTTCGTAGGCTGCCGAGTATGTCAGGGCTGAGAAGATCCTTTGTGGCATTGAGTGTTGGCCCGGTTCTTAGGACTGAACTGTTTATTTTTCCAGTTAATACTGCAAATACGATAGACTAGATCCTTAGAGGAGGACTATGTTGAAGAATTCTCCTGACCAGTGAGGAGAAGTACAGGAAGATGTGTAGTAAAACGGCGAAGACAGACTGCTTGCTGTCTGGAGGGGGTCTGACCCAGGGAAAAAGCTGCAATTTACAGTAGCGGGAATTTGCTTTGAGATTCAACATCCTGCCATAAATTGCATTTTTATCTTTCTTTGTTCAAGGGAGCCATCTTTAAAGTGTCACCACTCCATTCAAGGTTATTAGAACAAATACCCTTGCCTTAGGTTAGCAAAAACGTCTTAGACGATTAAAGCTGATTGAATTACAAGAATGTGGAGTACTAGTGACTTTTTTTGCTCATTCTGCGTATTTGATATAGGCCATATGGCTTACACATGAGGACACAGTAAAACCAGTTACATTTTGTAGTATTTTTTTTTTGCTCTGGAGACTTTGCAAGGGCTTCAGGAGAGTGTTTATTTGTTTGAATCCAAACCAAGTCTTGCTGCTGCCCCCCCCGCCCCCCAACTCCCTCAGGTGCGAAGGGCCGAGTTGGGGCAGTGATGTGTGAAATGGGCTCCTCACGGGGTCTTGGATGGGAGCATCGAGGTCCGTTTTGGTAAGAGCTCTGGTCAGGGCTGTGGTGTGAGCTGCTGAAGTCAGCCGTTCTTGCCGCAGCCTGTAATCTGCTTGACTCGGAGCCAAAGACCTCCAGGGAGAGAGGTTCAGCACCTGAGTTAAATGCACAGAGACCTGAAAGTTAATTTTTAATCATATAGTAGAAATTAAGGTGTCCTGCATAACTGGGGGTGGGGGTGTTGATCAGACGACGCTGGTTTACATCGCTGGTCCCAGGTGATGAAGGGAGGTTTGAGTGAGGGGTGCCGGTCTGAGCACTTGCCTTGGAGTCTGTTTTCTGAGGAGGCACAGTGCGGTGATTTAATCCAGAGTATTGTTTAAGGGGGCTGCAAAAACAAGGTTTCAGAAAAAGATACAGAGGCACTTTATTGAAGCAACAGTGAGGCAGGCAGCTTTTCAATTGATTTTTATCAAAGCACTTGCAGTTTCCATTCAAGGCTGTTAAATTGATAATAAATATGGTGGACAGAGTCTGCTTCCAGAGCTGCTGGTTTGTTCCTGCCTCTTTTTTTAAAATGAGAAAATATGTCAGCTTGGGGGGTGTATAAACACCTTTTTATTTTCTTTTCTATAAGAAGCACTTAAGACTTTTCTTCAGGTTTCTTATATATTAAGATTTTTATGAGTCTTAGAATAAAAATGGTTCTTAAATAAATGAGTTTATGGTTACTTGCTGGAGTAGGGAGACGTATTACAGCGAGCAGCCCATGGTAATCCTGCAGGAGGAATTAAGCCAGACTTTCTTGTCCACATACACAATTTGCCTAAGTTTCCTTCAGAGTAAACTTACTACTTTGCTGTGCTATAAGTAAAACATTTTTTTAAAGACAGACCTTTTCCTAATGCCAGAATCCTGTGTTCAGTTTTGGGCCCCTCACTCCAAGAAGGACATTGATGTGCTGGAGCGTGTCCAGAGAAGGGCGACGGAGCTGGTGAGGGGTCTGGAGCACAAGTCTGATGAGGCTGAGGGAGCTGGGGGTGTTCAGCCTGGAGAAGAGGAGGCTGAGGGGAGACCTCATCGTTCTCTACAACTACCTGAAAGGGGGTTGTGGGGAGGTGGGTGTTGGTCTCTTCTCCCAAGTGACAAGTGACAGGACGAGAGGAAATGTCCTCAAGTTGTGCCGGGGAGGTTCAGGCTGGATATTAGGAAAAATTTCTTCACTGAAAGGGTTATCAAGCACTGGCAGAGGCTGCCCAGGGAGGTGGTGGAGTCACCATCACTGGAGGTGTTCAAGGAACGGGTGGACGTGGCACTGCGGGACATGGTTTAGTGGGCATGGGGGGGTTGGGGTGATGGTTGGACTTGATGATCTTACAGGTCTTTTCCAACCTTAATGATTCTGTGATTCTGTGTGTGATTCTGTGAAGTCAGTGTTTAAAGTGCACGCCGTAATCTTAGGATCTGGTACCAATAAAATTAAGTGTTTGCAGCATGCTGTTGGGGTCTGAATCATCTCTCTTTTCATTAATTGCATTGTAATAAAATAAGACGTCCTTTGCATTTACCCATAACCCCTGAAGTATTGTGTCCTGTTCTAAGGGAAGCTTTTCTCCGTACAAGGTAGCAGTAACTTTTCTTGCTATCAGATGCCCACAGCGTATGTTGTATCAAAAAGATGAATTTTGTCTTTGCCCACAGTGAAGAGGGCACAAGATGTACTCTCCTCAGAGTTTAAGTACTTTTATAGGTGCCCCTGTGGCTGGTCAGTTGTTAAAAATCCAGCCCCCCAGAGTCATATAGAATTGTGCTAGTCATGCAACAGAGAGTCTGATAAAATGCTTTTAGTTTTATAAGATTATTTGGATCTGCTTTCACTTCGTGACAATGGATTATGTTGTAAGGAAAATCTCCATGAAATATGGAAATGGATATCTTTGCTTTTAAAGGAGCAAATAAATACTGAGTCATGAATCTCGCAACTTGGAGAAACTATGTACATGTGTGAAGCTGGATAATTAGTATAATACCATTTAATACTATGTTTCTGAGACTGGATTTATTTTATAGGCACAAAAGCAGATTGTAGTTCACGAAGGTATTATAGCATGTATTTTTGAGTAATGCAGTTTTATCTCTTCCAACACAGTACGCTTAAATGTATATTCCATATGCTTCTAATACAAATCTATATGTGAGAGGTTGCAGTGTGAGGACAGCTCGTTCCCAGTTTGATACTGCTCTGTTCACGTACTCGGCAGATTTTTAAACTGCATATTTAAAATATGCTTGACTAAAAACACAGTTAGAAAATCCCCACAGACCCGTCCAACTGATTTCGTATTTCATCCAAAACGATTTTCACCAAAAAAAGAAGTATTGTGTGTTTTCCTTAGTTGAATTAAGAACAGTTTTAAATTAGTCAGACTCTCCTTTGATTTCATAAACTACATTGGGTTTTTAATTAAGCACTCTTTGAAAGTGATCAAGGCATTTGGTAGTATCCTCCGTGATAATGGTCAGTGGAGGAACAGAAGCAGTTTTTGCAGAAATTTCGGTGAGATGACCCTCCATGGGAAACAACTCCGCATAGCATCTGCAGGACCGGTGCTCTTCAGGGTTGGCATGGCGATCTCTGTCCTTGTCTGGTGTTTCATATTTGATTCTGGCTAAATCATTTCACACTTTGTGTTTTGGTTTCAAAATCTGTGCAATGTGTAGGTGATAAAAAGCATAAATGTTTGGAGAACACAGGGGAGAAAGAAGCGTCGTAAGAGCCCTGAGAAGTTGGGAAGTGACCCGAAATGCCAGCCTGCGTGAGACAATTTTCTCCCCATGTCCGGTATGATGAGGCTGCACAGATCATGCAGAACTAGCTTTCCATTTTCTCATTTGAATCCACCTGGGGAATTCTTAGTTTTCTACATAAAGGAACCTTGTTGCTGAGTATAAAAATCCTATCTAGGATAGGCAGGCCTTATCTTCTGTATTTGCTTAGTCATTCTGCTGACGGTTCTCCCCGATTGTTTTGCTCATTTGTTTCCATTATCGTCAATAGGAAAGGGCTCTTTTAAAATTGATGATTCTTGAGCACAGAAGACGCTGGTCTAAAGGCTTTGCTACAGCCTGGTCTCTCTTGCCTTAGGAGCAGGTCCTTTGCTACAGGTAAACATGTCTTTACCTAACTCATGGAGCCAGATCTTCCAAGCTGTAGGTACTTGTTCCGTTGCTCAAGAAGGGGAGATGCAAATAAATTCAGCCAGTCTGTTATTGGCAGCACCGTCTTTAAATTTAAATGTACACTCTATGATTATTCTGTATGTGCCAGAATTATGAGGTAGGCCCCATAATGTAGTAACTAATTTCAAAATCAAGGATTAGGGAAGAAAAAAAGTCAATGTATGTATATACCCTGTCTGTGTTTGGGCAATTCCTGGCACAGCTATGTATAGACTATTTACCCATGCTTCTCTATCTCTCAGTTCACAGAAATCCTTTGGCAGCTCAGTGTTTGCAGTGTGGTCTCAGAGAGCATCAGGAGACTCAAAAATGAGAAGTTTTTTAGTTCGTAAGCCTGCTTATTCTTTGAGAGTAAGCCAGTCTGTTCCCCAGCTGATCCTCAGAAGCCTTCTGGGTTAGATTACCTTGGGAAGAAATTCTTTGTTCAAATGCAGATCAAAGAAAATGTGCACAAAGTGAAGGCACAGATTGGTGTTATAAACTGTGTTTGAACCCCAAGAACTTTGCAGAGCATCAGTTTCTTATTCTTAAGGCAAGAAAGACTTTGTTACATCCCAAATGTGGTCAGGAACGTTGAGGATATTGTTAACTTGGACATGTTGCACCCTCTGTATTTTCATGGGCTACATCTACTGCAAGAACTGTGACCAGCTTTGTATTTGACCCAAATAACAAAAAATTCACATTTCTTGCATAGCTGAGTAAATGCAGAAAAACTCCCTTTTTAAAATCTGGTATTTCCTGACTTTTTTTTTAACTTCAGTTTTGTCTCAATTATAGCTTTCTGCATTTATTTTCCTTTTGGAAGGAAAAGGACGTCCTTCCTTGCCTATACACACAAAAAGCTACCTTGAGCAGATTAAATAAATTGCAAGCTTCAGCAGCTTTGCCAGCAAATTTTGGAAGGTCTTTATACTGTACTAGGCCTACAGGCTAGTGGTATTTCATAGCTTCCAATCACTTTGTCTTCTCAGACTAACAAATAAGTCTGTATGTTTTCATTGAGGCATTTTACTTAAGCTGTGATGACCAAATACTTACTGAAATACAGATTTATTTTTTTTCCCAGACACCTGCAAGGCTTTAATTAGTAATTCTGTCCAAAAAGTCAAGCCTGAAGTAAGTTTTTGACTGAGGTGATCCAAAGATGAGATACTACATTGCAGCTCTTCCTTCCAAAACATCTTTCATTGCAGTTGATGCAATGGACATCTGTTGGGTTCAATACAAACGCTTCTCCCTCGTTTATATGAAGCTGTCAAGAATCTGAAATCCTCAGTGTTCACCAGAAAGCACTCCTGTCATTTAACAGAGTATTAAGGAACATAACCAGTTAATTGGTTCCTAATTTAAGATTGGGAGAGAAAATATGCAAACTTTCCTGGAATATTTCATCTGCAGTGAATCTTGAAATCGGTGTCTGCATTATGACCAGTTATTACCTGAACACGGTCTGGTATTTTTCTGAGCAGTTGTTATGGGGTATAGGTATGATAAGAAGATGATTGATAGTGAAAGGTAGCGGTTAAGCAGGATCCAACATATATTTGGTTTTAGGGTACCCTTATCTCACGTTTAAGCTGTTCTAGAAATAGCTTGTTTTTTCATTATCTTTGAGCTGCCCTTTCTCTACTGATTTTCGGTTCTTCTAATTAGAAGGGTATTTTAGTGAAAAGAGCGTCCTCAGACCTTTGTGAAATTTTCTGCTAGTACAAATAATGGTAAATCTGAAATCACTTATTAGACAAGAAGTTGTTATGGCAACTATAAGATGGTTGGCTAATCAGAGAGTGAGATCAGTTTTTATTTACAAGCATAATGAGCAATTAGGTTTGAGCAGCTGTCAGACTTGGAAAGTGATTAAAGTTCAGCAAACAACCCAAATGGGTCAGCATTCAGTTCTGGTGGTTTTCTGACACTGCAGCTTGATCATGTGTGGGTTTTACCTGCTATAATTAAAATTGCTTTTAAGATCCTCATCTATGCCAATGACTTGGCATAGCCAGCGAGTAATGAAAAATCCCTCTTCCAACCAGGTTCCTTAAAGGGTATTGGCCTTGAGTCTTGCCGCAGCTAAAGAGGTATTTAATGTGTAGCATCCCTTAAAGCAAACCTTAGTTTGTATGCTGGCTTGCAGAATCATCTCCAGGCTGTTGATGGTCACCAGGAGAGAGCTGAAATGGTGCAGCCTCGCTCAGGCAAGCTTTACACCTCTGAAGGGCACTCTTTCATAAAAGGCGTCATTATATTGTTGCTGGTTGCTTAGGAAGCTGCTGCTTGGCTCAGAGGAAGGACGTGCACAGTGTACATGAACATAGAACCCAAAAGAGGTTGAGAAAGTCTTGATTCACCCAGAAACATAAAGGAATGCCCAGGAGAAGCTAACCTCAGCCGGAGCTGGTGAAGCTCAGTCATTCAACTGGCCACCAGTAAATGGGGCCAGGCCAGCGCCTTTGCTGGTACCCAGTGCTTTCCCCAGCAGGAGCAGTGACACCAACATATATCAGTGTCACACTGCCAAAAAGGCTTCAGTAGGTTTCGTATTTGTTATTCGGTCTCCTGTGACTTCTCCTGTGTTGTTGATTAACAAGCTGTAAGCAGCGAAGACCGGAGAGCCGGTTCTCTGTAGATTCCAGAAGATCGTGTATGTTCACGCTAGCAAAGTTACCTTCCCATCCATAACGTGCAGTTTTCAGAACGCACTAGATCAGCCCTTTTCACTTGCTAGGATTTGCTTCCCTGCTGCATATGGTAAATAAGCCAAACTGTTCGTAAGCTGTGCTCAAAATCTGTGTTCTAGTTAGAATTTTAACTGTCCAAGGACCAATATAGTTATTTTCCAAAAGTATGCTGCAGTCCCCTGATACATTTACATTGTTTTTAATTTTACCGCACTAATAGCATCATGTGATATAGGTGATTGCAGTGGCATGTGAAATGTTCCTGACCTGAAGAATTTACAAAGTTGTGTGACTAGACGCCGCAAGCTGGTGAATGGGGACTTACAGAAAAATTACAATGACAGTCTCAGAAATAGGCATTTGCATACTTGATCTAAACTTCTGGTATTTACATTTTCTATTTATCAGTCTTTTTCAGGCTTATCTACGGCAGTGGCACATGAGAAACTGGGCTGTAGACATGGAGCGGAATTTTTACTAGGGTCATTAGAGACCAAGAAATCCGCATTTCTCGGCCCGTAGAGATGGAATTGCACACATGTATCTTGTTATTATTGTTGCCTGATTTGCACTCAGGTTTCCTGAGAAGATCGTTTGGAAGTGTTTAGCCGCTAAGCTTTTGCAGGCATAGCAAGCTTGGCTTGTTGGAACGGGCAGCTGGCAATAGAGCCCTCCAATGACAGCAGTGTTGGCAAAAGTGATTCCTATTACCTAGAGGAACAGGAGCCAGCTCTCCCCTCTTCCCGTGGTGAAAACGCTTAGTGTATTTAGACGCTGATCTTCAAGCCGCTGAGATATTGGAGAATTTGAATGGGATTGGAGCTAGCTGCCTCTCGCACAAGCCTGCTGTCGTCTTGTAGAGCAGTGTGAGGGAAGGCTGCAAAATTGAAAAGCAAACTGAAGCATTTCACGCTAGAAAACGTGAGCTGTCAGCCCTCAAAAGCTGCAGGCTCCTCACTGTCTAGTTCGCTTCTACGTGTGGGATAATCGTGGTTTTCCAGAGGACACAGCTCTCACCTTCACAGTTGTAGATATATAGGAGAGCTGGGTGTGGGAACATGCACATGAAATAGTCTACTGCAAGATTTGTTTCGTTTCATTTGTAACACATTTTAATTATCTTGTATGAACGTTTACTTAAAAATCTTCTGTAGCATGCTGCAGCTAAGGAGTAAACTTGTAAACTGCTTTCTTTGTAAGAATGAAAGATTTTGCCTTTTTTTTCCCCCTCACTAAATGTAATTAGTGTTTTCAGTTTATTTTAAGCATGTGAGAATGTGGGCAATTGACTTTAGGAGTAACCTGCAAAAAAATAATATAAATAATACTAACATAGGAGCCTGATGGATTATCTTTGCCTTATACTTTGTTTGTAGCAAACAACATGTTACAAGTGAGTGGGTGGGAGGGGGAGTTTCAAATATATGGGGATGGATTTTTAGAGTTTGCAGCTGACGTGGATTAAAAATTCTTAGAACATTTCATCCATGAAAGGCAATTAGTTTTGTTTTATGAATATGAAAAGCACGTAGCTTGTAAGTACTGGAGTGAAGTCCCAAGTGAGTTATTAGAACTTGCTTTACTCATGTAGTACAAAATTAGCCATCAAGAGCTGATAGATTTCAAATATAGCTCACTGACACACTGATCATCCATAACTTTTCATAAAGACATTTTTTTCAGTCTCACCTGTAATTACTGGACGTCGTCGGAAGTCCTGATCGGGGCAGCTAGTCACAGATCAGGATGCCTTCTTGCTCTTGATGGTGCTTGCAACATTTTGTGCAGCTGGGATATCAAATTGTAATACTGTGCTGCCTGCAGTTCTGGGTGGTAAAACTGCATCTGGATGTGTAGAATATTCCTCTTTCTTACCTCCTCGTAGTGTATTACTGGTCAAATACATTCTTCCACTTTGTATGTGTGGTACTGTTTTTCTGCATTTTGGGGGGAATATTTTAAAAAGCGGTTTGCAACAGTTTATTTACGTAACTGGCATACTGGTGTTACGTGTAACTCTTATAAATAACAAACCCACTGTAACAGAGCCTTGAGGCATACTTGCTAACAAAGAAGTTGAGAAATAATTCACTACTTTCAGCTGCCCCTTCTCTCAGATTTTTAAGTTAAGGCTGATGAAATAAATGGAGTCTGCATTTTTTCTTTAGCTGTTGTTTTTTGACATTAGGACAAATTCTTGTATATGAATTAGTTGTTTAAGAACTTTTTGGAATATTGGGGTTGTCTGTAGTGAGTTGTCTTTCTGGTGAGAAAAGCTTCTCAGCTACTAAAGGCATGTTTGGAAAAAGACTATTTTTTCAGCTTCTTTGGCTAGTTTCTTTGTCTGGGGTTTGGGGTTTTTTTTTTGGATGGGGGAGAGCCAAAGACTCAGCTATAAAGAAATTTTGTATTTCTAGTGTTGGTGACCAGGCATTAATCATCCAGTATGTCAGTGTTTTAATACCCGAGATTCTCAGTTAAGGAACTGGTAGCCCCAGTTAAAGAACAAGGTAGCGCCCCCTCCCAATCATCCAAATTCCTTGGAGAAATTAAAACAATATAAAAACTCTTTGGCAAGTAGTAGGCTACAATCCAAGTTCTGCCTGTGGAAATGACTAAATGTCGGTGCGATTTGGTCTACAGCACTGGCTGCCTTGCTATGGTCGAAAGAAGAGGAGATTTGGGTAACCATCCCAACACAGCGAGCTGTTTAAACAACACTGTGCTGATTAATGCTCCCATACAGAGTCATATGGACAAGTTATAGCAGTCGCAGTCAAATTCAGAAAAGGCAAATCCGAGGGAGAACATTTTGTCACCCGGAAGGTTTTAATTTATGCTTTCATGCCTCTCATCTAGAGAAGAAAGATGGACACTCAAGAGTGTGATAATATTAGACTACTGGAAGTGTTGCCTAATAGATCACAGATGTTTGCGAACTGGCGAGCAACAGTACGGGGGGACAGTCTGTCATGAAATGTGACATGTCATAAAGGAACATTGATTTGTCACTCCCTTACAGTAAATCACACAGTAAACATCCCCATTTGAATCCATTAAAATCCACTAATATAGGGCGTATATTTTAAAACTGCTTTGACATTTCTGATTGAAGGCTTTAGCATATTGATTTCTGATGTGAGCAGGTCCGTGTTTGTCAATCGTAAAGTAGCACCACACTTTGAATGTCATGGGTTTGCAGTGAGATGGGAATCTGGCCAAGGTCACTGCTTAAAGAGGTGAAGAAATACACAGTGCAGGCTGAGTTTTAGGGAAAAGAGCCTCTGAATTATGCAAATGGCTTGATGAGCTGGGAGCTGCTGCCATATGACCTAGCTCTGAAGGACAGCTATTTACGGTACATGGGTCAACACGTTAGCTTTAACAAGTGTACCGTATGTAGGAGGAAGGCCTTTTTTTGTCTTTTGTTTTTAAAGCTGTGTAGAATGAAGAAGTCAGAGGGATTTCACTTTGTTTTAAAGAAGCAGTAGTATCTTTCTGCCATCTGTTTTGAAAGAGAGCAACTTATATACACATGTCATTCAGTGGAGCGTGCTGGCAGCAGCAACAATTTCTGCTGATGGGGGAACTTCAGCGAGAAGATTCATAACAAAAGTCTTTATTGTATAGAAACACACCGTTCTGCTTGGGACCCAGATTCCAAATGCTTTTAAAGACTGTGACTAAACCATCATTTGTGCCTGAGATGAACGACATCTGAGTACAGAAACAGCCTGGACTAGGTTACCCTGCCAGGCCGTTCCTGTACAATACAATAGTGTAATAGTGGAAGGTCCGTCTGGTTTTACAACCTGCAAATGCATTGAGACCTATAAGATGTGATAAACTAAGCAAGTCATGCTGATATGCTCTCTTGCCTATTCTGATATTATTATGAGGATTTCTGTTTTGTTTTTCTTCTTGTTAAGGTGAAGCTCTGACCTGAGTATGAAAGAAAGATTTTCTTTGTTATACAGCTGTTAATGTTTAATAGGTATTAATCCATTCACCTTGCTCTGTTTCTGAAACTGCTGTGCAGCTATGCTCAGTCAATCAGCTGTAGTTTCCTACTCCTGAGAGGCTGAATCTGGGGGAGATGTTGGGCAATGTCTTTTTTGTAGCGTATCTAAATCAGAGGAATGTTGTAGCATAACTGTGAATACCATGTGGCCTTTAAAAAGGCACAGTAATTGCATGTTACATATTCATGACTGCAGGTAAGTGTGATCTGGAAGGCAGGTTTGAAGAAGTTTGGCATTTGGGCGGCAGCTTCAAAAAGAAGAAAATCTGAAAGTTAATTGGAGAAAATGACAGTTCCCAGTCTACCGATGTGCCTTCAAACAGCATTCGAGCTAAATACTCATTATGATTGCACATATGCATGTCCACAGATTCTCTTGTTATGTTATTTTAGTGTAGACTCTGCAGTCATTACAAACTATGATTATTCATTTATTCAGCCCCAGAAACTTTGGCAAAACAATGAGTGGAGGATAGACGACTTCATCCCGAAGAGTTTCGATGTAAGCATAGCTAAAATCAATTGAAAAATCACAACGGCAGAAGTGGATGACCAGTGCTGCAGCAGTACAACCCGAATCACGCTTTTCTGTAATGCCTTGCAGTTCAGATTGAGCCCGTTTGTTCTAGCTGACTGGCTTTTTCTTTGGAAGTGTGAAGCTCAGCATTTTCAGAGCAGTGTGAAATAAGGAATGTAGAAAAAGGACTTGGAGCAGTGAGGTGGCTAATTGAAAAATGCCATTGGAGCTGTGCTTTCTAACAAAGAAACTGGCAGGTTTTTATGAGTAAGGCACTTCAGAGTTGAGTTTTGATCTTGAATTTTGAATGAGTCACATTTATTTTTTAATAGCAGCATTCTGATAAAAAGGAAAAAACCTCCTGTGGTTACCATAATGTCTAAGTGTCCGTGACTGTCTTTCAAACAGCAAATATAGAGAAAGCAAGAATAGACTGTTAGGTCCAGGAGAATCCAAGTGTGTTATTCTAGTGTATCTCTGTCTTCCAAGTGAGATGTCTTGAACTCAGCAGCCACGCGAATGCTGAGGGTCTTTAGTCTTATCTTTGTTTCACTTGGACAGTTGAAATATGTTTTCTGTGGCCTCTGTATGGTCTTTCCCCAGGTCTTATTGACGGTGCCGTGCAGGTCATTGATGATTTGTTGAATCCAAGAGAGACAACTGCAGTCACAAAACGTAATGATGCTTTAAAGCAAAACAATTCTATAAGCTACAGCTCAGAGGAGAGATGTTATCGTTCATTCAATAGCTTATCTTCCCTTGTGAGCTATCTTGGGTGTTTTGCATTGCCTTGCAAAATTCTTTTTTTTTTTCCTGAAAGACCTTTGTCCATTCTATAAAAGCATTTTGCATTTGACCTCAGCTGATAGCCCTTGCTTCTGAGAGAGCTCCACTGAGCTGAAGGGAGGGGGATCAGTAGGATGGAAGTAAAAGCCTGCTAATACTGTGGCTTCTTCTGTTCTCTGTCACATATTATGCAGAGTGAAATATAACACATCTGACTGTTTGATTTGCTAATTTCAGTCTTGGAGCACAGCTGGTAGGCAGGTGGACTGTTAAGAGGCAAGACAAAGATCTAAGATCCACGATCATCTGAACTTCCAAGCAAAAAAAAAAAAAAAAAAAAAAAATTTTATGCTGCTTGAACACCAAATGCTGTTGGAAGGAAGGGGAGAAATTTGGAATCGGAACTTTCTTGCTTTTGGATCTCTCTAACATGGTGCATTAGTATGCATGCTTCTTGCATAAACAGAAGGTGATTTTTCGTGCGTGATTCTTCCCAAACATATGAATCAAGAGTCTCTGAAGCAACATCTGGAGAAGTCCCAAGAGAGAAAACTGTGATTTCTCTGAACACAAAGATCTGTTCATTCACGAGATTCTGGTATTCAGACAGAAAACAGCACAGTTCTCTCATTTTCATTTAATGTGATTTGTAGCTAGTGCAACGTTTAACTTTCAGTTTTGCCTTTTCTTCCAACAACATTATGCAGCACCACAGTTGCTTATTGGTGCTTATAGATTGACCTTTTGGGGACATTTTTACCCTGGTCGTGCCTGCTGTCATCATTCAGCTAAAGTAGATGTTCTCAGTGCTTCCAGCAGTCAGTCTTTCAGTCTCGGCTGTGTAAGCATGCCTATGGTAGGTGAGTTAAATAGCATACAGACTTCAACTTGTGCAGTTGCAATCCTAATGAAAATCTTCAGGCTGACTCCATTGGCGGGTTCAGGATAATGGTCAGAGACAAGCATTGGAAGGGGGAAGCAGGGAAGAGCGAGGAGTTCTGCTTTATCTCATCCGTATGTGGACAAAGTCAAATTTTAAGAGTGTCATCAGCATTGAACTGTAACTTTGAAGCACAAGTAGTATGAACTGGAAAGGGCTGTGAGAGCAGCTTCTCAAGGACAACCAGTGATAGCATTTCTTTGATAGGTGACTTTTGAGCTGGGTTCAAGATGGGTGGTAAAAGTTCTTCTGTTTTGTCCCTGCATTTAAAAAAGCATTCCTGTCCCACCCTGCACAGCCTGTTTATTACGTGGCGGTTACACGGGCATTTCTGACTTGATTTCCTTGTGGTGACATCTCTCAGGTTGGAGCAGGTCGCTTGGGAAGAGGCTTGGCTGGTGGGGGGGGTGCACTGAGACTGTTTACACTGAAAACTTCACGCTGCTGAACAGCCTCTTCTGAATGCCATAAAATGTACACAATTTCAGTGTGAGCAGGGAAATACTGATATTGCTGTTTGGCAGAGTGTGGAAATGCGGCCACGAGAGTTAGATCTCAGAGGGAAGGTGTGAATGAAAAAATAGCACAATTTTTTCTCCTTTTCTTTGCAGACTAGAGATAAGCTAATGCTTGCGTGTGCATATGCAGTGTCCAAGGTCTGCAGCGTGTCAGGCGTAGGGTGCCAGATTGTCTTTCTTTCTACCAGAACATTTATCCTTTAATTTGGGAAACGTGGTGGGAATTGATAGCATCTTGTTTCTGAGACAGACTTTCTGATGATCTCACTGGTTCTATCACGTCTCCGTGTGAGACACTAACTCCTGGCCCCCACTGCGGTGGCGAAGTTGGCAGTAACACAGAGCTCGGAGTTGCTCTCGGGGCAGAAGCTGTGCAAGGCACCCTTGGCACCCAAGCTGGGAGTTGCCAGCCCTTTTGTTATGCAATTAAACCATACCATAAACTCTTCAGTTCAGGGAGGGGAGGAGAAGGATTCCTACTCATTGCCTTTTTCCTTGTCTAATTTAACATTTCTAATGTCACCCTGGAATCCTTTGGTCATGTTCCAGAGTCCTTGTGTGAACTAGTGCCATTTAGATGCCTTTTAATGAGGTTGAAAGAGATTGAGGAACTGGGGACTTTTTTAAAGGGTATTTGCCTGCCATTCCTTCACAGTCCTGTGATAGTTTCCAAAATCTGTTTCATCTTGTCAGTGGTATCTATTTGCTGTTTGAGGAGGAGCCTCAGAGAGATGCATGGCTTCCAAAATGTCCAATAAATACTGGACAGGTTGTTGATATTTTTAATTTACTGCATTTTGGATATGTTGGGCAGGGATTCTCTTACAGATGAGTGCAGGCAGAGCTGTTTCACCAGAAATCCAGAACTACAACCTGCTGCGTTTTGGTTCTTGAATTGCTCTACAGGCTTTCAATTCGTTGCAGCGTAATACTGTTCTTCAAACAAATCACACACAAACCCGTATGCCTTCTCTGCAGTCAGTTAACTCCTTTGTAACAGTTGAGAGAGCACTGCAGCAACAAATCTGGGTCACACACCCTACAAAGGACAAACGACTACAGATGACAAGAGCTTATGTGCTCTCTGTTGCTGAAGAAGAGACTAAAATTAGCTTCCGACTCTTATTCGAATTAAAAATTACCCAAGGGGAAAAGAACTAATTCTCAAAAAGACAACTGTTACGTCTTAAGCCCACACAGTCTCAACCATGTATTACTCCAACTAAAGAATAGAAATGCAAAAATAAAAAGGCGGTAACCAAACTTTCTGGGAGAAAGGGGATTTCGTTTTCCCTAGTGTATCTCAGAAAGGAAATACGAATGAGGTTATTGGGGACCCCAGACAACTGTTCCTCTGCCACCCTCCATACGGTGCTGCGGCAGCATCTCTTCACTCTACTGTCTCCAAAATGTCACAGTTTTTAGTTGTGGAGTAGTGCCATGTACACATTCGATCAAAAGAAACCTTAACTAAATGAGTCTTACAAGACCAATGAATGAATTGGCTGCTAGCACAACTTTGTGCAGGATCAGCATTTTCCACAAGCATTTATAAAAAGACGTAGCAGAACCAAAGAGTATGAATACTGCTAAGTCACTGCCTGATGCCAAATGCTGTCAAGAACACACAAATTTGTTAATATAGCTTTAGATTAAGAAAACAAATCATACTCCCAGATTAAGGAACACCCTCTATTTAAGGCGTAATCTCTTATTTTGCAGCACTGTGCTTATAAATCCTTTGCAGATTTGGAGATCACCTTCTCCAGCAGAGCAGATGTAGTGATTTTTTTATATCACTGAATACTAAAGGTTTTTCTCTAATGTTAAATAAAATGTTTTCCTAAGCAACAAGGACTATGTGGAGGTGAAGGCAGATCACATTATATAGCAATAAAGCCTTACATATGGTATAAGAACAAAATGTAACTAAAAAAAATATTGTTACAAGTAACTTTGCACAAAGATGAATTCCTTTATCCCAGAAAACATTAAACAGCTCTGCCTGCACTCTTCCTTGAGAGAGTCCCTGCCTAACATAGCCTAAATGCAGTAAATTAAAAATACTCAATAACCTGTCCAGTATTTATTGGACAATTTGGAAGCCATGCATCTCTCTGAGGCTTCTCCTCAAGCAGAAAGAGGTTTTGTTGCCAAAGTGAACTCTACCATGACGTGGTGGTAGCTGAAAAAGACCCGGAGGTGAAGATGGCATGGCTGGGAGTTTTGCAGCCTCGGTTTCCTCCCCAGCGGGTGAGACCCCGTGCCGTGATCTCCGTGCCTTGCAGCACTGCCTCTCTGAATGGGGAGCGAGGTCTGCAAAGAACGATCGCCTGTTCCATAATCTCCTTTTCCATGGGGTCCTCTCCGTTCTGGAGATAGATGGCTTCTTTTCAGCACTCTCTGCTTGGATTTTGCATAGCTGTCTGGTTTGTCTCAGACAATTACTGTCCTTGGTGGAGCTGCTTTAGCCACAATTCTGGTGTAGACAAGTCACTGAAACTTGAATGACCCAGTTACATAGTCTTTCTCCAAATAATGTCCGCTAATTATGGCCTGCGGGCATCTAGATCCTCAGTCACAGTGATAGAAATGTTAATGGGAAAAACATCATTGGTAAACAGAAAAAGAGATGTGTGAAGTCCTTGGAGCCTGGCATTCTCAAACAAAATCTGCCTTGTTCTGGGGGACAGATTGGGGTCCGGTGTAAAGACAGAAGGATAGTTGGGGAAGATGGCACCTGTGGTTTTGTTTCTGCTTTAAAATGTTTAGAAGTTTTTTTTCTTGCTTTATTCTTCATTTTAAAAATGCTTTTGTTTAGCCTATTTAGCTTCCAACATCGGATGCCAGGGATCTATAGAAAAACCTAGACTAATTTAGCAGAGAAGGTCATGTTTGGCTTGAAGGTCCCCTTTTTAGGTGTCTCTGGTGACAGGCTTTCCATTCAGCTCGATAGCATCTCTGAATGCGGGTACTGTAACACCGGTTTGAATGCTGCAAGTGAGAAGTGTGAAAAATTCAGGGGATGTTCTAGGCGCCACTAGACAGAACTATATTGATTTAGGAGGAAATCCCAAGGAGGAAATAGTTCTTGTCAACTGATTACTTGAAGTTATGGTTATGCTACTCTTGCAGACGTCTATAAATTAAACTGCCAACAGTTGGCATCTGCCACTGTCATAGTGCTATAGGTCATCCTTCCCGTAGAATTTAGTCTGATGCTGGAGTCACTTACCTGCCATGCATATAGTGAGGGAGCATTTGGGAGTCAGGAGGAAGGCGGGTTGTGCTTGGGAGACGTGTACGTAGCCCCAGCATGGAGAGGAGACTGGGGATGTAGCGTGGGACAGCGGGAAGCAGTGCCCAGCGCCCTGGCAAGCAGATATTGAGGGACCGCAGTACAGGAGTAAGAGTCCCAGGCAAAAAGGGGTGTCCATGAACGATATTGTGACCTGAATTACCACGTGCTGAATGTTTTCATGTGCTGGTAGTTCTTTCCATACTGAAATTCTGGAATTCCTTGAATTCTGTCTCCAAGTTGCCCTCTTTCGTCCCTCGATTTGTGTGGAGATATTATCTACTAAAACAGGGAGGAGGTCATGTTGATTTGGGGGAGATTTTCCTACCTCATAGCTTGCCAACAATGCAGCATCTGAGAAGTTTAAATTGGAATTAGCTGACATTTTCCTACTCTCTCAGGAATTCAGGAGTCTTTGAAGAACAGCCCATCTATGTGGGCTGAAGGTAGTGAGCTTGAGGGATAATTGATTCTGTCTGGAAACCTCTATGCTGATCCCTAAAACCAGGAGGGAAGGTTTGACATTGCCTACTGTCAGTGGGGACTTTTTTTTTTTCTGTCTTTCTTTTGCTGGATAGTTTCAGCTCGGAGTAACTGAAGATGGATTGAAGTATAATACCTAATCAGGAAGATGTGAAAAGATTTATTTTTCTTTACTTTACAGAAAAGGCCACAGATGGCTCTCTGCAGAGTGAAGACTGGACACTTAACATGGAGATCTGTGACATTATCAACGAGACAGAAGAAGGGTATGTGCTATTTCAGCACTTTGAAAGGTTCATGAACACAATCTTCATCTGGTCATACTCAGCATGTGAGGAGGTGCAGTGAGTCTGGGGGCAGATGCTCATAGTTTGAAT
Organism: Gavia stellata; assembly: GCF_030936135.1. Classification (NCBI taxonomy): domain Eukaryota; kingdom Metazoa; phylum Chordata; class Aves; order Gaviiformes; family Gaviidae; genus Gavia; species Gavia stellata. The sequence continues at coordinate 3,606,688 of NC_082611.1, forward strand.
GCAGTTTGCATATGAGTTGCTTAGTTTTCCTGCTCCTTAGACATTTCTGAAAACTACTGTATGATGCAGCACTTTCTGTGGTCAGTCTCTGGTTGGGAGGGCTGGCATGAAAAATGTATTGCTGGAAAGGGTACTGAGTTTGTACTTCTGGGGTTCTTGTTTTCAGCAGGTGTATCTCTTTGCAGTGCTGCAGTGCTATTAATTTCAGGCATTTGAATAGAGAGCTTCTCTGATACATCTCCTTCAGCATCAGAAAAGCTGTGCTGCTTGCAGTTTGCAGGAGAACTGATCACTGGTCTTACGCCCTGAGCCTTTTTCTGAGTGGCTGTCAATCTTTCCTGCTTGATCAACATCCTGCCTTTTTGGAGGCCTTGGGCATTGCTCTGGTCTTGACTTCTGTGATATCTTGTCTCCTCACATAATTCTGCATGACCCTAGTTTGGTTGTAGTCAACTAATCTGAAGTTAACACACATGCTTATATCCAGCTGGAAATGGTAAAGGGTTCCTTTTCCCACAGTGTATGGCATGTGAAAAGCGTGTCTGAGCTGTCTTTTAAAAATGGTGTGTTTCTCCTTCAGTCCAAAGGATGCCATTCGAGCACTGAAGAAGAGGCTGAATGGAAACAAAAATTACAGAGAGGTCATGCTGGCGCTGACGGTGAGTGGGGGCAGGCTGGAATGCCTCAAAAGGGCAGAACCCTTTTCTTTCATCATTTTCCTTTTCCTGGCACTCTCTTGAATGTACATGCTATTTGCTTTAACAGCCACTGCTTTGCCCTTTTCTTCTCTCCAATTGCCTCCTCACTTCCTTGGAGAGGGTTGCTGGAAGCTTTGCATAGCGTTTTTCTGACTCAATTGATTTCTGCTTTTTTCTGGGCTCTTATTCATCCCAAGTACTGACTGGGGAAAGTTAAAGTAGCCCAAATGGGTCTGTGTACCCTTTGGAGCTTTCCCGTCTACTTTCATCTCCCTGTGTCCTACTGTTTCTCCACTCCAAGACAACTGCTGTGGGCATATCTGCAAGTGAGGATGATGAACTTGCCGTATTTTCAGCTTCATAAGTAGCTGATGCACAATTTCCCTTGTGAATGGATCTCTGTAGGAGACTCGAATTAATTTATACTGATCTAATTTCACTCAATAAAGTGTAAATTATATTCTGTGCATTTAGGCAGCACTGCTAAGGTGTGAGATAATTTGCCAGTGACCTTTCCTACTGATGACTTTAGTTAGGGGTTTCCTGGGTAATGCGGCACTCCTGAACATGCGGTGCTGGGCAGGCTCTGTGCCGCAGCAGTCTGAGGAATGAGCAGCAGTAACTAGATCGAGTTATATTGCTGTGGGTAGGTGATCTGTATGATTCTTTCACACAGCTCTTGTTGCATCTCCCTGACGAAGCGTGACTGTACTTTCTGTCTTCTTGCCATTTCCTATCCTGGATTGTCATTTTGACAGATTACCAAAGACCAAACCATGAGATTATCCATTGTGCAGGAAAGAGCGAAATTCATCAGGAACAAGTCCATGTCATCAAGGCTGATGAAAGTAGCTGAAGTAGGAGAGTAATTACAGACTGCTCAGACACAGAGTCGCGGTGGTTATTAGGCATGGCTGTAAGGAGAAGTGACGCATTGGATTTATCTCCATGCTAATCATGTTCTTCAGAGAAAAATCAACAGCTGTTCTTCCATGGCAGTTGAATGGCAAGTGGAAGGTGCCTCTAGCTAGGTTGCAGGGGGAAAATGTGTCAAAGTATAACCTGTCAGAGCATTCACAAGGGAGTGTTTTGAATGAGTGAAGATCATTCACCTGAATTCCCAGCTCTGAAGCATGGCTTATAGCTCAGAGCAAGCGGGTCCAGCTGTGTTCCAGGTACATAGAAAATGGTGGAGTGCCACAGCACGATAATATCTCACTGTGACAGGATGTCCTCTGTCTTACCTGCTCTTGATGTAATGCTGTGTACTTAGCTGTTCAGCTGTGCAGGTTGAAAAGTTCTGCTTTGTAGAGGAAGAAACTTCGTATTTCTTTACCTTGAAAACAGGCAAAGATGGATCATAAAAGTGCCCAGTATGTTAATGGTGGGTGAGGTACCTCGAAATGTGTGTGTAGAGAAGGAAGCTTTTTGGTAAAATCAGGGACAAAAAGGAGAATTAAGAGTATAAGTGTAATTTCTCCTCTGTTTTCTCTCCCTCCCATCAAAAATTTTAAAATAAAAAAAAGGCGCAAAACCAGAAACCAACCACATAGGTGCTGTGTGTGTGATCAAGCTTTGCTCCAACAATGAATGTTTTTTTATGTGTGCGTAGGTGTTGGAGACCTGTGTGAAGAACTGTGGCCATCGCTTTCATGTCTTAGTGGCAAACCGTGACTTCATAGATGGTGTGCTGGTGAAAATCATCTCGCCCAAGAATAATCCCCCCACTATTGTACAGGATAAAGTACTAGCGCTGATTCAGGTACACAGCTTGTCTCTGCTTCCATATGTTGCTGCCTGAAATAAGGACTGTCTGCTTCAGTGCTACGCATCGCTAAACATGCTGTCATCATTAAAAATGTGGCAAGTTTTTTATATGTAAAAGCAAACAATATACCCAGATTGGCAGGGAAGGGCAGGCATGCACACGCATAGATATTTTATCCAGGGAGAAATGTCTGGATTGTAGTTAGAGAGGTACCACTCTAAAACAAGAGGACTAAATAAAAGATAAATGGATGACTTTGCAATTTAACAGTCAAATCGAGAAGCTGGAGACCTGCTTCTGTGATGGGCTTGTCATCTGAGACCAGGAAATTTTAGAGGATCATGCTTTTGCTGTCAGTTGCAGAACACTTACCTTTCTGTGTCTGTTTCCTTGACCGTAAAATGGATCTGTTTCCCTCCATTAGAAAGCATTCTGAATTCCTTTTAAAGATGGTTATAGAAAAGTAAATTACCATATAGGAGTTAAAATGTTTTTGGTGTCTTTTCTCTGGTTATTGTGCAGTAAAAGTGCAGTCAGATCCTTGCCTGCAGTGGGGAAATTCAGACATAGGCCTGTCTGCCACTTCTCCTTCTGTGCAGCATAACAATAAACAGCCATGTTAATTCCACAAACCATTAGCAACACATGAGGAAACATTGGTGCCTGCCTGGAGAAAATCTGACAATTATGGGAAGCTTTATCACTAAGCTCCTACAGGCTATTGCATACACCAGAGACTAAAAGACACTGCGTATTTAAAATGATATAAACCTGCTGCAGTGTTTCTTGTGGGAAGGTATTTACAAATGCGCAGCGTAGTTTTCCAGATATACTTCTGATTTTTGCGGCAAAGCATGCAGTTGAATTTCTGCTGGTTTATTTGTTCTTTGGATACACAGATAGGACAGCGTTAGAGCATGACAATGTAAATAAGTGATTTCCGAACAGGAAATAGGCTGGGTGGGGAAATTAACTGGGTATTACATTGGGGTCTGTGGGGTCCCTTTATTTCTGGTCTGTGATCTCAAGGCTTTCTAAAAAAATTGTGCAAAATTAATGAAATTATTAAAAGCAATTCTTGTGCATCTGACCTGAGCCCTTGGGTGTCTGCCTACTTTGGTGGGAGAGCTGATACACGCGATGACCAGGAGATGAGGTTAAATGCTGTCCCATAAAGAAAAACTGTTCATGTTTCTGTACTGTCTGCTCTGCTGCAGTGTTTTAGAGGGTGTTGGTTATGCTGGGTCCTGGATTTAAGTGAATTCCCAGTCATTATTGCAAGTAAGATGGAAGTGTTTGTAACATAACCAAAACGCCGCAGCCGTTGCCTCAGTGTATTAAACAGAACTTTATTTGAGTAGGCTTAGTGCCGTAGGCTAAAAGCCTTTTGGTATAAAAAGCCTGAGAATTATGAAAGGTGCCTGTGTGTGGGTTCTGTTAGTGTCTCTTTAGCTGGAGGTGGTAGGGGACTTTTTTTTCCAGATTGCCTGACAAGTCTGGAAAAGTGATTGCAGTCACTCATCTCAGCTGCCCTGTTGACACGCACACCCAAAATATCCCATCCGTCATGGCCGCTTTGCTCAGCTTAGACTTTGCTCTTTAGAGCTCCCTGCAGTTGGAGTTAACTCCGTTCCAGGGGGCTGATCTTTTCTCAGCTCTGCTCCACTAACATTACATTTATCCCCTTCTGTAGGCTTTTTACAATTTGGTATCAGGGAATTAATAAGAACAGAAATGAGAGGATTAATAGCAATTGGAAGCATGGAACAAAGCTGTACAAACAGCATATGTCTTCAGCCATACAGATCTTGTATTCCTGGGCCTTTCCATAGCAAGGGTAGATAAAGCTGCCATCCAATTTCTCATCTAGAGACTTGACTGTTTTGAGATGTTGGGCATCGTGTCCCACTTTCTCAACCTATTTCCCAGTGTACATGAATTAGCATGTATTACATATGGCTTATCCTTCCTTCTTCACCTTGCTAAAGGCCTTGGAAATATTCCTTATTGCTGTGTCTCTGGTAAGAGCTTGCATATCACCTCAGAGTTCATACCACCTTGCTGCCCAGTACCCTGAGCACTGTCATCAAAGTTGAAGCATGTGGAAACTTTTAGTGGCGTGGCAAATTCTTTTGAGGGTACACGTGTTAAAAAGTGTCCAACACTGGAAAAGTTGTCTTGTGATGGTCACTGATTTAGGGGCCAGATTTGCAATGGTATTTAATTAACCTGTTTGAGTACACTGAGGTGCCAAGTGGGATTTATACAGCAGCATCCTTAAGTATCTACCTTTGATAGTCTAGCCCAAAGTCTAAGAAGATCCAAATTCAGTCTCACCTCTGTCATACGCTTGTTTGGACAACGAGCAAGTCTCCTAAGCTCTGTGTGTAGCTCCTTATCCATAAAGTAGAGCTAATATTACTTTTGCCTAGTTGAATTGTAAGCTGTCTAGGACGGGGTTTGTCTTACGATGTGTGTAGACAGCACTTAGGACAATAGTGTCCAGTCCTGCTTGTGACCTCTGGGAGACATGCTGATATAGATAATGCTGCCAGCTCAGGCAGAAGAAGAATACAAATGAAAGTGTCTCCCTTCTGCAGGGAAGAGAGTTGCAGAAGAGAGAATAAATTAAAAAGGTAGAGTGCAAATGAAGTGAGGTCGCTGTCATTAGTGCCTACAACAAAATCTCTAGGAAGCCAGTGAAAGAGAGGATGCATTAGTACATCCTCCTGGGCAAACAAACCGCATTAAAAGTTGGGGGTAGCAACGCAGCATACTTTTGCCTGTAAGTTTCTTTTGAGTGATTATTAAATAGAGCATCCCTTGCCTAACATTTTTCACTCTTACTTGCAAATAGAGTTGAAGTGGGGAGCACCATTATGTAGAAGCATCATTCAGACGACTTCCTCTGTAAATTGAAAATGCAGAGAAAGTGCAAGGCTAGAGTTACTTGTACAGTCAATATCTCCATCTGAATTAGGGATGGTTTGGAAGGTCAGTTCCAAGGAAACAGAATGGCCCTTCGCAGTTGGAGATCTTTTCTCTGGCTCAAATAGGGCTGTTTGGACTTGTACTGCATCAGAACAGTTGATGCAGTTAATTTACTCTTAACAAAGCTGAGAAGCAAACCCAGAATTGTTAGCTTGCAACTGATAATGGATTGTCTCCTGGGCACATTGTGTAGGAAATGCTCTTTCTTAGAATTGAACAGAATAGGAATGTAAGTTAAATATTAATATTAGGTCTTATCTTGTTTTGCTATCTTTGATTTCTTTCCCTCAAATATAAAAAGTGGTTAAAACAGATTTTAAAGTAAGAATAGTCAAAGAACTAGCATAAAAGTGGTAACTAAATGAATTAAGTTCAGAGCCCACACACACGTCTCGCAGTAGTTCTGGATCCAGCACACTGATACTCTGCCTCACATATGTGAGGGTTTGGGGAATGCTTCATTTTTAATGGAGTCATAACATTTCAATTTTTCCTTCCCTTAAATTTTTAATACCTGGCTAATTTCCAGCAAAAGCGCAAAGGGGTAGAGGCTTTCAAGGTATTATGCTCCTAGCAGCTTCATGAGTACAGGAGGTTGGCTAGCGAAGAGAAGCACTTAGTACTCCCACTGAAGGAAAAGCTCCAATGTGAATTGAAGCCTTTTTAGACACCAGAGAATTCATGTGGGGGAGATACTATGAGTGTTCTGGCTGTGGGAAATTCTCCCTTTAAACTTGTTCTTTCTGACACACCAGGGTGTCTAAGTGCTGGATATGTTCTGTAAGAACCCAGGCTTCATTCGTTCTGCTGCTCATGGGACTGCATGTTTCACAATATAAGAACCTCAGAAACTACCTTTTTTGTTCAAGTTCGGTCCAAATAAAATACTGAAGAAAAACTGACAGCTGTGATTTTTCACTGGCCGCAAATGAGGGTGTTTCACAAAGTAAATTGTGATTGCTTAAGTTATGTATGACTTTATGAATTTTGCTTAGATAAATTTCATCTTTCACACAGACTTTTTTTGGTGGGTCATTGGCCATAGAATATACAGGAAAAGATCAGCATGCAATCAGTGCTAAGTAGAGGAGATTGGAAGAGGCTTTCATTTGCATTTACAGATTTTGGTGATGTCAGGGGCTAGACATAGCTACTGTGCGCAGGGTTCCTGTCTATTTTATATTTGAATAAAATGTGTACGTGACTGTTTTAATAATATTTGCAGGATCTTTTTGACCAGATCTAATGATTACAGCTTCCCTTTGAACCTGAAATACATGAAAGGTTTTGTAGTCAGTATCTAATGTCAGGGTGGAGCTGGAACTTCATTTGGAAGCTTTATGGATAATCCCTCATGTTTTCCAGGCTTGGGCTGATGCCTTTCGAAGTAGCCCTGATTTAACTGGAGTTGTGCATATTTATGAAGAACTCAAGAGGAAAGGCATAGAGTTTCCCATGGCAGATCTTGATGCTCTGTCTCCAATACACACGCCACAGAGGGTAAGCTGCAGCATTGCAATTCCAGGGGTATTTTCCCAGGATGTCTAAATAGTTGGGTAACTACTCTTCGTTCCCCTCCTGTTTGTCTGAATTTGGCCCATTTTCTCACTCCTGGAAGGACTTTTTAAAGGGCATAAAGGAGAAGCATAATGCAACTGCATTTGACAGGCTGATAAGCTAGTGGTATGTCCTCTCTTGAGTCAAACATCAATCTGAGAAGAGAAAAGAGTTTGGAGGAGGCTTGTATACTTGTCTTGTACCACAAAACCACCAGACAAATGCAACTAATTTGTTCAGAGAGAGTCCAGCAGGATATATGATTGAGGTTTACTTCTTTTTCCCAAAAGCATGGTGGTTTCTGTTGGCGATAACCCTGAACCAAGGCATGCCTGTCTTTCAAAGGTGTACAGAGTCTGAATGTCTCACTGATCCCATGGTAACGTGAGATCTTGACACCTTTGAAAAGTTAGGTCTGGAAGGTTGACAGAACTGCTTCTAGGAAGTAACTTAATGTTCACAGGTGTTCTGATTATTCACTCTGAAAACTTAAGTTAATGAATCTTTGAAGTGGTAAATGCAAGTGATCGAGGACTGAAAGATTACAATTCTTGTGTCAAGATTAATTAAATCCAGTATCTATGTGTCATATCTTTTTTTTTTTTTTTTTTTTTTTTAAGCCTGCAACTTAATTCCTAGTTTAAAGTAATTTATAGTTATTTATCTTTGGCTCATGTTTTTATTTTGCTTCTCACTTTTCCTGTAAAGGTAAGTTGACTTAAATGCATGTGGGTTGGGTCAAAAGATATGGGCATGAATTTTTATTGCAGCTGTCCGCTCATGGGCTGGCCTGCCAGTCTGTTCTCATAACTACGCTGACCTTTTCCACAAGGTGCAATTATGTTCTATATTTGAACGTATTTGGCCTGAGGTTGCTGACAAAGCAAGTGCTGTCACAATTCAGCTTTTGAATTCCTGTCTTTCTGATGTGGCAGAGTGTTCCTGAAGTTGATCCTGCAGCAAATATGCACAATTCACAGTCTCAGCAAAGGGTGAGCACCAGTTCTTATTCTTCGTCTTCTCCAACGGCGTATTCTGCTCCTCAGGCCCCAGCTCTGAATGTGACTGGTCCCATCACTGCTAATTCTGAACAGGTATTGGGATGACGATTCTTTTGAGTGAGACTCTTTCAGCAGATCAAATTAGAAACCAATTTGCAGAGGAACTTTCCATTTAACTCTTTTGATTTTGATTGCCTCCTAGGTCTGGTTCTACTTAGTAATCTTTCCTCCTATTACAGTGTAAAATCTAGGCTTTAGATTTGTATGTATGGCTTCCTAATAGCAGCAGTTATGAAACCTCACAATCTGATACACCAGTCCACTCAGCAGTTGTGCAGTAGGTTAGTTATTCTCATTAGCTCCCCTCCTTTAAAGGCACAGAATGTCTTGCAGATGCAGGAAGTCTTTCTAACAGGGAGTTAAGTCTGCATCCGTAAGACCCTTGCAAATGCCCTAATATAGGATCTTCCTTTCTCTGTGCAAAAATATTAACCTCAGAGCCAAAGATCCTGCTCAAAAGTTGTACATCTTTCCCCGCACTTGAGTGAGCCACGCAAGGTGTACTGCAGCTGAGGTCTGTTTTTAGCTGCTGTTTTCAATTGCTTCCCTTCCATGCAAGCGTAGCACATCTGGATTTGTGATGATAGTGAGTGATTCTATAAAATTCTTTCCTTTTTCTGTTGCTTTTCTAAAATTCTCTTCTGGGTAAACTTTTATCTTTACCTTTTTTTCCCCTGCTAGAGCATCTGGAGCCTCAGATATCAAGTCAGACAGAACCAGAGGTATCACAAAGTCAGTTCTTGAAAATGATCTGCTTAAACCAAAAGATTATGCAGTATTTTGCTGTCTTTTTACCCCAATTTAGATTGCCCGGCTGCGCAGTGAACTGGATATTGTTCGTGGGAATACAAAAGTGATGTCTGAAATGCTGACAGAAATGGTACCTGGACAAGAGGATTCCTCAGACCTTGAGTTACTCCAGGTAACAGTTTCTTAGCAAATATGATCCTGATACTTTCTGTACTTGGGTTTTTCTTGGGGGGGGTGGTTTTTGTTGTAGTTCACTTCACTGCCTTGGTTTGTTTGTTTTACAAAATTAATGTGGACTGCGCTTGACCCTGGTTAGTCTCATCACTCGATGTTCTTCATTTGTTAAAGCTTCCAGTGACAAGGATTTCCTAACTTCCCTTGAAACTTTTTCCAGTGCTTTCTTCTCCATGTAGCTAGAAGTTTTTCCCAATGTTGAATCCTTTACCACAAAGCGGCTTAAAATTGTGATAGGCTCTGTAAGCCCTGAGCATTTCTGCTTCTTTTACACGGTCCATCATCACTCATACAGTGGCAAAACGCTCCTGGTCACTATGCAAGAAGAAAACACCCCATGTTTCCAGCTGGGCTAAATATTGCCAAGGGTCTGTCACTCAAAATCTTATATATGAACTAACTGTTTTCCCAGAAGATGTGCTGTAGCTTCTTCTGAAGGTAGTGGCTTAAGGCAGGCACTCAGGAGAAGTTTCATGCTGTCTGGAGGGTTAGACTGGGTAATCTGAAGGGGTTTCTTTGCTGGCAAGTCTCAATCCAGTGTAGCATTTATTATCTCAAAAGAGACAAGAGTTATAGTTGAGCTCATGTCTCAGGCTTCACACCTGTTTCCCCAGGCCAGTGGTAGCGGGGTGCCCTTTTGCCTGAGGAAAGTAATACAGTACCACATGCAACACAGATGAGGAATACTGTGATCTAGCATTCCAGATGCTGCCCTTAATATGGTATTTGCCTTTCCATAGCTTCAGTAATAGGCTTCTGTTTTGATCTTCCAGCAGGGAGGATGGGCTCCCACAGCAGTACATTTGGAGGAAGGCATGGAATTGCTCTCTGTGATACATCAGAGTTTGAAATCCATCCAAAAACTGGTCTCTCTCATGCAGCGGTATTGTGTGTTTGTCTCAGAGCCATCATGGCAGCTGATGAGAGGCTTTGCTATAAAGAGCCTTTCAGTTACTGCCCATTTGGGTCAGACTGCTCAAAACAAAAGAAGCTTCCAGGAAACCAGGACAGACCAAAACAGCGTAGAACAGTTTACTTACATTCAGAAACAACTACTAACATCTTGACAGCATAACCTTACAGCATAGCTTTAAGGTGAAAGAACTTGATCATAAAATGGAGTGACAGCAGCGATTCTTTTTTCCAACTGGTTCCCTTCTTTGACAGATGCATCCTAAATCTGAATCACAGAGCTGGGGAGAACCCATTTTTGATCACAAAGGATGGTTAGTCTTTTGAAAGCTGTGAGCTGGGTGCTGCATGCAAGGACTCCTTGCTTTGAGGTTTATATAGCCCTCCTCCTTAAATAATTCCTGACATTTTCTCCAACAATCAAATGTAAACAGCTTGCTAGAGAGCCAGCTCTGAGCAGAATAGATAGGTACTGTCAGTCCTCTTGGAAAGGCAGCAAACAAACCTCTGAAATGTCACAATCTGCTTCTAAAGTGATGGGATCAAAACTGACATTGGAGAACACATTCCTCAAGCTGTTAAGGCAGCTGGATTGCACTAGGTGAAATTTATCCAGAGCTTAGGATGTCAGACCAAGCAAGGAAAACAAACACATTTTTGCTTTCATCCCGAAGGTTGTGTACCAACAAGTCATCCTTGTTTAGTGCTGAATTTTTGCTGTGAAGTGGAGCTGGGGGGGGGGTGGAAGATGACAGAGGGACATGCTTTAGTTGAAATGTCAGTGCTTATTGAAGTAAAACCGTGGGCCTAATCGCTGGCGCCATGCCATATGTCACGTTTCTTCTTGTAGTTCCTCCTCAACATACCAATTTTGACCTTTGGTCTTGAGGCCTTTCAGGAGTAAAGAATTCTGCTAAGTAATTGGCGGTGGAAGAGATGTCCTGGAAGCATGAGAACTCCTGGTTTAGGCAAACTCAAACCTAGATTTCTTGGCATAAGAGACTTCTAAAATAAATGCCTTTACTCTATGTTTTTAAAAATTTTCTTCTGAAACTCCCCACTGCCTTTTTGCAGTTTCTTGTCTGTGGACTCGTTCAGTTGAAGGGAACGTTTCTGCGTATATTATATATGTAAATATATATGTTTCTTCTGTATACTGAAGTGTATGTGGAGTACTCATCTTTTCATGCTCCTGCTCCTTCTTTTGTGTTCACATTCATATTCTCAGTAGTCGGTACATTCTGTGTCCCCAACCCATCTCTTCTTGTTGTGTAGCACACACTTAGCTACTTGTGGTAGCCCTGATGAACTTTTTTCCCCTGCTTGTTCCACCACGTGCATCTTTTAGTTTTTAAGAATGATATTGCCAAAAAGAGCAGATTGAATTTTCCTTGAAAGCTCTCTTCTGGAAGCTGTTGTATTAACATGTTTTATTCTTAAAACAGATCACTAAAATACAGATATTTATTTTCTGAAGTGCTCAGAGCTAAAGAAGAATCGGGATGTTGAATTGTAAATAGGCTCTCAAGGTTTTATGCCATCGTCTCTTGAAGGGCATGTTTGATTAGATGTGCTTTTGGGTGACATTTAATCATGCAAAGATAGACTTGTCTTAGAGTTTCTCAGCTGGGGGATATGTTTGGCTGTGAACAGAGCTCATCTAAATCTACTTATTGCTAGCTGCTTATCAGAATGTGTGTGCACAATGCATTCCTCCTAGGAACTGAACCGAACCTGTAGAGCTATGCAGCAGAGAATTGTGGAGCTTATCTCACGAGTGTCCAATGAAGAAGTCACAGAGGAACTGCTGCATGTGAATGATGATTTAAATAACGTCTTCCTCAGATACGAAAGGTGGGGCACCTTTTCCATCAACTATTTACATTTGTTCTGTATTTTCACTTAAGTGTGAAATAGGTCCGTTGACAAGAGTTGGCCATCTGGACCAATGGTCCAACATAACAAAATGCAGAGAACCAAAGCACAGAAAGCATTTAGAAAGTCTTTTTATGGTCTTTTACGGTAACATTCCTGTTTCTGTTGTTTCCTTTAAGACTATGATTTTTTTTTTTTTTCTTTTTGTCCTAGACATTGAATTTTTGTGGGGCATATCTGTAAAATGCAGGGCAACCTTGTGCTGAAGTAGCAGAGACTTAAGTCTGCAAGTCCCTATTGCACGGTGCTGTACAGATGTAGGGACTTGGGACCGAAATAGTGCAGCCACAGTCACTAGTTCCACTTGCTAGCCTGGGCTCTGCACAAATTCTTGTGCTGCGTCCTGGCTTAGGGAGGCTCCCGTGAGCTCTCTCCGTCTTCTGATCTCTGAGCTTTCTAGTTCCAGTACTGGTGCAAGGGGAGCTGCCTGAGGTGGGCGTGACCTTCATGCACGTAAGGGTTTTGTTTTTAAGTAACACTTAAAATCTTGAGAAAAGCCTGTCTTGTGCAGAGCTGAGGTTTTGAAGAGTTGGTCTGCGGGAATCATCCCCAGGGGCGGAACGTGGGTCATAGGACTTTCGACATGTTAGACAAAGGCACTGTCAGCCACATCTGCTGCAGTAGGTGACACGTGATGCAGCAGTCTTGGGAAAGTTTAATCTTCCCCTTAATGACAGGCCTGGGGAGTGAGGCACTAAAGAGTACCCTTTGTTCCTTGCTCTTAGCACAGGGCTTTGTTTCTCAAGCCTTTAAAAATAAATTAGACTCTAGATCTGTGAATCTGTGCTGTCACAGCAAAGGCTCGAAAGAAGACTCAGTGGCCTCGATTTTGTCTTTGATTTAGTCATTCAGAGGAGATTGGGGCAAAGTTTGAAACAAATGTTGGCTTTTTACGTTAAATGGTATGTGTTTCATGCACGAGCATGATTCTACAAGTGGCAGAGTGTAACTGTCACTAAGGCTTAGTCTGGTCACCCTTAATATTTTTTCTATTTTCCCCCATCTGTGACTTTGATGGCGGGGGCTAATGTATTTGTAGTCATTATACACTGAAAGGTGAGCTGAGTGATGTTAGCAAGCTGTTTGTGGTAGAATAGCAGCACTGGTCTGAGCGTTTCAATAAATTCTGGTTCCTCCTCTGCTATTCCAAAAGCTCCACATTCATCATGCTGATTTCTAGTATGGGTACCGAGCTCTGTCAGTGACTCAAGCAGGAGCTCTGGCCTTCACTGTGAAGCTTTGGATGTAAATGAATGTGTGGTTCATAAGCCTTTTGGGTGAGAAATATGAGGTGGGAGGTGTCTTAGGCTTCCAGCGAAGGGAGCTGGATTTCCAGTAATAGTAGACACCCACAGTTTCCTAAAATTGAAATTTGGGCCTGAATTTGTTTTTGCTGCCTTTATGTCTGTATTTTCCTCTGTCACATTAAGAAAACATTTTCGTTTCCTTGAGATTCCCTGTTGTGTTTTGTCCATCTGGGAGAAAACCCACAGGATTATATGAATACTATGGGGTTTTTATTGAAAAGAGAGGTTACATGTGAAACTACTTTTGAATGAGGAAAACCTCCAACCTCAGAGAAATCATGGTGCTTTTCCTGGTAAAGGAGATCGAACTGACCTCAGACAGACCTTGGGAAGAGGTAGTTCCCCCTGCTTTTTTGAGTTCATGAAAGCTTGGGTTTAGGTTTGTGGCCCCAGATGCACAGCCGCTTGGGGAAGGTGTAGAGAAGAGACCAGATCTTGACTAGCCAGACTTCTTCCCCTGAGAATTATGAGGATTTTTATCCAACATCATTACTTTTCCTTCTGGGAAAGTATCAACCTATTTGAACACAGGATCTGACGATCTTTGAGCTGAACCAGAATATTTTATGAAATGAATCTGCTAATCATTGTTTCTCTTGCCATGTTCTGCCTGGGTAGGGCTGTGCTAGCATGCATATGGCTTCTAATTTACATGTATTGCAGCAAGAGGGAGCTGTTAAGTGGGAGTAAGACTTGCTGTGGTGCTCAGCTTATTTAGCTGGGAGCATCAATCTTGCTGCAGTTCCTGCTGTCCCTCAGCTAACAGAATAGTCTATCACGAAGCACTTAATGAAAAAAAAAAACCACCAAAGACAAATCCTGTGGTGTTTTTCAGGCATGTGCGTGCTGCAAGATCAGTCAACTTAATACCCACATTTGCCAAGAATGTAACTTCTGCAACTGTCCTCCCTTTGTTCTGGCTTGGAGTTAAAGCTTTCAGGGTTTCCTCTTGAACCAACGAAAACTAAGTTCAGTGGCAAGCATGTCATGGCTTTGTTATAAACGCGTGTTTTTCATTGTTTATTGGTGGCTTTGATAGACCATGTTGATTTATTGTTTTATTTTCTGAACAGATTTGAACGATACAGATCGGGACGTTCAACACAAAATGCCAGCAATGGAGTAAGTACCTATATCCATTTATTATATCAGCAGCTACACCATACTAGCCATGCTGATATCACTAGCATCAGACTTTTACCTGTCCAGCCCTGTGTCCTGCCTATAGTGGCTCATAGAGGATACCAGGAAAAGAGCGTAAGAATGTGGCAAACCTCAAGTGACAACTTTTAGCTCAGGAAGACACTACACTAAAACATCTCTGTGTTTACAGTCCCTGATGGGAGTTTCTTTCCTCTATTAAACTTTTTTGATTGCTTTTGAGTCCCTGCGGACTTCAGGCATTCACAGTATCCTTAAGCAGCAAGTTCCACAGTTTCACTACAGATTTTTACATTTTTATGTGGGTGTATATATATATTTTAAAATGAATATTTTGTTTATATTTGATCAACTCAATGATTTTTATTTGCTCCACCTAATTCTTCTTCACTGTGTCTTACAATAGCACTGTTCAGGTTAATTTTCTTCATGCCACTCATAATTTTAGGAACCTCTCTCATCTCCTTTTTCAGCAACCCTTTTCCAAGCTGAAGAGTTACAGTTCTAATTATTCTTTCAATGAAAACTATTTTATAGTTGTTTTATAGTGTTCAAGATCTGAGTTCATGACGAATTCATACGTGGCACTATTATATTTTCTATTCTGCTTTCTCCTAACAATTTGCTCTATTTACTTTGCCTGTTTGAGTGCCATTTCTACGGCACTGTGATGCAAACTTCAGCACAGGCTCTTCACTGTAACTTTAGTCACAACAAAGTTTTGCTTCTGAAAACAGTTTATACCTAATGTGGAAAATGGTAGCAAATTCGGTTTGACTTAGATCTGACGTTGGTCTGGTGCTAGAAGAAGTGGAGAACACAGACATGTTAGCTAAGTATGAAGAGATCTAGATGAGCTCCGGGAGAGTTTTCTGCTGTGCTGAGCAGTCAAACGGAGTTTTTTTGGTGGATGACCCTTTTTATTCTGCCCTCATCACCCTAGTATCTAGGAGACAGTCCATTTGGCAGTATGCAAGAGAGATCTTTTTAGGAAGCACCCATTATTTTTTGGTGTTTAATGTTGCACTGCAAGAAGAAATCTCTGCCATGTGTAACTTGCTGTGTTTCTTGTGTCCCCACAGGTACTGAATGAGGTGACAGAAGATAACTTAATAGATTTGGGTCCTGGCTCTCCAGCTGTGGTGAGCCCAATGGTCGGAAACTCAGCACCCCCGTCTTCACTTTCTTCACAGCTTGCAGGGCTTGGTGAGTACCTGATCTAAATAGTGCTGATGAACACGAGGCTGCATGCATGGACTTTTTCAAGCCTGACCAGTCTGTGGGTCTCGAACAGCATGCAGGGGGTGCTAGGCAATCCAGGTGTGGGAGCGTAGGAGCAAGTCTGAGTCCCTGTGACCGACCCGAACACCTAGTACAAGCTCTTATCACAGAGGGCTATTGGGCGTTACGAGGAGCCATTTTCCTCTTTCAGTTGTGGGTCAAGGAGTTTTTGCTCCCTTTGGCTCTCTACTACCTGATTAATGGTGCCATGTAGCCTTCGGAAGGTTTGGGTACATGCTTTACAGGATTAGGAAGGCTTTCCCACTCCCCCACACTGTAACGATCTGTAATTGGGAACTAGCCTGGCACAAAGAGAAGGATTTGTTAACCAAAGGGGAGAGTGAAGGAAAGGATGCAGGTTCTTGTTCATGGTAAAACTTGTACTACTACTTTTATTTCTGCTTAGATATAGCTCTCCATGAAATCCGTCTGGTGAATGTTCTTGATTCCCCTTCTGCAAATGATATTTGAAATCTTTGGATGAAAGGTTTTATGAAACTGTTAGGTGTTTTACATTAAATCAAACCAAAGATTGCTTGATATCATCACTTGATTTGACTGAAGGTCCTGCACCTCTTTCAGCACTGCAGCAATATAATAACACTTGATCTGCCACTATTGATTTCACAGTCAATAGCTGAGAGACAACATTGTGGAGAAGACGAGTATCCATGCGCCAAATTTTGGATCATGGTAGTGAATAGTAAATATCTCGGCATGAGGTTGGCAGCAGGTGCACACCTTCCCAAATACTGGCTTCTCAATGAGGAATACTTACAGTGTGGTGCTTCCAGGAGGAATAAGACAATCTCTACATTTGTCCTTTAAGAAATGCATGATTAGCAGCCTCCAGCCTCTTCTGGACAGAACTGTGCTCAGTGCTGCAACTGTTAACTATATGATATCTGTAGCCATCCTGCATTGTTAATGACTTCCTCTGTAACCTACGCAGTCATGGCAGTGGTGCTTGCATATCGTTTGCTACTTCATTGGTTCTCTTTTTTTGCCTCTGGTTGCAGACTTGGGTACAAACAGCGTCAGTGGCACAGTCAGCTCTCTACAACACTGTAATCCTCGTGATGACTTCGACATGTTTGCACAGACAAGAGGCAGTTCCTTGGCTGAGCAGCGAAAGAAGTATGTTGGAGTTCATCTTTAGTGCTGTTTGAGTCACAGCATTGCTGTTTTCTAAGAGTATAAATCTGAAACTTCTTGACTTCATTCCAGACTAAAAAACTAGTTTTGGTGTGTGTTTTTGTGCTTTTAATCCAATCCCTGTCCTGTTGGTCATTATTAGTATGAGCAAGTGGAGAAGTTCCTGCTGCTGGGCAGAGCAGACCGGCTGAGTAATGTTATTTGACTGTCTTAGTTAATGAGTTCCCTGGAAACGAACTTGGCTTTACTTCTGCAGATGCTTCCTCTCATAAAGCCTTGCCATCCCATCCACCCGACCAGTGCCTGAGATACAGGAGCATAAGGGTCCTTCACCTGAAGGTCATGGATATACTTTGGTGACTGAATTACTGTCATCAAGGGCTTGGAAACAGAATTGCCATCCAGTTAAACTCTCCCTTTGGCCCAGCAGTCAGACTCTTGCAGGCTGTCAAGGCAGTGTAGCTTGCCCAGCTGCCATGCTGTCCCTAATTTGTTTATATGCATAGGGCTTTCATCTCTAGAGCTGCAAATCTGGCACTTTCAAGGGCATTTAACAGGTCCAATTATTTTAATGTAAAATAAATCTATGCAATTATTAAGAAATCCTTTGATCCCTGTCAAGTGAGATTCTGTAAAAGACACACTCAGGTATTTTTCGTTCATACATTATTTCTTGCCTCCTCCTGGTTTCAGATTCTAGAGGATGTAGTGGCTACCAGCGGTCAGAACATCATCAATATCTTGTCTCAAACTAAGGAATGTCGTTAAATAGTTTAGCTCAGACCTTCGCAGATTATCAAAAACTTACCAGCTCTGGAAAACTGGAACCAGCAAATTTATTAGGATCTTTTATTTGGAGTCATCAATATAGCTATTGGTACTGCCTCAGCTGTTGAGAAGATGTGCTCTACTGTAGAGGCATATGTTACCACTGGAGATTTCAGGCTGAGAGCCCTAAAGTATAGTCAGAAAGGAGATGCATTGCAGGGAGATCTAATGGAGGTCCCTCTGTCTGTTGTGCTAAATGAAGCACGAAACTAGTCTTCCCACACTGCACCTCTATCTCCTTCTGCGAGCTAATGGAACAAGGAGCGCACATCAGTCCATGATTTCATAAGGGAGGATTGCTATTATCTTCCTTGGATTGTACGCGGTATAAATGGAGCAGCAGTAAAGATGTGAGTGTGACTTGCCGTGGTGTGTAGGTGAGAGCCTCTGGGTGCTGCGCTCAGAGCTTGGGAGAAGCCAGCATGCTGGAGGGGAGAGTGCTCCTCTTGCTCAGACACGCAGCTCCTCCCAGGGGCTGATTTATGGGCAGGTGTTGGCGTCTTCTTCAGCTCATGGTTCGCCGCTGTGCTCTTAGAAATGATGCTATTGACTCTGTCACCTGACTGCTACATGTCCCTTTTGCATAGCAATTTAAGAAGCTTTTTAAAAATCCAATCTCTGTAAATAGTGCATTTCTTTGTATGCTTCACTGTAGTTGCTTAGTTATGTTTCATCTGTCTCCGAGTCTCCCTCTGCCTCCCCCCGTGCACGCATCAAGGTCAGGCTTCCAAACGTCATCTTCAAAGCTTTGCAAAATGCAATCTGTAATCAGGCCTCTTTTTATAGTCCCCTGCCAGCTCTAGGACACGCTTATGGTGCCTTGTAACCTATTTGCCTACCTTTCAAAATGCCAGTCTTACTCTTTTTGCTTCAACATGCTTACTGAAACTGATGGATGGTCTTTATACGGAGCGCACTCCTCCTCTTGGAATACGCTTAATACACTTGAAGTCTTGTTAAGAAAAAGAATCTGCTTTCTGATTTCCAGGGGAGTAAATCAGAGTAGCAAGTGCATTCTGCATGGATGACTGCTGGACTTCCTTCTAGTTCTGTGGTTTGTTCCTTTCTTTCAGCGTGACGTATGAGGATCCACAGGCTGTCAAAGGACTAGCGTCTGCCCTGGATGTTCGAAAACAGAACACAGGAGGGGTAGGTCGTTGCTCTGCATTTTGTTATCTGAAGCCGTGTGTGGAATCCAAGTTGTAGGCAGCTGCTTTGACCCAGACTTCTCAGTCTGTATTCCAGCGACATGCTAGTACTGGCTATTTTGAAATTGATATCTAGGAGCAAGTACTTGCTCAGTAATGATCTCTAAAGAGTGGCTGCTTAACACACCAGCCTAAAAGACTTCAAAATCATAGTAGGTAAATTCTCCCGTGTTCTTGCAGCTTGCCTGGGGGTCCAGCTCTTTGACTGGAATCACTGCTGAAAAGAATAAGCGTGGAATGTCTTGTGAACACTGGTGTGCATTTGTTTGGTTTGTTTTTGCTTTTGAAAGTTGATGCAGTCTTAATCTACTAGACTTTGCTCTAAGTGCATGGATACACGAGCAAGTTACAGGGCGGGAAATTACGTAGACTTTTAATGCTTCACAAGCTTTGCTGTAACGGCCCTTGCATGCAGTCTGTTCTGTCTGTCCCAGGGCAGGCTCCTGCTATCTTGTGTGGGCAGAAGAGGCCCATGCGCTGTCACCTCACAGCAGCTGATGCTAGAAACGTGTTTGAGAGAGCGAGCTTAGCCAGCTTTGTCTGCATACCTTGGTGAAGGCAGAAGTGAAAAGAGCTTTCAGATCGTCCCTCGACCCCTTTCTACCACCCTGCTTTTTAAAACTGTCCTGCTGTTTTGTACTCAGCTGTGTGTAGGTTTTTAGATGACGGAGCAAGTTCAGAGCCTTTTCCTAGTCTAATTCTGGTCTGTGCTGACCACTAGGGAGCATGGCAGAGCCAGGGTAGCATGCACATGCCTCCCTCCTCGGAGAATTGCCTCCCCATGCCTTGGCTGATCCCGCCCTGGTTCTTTCATAAGTTGAAATGGGAATGCTCAGGGCAGCTGGCATGCCTGGCAGCTTGTACTCTGAGCCAGGGAGAATTTGTGTTTGGAGCCAGCTGGGGTCAGATCACAGCTGCCTGGCTGCCTGGGCCACAGTTCAGTGGTAAGAGGGCTTCAGCGATGATTTCTTATGGAGCACCCTGCAAATCTATCTGCTTGTTCCTGTCCCTGCCCTCCTGCAAAACGGGTAATTTATAACCCAGGTCAGCCCCATGGCCAGTTTCAAGCTCAGCCCCACAAAAACTCATGCCAGCAGTACTGAGGAAAAAGGGGGAAGCGTAGGGAGGCAGAGGCAGAAGTAGATTAGGGGGTGAGGGAGGAATTCCTGAAGCCAGTGTGACAGCCCAAGCCCCCAGTATCACTGAGCTATGTTATTGGCAGGACCCAGGAAAGGATTTGGGATTCTGCTCTTTGTTCCTGGCTTACCAAACGCAAGGGGCTTGCATTTAGCTACTGGTCAAGGGGGCTGTATTCCCCCGGTGGCCCCGGGGTCGTGTCCTTATTTACTAACACTTTTGTTCTCAGCCAGTTCTGCTTGAGGCACCAATGCGACGTGTCATTCACACCCAGCGTAGCTGCTGCTCTGCCTGAAGTGTTGTCAGTTCAAAGGGCTGTGTCTAAGCTAATCTGACGGTCAAAGTTTTTTGGGGCAAACGCTTTATGGGTTGTGGAACTTCGGGCTCTGAGATGTAGAGACTTTCAGCCTCTTTTCAAAGGTCCTGATGACTGTATCATGCAATCAGAATAGCTTGTTTTGAAACGCAGTCTTTCAGTAATTGGTAAACACTACTTTTTGTCAAGTGTTGTGAGGCTTGTGGGTGTCTCTTCTTAAAGGAAATAAAAATTAAACCCTCCTAAGTTACCAGCCCCAGCATGTGTAGGAAAAAACTGGCAGCGCTCAGTAAATGAAAGACACACATTAATTTGGGTAGAGAGCTAATTTAAGAACAGCTCTAGGGAGGAGCCAAAAGCTTCGCAACACATTCTTCACACGCATCTTGTTCCAGCACAGTTGTCCAGTGGTAAAATCCAGCACATCCGACGTTTCTAATGTAGTCATTCTCAGAATGGTCTGTAGAGAGATGACTGGTCACGTGGCATTAGCTGTCTTTTAATATGATTTAGCAGCTGGAAACAAGACGAGCTAAAAATACACTGTTTTCCTAATATTGCTTTTCCATGTTGGGAATTGCTTTTGTTGCCACAGAGTTGTTGCGCGATCACAACTGGAGGAGAGGTGTCCAAGAAACAATTCTCTAGTGTTACACAGATAGTGGATGAAGTTGGAGTGATTTCCCCCTTTTTTTTTTTCTCAGCACAAGTACTGAAATGAGACATAAAAGATTACAGCTGATTCTCCATTATCTCTGTGGTAATGGGGACAGGAGAGGTATCCCACGTATACAGGTATCTGGATGGAGGTACATAAACACACGAGTGGCTCTCTGCTGAGCTAGCCCAGTTCTGGCAGGGCTGGTGGGCTGGAACCGCTGTGCTCTGCAGGTCCCAAGCAAGCCCCCCTCAGGGCTAGAGATGACTCTGCATCCGGGCCCTGGCTCAGGGATGAGGTGCTGAAGGACAAGAAGCCATCCTGAGAGTCTTTGCATTGCTGTGCCATGCAGTCTGCAGCCTGCACAGAGGGAACTGGATGCATCAGCGGTTCTTTTAACCTCTGCCGTTGGTAGAGAGGGGCAGTTTGAAAGACTGCCAGAACACTGCAGCAAACTGCGATTACTTACCCTCCTGCTCAATGCCATCATTAGAGCTGTCGTACTGTTAGAGTTTGAGGCAGACTCTGTCTGCTGAGATCAAGGAGGTAAGTAGGGTATGCTGCAACTCACAGCTTTATAAACAAGGGAAACTCCACAGTGCGTAATACTAGTGTTTCCAGTAAAGTCTGACTGATCTTAGTAGGTTGTATAGCCTACACTTTTCTTTCTTCTAAGAAGATGACAAACATCAGCCTCACTACTAGTCAGTGATTTTTTTTGTTTTAATATCAGCATGGAGGAAGCGCTAAAATTCGGTGAACTGTCTGTGGGAAGTGCAGAGGTCGGGGTGAGGTCTGTCCCTCCACGGACAGAGCTGACAGGCAGCAGAGGGGGATGCAGCTGCTGCCAGAAGCTACCGTAGGCAGCTCTGTGTGTGTGTATGTGTATGTGAAGTTTTTAACTTGCTGCTGTTATATTACTTTATCATGGGTTGTTGCTGTGGTTTCTCTCTTTATGGACCTTTCTGTTCTCAACACAGAGGAGAGGTAAAGGTGGGAACTCAGACATGGAGCCCATAGACAAGTGGCTAATTACACAAGGAATGGTGAGGACTTCACCAGTGAAGCGATTCCTACTGCCCACCCCAGTCCCTTTACCTAGAATAACCAACCTCCATTCACCTCTTGTCCTGCCCTACTGAACCACTTGAAATCAGACAGTACAAGGACTTTATTTCCCACCTACATCACTACCTGGGGCAAAGGGAAAGATTTGCACCAATTTCTGGTTTATACAGCACAAAGGCCTGTAACCAACTGAATCATTTGTAGGACCCCACATCACCTTCAGAAGAGGCCTGGGGATCTGATTAGTTCCTTATACTGTCTTGATTTATTTATGCAGTATCCACTTTTCGAGGGATAAACACAAGTCTCATGGATCTTGTTCATAACGAGGACACTTTCTACGTGTCTTTAAAGCAGCCTCTTCTGGTGGTACTTAACTTCATGGTCTGGAATAAACATACGGAGCTTGCAGGATCATACCTAATTGAACTGAGTAATGTAGGGATAGTTCTGTATGAAAGGAAGGGAATGGGAGAACTGCTACCCAGATTGACATCTTCCACCCCAGTCAGGGAATTACACTGGCATTAGGATTCAGACTCCAAAAGGTACAATAGTGTTTCTGACTTCAAGGATTTAATACCCGTGTCTAGTGATGCCAGTGCTCTTGATAAAATCAAGCTTCTGAAGATCACTGACTCTTTGCACATTTTGACCTTGTTTGAAGTTGTCCTCCATCAACATGCTTGCAGAGAGAAGTGCAAAAGCCTGCTTTAAGTGCAGAAGTCAGAGGTAGGTAAAAAATAGCCTCAGCTATGCCTGAAGGCCAAGTTCTAAGATCAATTTTGTATTTTTGTATGATGTAATCCGTCACTTTAAGTGTTTTGAGATTAGTACCAATAATATGACCTAACTGTACAAAGTCCTTCTGAGACAGTCCTGACTGCAGCTGAGTTCAGAAAGGTGCAGTGCAGAATTCCCTTTGGGCTAGGGTGCGCTTGTAGTGCAGCATGTGGGGCTGTGTGTCAGGAGGCCCATGGAATGGGAATGCTTCAGTCCGGGGAGAGCCTTGAATGTCCCGGATGAAGCCGCGCAGTGCTTAAAAAGAGAAACATTCCAGAGAGTTTAAGGTTGTGAAAATCCAGAGTGTGCAATATTAGAGTGCACCAACTCTGTGAAACACTTTGCATTTATTCTTCTAAATTTAGGGCTAATCCAGATTATTTTTGAGGGCCATCTCGTGAATTTGTCAGAAGTTTGCACGGCTGGTGCAGGCACAGTGATTGGATACGTGCATATATACGGTCGTATCTGCCTGCCTGTGCAAGCACCCAGAAGCGTTCTGTGCCTGCTAGCACACGTGGGTAAGCCCAGCTGTAGGTGCCTATCCTTAGGAGCCAGAATTTCATTTCAGTGCTTGTCAGAGACCCACAGCTTGTAACATGAGAGTGAAAACCCATAAAGTAAGCAGCGCTTGCTTTGCCTCTGATACTGTTGACTGTGGTTCACAGAGGCTCTTGCTGTTCGGTGGCTCTGTTGCAGCCAGAGATGTACTGTGCCACTGTTAGACGTTCATCCATAATGAATAATCCAGTGATTGAGTTAGTTCCTCTTCTTTGCCTTTCCACTGTTTACAAGAGCAGGGAAGCATGAAATTGGCACCCCTGCTGTTCACACCACTCACACCACTGCTTTATTAAAAAAACAAACACAATATTCCTTCATTGGCTTGTGGTTATTCAGTCTGGAAAAAGGATACTGCAGCATTTGTGGAGGCATACGGATTTGGGGAGGGAAGGGGATCTGGCTATCCAGCCAGTCGCTGTTCTTACAAGCCTATCACCTTGTTTGTATGCTAAATATGAGAGAGAAATACCTACGATAAAACTAAACTAATCATTAACTCTGTTTCTCTCTTAACTGGCTCTAGTTCTTAACTGTATTTATTAATACGACTTTGTAGCATTTGCAATACCAGTGGAATAACTAGCATCCCAGGTATGAACTTGATGTGCGCATTCTTTCTTTGGTAACTTTTTGTACTTCTGAGATGAGGGGGGAAAGAGGGGTGAGCTGGCATTGCCATTACCTGTGCCTGTACAACACTGAGACCACTGAGAGGGTAATCTCCACCTGCCAGGGTGGTATTCACATCCCTCGTGACCTGATGTTGTTCTTCCCAAACCGTGATACATTTAAGCTTAAGGTTGAGTTCTTGCCACTCCATTTCTGTGCATCCCGGTTCACCAACACACCTTTGCAGAGGAAGGCTCATTCAGGACTCCGTGTGTACTCTCCCAGTCAATTTGGCAGTGTTGTTTCTGTTTCAGCTTAATCTACAGCTCTGTTCTGCTGGCAAGGCGATGCCAGGACCATGGAGACACAAACCACGCCTTTATCCATTCCAGCTATGCCTACAAAACTAATGTAGACAAAATTGTATCTGCAGAAAATATTCCTGGTTTAAACGTGATTTAGGGATGTTAGCTGAGCTGTCCCGGTACCAGATCTGTTTGCAGTGTAAGGTCTGGGTTTTTGCAAGTTAGGCCACGCAGGTGTCGTACAGGGGTCTGTATCGGCAGCTTTTAGGCGCAGACTTTAGCGTAAGGCCACCACGTTTTAGTGCGGGTAATTCCAGTTCCCTTCTCATGAGTTTGGGTAGCTATTGAGATTTGGATGAATATATTCGTTTGTTTGAATAATCTGTCACCCCACCCACATGCCAAATATCCATGAGAAGCAAGCGTTGCTTAAGCCACCACGTCAGGACAGACATTATTTGGGACAGTGGCAGGGGAAGAATGAAACTGAACCAGAATTCACAGAAAGTGATGCAAACAGCTTTCAGCATTGCATCCTGACCACCAGCAGCACGCCTGGCTGGAGAAGAGATTCCTCTCTGTAGTAAAGATACGTGAGTAAAGATTAAATTAAACCTTCATCGAGATGTTGTTAACTAGCAACAAAGTGGGATGCCACTATGTATGCCTTCAATAGAGAGACAGGATCTAAGATGTGGAAATGGGTAACATGAGACTGTTGGAATACGTCATCTTCTTGGAGACTAAAGTGCTTGAATTGTGGACAAACTGAGAAATAGATGTGTGAAGGTCTCATTTCTTCTGCATGGTGGGACCCCTCTCCCTTTTGAAGGCACACAGGCATCTTCCCTTGTTCTGAAGACCACGTGGATTTCATTACCTGCCCAGCCATGGCATTTTACAGAGCACTCCACAAGGACAATGTGATATCCCACGTGAACGAGGGCTTTCGCTGTCTGGACATGCCTATCAGATCCAGATTGGCTGGTTGTTGTACGGGCACAACAGGCTGTGTTGGAGAACATACTGCACGTGAGCTCTTGCTTCCCCGTCTACGCAATGTGTAAACACAGTTACAAGTAATCAAGTAGCTAATTAAATCCTTACATGTAAAGTTAAACGTGTTCTAATATTGAGGGCAGGCAGCTATTTCAAGATCATAACAGCTTTAAGTTGATGGTAAGACTGTAGTAGTAAGGGGGAGTAGACTGCTAGCGTGCGTCTTAGCACTCTAGTTCTACTGCCATAGGAATGGCAGACCTTTCTTTATTACTGCTAACTAATGGGGGGGAGTGAATAGCAGCTCACCAAGTATTGGTGTCAGCTTTGTTAAACATCTAGAAAGAAGTGGAATTAACTAAGCTACTACAAGACAGTAGTCTAGCAACAATTAGCATGAACCTTGTTAAACATTTTATGAACATTAATGAGCTCACCTAGAGACCTGAATTGTCATTTCATACCTGCTTCTTTTCCAGTGGGATCATTTTTAATAGAAATAAAATGTGATAATAATAACCTTAAACTGTCTTTTTAAGGGTAGAATATTGGATTTTATTACTTCTGAGGAAATGTATTGGCAATACTCTTTGGCTTATGATTGCTAGTGAGAACACCAACACAATCTAACTTAGATAAGTATGAACTTGAATTCCAGGTTCCTGTGGGTTTTGTGGGATTGCATGCTCACTTTTGTTCTCCCAGCCCTCCTTTTCCATTTCCCTTTCAGGGCTGTTGAGATGATCCCATTTGTAGGATTTTCCAAAGACTAAATAAAAAAAGAATTTGAACAATGAGCCCAACTTTTAATTAAAGCCAGTTACTTAAAGTACCCAAAAATATTTTGTGACTTAATTTCCATTTACTTTGAGTATAGACTTTTAAAAAAGAAATCACAATATCATTATAAAAACAGCTCTTGCAGCCAACACTGACTATCTAGGGAGCTGTCTTGCCAAGACTGAGAGCTTCACTAGACCGTGTATGTTTGCATAATCAAAGTATTAACAAGACGGTATCCCGTTCTGGAGCCATTTCCATGTAGTCTGCGGCTGCCACTGCTGTTTGTTCCCAGAAACTGTTGTCTTTTTTTAATGTGTAAACTAGCTAATTTATTTTTACATTGCTTCTGTTGTGTTTTAGGGGATTAGTTTTAACGAAACTCCCCTCCATATTTTTTAGTTTAGGGCTTCTGGAAGGGGGAGCCTTGCCAAATACACAACTGACTGGCAAAAAAGGAACTTCTGTGTGTGGTCAGTTTCAAATGAAATAAAAATGGTACGGTGTAATAGTTAAAATATTTTAAAACTTCCAGTTACTCTTGAGAGTCGTTCCCCCCCCCCCGCCTTTATTCTTGAACAAATTAAACCTGATACATTTAACCCATGTTTTATGGGAAAAATGGGGCTCAGAGTCTGAGGAAAGTGAATTGGAAGTTTGAGCATGGAAGGAGCAATAGATACAAACCCTTGGCTCTTCTCTAAGTGTGCTGGAAGATGGGGGAAGCTTTTGAAAAGGTCAGTGCTGAATAGCAAATGGCTGACATGCTCGAATGTTTATCTTACAGCTCTCTCTGCTTCTTATATGTGACCTGCAAGAAGTGTTCTTGCACTTCTGAGGTTTTTGTTTGTTTGTTATATAAAGTAGGGCTCTCTGAAAGTAGAATTCCTTTTTTCTTTTTTTTTTCTTTTTTTTTTTTTAATCTTACAAAACAGGGCAGCACATACTCCTATACTGCTGAGCTGTTCTTTGAGGACTCTGGCAAACTCAAGAGTCCTGCAATTCTCAAGAATCCATTACTTGCTCGTCATCTGTTGTGTTTTCAGGATAACCAAGATTTGAATTGCTGTTCCTCCTAATACAGGGACTGCAGTACCACCATGCTTTTTAGAATAGCTGCTCTTATTTTATTCAGAAAAAAAAGCCAAAAAACCCCTGCTATTTTCCTCCTTAGGAAGATAAGATTTTCTTATCCTTAAAGAAATGTAAGCACCTTTCTGAGCTGCAAACTAGCCAAGGCTACACCTTCCAAAGCATTACTTACTGTGTGGAGTGTTAAGCAACACAGGAGAGAGACGGCAGTGAAACTTCTGCAGTAGGTTTTAGGTTGCTGTAGGCTGAATAAATTCATTGCTTTGTATCTCTGAAGCCAGTATTTTCCAAGGCTGTTAAACTAACAAGCCAGTTCTACAAGACACAACTTGTCCTCGGGAAGGAACATGTTGGAAGATGTCTACAGAGCCCTCCTCTCGTTAATGGCCCTCCGGGCCAGCTCGCAGCAGCTTCAGCACACTGCAGTAGCGTTGTACGTGCATGATTCAGCTCTCCGTTGCAAACTGAAAAGGCGCAATTATCCTAAATCTGGCCCATTCCAAAGGAAACTGCAGGAACTTATTTTGTGTTTGGAGTCTTCGTGTATTAGCTGAAAGCAAAATGACAACTTGCGCCTCTGACCCTTCTTGGATTTGTCACGTGCACTTTGTCCAGCAGCCTGCAGTCGGAGCCAAGCCGTCTTCCCGGTGCCTCTCTTGGTGAGAGATGCTTTGGACTGAGCCCTGGATTTCCAGTCCTTTGAGACGACTAACCCACCTTAGCAGCTCTCACGTCAAGCAAGGGCTTAACTGACCTCCTCAGAGCAAAGGGCCATGTAATGAGAAGAAAAAAAATCATTGAGGAGCTCTGCTAAACAGCATCAGCTTGTTCTGCTGCCTCTGTAATTCAGTGTCTGTCTGTCTTCCTCCGCTAGAAGTCCCTGAGAAAACAACATCTCCCACCAAATTCATCTGCAGAGCCACAGCTCTTCTTCAGCTCTTCTTCCCATGAAAGGTTTCAGGCAAAGCTATGGACAGCCCCTGACACCTTTTCTTCCTAGGAGAACTCTCCAGCACTGCGAGGTCTCTTGCGTGCCAGCCCCGCTGCTTGGCTGCCATGCTTTGGCCTGGAACCTGCATGCCTGACATCGCTTTCCAAGTGTTTTTCAGGTTGTCCTTACGAAATCTATTGTGGTGTTTTCCTGTTTACTTCTGCAGCCCTCTGTTGTATTTAAGCAGTCTAGTTAAGTCAGGAAATTCTACGCCTAATACACAGTAATTTCCCCTCGCTGACCCAGTTGCCTGTAGCGCTTTGTGAAATAGCTGCTCTTCAGCACTTGGCGTGCTGCGTCCACGCTGCCTGTCGCAATCACACAGCGTAACGTGAGTGGTTTTATCGCAGGAGGAGAGGCAAACCTTCCCTGCCTTTTCGTTAAACCATCCGTGGAGGCCTGATGGGCAGGCTCCGGTGAGCCTTGCTGCAGCACTGCAAGGCATTGTCCGTGCTGGAGCCGGAGCCGAGAGGAGCCCATGCTGTGCTCTCCTCTTCTGCTGCCCCATCCTCCTCCTCACCTTCACCTTTGAGAGTCCGCACTTTGCACTGGCACATGTTGGGTTCTGCTGCCTCCGCTGCAAGAGGGTCACCTTTGGCAGAGGAGCGGGGACGGGGAGCTGGGACCGTTTTGCTTTAAACTGGTGTGCCGAGGCTTGCCAAGGCTCGGTGGTGTGGTGGGAGGAGGATCTGGAAGGAAACATGACTCTGTAGCTTGGGCTCTGACTGCCTCCACCTGCGGAGAAAATCAAATTGTTTTCATAGGAGTGTTGCCTGAGGACTTTGAGCCCCTCGTTTTGCTAACCCTTCACTGTGGCTAATACCCATTTTAAAAAATAAAAGGTGTAAATTTAACATTTCAAAACCTAACTGATATCCAGTATTCTACCCTTAAAAGCTTTTCACGATCAAGATTAGAATCATCAGTCCATCTTGATGGTTTTAATATGTGGTCGAGAAGTTACCCGTCTTATGCTGGCATCCAGTCACGTCATTCCCCATAATCTTTCTCTTGGTTTTTTTTAGCCTTGTTGTTCATAATTTCCTTTCCAAGTGTTTCTTTATTTGAAATGCCATTTATATTTTGTTGCCTTTTTTTTTCCAGCACATCTTACATCTTTGTTTTTGTTTTGTTTTTAATCTTACTTCTGGCATTTTCCATCGCTCTGTGGCCATGATTGTGGATGTGTTTTGGTTTTTGCCTGCCTTGCTGTTCTCTCGCTGCACTCCCTAGATCCCTGTTGCACAGTCCTCTGTCATGGATGACATTGAGGAGTGGCTCAGTACCGACTTGGTGAGACTCTTTATATTTTCATTTTTCACATGGGCAATAGCACTTGTACGGATAAAATTCAATGCGTTGCTGAGTTACTGGTACTTCTTGTAACGAGAGGCAGTGAAACTTCCAAATCATATGGCTTATTTCCCTTTGAGGGCACTACCACAGCAGGAGGAGACAGGGTCGTGTACAGCAATTCAATCCAAACGTTTTTTTCTGAGTTGTTTTATTTTCACTTCTCCATGTTAACATCACAGAATAGCATGTGTTCCAGACATCGTGTGTTTCTGGTCCTCATCCAGGAAAGCATTTAAACATGTGCTGAAGTTTACCTGTGTTCTCCACCGGACCTAAAGCACATGTTTAAGGCTGCATTAGCTTTGACAGGATCTAAGTTCATGCTGACGTCGAGGCATGCTTTTAAGAGATGCTGGATCAGGGCTTAGATTCCTTTCAAATTGAGATGTCTTTGTTAAATTGGCAAGCAATCTTGACATGTTTCATAATAGTAATAATAAAAATTTATAACAGTCTCTCTTCAACGTTTATAACTTTCAGTTTCTCCTAAATGATTATTGTCTGGTAATTATTAAGCAAACAAACAAAAGACAGAACTCAAAGTTGCTTTTCCTTCATTCTGGAGTTTGTTTTGCTGTACCAATACGCACTTGGTTTAAGCAGTGGTACAGCTAGTACGCATTTATTCCGCTCTCTTTTTTTAATGTAAGCATCTGACTCAAATTAACCAAGTGCATTTTGGGGACGGGTGGTGGGTTGCGTTTCAGACTGTTCTTTTAAACACGGTGTTAGTGAACTGAACTGTTTCCTTGTGGTCAGCATACCCCTAAGGATCGTCTCCTTCCGTTACTTCTTATGACTTCAGATACTGTCCACAGA
Source organism: Gavia stellata (assembly GCF_030936135.1). Classification (NCBI taxonomy): domain Eukaryota; kingdom Metazoa; phylum Chordata; class Aves; order Gaviiformes; family Gaviidae; genus Gavia; species Gavia stellata. The sequence continues at coordinate 3,637,011 of NC_082611.1, forward strand.
TAACTCCCTACTCCTTAAGGTCTCCCCCAGCCCCTTGCTATTGCTTGCTCAGCTCCTAGCTGGGAGCTGCGGGGTTCAGACTCCGCTTCCCGGCTCTGGCAGCAGTGCTGCAGGCGTGCTCCGGCACGTCAGCCCTCCGCTCCAGCACCAGAGGAACTAACTGTACTGAAAGGAAGAAAATGCTCTTGCTCTCCAAAGCCACCTGAAGTGCTTAAACCCATTCTGGGTTGCAGTGTTTGAGTTTGGCAGACTGACTGGCTGTCTTTGAAATGTCACTGGTTTTCAGCTGCAGGTAGTTTTTTCAGACCTCGGAACAGGCAGTCATTTTCAAATTTAATTACGAACTGGCCTCATTTTGTTAAAGAAATACACTAAATGTAGCATGTTGACTCTGCTTAAAGAATAAACTTTTGTCTTTGCCGTTTAAATTAATTTAGCAGGAGAGAAGATCTTATGGAGAGATATTGAGGTTGCTGTGTGCATCTGTCATCCCCTAGGTAGTCTTGCCCAAAAAGAGCAAAGCAGAGAAGGGCCGTGTAAATGCCTGAACAAGTCTGGGGATGGCACACGCTGCGGCCCTGACTGTACCAGCTTCCCTTCTCCCAGGTCCCTGACCGTATGTAGGTGCAGCATAGAGATGCCCTCTGAGAAAGTTTGGACTGGATTTCTGGTTTTTACTCTGGGTTCCTGCCCTCCTTTTTTTGTTAATGGTTCATTTCAGTTCTCTGCTTCCCAGCTGAGGAAGTTACAGATTAGGTTAGCTAATCGTTATTTATTCCCTTACCCGTTTTGGGGTACGTTAGAACAAACAGTACCTCTGGACGTGAAGCAGTGGCTGCTGTGTGTACCTTTGGAAACCTCTGTGCAGTAGAAAGCTAGCAGATGCTAGGTGGCATTTAATGCTCAGGCATTAAACACCGTTGTGAGGCCAATCAGTATGTTCCCACTCTCCTGGTGGAGAAGCCAGGGCATGGACAAATACTTTTCTTTTCTCAAAGCAGGTTCAACATGAGGTTTTCAAGTAGTGTTTTCATCCATTTTTAACATCCTGATAGATTGACAAGGATGCCACATCCTTGGATTTCATATAATTTCCTTATTAAAGTGCTGTTGGAAATTCGCATATTGAAATGCACCCAGCTGGCAGAAAGGCACTGACCCCCTGGCATCCCAGCCTTTGTATCTCATGGACAGACGCTAACTGCCCATCAGTATCCTTCATCCAGCCCACCCTAGTCTTGTCTTTGTACAGCATGGACGCCAGGAAAGCTGCTATATTTTTGTATGAAATCTAAAATGAACTCCCACGTGAGGAACGTTGGCCCCAAACTATTTTGCGGCATGTGTCCTTTGTCAGCTAAAAGTGCAGTTTATTTGAAGACACAATGCAAACCGCAATCCTGACTTTTTAAAGGACTGTGTGACAAAAGATGGCATCTTGTACAGTGTTTGCATGACTCACACAGCTCAGTTTTTGACCAGGCCTATTGTCTGAAGTGGAAACAGCGCTGGACTGCCATTCAGGTCCAGCGGGGAAAGTTTAGCTATCCACCAGCAATCTTCAGGAGCATCTCTAGTGCCCGTCTTCTTGCTCTGCAGTGCAGTGAAATGTCAGTCACCATTGGCCTCCTGACGTGGGAGCTGTGCGATTTCCCCAGGTCGCCCTGCTCAAATAGTTAGCATGTGGAAACGAGTGGTGGAAACTGTCCAGTTGCATTAAACATGTGTAGAGGATAATAGTGAAGGTGAAGCGCTGCCTGTGCATTCACACACCTTTTTGTTCCAATTGCAGAAAGGAGACGAACTGGAAGAAGGAGTGACCAGTGAAGGTAAGCAGAGATGCCTGTGGCTATGAGCCATTCCCAGGTTAGTGCACAAACTGAATTATCTGCTTTGATCCCTGCTGAGATGCTGACTTCTCCCAGCCTGATGTTCCCCAGCAAATGCTTCTGCACTCGGAAAGGCAGGAGGAGAGCATTTCAGAGCAAAAAGTTAGTATTTATGGTGTGAGGAGCCCTCCCAGCTGTAAGTGCTTTCCTGCCATCTTTCTTGGCTGTGCACTGTGTTTGTGCCAGCAGGAATGCGTCCCCAAGCTGCTCAGCCCTTTGGAATGATGTTTCCCTGCTTCTGTCGCAGCTGATGGTGCAGCGTGGGTTTGATTCCCTCTGCTGCCTGAGCTAGGGTGTCTCAAAGGACGTCTGTACCCTTTCCTGAGGAAGTGAGGCTGTACTAGTATGTGTGCCTGCAAACACAGCCCGATGGGACACCAGACTCTGGAATTTCAGACCCTGCTAACCTCTGTCCCCGGGGCCAAACATAGAGCCCCAGTTCTTACCTGTCTTCCTTCTTTTTTTTGCATTGCAGAGTTTGACAAATTTTTAGAAGAGCGAGCCAAAGCGGCGGAGATGGTTCCCAATCTGCCATCCCCTCCCCTGGAAGCCCCCACCCCTCCGACAAATCCTTCCAGCAGGAAAAAGCAAGAGCGCTCGGAGGATGCCCTCTTTGCACTGTGAAGATCGCTCTTAGCCACCCTCCCACCCCTGTGCTCTGCAGACGAATGCCGCTGTACGGCCACTTCGTCCTCTCACAGTACTTGGCTAACAACAACCCCCTTCCCCCCGATTTCATAGATTGCTTCTCCTTCCCCCCCTCCCCAAACAATCCACCCCTACAAGCTGACTCTTTCTATTTAAGTCCAACACTATTCCTGCCAGACCACGATTCTCCAGCACTCGCTTAATCCCCTCCTTCCTATCCCAGCTGCACAAAACCAGCTCTTGATGCTGAAAACCCCTTTAGAATGCATGAGTACGTCACACTGTGTTGAAACAAAAGCCCGGAGGGGAGAGAGCAGCCTTGCCCTTCAATTTATGTAGGGATCATCCTCTTCTGTAGGCAGGTCCTGCCAAGTAGAGTGCTCTGTCGATCAGCATGTAATTGACTGAGCTGGAATGTTCAGGAGGAGTGTGTCTTTATTTTTAGATAAAATGTTAATGTATTGGCTTTCGTGTCGGATTCGACAGCAAGGAACAACTGTTCCCCTTTCAACATGTGCTTCACAAGTTAAAATCCTTTACTCTCCCACTCACACATCTCCCAGTACCATATGGTGGTCGCTTTTCCCCACTTTGTGCGGCATTTCATATTCTAAATCTCACAGGGTATTTTTTTCCTTGTGTTTTATCTGGGCTTGCTCTAATTTGAAAGCAGTCTGTGGGCCATGTCCAGTAGCTCTGGCAGTCGACAAGAATGAAAAAAACTGAGCTAAATGGATGCTGTAATGTTAGCGCATGAAGCGTTTTGCTCTTTGGGAGAGCATTCTCACATGAGGATTTTTTCTAGTGTGTTTGCCTTTTAAAATAGCTAGGTTATTTTTTCCTTACCTTAGATTCCTTCTTCAGTGGCTGTAGAGTTCTGCATTTGTCTCAGCTGTTGTAAACAACATCCATGCAGATGGATGGGACTTGCTCATGGACTGGGTGTGCACTGAGGTTCCCGGATTCCCTGCCATGCCTGGTAGGATAGACATGCTTGGTCTTGGTGGTAGGTACGAGAAAAAGAGGCAAACCTCACAGAGGCTTGTACGAAAATGCTGAGGGAGATGGTTGCCGTGGAGGGATTAGCCATGCCTGCCTGTGCTGGAGGTGAAACGCCTCATCTCCTTCTAGGTTTGGGCCTCAGAAAGTGTTGGATGATTGTGGCCATGCTATTTGTAAATTTTGGAGTGTCTTTTGATACTTCTGCCCCTTTATTGTCTCCCAGCTCCTACGGGGCTGCAGTCTCCCTCCTGTCTGTGCAAACAAGCATATTCCCTTGCGTGCCAGAGGCATGGCTGAGAGTGCTGCTCTTACTGGAGCTGCCAGAAGGGATTCCAGCATGTGTGCTTGCCTTGCTGGGCTGACAAGCAGAGCTGGAGCAGGCAGCTCCAGCCATCGCTGCATCTCCCAGCATGTTCCTTGGTAGGAAGCCAGTGGCGCAAGATGGCAGGATCAAAGAGAGAGCTGAACGCTGCGTGGCAGGAAGAATCTCCTATCCTGACAGAGAGGCACTTTATCAGATGAACGCCCATGCAGGCAGCGCTCCGCTCAGCAGTGCTCCAGCCCCTCTTCCTCAGGGCACTCCTTGTCTTAGGCAACCAGCCACTTTGTTGTGACGTGGCATGTCTGAGCTTCCTGGGATGCTGATGTGTGTCGAGATCTCTCAGAAGTTGTTCTAGACCAAGAAGCTGTGCTATAAACAGCTGATGTGAAAGTGATAGAAGCTTTTATCTGAGCAGTTATTTCAGCTCGTAACATACTCTCTAGGGTAAGCCATGCTTTGGTAGGTTGTGACACATAAAACCTTTTACCAAACGGCCCGATTGCAGCACCGATGGTCTTTGAGAGCGGTCACGTTAATCTTCGGAGGGAAGCCTTGTTTGGTGCAGGATTCCCAGGCCGTCCCAGGTCAGATGTCACTCTGTGCTGTCCCTGCTCCTTCTCTCCTCTATCCTGCCCTGCCTGCATCCTCTTACAGAATCCCTCTGTATGTAGCTGAGCTCGGGCAAGGCTGCCTTGCCACCCCCCAGCGCTGACTTGGCACCTTGTCTCTGCTCCCTGTCAGCTCTGCGCTCCGCAGAAAGTAGCATGGCTTGCAAGTGGACGAGGAAAATCAGTGTAAGGATGGAGATAGCTTGGGAATCAAGCTGCCTCTTCTCCCTACTTGCTGGCCCTCTCCCCGGTTGAAGCCCTTCTGTGTGGGTCTGCAGAGGGTTTCTCTCCATTTCATTTTCTCTGTGGCTAATGGAAAGTGCCAGGACAGTCTGCCTTGGTTGCATGTATGCGCTGCTGCTCTCACCCACTGCCCTCGCTGTTTAACACAAGGTGAGCCCAGTACTCAGATACTGGCTGCCAGACACCCCACTGCCAGCTCCGGCCAGACCCTGCCTTGCTGCAACACGTCAGCTGTGGCCACCAGCTCCCAGAAACCTGAGGAAACTTCTGTTGTGACGCTGATTTGATTTCAGGCAGTGTCTGGTGATTGCCTGAGCAGTCTTGCCAGCACAGAATGAATTGTTGGTATTCCCGTCAATGCAAAAAGCTCTGTGGGTGTTTTCAGTGTGTATTTTCTCTTCTAAATCCTTGAAACACATTGACCCTGTAAATGGCCACATCAGGTGATTCTAAGCATGTTAATCCAGCTTCCCTGCCAAGCCGGAGGAGATAATCGCATTGCTCAAGCATGGGGACATTGTCAAATGATGCTGAGTGGCAAGGATATCACCAGCGCTGTCACTGAGCCCCCCTGCAGAATCCGCCTGCTGCGGATTTGCTGGCCCTTCTTCCCCCACCCCCAAGCAAAAAGGGGGGGTGGGGGGATGCTGTTAACGCTTCTTCTTTCTGTCATGCTAAACCTGTCCTGGGACTTCCAAGTTGTCGCTTTAGAGAGAAACTGGTCCCTTTCTGGAAGATCTTGCAGCGCTGTCAGTGACTGCTCCCTCCGGCTGGGGAGGAAAAGAGGTGAAACAAGAAGGCTGGGGCTGAGGGGAGATGAGGAGCGTGTATTGGCACAACTCAAGGGACTCTCTTCTGTGCTTGCAACCTCAGGCAGTCCGTGGTCCCTACCGATGCCCCGCGTTATCCGCTGGAAAGCAAGGGCTCTGTTTGCAGAGGTTGGCAGGTGCCGTCGGCACAAATGGTGGCTTTGCTGGAAGTAGGGCAGCACTTGGGAGATGCCTTCCTTGGGAGGTGTGTGCTCAGCCTGGGGCGAATGGTTAAACATCCTTTTGGTGGGACCCTTGATGGCTCTGGTAAAAGCACAGCCCCTGCGGTGAGTTAAATTCGGAGCCCGAACCCACCATACCTGGCTCTCCTGGGCTGAGCACGGGGGCCAGGAAGCACCGAAGGGGACAGAGTGTGTGGCAGAACCGGTGGTTTAGCCCAAACCTTTTTTAACAAATGTAAGAGCTACACTAGAGCTTCCCTAATGTCCTGTATCAGGATCTCTCGTCTTCCCCGTCCTCTTGTGGTCTGCAGAAAACCTGAGCGGTGAAAACTGTTTGAGGGAAAGGGAAGGCGTTTTTCGCTTCAGAAGACCGACCTCTCGATTTATTCTTCCTTCGCTTTCACTCTGAGTGCTTCGCCTGTGCGAGTGGGCAGAGGACTTGCGTGGCTCCGACGCTTGTGAGAAGAGGGACGGAGCTGCAGCCTGATCCGCTTTCCATATGAAATAACATCCCAAGGCTTTCTAGGCATATTAGGAATCACAGCTTGACACTCAATGACACTAAATTATTATTGGGGTCCTTTGTAAGTTCTAATCATACCCTATTCTAGGTTTAAATATTTATTTTGTCAATATATTTTCTTTCCAGTGTGTTTTTTAACCTCTTCTGTTAACCCTTCATGTGCTGAGATGTAAGAAATGAATGGTTTCTATTTAAATATATCCTTTCGGGTTTTTTAATTGTTATGTGTAGATTTCAGCTGCATCTTTGGCAGGTGTAATAGATAACAATGTGCTGTACAGACATTTAGGGTGTTTAGTATGTAGGTAAGGCTCATAGGAGAATTGCTCATAAAAACGTAGCACGGTGTCTCTTAAAGGGAACAGCATAAATGCAGAGAGTGGTCCTTACCAGGACCCTCACGTAGCCTCCAACATACCTTTCCCCTTCCGATTATCACAGCCTCCGTCTCTGAATTGTGCTGATCGAATCAGCTCTGCCATTTCCAGGGCTGTTTTTCCACCTCTAAGCTGAAGAAGGATTTTAGTGGGGGGTTCCGTTCGTTTGACTTTGTTCGGCTCTTTTTTTATGAGATACATTGGCTGTTTCCACTTTTAAATGGAGGACTCTGCAGAGCTGGCTGTGGTGGCGAGATGTTTCCCTCCAGTGGTGGAAGAACAGATCCGGGCGGTGGTTTCAGACCCAGGGCAGGGGCGATGGTCTCCCTCCGTAAGCTACTGCAGGAGCTGGGCCCCCGTTCCGCTGGCACCCCGGCCAACGCAGCCTGTTCCTGTTCCTCTCTATTCAGTGCTCTCCTGCATTCACCCATGAGGACAGGACATGCAAACCAGGAGAGCAAACACAGCAGCATTTTCAACAGTCTTTTTCGTCCGATGAGTTGTCAGGTCTCTTGCTGCTGCTGGGAGTCCTGTGGAGTGGGAACTGCTTGTGCTATCTCCATCCCCAGGCCGGCCTCATCCAGCTCAGTCATTGTTTACCTCCTACATGCTAACCGCAAGGCTTGCGGAGCCTACCCTGGAAAAAAACAGCTCAGGGCAGTTATTTTTATGGAAATAATGAAGCAGGCAATCGGTGAGTGGATTTATAGCCTCCTTGGAGGTAACCCTTCAGCTGCTGGGGGCACCCACCCACCCTTGCCCACCAGCAGAGGAGAGGAGGCAGGAATCCCCTTGCCAGGCGCCCAAAGGTGTTGCTGGTGCCCACGCAGCACCTTCCACTCATCCCTCCCAAACTGCGCCTGCGTGCTCCGTCCCCAGGCTGCCAGCCCCAGCCTCCCCGCACCGTGCCCCAGGCGCTGGCTCCTCCGTCCAGGAGAGAGGCGAGGTTGCGTTTCACCGAGAGCTGACTGGTTTTTGAGTCGCGCCGAGCTCCGGTGCTGCTTCTCTTTAGCCCATGGCAAACCTCCGCCAAACTTCTCACCCTGCTCTGTGTTTTTATGAGTACGAGCTCCTCATTCTGTACATGTTATTATGAGCTATCGTTAACCCTACAAACGTAACCTGTGTAATAGCTTCTCTGTATATTACAGCTGTAGGCTTTCCAGATAAAAGTGGATAATATTTATTTACTGAAGATATTGGGTATTTTTTTGTTTGGGAATGGGGTAGGGGGAGAAGGGGGACATAACTGTTTAAAGAGATTGACTCTGTAAAGAGAAACAAAATACAGAAAAAGCAAAGAAACCCAACACTAAAATGTTACTGTATTCACGTAGAAAGTGTTTACCTTAAGGACTATACAAGTGTATTAATCTGCCATTGTTTAACTTGCTCCAGAAATCATCTCTACTTTGGTTCCTGCATGTGAGATACTCCAATAAATACACTACTAGTGTGACCTGGAGGATGGTATCTGTCTGTCTCTCAGGTGGTGTCTCGCTCTGCTTCACCGCCCGGCCTGAACACGGTACGAGCGAGCGCGGGAGACACGCACAGCCTGCGGCTGCCGTTGGGTGCCCGTCAGATGTCAAAACACGACGCAGGCTTTTGGGAATCCTCCGTTTCCTCCAAATGGCAGAGGCCCGGGTATTCTCACCGGGAGAAGGGTTGTCCCCAGCAGAAGATGCTCTTTGTGTCTTTACGTGGGTCTTGCTGTGCATGGTGGTGTGTTGCCACTGCTGGTAAATTCGTTCCCCACTCTTTGGCACATCTTTGAGGCTGACATCAGACAGACACACAGGTGACAACCGTGGTGCTTGGTGGGACACCTGCCCACCTTGCAGGGCTTGCCCGATGGTCCTCAGAGGGTGACTTAGGATCACCTGCCTCGGTGACCTAGAAAGTGACGGGTAAGGAGCTGTTGCGCACTGCAATGCAAGTGATGTTCCCAGCCCATGCAACGGGCGACTTTTCTTGACTCATCGGCCAGGAATTTGTTCCAACGTCCTCATTTATGACGGTGGTTTTGATGGGCAGAGGAGAAGGAACAGCAGCCATCTAGGAACCCTGGAGAAGCGACATGGCATTACTTCGGCCAAAACCGAACCAATTTGTCAGAATGGTGCCCTCCATCTTGCACGTGGAGATCAAACCTAATGGCCTGTGGTTTAAAAGCTGCTTTGGGGAAGGGGTGTGTGCACGGAACAGCTTGAAAGATGGGTTTCCCCTCCTTGTAGCTGCAGATTAGCATGCATTAAATCCAGCTCTGCCCCGGCTTGTTTACCGTCGCACTGGTCATGTGCCTGACTCTGTGTCGGATATATTCGGGTAGGTTCGTGGCCTGGCTCTGTTGAGAAAGGTGCAGAGCTACGGCTGCCCTGACAGAGCAGAAATCACACAAAAAGCACTGGGTCATAAATTTCCAGCGCTGGGCAGGAGGAAGGCTGCCGGAGGGGGGTCTGCTGCCTTCCAGGGGGGCTGCACCACACTCCCTTCTGCAGCCCCACAGTTAAAACACATGAGGCAAAGATCCCTCTAACCCCAAATTCTGTCTCCAACTGGGGCCAAAGTGGGTGCAAAGGGAAGAGTGTAAGAGCAGGTCAAGCACGTGGGGACATTTTGCGTGTGTGCCCCCCCAGCCTCCAGCCACTGGTGACACCTGACTCCCCAAGCCCAGCACGGCTTCCCTGGGTTTGTGAACCCCGATGGGCTTTTCGGCTCCAAACCCGCCTGGGCTCCCGCAGAGACCGTGCAAGCTCCCAGCACGGACCGGGGGCTTCCGCAGATCACTGCCCTCCACCGCAGGCTGCAGAGCCCCGGCACAGCATGCTGCAGAGCCCAGTACGGACTGAGCGTCGGACGGGGTACGTGTCACTGCTTTTCAGCGTTGGGCACCGCGTTTGGATCCTGGTGCAAATAGGAAGTGACCGCACGTGCATTTGCCTTTTCCCATTTCACCTTGGGGTAAATAAACCCCGAGCCGGGGCTGCGCGGCACGCTGGAGTGCCGCCGGGCCTGGCTGCGTGTTTACCCAAGCCGTGGCTCAGGAAGGGATAGTTGACAAAGCAGAGTTACAGGCAGTGAAGGAGAGAAGAGGCTTTGAATCTGTTTGCGACACGAATTAATGATTAATGCCGCGCTCTGCCATAGCAAAACAAACCCCGGAGCACGAGGGGTGCCGAGGGCTGGGAGCGGGGCATGTCAGCGAAGCCCTGGGTGGGCAGGGCTGCTTTCCGCGCAGGGTTAAGGTGTGCTGCCAGGCGGCAAACATCCAGAGGCTCCCGTCCGCCTGGGTACAGCGTTTTGGGGGAACCCACCCGGCTGAGCAAGGGGGTAGCAGGATGGGGGCTGCTCCAGGCAGAGCTCCTGGGGCTGCCGCATTTGGGCTCTGCAGCTGAAGCACAGCACGTCCCGCAGCCTGTCGCTGCCGCCAGTGCGGCTCAGGGCGATGCTCCACGCCGCCAGCGAGCCCTACGCAGCCGCCCGAGCCCGCTGTGGCCGCATGAGCCTGCCCGGCCAGCTCGGCGGCCAGAGCCCAACCGTCTTGGGGCCGGTTTGTTTTCTGTCTCATCCCTGCGGTTTCCTCCCAGCCTGCGCTCAGGAAAACGTCTCAGCGACTCCGGAGCAACCACGTGGCCCCGCTGCCATCCCCGCAGGACCGACATGATGTAATCGCGGGCCCTGAGCTGTGATGCAGAATCACTCCACTCCGGGCCGCCGCGCTTATTGGCTGCGTGGCCCTGGTCCTACAGGCGGGGTTTTCCCTACCCCGCAACCAAGCTTACCCCGGGGAGCCCCACCCCGCGTGGCATCCATCGGCCTCCAAACCCACCCCGTCCCACGGAGCTGCCGGCGTGCTTAATTCTTCCCCGTTGCACAGAGGATGCTGCTCGTTTGCTTCGGTCCCCAGGAGCCGGGGAAAGCATCGTGTGTGGGTCTCCGGGGTGCACATCCCCTCCGGCTCAGGGGGAGGCTTGGGGTCGGGGAAGGAGCCCTGCAAAATCCGGCTTTGCCCGCAGCTTGTGCAAAAATAAAGCCGTGTTTATGCGTGTGATTTTCCCCACTCCGTGTCTCACGGGGAAGGCTGTGTCCCAGGTCTCGCGTGGGTTGTTAAAGGCGAGTGACCCTCACGTTCGCACAAGGTTGCCCTAAAGCCTCGCGGGGCCGCGGCACATCCGTCTCCCCGGCCCTGGAAACCTGCCCTCTCCTCCTGCAGCACGGGGACTGCTGCAAGCGCTTTCCTGAAAGCGAAGGGAAACCTCCCGCCGCCACGGAGCCCAGCTTCTCCCCGGTGACCCAAAAGCGTGCGGGAAGTGCACGGCCCCCCTGCGCACCCCATGGCGGGTTGTGGGTCTCTCGAGGGTTTTTCTTTAGTAGCGTTTGCTGTGGACGAGGGATGTCCGAGCGCTGCCAGTGGTCCGTGTCCGGGTGACACTGCCCCAGCCGTTGGCGTGGAGCTGAGCCAGGACTCCCTGGGCTCGTCCCCAGCTCGGGCACAGGTTAACGTCCCCAGCTTGAGGAGGCCGGAGTGGGGGCAAGCGTGCAGAGGGACAGGCAGGGCTGTGCACCCACGGCTCTGCCACCGCCACGTGCATGCACGGGATGCTCTGTGTGGCCCCCGGTGAGCTCTGTGTTGCACCAGGGTGCCCCATTCTGTGCAGGGGATCCCCATATTGCACAGGGGTGCCTGCTGTGCCGCCACGTGGAAGGCGGTGAGGCTGGGGGGAGGTTTTTGCGGTGCAGCCAGGTTTAATTAATTCACAGGTGGCCTCAGACTGTGCTCGGTGGCATAGAAGAGGAGAGGGCAACCGTTCAGAGGGCCGGTGTCGCAGCGCGTTTTCTTTTCCTGAATTATTCCCAGCAGCGAGACAAACCCCGCAGCGCCGCAGGGCATAGCGGCATGGCCTCGCCCTGGCCTGAGACCCCCACGCTGAGACCCACCACCCGTGGGCAGCCACGGGGCTGACCCCAACGGCACCAGTGGTTTTCCTGGTTCCCACAGCTCACGGCACCAGTGGTTTTCCTGGTTCCCACAGCTCACGGCACCCGGGAGGGCGCGTGGGCTCAGCTGGGGCTCGCAGGGTAGCGTGGGCCCTTCGGCATCCCCTGACCGGGGGCCGTGGGACCTTCTCCCACCCTGGGCCGTGCCGTGGTCGGGCAGCGGTGCGGGGACACGCTCCGGACCCCGGAGCTGGGAGGGGGAAGGCAGATAGCCGCAGCCTGCCTCTGCGCGGGGGACCGCGGGAGCCTCGAGAGGTGACGCAGTGGCCCTGGCACATGGCCTCCACGAGGTGCTGGGGGCTACAGCAGCCACGGCCACCACCTTCTGCCCACGCCGGCCCTCCTGCCCGCTGCCACGCGTGCCCCGAGCCGGGCCTGAGTGGTACGTAACGCCCAGCCCCGGCACTCAGAGCCCAGCCCGGGTATTCGGGGCCTGTCCCCGGGGCTCGGTGGCTCCCCGGGGACCGGTGCCCCGCTCAGGGGCTGCAGCTGCTCCGGTCCCGCTGCACCCGCTCCCTGCCCGCTGCCGCCGGGGGTCCCGGCGCGGTGCAGCGGTCCCGGCGCCGACGGGGCGGGGCGGGGAGGCGGTGGCGGGGCGGGACGCGGCGGCGGGTCCGCCTCCATCCCCTCCCTCCCCTGCCCGGTAGCAGGTCTGGGCACGGTTCGCGGGAGCAACTTGGCGGCTCGTCCCCTTCCTCCCTCTCCGCGGGCCAGCGCGGCCATGGCGGGCGCGGGCGGGCGGCCCCGCCGCTCCTAGAGCCGCCGCAGCCCGGGAGCCGCCGCCGCCGCCGGGATGAGCGCCCTCGCCTTCGACGACGCGGCCCTGGAGGGGCTGGCGCCGTCCCTCGGCCTCTCCGGGGCCAGCGACATCGACACGGCCCTGCTCAGCGACATCGACGGTGCGTCCCGACCCGGGCGGCGGCGGCGGAGAGTGGGGCCGGGCTCGGTGCACGGCCGGGACCGGGCTGGGGGCAGAACCGGGGCTCGGTGCACGGCCGGGACCGGGCTGGGGGCAGAACCGGGGCTCGGTGCACGGCCGGGACCGGGCTGGGGGCAGAACCGGGGCTCGGTGCACGGCCGGGACCGGGCTGGGGGCAGAACCGGGGCTCGGTGCACGGCCGGGACCGGGCTGGGGGCAGAACCGGGGCTCGGTGCACGGCCGGGACCGGGCTGGGGGCAGAACCGGGGCTCGGTGCACGGCCGGAGGGCTGGGCTCGGTGCGATACCGGGGCTCGGTGCGATACCGGGGCTCGGTGCATGGCCGGGGCTGGGGAGACCAGGCTCCCTACACGGTCAGGGAACCGGGGACCGGGACGTAAGCGGGGGAGCGGGGTCGGTGCATAACCGGGACTCGGTGCATGGCCGGAGGACCGGGCTCGGTGCACGGCCGGGCTGAAGGGAGCGGGCTCGGTGCATAACCGGGGCTCGGTGCACGGCCGGCGCACCGGGGCACAGCCGGAGGGACCGGGCTCGGTGCCGGGCCCGGCGTGGGGGGGACACGGAGCTGCTGGTGCGCGGAGTCGGTGCAGGGGCGGGTGGATCGGGCTGGCTCCGTTACCGGGGGCCGGTTCATGGCGGGGGGGCTCGGGGAGGAGCAGGGTCCTGGGGGCCGGGGGGAGCAGGACACCGGGACCCCCCCGGGGCTGGAGGTGCCGGTGCCGGGACAGCCCCGACGGGGCCCCCGTTGGCCGCAGCATCGTGTCGCCTGTAGCCCCGCCCCTCCGTGACGTCACCGGCGGGGTTACTCCCGGTCATTCCCTCCAGGACGCCTGGGTTCCCCGAGCCACCCAACCGGCATGGGGGGGGGACACGGGGGGGAGGCTCTACACCGGCCCCGGGGCTGAGCGGAGCATCTCTAGGGCTGGGACCCATCGACACCCACCTCCCCGCCGAGCTGGGGGTCCCTGGGATGGGGATGCTGTCGAGGGGACCCCACTCCCCAAGTGCCAAGGGGACCCTCTCCCCAAGGGGACCCGCTCCCCACCGCCGTGGCACTGGGTGCTGGGTGCAGCGTTGCCATGGCTTTAGCCAAAAATTGGGTTTCCCAGCCCTCGGCCAGCCTCGCGCCCGCCTCGCCGCATGCTCCACCGGCTCTGCCGGTCCGCGCCGGATGGCGCGGACCGGCAGAGCCGGTGGAGCATGCGGCGAGGCGGGCGCGGGGCTGGCCGAACCCTCCGACGCCTGCCCCGCTGCGGGGTCCAGCGGGGTCTCCCCTCCGGGAGCCGGGGTGGAGGTGACATCCCAGGGCTGGAGGCTCATCCCAACGGCATTGGTGGTGGATCAGGGCAAATCCAGGTGCCATCGGCCTCCCCCGGCGAGATTTTGGCATTTGGATGATTGCCGCAGGCAGGAGCGGTGCTCCGGAGCTGTGCCAGTGTCCCCTTGGGTCCCCTGGGATCCGTGCCAGCGCAGACCGGCCGTACGGGGTGAGGGCGTCCCGCCGTAGGGTTTTGCCACGCTCCTTTGCATCGTGGCCATCTGGGTCACCTCGTGCCCCATGGTTCTCCCACGTGGCCTGACACTCCACGGGCCGTGGGTTTGCCACCGGTCCCTGGATGGCCACAGGTTGTCCCGTGTCCCCATGCCCACCCTGGGGTGACTGTGGGATGCGCATCCAGGGATGTGGATACCCTCCTCTCTCCGAGACCTGCCAGGACCCACAGCCACGTGGCTCTGCCCCATGGCCTGAAGCAGTGGGGTGGGGGCAACCGTGGCACTGCTGGGTGCCCTGTCCTGCTGACGGAGTGGGTGGCAGTGGGTGCCACGAGATAGAAATAACTGGTGGGCACTGGGTGGCTGGGAGAGCTGTGCCCACCCCTGGGGCTGGGCAGCAGGAAGGGGGGGCCAGGAGGGAGCACCCCCTCTCTGCACCCCCAAACTTTGCTCTCTTGCCCCTGGACCACGGGGGAGCCTTGGGGGTCTCTGGGGCGGGGGGGGGGTGTTGAGGTTGGGAGCCCCCCTGGAAGGAAACCCACCCGCGCGGAGAGGGGTGCCGAGGGCTGGATGTCTTTGGGGGGGAAACGGGGCTGTGCAAAGACCCCGGTCCTTGCGGGGTGTCTCCTCCGGGCGCTGGGCATCGAGTGAGGAGCGTGGTGTTGGGCTGGCCAGATCCGGGGAGCGATGGGGCGCGGGGCGAAGGGGTTAACGGTGGCTGACCCCAAGTAACCACCGGCGGGTTACGGCAGGGTGCCCGGGAGTAACCCGCTGCCGGGCTCACCTTGGCGTGGACGCGGGGCTGTCTGGGGGCGGCGGGCGCGCGGGCGGCGATTGGCGGAGTCGCATCACCCCATCGCCGGCCTCGCTCCAGGCCTGGCGCGGGCAGCGGCGGGGAGGGCTGGCGGGGAGGAGGCGAGAACATGGCTTTAAAATATCCCGGTGCCTCGTCGTTGCCCGGCACGGGGCTGAGCGGGGGGCCGCAACCTGCTCTTGGGGACCCCCCCACGCCCTCCAGCATGGAGTGCACCTTCGAAGGTACCCCCGCCTCGTCACCCTCCTCTTCCCCACCTGGTGGGGTCACCGCCGTGGCCCCTCTCAGGGTGCTGCACCCCATGGGGGGGCATCCGGGGGCTGCGCACCTGGGTGGGGGCATCCTGAGGGTGTGTGCGTGGGGGGGCGCGCCTGGGGGTACGGCGGTGGGAGCATCTCGGGGTGCTGTGGTGGGAGCATCTCGGGACACATCAGTGGGGGCATTTCGGGACACCCCGATGTGTGGGTGTCGGGGCGATGTGTGGGTGTCGGGGCGTGTGGATGGGGACATCCCGGGGCACCCATGTCCCATGGAGCGGGGCAGACCCCCGAGCCTATTTAACCCCGCGCTTGCCCAGCTGCCCTCCTGGGGGGTGCCGTGGGCAGGCACGCTGTGGCACAGGGGTCCGGCACGTCCCAGGTGTGCCACCCCTCTGTCCCAGCCCGAGCACCCCCTCCTCCTGATGCAGGGCCTGTTTTGGGGGTTGTCGGGGTTTCTGGTATATGATAAATGAACGAGCTGGCACAAGCCTGTCTCTGCCCCCCTCGACCTCAGAAACAGGCTGAGATCCACCCTGCCACCCCCAGACCGGGCTGGAAGCCTCTGACCACTGGTGGCCAGGCCCCGGCACCCCTGTTGCAAGTGCCGTGCCTCAGTTTCCCCACTGGCAGGGTGGCCAGGAGGCTGCGACGAGCAGGGCACAGCAGATTCCTGGGCTTTCGGGGAATTTTGCACCAGGGTTACGGGGATCCCTCCCCAAAGTACTGAGCTGTGGGGTGGGCAGCATGGGGCCAGCCCAGGGACCCCTGGGGCTTTGGGGGCCCCTTGGGAGGTGCGGGACTGGGGCAGCCGCTGACGGCGTGGCGGGGGGGCTGTTTTACAGACATGCTCCAGCTGATCAATACGCCGGACAATGACTTCTCGGGGCTGTTTGACACGCCGTTCAATACCTCTGACAGCGCCGTGCCCCCGGGGCTCCCTCCTGCCCCGGGCACCCTCAGCACCTACCTGGGGCCCAGCAAGCCTCCCCCCGCCGCCCCCACCGGCAGCGTCTACCCGGGGCCCCCCGGGATGGCGGCCTTCACCCCGCAGCCCCCAGCCCCGCTCCTGCCAGCGCCGGCCCCGGGTGTCAAGGAGGAGCCGGTGGCCGTGCCCAGCAGCCAGCCCCAGCCCGGCGTCGTGCTGGCCCCCAGCTTCGTCCCCGCGTCTCCTGGCCCGTTCAGCCCCCAGCCCTTGGTGGGCTACCAGAACCAACACAGCTTCTCCGGTGAGGATTTGGGGGTGCAGGGGGGGTCGGGGCTCCCTGGGTGGGGGTGTGTTGTGGGGGGGCTCTTGCTGGAGGGGGGGGAATGCATCCCTGCGGGATGGGGGTGCCCAGGGTGGGCTGGTGCCGGGGGGGTCCGGTAACGCTGTCCTCTGCTCCATGCCCAGCCGTGCAGCCTGGGGGTGCGGGGCAGGCCCTGCCCAGCCCCCTGCCCGCCGCCCCGCAGCCGGGACAGCCCCTGGCACTGCCCGGCCCCGTGCAGAGCGTGGCACCCCAGCAGCTCCTGGCCCCCGCTGCCCCCGCCACCCAGCCCGTCTCGCCCCAGATCCAGCCGGTGCCGGTAAGCCCAGTGCCAGGGGTGGGGGGTTCCAGTGCCGCCCCCCCCCAGCCCTGCTGACCCCCGCCTGCCCCCCAGGTCCTGCTGCAGCCCCATTTCATCAAGGCTGACTCCCTGCTGCTGACGGCCGTCAAGACAGATGCCGGCAGCGCCAAGACCTCCAGCATCGCCTCCCTGGCCACCAGCGCCAGCGGCTCTGCCGCCTCGCTGCAGGTGCCGGTAGGTCCCGCCGCCGGCGAGCTCCGGGGTAGGGGGATGCTCCGGGACCCCCACCGACACCACCCCATGTCCCTGCAGGCGCTGGTGAGCGGAGGGACCATCCTGGCCACGGTGCCGCTGGTGGTGGACACCGAGAAGCTGCCCATCAACCGGCTGGCGCCCAGCGGGAAGCCGGCGCTGGTGCAGAGCAGGGGGGAGAAGCGCACGGCGCACAACGCCATCGAGAAACGCTACCGCTCCTCCATCAACGACAAGATTGTGGAGCTCAAGGACCTGGTGGTGGGCACCGAGGCCAAGGTGGGAGCCTGGGGGCGGTGGGACCGGGGCTGGGAAAGGGGGGGCTTCGCCTGGCGTTTGGGCTGAGCCGTCCCTGTCTGCCGGCAGCTCAACAAGTCGGCAATCCTGAGGAAGGCGATCGAGTACATCCGCTTCCTGCAGCAGAGCAACCAGAAGCTGAAGCAGGAGAACCTTGCCCTGAAGATGGCCGTGCAGAAGAACCGTGAGTGGAAGGGCAGGTTCCAGGGGGGCTCAGCCTTGACGCCGGGGCTGCCGTACCCCCCCAGCATCCCTCAGCTCGCTCTGCTCCCCACAGACTCCCTGAAGGACCTGGTGGCCTCCTGCAGCGGGGGGGCCAAGGCGGAGGCCCCCATGGAGGTGGTGAAGGCGGAGGTGATGGAGATGCTGACGCCACCGCCCTCAGATATGGGCTCGCCATCCCACAGCAGCCCGCTCTCACTCAGCGGGGGCAGCAGCAACAGCAGCAGCGACTCAGAGCCCGACAGCCCCCTCTGCGACCATGGCAAGGTGGGGGGGGGGGCTGCAGGAAGGATCCCCTCTCTCCGAGTGGGGTGGGGGATCTGCTGCATCACCCCGGGGGTGCCAAGAGCAAAGCCTGCCAGCCTGGTCTTGCTCCCTGAGGCTGCTCCTCCTCGCCTGATTTGGGGCTGGAGGGAGGGGTGTGGGGGCAGTCTGGGGTGCAGTGGGCTGCTGCAGCCGTGCCCCACGCCTGTGCCCCATGCTCTGTGACCCAAAATGTGCTCTGTGCTCCATACCCGTGTCCATACCCATATCCATGTCCTGTACCCCATGTCCTGTACCCCACGACCATGCCTGTGCCCTATATCCCATGCCTATGCCCCATCACTGTGCTCCATGCCCTGTACCCCATGCCTGTGCCCCATCACCATGCCCCATGCCCATGCTCTGGGGCTCACAGCAGCTCTGCCCGCGCAGGTGAAGCAGGAGCGCCCGCCGCCCTCGCCCAGCAGCCAGGGCATGCTGGACCGCTCCCGCATGGCCCTCTGCGCCTTCGTCTTCCTCTGCCTCTCCTTCAACCCCCTGGCCTCCCTCCTCCGGGGCTCCGGTGCCCCGGCCCCTGTGGGGAGCCTGGGCACCGCCGGTCCCGGCAGGAGCATCATGGCTGAGTCTGGCACTGTGGGTAAGCTCTGGCATGGGGTGGAGGCTCTCGGGGTGGAGGCTCTCGGGGTGGAGGCCATGGGAATGGAGATTGTCAGGGCGGTGGTTGTTGGGGTGGGCCATTGGGATGGGCGCCACTGGGATAGGGGCTGTTGGGACGGGTGTGGAGGGAGGCTGTCAGCGTGGGCATGGTGTAAAGGCCATTGGGATGGAGGCTGTTGAGGTGAAGACCTTTGGGGTGCAGGATGTCGGGGTGCGGGAGAGACTACCTGGGTTGAGGCTGTTGGGGTGGAGCCCATCAGGGTAGATAGAGGCTGTTGGGGTGGGCATGGGGTGAAGGCTGTCAGGAGGGGGGTCTTGGGGGATGTCCGAGGTGGGAGACTATTGGGGTGGAGGCTGCTGGGGTGGACACCATTGAGTGGAGGCTGCTGGGGTGGGCGCGGGGTGAAGGCCACCGGGATGGAGACCCTGGGGTGGGCGCAGGGCAGAGGCGGCGGGGTGGCACTGACCCCCTCCCCGTGCAGAGGAGCCGTGGGGGTGGTCGCAGTGGCTGTGGCCCACGCTGGCCTTCTGGGCGCTGAACGCGGCGCTGGTGCTGGGGGCGGTGGTACGGCTCTTCGTCTGCGGGGAGCCTGTCACCCGCCCCCACTCCGAGCCCTCCGTCCTCTTCTGGCGGCACCGCCGGCAGGCAGACCTCGACCTTGACCGGGTAAGCCCCGCCCCCTTGCCACACCCTGCATGATGTCACCTGCCCCACCCACCCTGGCCACACCCCACTTGGCCCCTCCAGCCCTCTGTCCTGGCACCTGCTCTCTGGGTTAGCCCCGCCCATTTCACAGTGCCCTGCCCCCTTCTATTGACATTAGCCCCACCCACCTGGCCCCGCCCTGCCTCTTCCACCTGCACTAGCCCCACCCACCCGCTCTAAGCTTAGCCTGTCTGGCCCCGCCCTGACGCCCCAGCACCACCAGTAGCCCCGCCCACCTGCCCCAGCCCCGCCTCTTCCACCTGGGCTAGCCCCGCCCACCCCACTGAGCTTAGCTAACCTATGGCACCTAGCCCCGCTCCTACACCCCTCCCACTATGTGTAGCCCCGCCCACTCCCCGATTAGCCCCACCCACCCTGTCTCCAGCCCCGCCCTTCGGCCCCACCCTTCGGCCCCGCCCTGACCCTCTCCGGGGGCGCAGGGGGACTTTGCTCAGGGGGCCCAGCACCTGCGGACGGCGCTGGGGGCACTGGGGCGGCCGCTGCCCGCCTCCCACGGGGACCTGGCCTGCAGCCTGCTCTGGAGCCTGCTGCGGCACCTGCTCCAGCGCCTCTGGGTGGGCCGCTGGCTGGCCGCCCGCGCCGGGGGGCTGCGCCCTGACCCCCCACCCCCCGCCCACGTCCGTCAGAGCGCCCGCGACGCCGCCATGGCCTACCACCGCCTGCACCAGCTCCATCTCGCCGGTACGGCCCCGCGCCGCGGGAGGGGCGGGCTGGGGGACGGGACCCCCGCGCCCCACATCCCTCCTGAGCCCCCCTCCCCACAGGGAAGCAGGCCGGGGGGCACCTGCTGGCCATCAACCTGGCGCTGAGCGCCGTCAACCTGGCCGAGTGCGCTGGCGACGCCGTCTCCGTGGCCGCCCTGGCCGAGATCTACGTGGCGGCCGCCCTGCGGGTCAAGGCCAGCCTGCACCGCTGCTTCCACTTCTTGGCTGTGAGTATGGGGCAGCCCGCTCCGCCGTGGGGCGGAGAGGTCATGCGTGTTCCCTGGGACCCGGCGCTGGGTGGCCCACCCTGATCCCCCGCTCTCCCTGCAGCGCCCCTTCCTCTGCAGCGCCCGGCGCGTGGCCCTGTCCCACGGCGGGGCCGTGCCCCCCGCCATGCAGTGGCTCTGCCACCCCTTGGGCCACCGCTTCTTCGTCGACGGGGACTGGGCCGTCAAGGGCGTCCCGAGGGAGACCATCTACAGCTCCGCCGGCAACCCAGGTAATCCTGCCGCTCCCGGCGCCCCCAGCCTCCTGTTTCGGGGGGGAGGCGTACCCCCTCAACGCCCCTCTGTGCCGCAGTGGACCCGCTGGCGCAGGTGACCCAGCTCTTCCGTGAGCACCTCCTGGAGAAGGCGCTGTGCTGCGTGGCCGTGCCCGAGCCCGGCCGCCCCGCTGCCCAGGGAGAGGGGTAAGTGCCGGGGTGGGCACCCCGCTCCCTCCGCCCGGCGTGGGGCCGGCCCCGCTCACAGCCCCTCTCCCGGCAGGCGTTTCTCCGACGCCCTCGAGTACCTCCAGCTGCTCAACGGCTGCTCCGATGCCAGCAGCGCACCTGGCCCCGCGCCCTCCATCAGCTCCGGCTTGGCGGCCGTCACAGGTGAGGCCGGCGTGTCCCCTCCCTGGAGACGCTTCGCTTGGGGGGCCACAGGGCCGGTGGATGCCCCTCTCCCGTGTCCCTCCTGCCCCGCAGGCACCGACCCCGTGTCCAAGTGGTGGGCATCCATCATTGGCACAGTTATTCACTGGCTGCAGGGAGACGAGGAGGGGGCTGAGCGCCTCTACCCGCTGGTGGAGACGATGCCCCGGGCGCTGCAGAGCTCTGAGTGAGTGCCGGGGGCATCGGGGATGGGGGGGGTGGCAACTCATCGCACCCCTCCCCTCCTTTTTGGCTTGGCACAGCCCTTGCTCTCAGCGCTCTCAGCACTGTGGCTCTGCTGCCCCGTGTCCGCTGATGGGGGGCACAGCCCAGCGAGGGGCCTGCAGTGACCCTGTGTCCCCCCCCCGCAGGAAGCCCCTGCCCCGCGCCGCCCTGCACTCCTTCAGGGCCGTCCGGGCCATGCTGGGCAAGCAGGACGGCAGCCAGGCCAGCCTGAACCACTGCGAGAAGGCCAGCGGCTGCCTGCGGGAGAGCCTGGAGCTCGGCAGCCCCCCCAAAGGCACCATCGACAAGGTGAGCTGGGGTGGGGGGCAAAGTGGCTGCCCGCCCTGGGAGGGGGGGGGCAGCACCCAGCCCTCGCGGGAGGTGCCCCCGGCCCTTGCAGGGGTGCATTGTAGTTGCATTGCATGTGTCAGACTGGGAGTGCAATGCCCCTGCCATGCAGCCCGGCGGGGGCCCCGCGCAGCGACGCCTGCCCGCAGGGACCTCTTCGGCTCCCCCACCACCGTCCGTCTGTCCGTCCGGGTGCTCACCCACCCCCCTCACCCCCCCGCCCCCCTCCAGGCGGTCCAGCTCCTGCTGTGCGACCTGCTCCTCGTCACCCGCACCAACCTGTGGCAGCAGCAGATGAGCGTCAGCCAGCAGCGCAGCTGCCTCTACCAGGCGTCCGCCCTCGAGCTCCGCGGCTTCCAGCAGGACCTCAGCAGCCTGCGGCGCCTGGCCCAGACCCTCCGCCCCGCCATGCGCCGGGTGAGCCCCCCGACCCTCCTCCTGGCGCGTCCCCTCCTCCCCTGCGCCCACCCGCGCTCACTGTCCCCAACCTGCCCCAGGTGTTCCTGCACGAAGCCACCGCCAGGCTCATGGCCCGGGCCAGCCCCACGCGCACCCACCAGCTGCTGGACCGCAGCCTGCGGAGGAGAGGGGTGCAGGGCAGCAAAACAGGTGGGACACGGGCTGGGACACCCCGCTCCCCACCCGCCGCACCCCAGCAGCGCTGGGTGATGGGGCGCTGGGGGGATTCCTGCCCGTGCTTTGGTGGTGGCACCTGCTCTGGGGTGGGCGAACGGCCCCGTCACCGTGCCAGAGCACCCGAGGGAGGGTGGGTGGCTTCCGAGGGCACCCTTGGGGCTGACACCCGCTCTCCCCCTCTTGCAGCCGGCGAGCCGGAGAGCCACCCCACGCCGCGGGAGCACGCCGAGGCTCTGCTGCTGGCCTGCTGCTACCTCCCACCCAGCTTCCTCGCGGGGCCGGGCCAGCGCGTGGGCATGCTGGCCGAGGCCGCCCGCACCCTGGAGAAGCTGGGCGACAAACGGACGCTGCACGACTGCCAGCAGATGATCATCAAGCTGGGCAGCGGCACCACCGTCACATCGGGCTAGCTGGGGAGCGGGGGCACGCTGCTAGCCCCGCTGCTAGCCCCCCTCCGGGTCCAGGACGTGGGGAAAGGGGGTGGCGGGGAGGCGCGTGCCTCAGTTTCCCCCGGGACGGGAGCCCCTTCTGCAGGAGGGTGTTAGGGAGCAGGTTTTAAGGGGGGTGGGGGGGGTGGGGAGGGGCAGGGTGGTGCCCTGTGCCACCGGCGGCGGGTGCGGAGGCTCACGGGCGTGGGACAGCCACGGGTGGGGCACCCCGGGTGGGCTCGGCCACCCCATGGCTCTGTCCCTGTCCCCAGCCCGCTTGGGTGACGGGACGTGGGGACCTCTAGTGACACTGTCCCAGTATTGCATGGCACTGGGATACTTGGCCAGCCTGGCCCCAGTGCCACCCAGTACCCCCCAGTGCCCTGGCACAGGGTGGGGGCCCGTCCTCGCCCCCCTCTCCTGGTGTCCCTGCCCGGCCCCCCCTTGGGTCCCGCTGCCGCAGGGGGGTCTCGGGGTGCCTTGGCATTGCCCCATTGCGGGGGGGAGGAGGTTTGGCCCCATGGTGGTGGGTAGGGGCCCTCTCCCCAGCCATGCCCCCGGTAGGCAAGAGGGCCCCCCCCCAGCCTCTCCCTCCCCCCCCACCCCAGCACTGACCATCCCCCCAGTTAGGAGCTGCCACCACCCCCGGGGACAGCCGGGCCTGAGCGCTTTCAGAGAAGGGAGGGCAGGGTGGCACGGGGCTCCCAGGGGGGCTGGTGGGTGCCCCCGTCCCCTTGCTGTGCCCCCCCCTCCTTGTACATAGCCCCCTGCCCTGCCCCCGGCCCCCCCTTGCCTTTTTAAATGGTATTTTCATAGTTGGAGAGTTTTGTACAGACAATTAAAGCTGATTATTTATACCGGTGTGTGCTGGATTGGGGGGGTGGGGACAGACACCGCACTTGGGGGGCACATAGAGACTGGCTGGGGCAAGGGGACACCCCCCCACCCACCTGGGCACCCCCTTCAGCTGGGCATCCCCGGCTGTGGGTCCTCCCCCAGGGGAGGGCTGCACGGGATGGGGGGGGCAGGGATGGGGACACTGGGTGCCAAGGGACCCCAAATACACCCCCCTTACCCCAAGATGTGCCAGGGGTGCTGCCACCCGCCCCCCATACCCAACCCCACCGCAGCGTCCTCTCCAGCCGAGACCCTCGGTGCTGGTGGCACCTGGGGACGAAGGGCCAGCCGGGGGGTGGCACGGCCCCGGGGGACCCCCGGCAGCCCCCCGGGAGAAAGAGAGGCCACGAGCAGGGCGCCACGTACTTCCAAAACAATCGTTGTATCTTTATTGACGCTCTGAATGCAATGACCTGTTTTTTACTCTTAAGGAAAATAAACATCTTTTAGAAACAGCTTGTTACACACAATCTTCAGTGTGAAGCAATATACTAATAAGAACACTAGTCTTAACATTTACAGTCTTCATATATATTATATATATGTATATGTATACATATATATACACTATATAATGAGGCAATATATAATACACACGGTTTACCATTTTACAGTCATATGTACAAGATGTCACTAAAAATAGCCAGATTTCAGGCAACACTGCCAGGGACACTGGGATTTTTTTTCTTTCTTTAAATTAATTATTCGTATTACTCTTTCTCTTTTTTTTTTTTCTCCTTTTTTGTTTTTTTGATGTGTGTTTTTCGCTCCCGTGTCCGAGGCAAGCTGCTGAAACGACAGACATTTTGTGGCCAGCAAACCTTGAGGGTGAGGGCTGGGTGGGACGGAGGGGACGCGACAGCCGGCGGGGACACGGGGCGCTGGCTCTGCGGGGTCGGGGGGGACAACGACAGATGGGGCCAGGGCTGCACCCCACTTTCACAGGATGCTTCGCAGGTCGGGGCAGCTGGCGGCTCTGTTTTTAGGATGAGATTTGGGGTTGATTCACCCTGGGTTGGTTATTTGCTACCTCCACCGGGGTACGGGTGGTGCAAGGCTGGGGTGCGGAGACTGGGGAGTCATGCGGGGCACCCCGTGGGGAGACGGGTGGGGGGGCGATCCCAGTGCTGGGCAGCCCCCCAGCTCCCCTCGAGGTGGCCGGGAAGGGAAACGAAAGCCAAGGGAGCAGAGTGAACCCGGCACCCAGGGCAGCAAGGGGCAAGCCAGGGCCACGCAGAGGGAGGAAGCAAGTGCCTCCTCCTCCTCCAGCAAGGACCCTGCTGCTGCCTGGAAGCCATTTCTGGGCTGCTTGCACCCTCTTGCACCAGGATAAAACCCAGGGGTTCAGCACCCAGAGATATGGGGTTCAGCACCCAGAGCCATGGGGTTTGCACCCAGAGCCATGGGGTTCAGCACCCAGAGCCATGGGGTTTGCACCCAGAGCCATGGGGTTCAGCACCCAGAGCCATGGGGTTTGCACCCAGAGCTATGGGGTCCAGCACCCAGAGCTATGGGGTCCAGCACCCAGAGCTATGGGATTTGCACCCAAAGCCATGGGGTTTGCACCCAGAGCCATGGGGTTCAGCACCCAGAGCCATGGGGTTTGCACCCAGAGCCATGGGGTTCAGCACCCAGAGCCATGGGGTTCAGCACCCAAAGCCATGGGGTTTGCACCCAGAGCCATGGGGTTCAGCACCCAGAGCCATGGGGTTTGCACCCAGAGCTATGGGGTTCAGCACCCAGAGCCATGGGGTTTGCACCCAGAGCTATGGGGTTCAGCACCCAAAGCCATGGGGTTCAGCACCCAGAGCCATGGGGTTTGCACCCAGAGCCATGGGGTTTGCACCCAGAGCCCTGGGGTTTTGGACAAGCGCAGGGAGCAAAGCCCGTCCCCAGCAAGAGGAGCGGCAGAGGAGGTGCTGGCGAGGCCGAGCAGAGGGAGGACGGTGGCTTTTTGGGGTCCCGGAGAGCAGGACCAGGTGTCCCCGGCCCAGCAGCGCCAGCGCCCCGGGGAGCGGGAGGGTGGTGGGTGCAGCGGGCCGGGGTTGGGAGGGGAGGAGCGGGGCTGGGGCAGCCCGGTGGGTGCCCACCAGCCCGGCCAAGCACCCTTCGCCCCGGTGGGGACCCGGCCGCCCGGCACAGGGGCTGGCACCCCGGGACAGGCAGGGTGGGAGCAGACAGGAGGTGGAAGAACGAAACGGAAAAAGCAGAGTGGTGTTTCAAACAGCAGGCCGTTGTTTGTCTTTTTTTTTTTTTTGTCTTTTTTTTTTTTCTCTTTTTTTTTGGTCTTTTTTTGTCTTTTTTTTCCTTTTCTCCGCCGCACGTATATACAGACAGACACCGTGAGGTTTGCTGAAGGCAACATCTCAGATCAGATCAGTGTGAGATATGGAGAGCCGGGACCCGCGGGGGGTCCGGCGGCCCCACAGTAAGACAACATCGCCGGGACCCCCTTGTACACGGCCCCTCCCCCGACCCCCCCCCCCCCTCCCCCCCGTGCAGCGACCCCGGGCCGGGGGATCCCGTTCCGCCTCCCGCACGGCCAAGCCGGGTTTTGCCGGGGCCCGGCGGGGGGGGGGTAAAACCTGGCGCTGGCTCTGCCCGCCCGGAACGGGCTCGGGGAGGGATGGGGACGGGGCGGCAGCGCTGCGCCCACCTGCAGCGGGGGGGGCTCCCGGTACGGCCCGGCCCGGCCCGGCCCCGCTCCGCTCCCGGGGCGCTGCCTCCTCCGCCGGTCCCTCGCTGGCAGCGGGGCGGGTGCCCGCGGGGCGCTACACCGGCTGCCTCTGCGGGGAGAAGGGGGGTGTCAGCGCGGTGGTCCCGCTGCGGGGGGGGGGGGGACACGACACCCTGGGTCCGGTCCCCGGGCTGGCGGGGATGTCCCCATCAGCAGCCCCCCTGCCCACCCGCGAATAATCCCACTCCCACCCGAGACGCAGCGTTTTTAGCCCGGGTTCAATTATCGCCCCCCCCGCCCCATCAGAGCTCAGGGAAGGGGGACAAGACCCCCGCAGCCCGGCTGGGGGTCCCGCCGGCCTGTCCCCTGGGGGGGCTGGTATCCCCCAGGGACGCGATGCCCTGCGCCACGCGGGGCCGAGCGCCCGGGGTGGGTGTGCTGCAGAGTGGGGTGTCCCCGTGGGGACGTGGTCCCAAGGCAGGTCCCCCTACCCCAGGGGCTGCAGAGCACTGGGGGGGGCTTTGGGCTTACCTTATGTTTGGGACATTTCAGAGAGAAGCTCTCTTCGGTTAATAAGCAACCTGCGAGGAGAGGAGAAGGCCGTGTCAGGGGAGTCCCCCCACAGCCTCCGGCCACCGGCCGGACCAGCCGCAGCTTTTGCATGAAGGCTTGGGCTGAGGCCGGCCAAACTCATGACACCAGCCAACAAATGCAGGAGGGGGCATCGCCATCCCGGCTGGCAGGGAGCCCCGAGCCCACCCTGGCCTTGGGTGGGCTGGAGCTTTGCGGAGCGGCCGGTCCCACAGCCAGCTGGGTGGGAGGGTGCCGGGGGGTCCCCACACCCCTGTCCCCGCGGCCGGGCTCACCTGTGTCGACAGCACATGCGTAGTGGTAGGTGTGGGGACACCCCTTCTGGCAGCAGCCCACGGTGGCTCCTGCTTGCTGGCAGCTCGAGCACTTCTGTAAACGCACCCAGGAATTCGGAGAAGGAGAGATTTGGAGAGACAGAGAGACCCCGTCAGAGCTCAGCGCAGGAGCAAAGCACCCCGACGGCCCCGGCTGCGAGGGGAACACGCCGGTGTCCCTGCGCCTCTCCAGCCCCGCACTGCCTCCCCCCCGGCAGCATCCTTCCTCCCGCGCTGGCACACCACGGGCGATGCCGTGCCTCTCGCTCAACTGTTCGCAGCCACGCACGAGGTTTCTACCTGCTGTACCGCTCCCCCGGACGGCACCGAGCCCACAGCCACCCTCCATGGGGCAGGCGGTGTGGAGGCGAAGGGACATGGCCTGGGCCGTGCCACGGCTCGGTGGCAGTGGTGGTGGAGGACCGTGGTGCTCCCCATCTCCTGCCCCATCCCCAGCGGGTGCTGCAGGGATGGCAGCACCCAGCCCCGCGGTGTGGGCAGGGAGAGGGCAGCAGCCTCCAGCCAGCCATGCCGCGAGCACGCACGCCTGGGAATACCGCCAGCCCCAAACCTGGTACCAGGGGGCCTGCTGGAGCCCCCCTTCCTGGCCTCTGCCGGGTGGCTCTCCCCTCCCTCTCCCCAGCACAAAACCCCCGTGTCCCCTTGGCGGTCTCCCAGCAGCGTCCTCTCTATTCTGCTCGCTCAATGTGTCCGTGCTCCTCTCGCTCGGGGAGAGGAGCAGCGTGGGGCTGCCCCCTCCCTCCGGTCCTCCTTCCCCTGCTGCCCATCACCGTGGCATCAGGCCACATCGTGCCCATTTTCACTTCCCATCCTGCCCTCCCCAGGCTGCGTCTGTCCCGCTCTGAGCCACCCCGTGCGACACACGGCGGGGCTGGGGGATGCGACCCGCCGAGCTCAGCAAGCTCATGGTCCCCGGGGTGGGGGGCCTGCCGCCCCCCCAAAGCGTACCCCCCCAAATACGCTTCTGCGCCTGAAAGGGGGGTTTTAGGTGCTCTCAGAGATGTGGCAGCACAAATCTCGCGGGAAGCCAATGGGGTTCATGGCACCTGAACCCCCCGCCTCGCTCTCCCAGGGCGACTTGTTGTACCCAGACACTTGTGGGTCAACCCTATTAATTTTCATCCCGGCCAGCGGCGCAGCCACAGGAACGGCTTCGGCTGAAGGAGACCGGCGGGAGATGCCACCCTGGGGTGCCGTGCCGTGCCATGCCGTGCCAGGCAGGCAGCCGAGCTCTTACCAGGTCGGCAGCCGCCTTGACGGCCTCCTGCAGCCCGTAGAGCTTCCCCGCCACCAGGAAAACCCCAGCGGTCCATACGGCACAGGCCTCGTGCAGCCAGTGCTCCTGCGTGTCGCCCGCCGGCTCCTGCGGCGGGGACTCGGCCTTGTGACATTCGTGCCGCCGGGGCTTTTCGGCCGCCTCCTCGCCCTCTGTCCTCTCGTCACAGCAGTAGCAGCTCTGCAGCCTGCGAAACATGCCCCGCGGGCTGGAGCGTAGCGCGCTCTGCTTAGCCGCCTCGGCGGCACCCTCCGGCCGCGCCGCCTTGCCACCGGCACCGCAGCCGCCCTCCGTCCCTCGGGGCGCCCGCTCGGCCGCAGCGGGCGGGATGGCGTCCTCGCCCGGCCCCTCTGCCCGCGCCTTCTCCTTCAGCCGTGACTTCTTCTTGGGGAGGCAGTCCTCGGGGTAGTAGGGCCCGCAGAGGTCCCCCAGGTCCTTGTAGTTGGCGGGGTTGCGGCACAGGCAGCAGACCAGGCAGGCAGCGCTCAGCGCCTTCGACACCACCGGCCCCATGTGCATGGTGGAGGAGGCGGGTAGAGCCGCCCGCGGTCGCGGCGCCGGTCCGGCCGGTCCCCGTTGCAGCCGGGCCTCCTCTCCGGGCGAGTTGACGACGGTGCAGGCGGTGGTGAACTCGCCGCGCCGCTCCACGCGGACATAAGGGGCGAAGGGGGGGGCCCGGCTATCCGCCCGCAGCCGCTTGCAGGAGATGTACTTCAGCCGGATCTCGGGCTCGGCGGGGTGCAGCAGTGGGGCCTGCTGGGCCTGCCGCCGCCGCTTGCCGCGGCTCTTGCACCGCGCCGGCACCGCCTTGGCCTTGCCGTGGGCCAGACGCTTCCGCTGCCGCTTGGAGTAGCCGTTGTAGTTGGAGTGGTTGGCCCGCGGCTTCGGCCCCCGCGCCGGCCCAGCAGTGGGGCGTCCCTCGGGGGGGCCCTCGCCGCCCCCGGCCTCCTTCTCCTCGCTCTTTGGTTTCTTGCCCTCCCGCGGTGCCTCATCCCCGCCGCCCGGGCCGGCCGCACGCTCCCGGGGCAGCGGTGGCGGTGTGGGGCCCAGGGGCACCTTAGCCATGCCCAGCGCCGCCGCTTTGCCCTTGCGGTTCCTCTTCTTGGGCAGGAGCCCCAGGCCCTTGGACGGCACCGCGGAGCCGGGCTGGGCCCCCGGGGCCGGGGCACAGGCCTCACCCTGGCAGCCGTCAGCGGAGAGCTTCTTCCCGCCGCCCAGCTTCCCCTTCAGTGCTCGGCCGTTGGGGGTTCGGCAGAGCTGCTCGGCCATCGGCGCAGCGGGCGCCTTCTGTGCCGCTGCCGGCTTGGGCAGCCGCGCCTCGCCTGCTGCCGGGGCCACCCCGCCGTGCTTCACCGCCCGCTCCCGCTCGGCCCCCGCCGGGCTCAGGGAGGTGCCGTAGGTAGCTGCCGCCGCCACCGCCACCGTGGCTGCTGGTTTGCAGGCGAACTTCTTCAGGTTGGGCGAGGTGATCTTCTGGACGATGGCCTCCAGCTTGAGGCCGCGGCCCTTGCGGGGAGGCAGCACTTTGGTCTTGGTAGCCTCCTGGAAGGCCGCCCGGGAGGTGATCTTGATGCAGACGTCGGGGGCCTCCTTTGGCGGGGGGGGCTTTGGGACGGCTTCGCCGGAGCTCTTGGGGGGCAGCTTGGCTTTCACCTTCTTGGCCACAGGCATCTTCTTGAAGAGGCTGGGGGGGGCCTCCGACTTCTCCTCCTTCACGCCGCCGCTGTTGCTGCGCAGGACCAGGTTCCTCTTCTTGGCGGGGATGGGGGACATGAAGGTGGACTTCCTCTTCAGCGAGTGCAGGGGCCGCTCGGACATCTTGGCCCCCATGCCCGGCCCTGCTTTGGGCAGCTTCATCCGGGCACCCACCTTGCCCTCCTTGTGGGGGCTGCCCGGGGCCGCCAGCTTGAAGGCGGGCGGGAGGTGGTTGTTGGAGATGAGCTTCTTGGGCGCCTTGCAGTTCTTCAGCCGGACGTCGGCCGCCCGCTTGCCCCGCCGCCTCTTGGTGTAGAAAACCTCCTGCGTCTTCGTCCGGGAGCGCAGGATCATCGACCGCTGGTCCCTCTCCCCCGCCTCCACCGCGTCCCCCTCCGGCGGTGGCGGTCCCACCACCTCCTCCGCCGCCACCAAGCTGGGCACCAGGAGGGTGGCATCGCTGGCATTTTGGACCATCTTGGGGGCTGGCTGGCTGCTGCGCTTCCTGGCTTTGAAAGCCACCCGCTGCTTCACGCCGCAGGCGGGCTTCTTCCCCAGCTTCTCCTGGTGCGCGGGGGCCTTCAGCCCCTCCAGCGGGGCCGGGGCACGGGGCTCGGCGAGGGCGGTGAAGGAGCGGGTGCACATGCGCGCCGGCAGACCCTCAGCTGGAAACCGAGGCGTTTGGCTGTGGGCGTTCTTGCTCGGTATCTCCACCTGGCCGTCTGGCCCGAGGCAGGCGCTGGCCACGCCGCCGGCTGCCGGCAGGTCATCGAAGGGGCTCGGTACAGTGCTGCCGGGGCCATCCCCCTCCGGCAGCCGGCAGTGGACCCTCTTGTTGCGGAGGCTCTTGCCCCGTGAGACGGGCTCCGTCTTCCCCAGCATGTTTTCGGGGCCAAGTTGCTGCTTCACTGGGACTGATGGGGTGGATTCAGCATCGGCTGCCTCCAGGTGGGACGTCTCCCCTCTGCCGCTCTCCTCTTCGGGCTGGATGTGGGGCAGAGAGGACTTGAACCAGCTCTTCACCTTGGTCTCCGTGCCCACGGCAGGGCCCAGCAGGATGACGGACTGGCCAGAGAGGCGCGCGGCAGGAGCCGAGGTCTCCTTCTCCACCGTGCTGACGGTCTCCTCGGCGGACACGGGCACCTCGCTAGAGGACAGCACGGCGGGCATCTCTGGGGGCTTGGGTGGCGAGGCATCGTACGTCACAGACTTCTGCTCCGAGCCAGCCAGCTCGCAGAGCGAGGAGTACTCCTCCACCTCCAGGTCCGACTCCTTCAGCTCCGGCGAGGAGATGATGGGGATCTCGCTGAAGTCCCCGGTCGAGCAGCAGTGCCGGCTGTCCTGCAGCCACCTCTCGCTGTCTGCCTTTGCCGCTTCATCGTAGGTCAGCGTCTCCTCCTCCTCCTCCTCCATCGCCTGCTGGCCGAAGTCCCGGGCCGGCTCGCTCTTGGCCGGCTGCTCGCCATCGCACAGATCCAAGCCGCAGGCATTTTTTTTCTCCTTGCAGGAGCCCACCAATTTGCTGGGGAACAAGCCCTTCGGGAGGTCGGTGGCTTGCAGCTCCTTCCACCGCAGGCACGCTTCGCCCAGGCTCTCCTCCGGCCACTCGAAGTGCTCCATGGCGTTCTCAGACCCCACCGAGTTGGCGGTGGTGTTCGAGTAGCAGCTGTAGCTGGCGGCTCCCGCACTTGACGTTGCCGCAGGGATGCTGGGCTTGGAGTTGAAGGCCAGCGGGGCCGCGTCCTTCAACGCATCCTTGGTCTCGGCGGCCGCAAACTCCACCTGGGGACCCTCGTACACCTCCTCGCCAAAGTCCTTCCCCGCGCTGGCCCCTGAAGCCTTGTCCAGCTTGAGGGGCTCAGTGAGCGTGCTGGAGTCACCCTGGCTGGGCCAGGCACCCTTCACCATGGAGTCCAGGCAGGGCCGGTGGTTCTCCAGCTCGAAGGGGGACTTGGTGGCCTCCTTGCTCAGCATGGGTGAGTTGGCCCAGGCTTTGTCCGCCTTCTCGCTGATGGCGTCCTGCAGGACGATGATCTCGGAAGCCAGTTCCTCCTGGGACAGGGCGCTGAGGAGCAGGCGGGGACAGTCCCGTTCGTTGGTCACGTACTTGGTGAAGGACTCAAGGGGCAGGCTGGCATGGATGCTCTGGAAGGAGTCGTCCGATTTGGTGGACATGTCGTCCGGGGAGGTCACGGAGCAGGTGGACACCGACTCAGGCTTCGCCTTGGAGTTGCTGTTGACGCGGGCAGGGCTGCGGTTCTGGTTGCAGTACAGAAAACTCCTCTCCAGCTGGTCCTCTGACCCGCTGAGATAGTCGGCGTCCTGCGTCTCGGCGTGGACGGACTGGGGGGTGCTCAGTGGGTCGGACAGGGGGGTCCCCACCTGCTCTGCCGAGTAGGTGCTACTCTCAGGGCTGCAGTGCTGCCCCTTGAGCTGCTCGGGGGTCCTTGCCGGGGTCTTGATGCCCTTCTTCTGGGGCACGGCCGCTTTGGAGAGCAGCAGCTGCTGGACGGTGTTGGAGATGTTCTCCACCTGGGAGGTGAGCGCTGTCAGGCTCTGCAGGCTCAGGTCCGACAGCAGATTTTCGGGCAGCTTCTCCTTCTGCAAGTTTTTGCAGTTCCCAGATTGAGCATCAGGGCTCGTCCCATCGGTGGGAGAAGGGTTCAGCAGCGGCATGAAATGGCTGTGGTCGGTGATGCCGGCTGGGAAGGCGCCAGTGCTCAGTGGCTGCTGGCTGTACTGGAAGTTCTCCAGGTTGGGCATCAGCGGGGAGGGAGTTGAGCTGTAGGACGGGGACCTGCCGACGGAGCGAGCCGGCGAGTGGCTGGCGCTGGGGCTGAAGGTCTGGTAGTACTGCTCTGGCGTCCGGACGGGCGGCGCGTCGCCCTGGCAGTAAGTCTGACCTGGCTGGTTGTAATGTTGGTACTTGGCCAGGTTTTGGTAGTGGAGGGTCTCCGGGGTGTGATGCCGCCCCTGCAATGGCTGCGGCGGCTGTGGGGGCTGCGGCGGCTGTGGAGGCTGTGGCGGCGGCGGCTGCGGGGGCTGCGGTGGCGGCTGCGGTGGCTGCTCATAGCCGATGCGGTTGGGCTGGTAGCCGTGCAGGTTGGGCACGCGGGGGCCGGGGGCCAGGCTGGCGGCGCTGCCCAGGGGCCGTTCCAGCGGCGGCTGCCCCGAGGGCGCCGTGCAGCTCTTGTAGGAGTGCGCCGGCTGGCTGCCCCCCGGCACCGAGGAGTAGGTGGAGGAGGCGGGGAAGGACTGCGAGTGCTGCCCGAAGTGGGGGCTCTGCGAGAAGGGCATGGGCGAGGAGACGTCGTTCGGCAGCTTCTGCCGCTGCAGCTTGGGGTAGGGGAGCGCGGGCTGCTGCTGCTGCTGCTGCTGCTGCTGCTGCTGCTGCTGAAAATGAGTCCGGAAGGGCAGCGAGGCGGCCACTGGCTCATGATACGCCCGCCCGCCTGCCAGCGTCGCCGCCGTCTTCTTCATCAGGCTGTCCTCATACTTGGCCACGCCGCCGGGCAGCGTCTGCGGTTGGCCGCCCCATGCCTGCAGGCTCTCGTCCCCTGAATAACGGGCCGGATAGGGGCTGTTCTCCTGCACGGCGTAATTGGAAAAGGCCGGCCTGCCTTGCAGCTGCTGCCCTGCTAATTGCTTGTTTCCCCGGTGGTATTTCTCCACGGCGCTGTTCTCGTAGCCCGAGTACGGCAGTTGCTGCTGACTGTAGTACTCCTTCGCCACCAGCCTCTGCCGCTCGCAGTTCGGCCCTGCCTGACTTTGATGCCTGTAATTCTCCAGGCGTGATGTATCTTGTGAAGTCGGCTGGTAGCTCTGCTGGTTGCCATGGAAACCACACCTTTCTCGAAAGGACTGCATGGCGCGGGCTCGTTATCTGCGAAGAGAGAGAGGCGAGAATTCAAATGAAGCGTCGCCACCGCGGCGGGCCGGGGAGCGCGGCCGCGCACGGAGAGGGGCCGCGTCGCGTGCGCCGCGGGGGCATCGCCTCGCCTGCCGTGGCGTCGCCCCGCTGGCGCTGCATCGCCTCGCCGGCACCCTGGAGCACAGCACCTGGCGCTGCGTCGCCTCGCATCGCCCTGCATCGCCTTGTGTCACCCTGCAGTGCATTGCTTTGCATCACATCGCCCTGCATCGCCTCCCATCACCCTGCGTTGCATCGCCCTGCATGGAATCGCCTTGCATTGCATCTCCCTGCATCGTATTGCCCTGCACTGCCCTGCCCTGCACTACATTGTCTTGCATTGCATTGCCCTGTATTGCCTCGCCCTGCATTGCCATGCGTTGCATTGCCATGCACTATATTACCCTGCATTGCATCGCCCTGTATTGCATCGCCATGCATTGCATCGCCATGCACTGCATTGCCCTGCATTGTATCGCCCTGCGTTGCATCACCCTGCATTGCATCGCCTTTCATTGCCCTGCATCGCATTGCCCTGCATCATGTCGTCTTGCATTGCATCGCCCTGCATCACATCACCTTGCATTGCACCACCCTGTATTGCCCTAGATCGCAGCAGCTGGCTTTGCATCACCTCGTGTCGCTCTGCATCGCATCGTGTCGCCCCACATCACATCGCTTGGCATTGCATCACCTCACCTTGCATCGCCCTACATCATCCTCTGTCCTATCTCCTTGCATCACCCCACGCTGCGTCACTCTGCTTCGCAGCATGGTGCCCGTGAGCTGGGGGGTGGCAGGGGTCCGGCTGCCTCCTCCCTGCCTGCAGCATGCCCAGCCAGCCCTCCTGACCCTGCTGCTGGGAGCCTCCCCCATCTTTGCCGCCTACCCCGGCTTTGCAGGGTGAACAAACCCCCTCCCCGCCTGCCCCGCCTGGCGCAGTGACCCCCTGCACCGTGTTGGGGTCCCCCAGCCCCGGTGCTCTGCGTTTCACACACCCGCTGCCCCTCGCCTCTGCAAATCACTTACCCCCCCACCTCGCATGCCCTCCCCGGGGATGCCGGCATCCTGTGAGCCCCTCCGAACACCCCGCTTATCGCCGTTCTTTTTAATTATTGGGCTAATTACTGGAAGCAGCAGCGTGGAGGGCCAGAACCGCAGGCTCTGCTGCAAAAAAAGTCATTTCAACTTGCTGGCTCTGCCCATCTCTGCCTGCTGCTGCCTCCCGCAGCCCCCCCGGCCCCAGCCGATCCCCCCTGCCCTGGTGCGATACCATCTGGAAGCTGTCTGCTCCCGCCAGCAGACGTCGATTAGCCGAGCGCCTTGCCACCGTCGTCATTAAACCTCCCCGTTTCCCAGCCCCACTTGCGTTAGGTGCAGGGAAGCACTTGGGCCACCGGTTTGATCTCGGAGGCAGCGGAGTGGCTTGCGGGGGCTAATGAAGGCTCGGTGGTGGTGGTGGGGAACGCATCCTGCCTGTCCCCAGCACCAGTGGGTCAGAGGCACTGGAGGGGCATCAGCCTGTTTTGGCAGTGGCCTGAGATTTGGGAGCCCGGGTTAGGGCAATCCCAAGAGTCCGCAGCTGGCCAGGGACTTCCCGGTGCTGTTCCCTTGGCGCCATGCCGTGGCGGTGACCCCGGTGCTGTCCCCTCTGCCTTCATTAAGGCGATGAGTGTAACGAGGAGAGGGGACAGGGCGCTGGTGGTGTCTGACACCCAGCACCCGCCGGCAGAGCTGAGCCCAGCCCTGCTCCCCGGCACACCTCCCTGCGGTGCCAGCCACGCCGGGGAGCCCGGAGCCGAGGGGGGCCAACACATGGGGACGCTCACTCCTCGTGTCACTGCCACAACGTGCCAAACGGCACGTGGCTCCCGACAGCCCCTCTGTCGGCTGCTCCGCTGTCACCGCACAAATCACACCGCTGGATTGAGCAGTCCCAGCTTGGTGCCCTTTCCTCCCAGCACCAGTAATGTCTCAGCACCTTTTCGGGGTCTACGTATACACGCGGGGCTTTATTTACTTGTATTTCCATAACCGCCGGCGGCTCAGGGATGCACCGATCGCACAGTGCCCTCCGGCACCGCTGGAGCCTGGCTCAATGCCACCCATGCCAGCCTGGCACCCTGTCCCCCCATCCCCTTTTTGGATGCTTTCCATGTCGCTTCCCCATATTGCAGCTGCATCTCGCAGGCTGCACGGGCAACTGGATGCGGTTAAAGCCTAGATCCCGTGGAAAAGACGGGTCAATTAAAAATCCGGTGAGGCCGGTGTGGAAGCCGCTACCGCGGTGCGGGCGCGGTGCTGCCCTGTCCTGCGCAGGGGCTGCTGGAACAAAGGCAGCAAAATCAAAGCCAGGCCTCTGGGGCAGCCCCGGGCGGCGGTGAGAAAATTAAAGGGAGAAAAGGGCCCCTCACGCTCCACGTGGAAGCAGGTTTGAAAAATTAAATCGGCTTGAGAAGACCCTGGGCTAGTGCTTTAAAGGGAGCTTCCCCCCCCCTTTCTCTTTTATTATTAATTATTATTATTAATTAATTATTGTTACTTTTTCAAACAGCTGGGACAATGCCAGGCTGAGCAAAAGAGCCCGGTGCAAGGGGACGGGTCGCTCGCCGGCACGCAGATGCACAAAGGGAACATGTGTGTGGGGTGTGCACATCTGCACGGTGTGCCTGCACGCAGGGCGTGCACGTGTGCAGGGCGTGCATGCGTGCAGGGTGTGCAGCGCTCTGCACACAAGCAGGGTGTGCACATGGGTGGGTGGGAGGAAGCCCCCCAGCAGGATCAGGCCATGGGGACAGCCAGCCTCGGCCACGTCCCAGTGCCTGGCAAGGCCTGGGCCTCATCCTGCACCGCTGGGCGTCTTCTTAGAGGGGTCACAATATGCGGGGCTGGATGAGGCTCGCCAGGCAGGAGATGCGGCCGGGGCTGCGCGTTGTTTCGCCATCCGAGAGGAGCCGAAAGCCTGTGCCGAGCGAGGCGCCTTGCCCGGAGCCACAGCCCCGTCTCCCTGCAGCCACCCGGGCACCAGGCTCTGTCGGGGGTCAGATGCTGCCGTTCGGGGCTGGGAGGGGACACACTTGTCACCGGTAGCACCCGGACCTGTCGGCAGAGCTGGAGGCCAGCTCTGCCCTTGGCTCTGCCGCAGCTTTGCCGGAGAAAGGCCGTAACAGATGTTGCCGCCTGATGTAGGCTGTTTCCGAGCAAACGCTTTAATGGCATCAAATCAAGCTGTCGACAGCAGCGAGGTTACGGCCCTTCCCGGGAGGGGGAGGCGGCTGCGGCCGCATCCCGGGGGCCCTGCGCATTCGCTCCCTCCACCACGTCCGGCAGGGACGTGCTCTCCCAGCCCCGAAGAAGTTTCCAGCCCGGCTCCCGCTGCCCCCGCGATGGGAATTGATATGGGGCTGTTGGCTCACGCCTGCAGCCGGATGCTTGCCCTCTGCGGCCTGGCAAAGCCACCGCGGCTGCAGCCGGGGCTCACGGTGTGGGTCCCTAGGAAGGGGTCCCCAGGGCATCCGTGGGAGGAGGCAGGGACTTGGGGGCACCATGGTGCCCAGGGCCAGGGCGACCCTGTCCCCACAATCCAAGAAGCTGCGCTCGCCTCTGGCTACAGCCACCCTGGAGCCTCCTGCCCCCTCGGTCCCCAGGGATGCGTGGACAGCCCAGCTGGCCCCACAGCTCCCAGCACAGTGCCCGTGTCACCCTTCGGGGACACACAGGACCCGCTGCACCTCCCAGAGACAATGCGTGACCCAGGGTCATGCTGTGGTGCATGAGGCCACGCTGCAGTGCGTGGGGCTGAAGCAGTGCATGGGGCTGATGCGGTGCATGGGGCTGATGCGGTGCATGGAGCTGATGTGGTGCATGGAGGTGATGTGGTGCGTGGGGATGATGTGGTGCATGGAGCTGATGCAGTGCATGGAGCTGATGCGGTGCATGGGGCTGATGCGGTGCATGGAGGTGATGTGGTGCATGGGGCTGATGCAGTGCATGGAGGTGATGCGGTCCGTGGGGCTGATGTGGTGCATGGGGCTGATGCAGTGCATGGAGGTGATGCGGTCCGTGGGGCTGATGTGGTGCATGGGGCTGATGCGGTGCATGGAGGTGATGTGGTGCATGGGGCTGATGCAGTGCATGGAGGTGATGCAGTCCGTGGGGCTGATGTGGTGCATGGAGCTGATGCGGTGCATGGAGCTGATGTGGTGCATGGGGCTGATGTGGTGCATGGGGCTGATGCGGCGCATGGGGCTGAAGCGGTGCATGGGGCTGATGCAGTGCATGGGGCTGATGTGGTGCATGGGGCTGATGCGGTGCATGGAGGTGATGTAACGCACAGGGCTGGTGCTGGGTTTGGTGTTATTTTCCTCCCCTCCATCCCTCCTTCCTTTCCTGCCTTCTCCCCTTCCTCCCCCTTCCCCTTGGCCGGCAGGGACACGGCAGGGCGGGATTCGGAGCCCTCTGAAGGCAGCCCAGGACTTTCCATGGCAGGGGACCCTCGGTAAGCACCCAAGATCCCCAACGCCTCGGCCCCGGGTGCAGCGGGCTTCCCCCGGCCCCCAGCACCCCGGCCTCGCTTCCCAGCTGCCGCTCATCCCGCGGGGCCTGATCCAGCACCCCCCGCCCTGCTGCTTCTCCGCCTGCTCCCTCGCCTTTGCTGCTGCGCCATCAACGAGGACTCAACGACTAAAAATAGCAGCGCGCTCTCGCAGGGGGATGCTTCGCCATCGGAGCAGTGCTGGCATCGCGGACCCCCGCTCCCCCCGCCATAACCCCTGCACCAGCCCCCCTCCCGCTCGCAGCCCTCGCCCCCCACCCAGGGGTGCAGCCCCACCCGGCGAAGTGGCATTGGGGGGTGTGGAGGGATGGATTCCCCTCCCCGGCCTCGCTTGGTGGCTCTCGGGGGGGGGGGGTGGGGGGTAATAAGTGCCTATCAAGGAGCGTCAGCCCCGGATTTGTTTAATTGTGAGCTGGTGGAGTTTAAAGAAACCCTTTCTGGCCGGCTGCCACACCACAAACTGCTCCGGAGAATTTGATTATTAAGGAAGGAGAGAAAAGCGGAGGCGGGGGGGGGAGCTGGGGGGGTTGGGGGGTGTGGGACAGGCCCAGAAAGGGCATCCTGCCCCAGGAGCTGGGAATGAGAGGAACTGGGGGGACGGACGGACAGACAGACCCCCCCGCAGCAGTGCAGAGGGACCCGGGGGCTCGCCCGGAGCGGGGTCAAACCCTCCTGTGGTTGTGGAGCTGCCGCCGTCCGTCTGTCCCTGCACCCCACGGACGACCCTGCGGTGCCTGGCACTGGGCGATGGCACCCCTCGGTGCACCCCCTCTCAATGCACCCCCTCTCAATGCACCCTGTAATGCTCTCTGTTAATGCACCCTCTCTCCAATGCACCCTCACCCCAATGCACCCCTTTAATGCACCCTCTCTCCAGTGCACCCCATTAATGTACCCCCCAACAAATCCCTTTAATACAGCGCTCTCCAATGCTCCCCCTTAATGCACCCTCTCCCCAATGAACCCCTTTAATACACCCTTTCTTCAATGCACCCCATTAATGCATTCTCCCCCCAATGAGCCCCTTTAATACACTCTTTCTCCAATGCACCCCATTAATGTACCTCCCCAATTAACCCCTTTAATACCCCCTCCCTCCAATGAACCCTTTTAATGAACACTCTTTCCAATGCACCCCATTAATACACCCTCTCCCCAGTGTACCCCTTTAATAAACCCCCTCTCCAATGCACCCCATTAATACACCTTCTCCCCAGTGTACCCCTTTAACAAACCCTCTCTCCAATGCACCCCATTAATACACCTTCTCCCCAGTGTACCCCTTTAATAAACCCCCTCTCCAATGCACCCCATTAATACACCTTCTCCCCAGTGTACCCCTTTAATAAACCCCCTCTCCAATGCACCCCATTAATACACCTTCTCCCCAGTGTACCCCTTTAAGAAAGCCTCTCTCCAATGCACCCCATTAATACACCTTCTCCCCAGTGTACCCCTTTAACAAACCCCCTCTCCAATGCACCCCATTAATACACCCTCTCCCCAGTGTACCCCTTTAATAAACCCCCTCTCCAATGCACCCCATTAATGCACCCTCTCCCCAGTGTACCCCTTTAATAAACCCCCTCTCCAATGCACCCCATTAATGCATCCTCCCCCCAACGAACCCCTTTAATGTACCCTCTCCCCAATGAACCCCTTCAAGACACCCTCT
Organism: Gavia stellata; assembly: GCF_030936135.1. Lineage (NCBI taxonomy): Eukaryota > Metazoa > Chordata > Aves > Gaviiformes > Gaviidae > Gavia > Gavia stellata. Next base: position 3,676,951 of record NC_082611.1, read on the forward strand.
CTCCAATGCACCCCCATTAACTCACCCTCTCCCCAATCCCCCCCAAGACACCCCATCACCACCACCACCTCCCACAACGCCAACGCTCCATCCCGGTGCAGTGACCGAGGCGGGGGGGGGGTGTACCCACAGGACAGACCCCAGCCCCCCGCTCCCCACCACCACCACGTTGCCCCCCTCTTTCGGCGCTCAGCCGAGCGGAGCAGCTGTTCCCTGCACACTTCACTTGCCCGCAGATGATGATAAATGGAGCTGGGGCTGCGCCGCCCATTGCACGGGGGGGGGCGCGGATGCGGGTAGCGAGGAGGAGGAGGAGGGATGGGGTCCCCATCTCCTGCAGCCCCCCCAGATCACGCCGCTCCTCCCATCCAGCTGCTGGGGGGAATTCCCTTGGCAGGTCCCATTGCAGTGGGGTGCAACCCCATCAACAGCTCAATGTCCCATTTGGGGGGCACAGTCCTTCATCCCCCCCCGCCAGCTCTGCTCCTCCCCAGCGAGGAATTTTACTCGGGGAAAAAAAAACCCAAACCATCGCCTGCGAACCGCACTCATGACTCAACGTTTCTGCTGGCCCCGGTTTCTCCGGCGCTTGCCAGGGGAAGCCCGCGGCCTCCCCAACCTCATCCCCTCGCATGGAAATCCGGCTCATCCGCCAGCTCCGTCCTCTCGCCCTCTGGTTTTTTTCCTTTATTTGGGGAGGGGATTTGGGTCCTTGATGTCAGGGCTGGGAGGCTGGCAGAGGGTTGGGCTGGGGAGGCTCTGAGAGTCAGAGCAAGTTGCTCTGGTTTTTTTTCTTGCTGCTGGAAAATGAAAGCTGGCAGGAAAGGATTTGAAAAGCAAGGGAGGCAAAAAAAAAGAAAAAAAAAGGAAAAAAGAAAAAAAGGAAAAAAAGGAAAAAAAGGAAAAAAGAAAAAAGGAGGGAAAGGGGAGAAAAAAGAAAAAAAGAAAAAAGGAAAAAAGAAAAAACAGAAAAAAGAAAAAAGAACAAAAATAAGAAAGAAAAAAGAAAGAAAAAAGAAAGAAAAATCCCCAGAAAACGAGGAAAAAAAGAAAAAAGAAAGAAAAAAGAAAAGAGAAAAAAGAAAAACACACAGAAAAAAGAAAGAAAAAGAAAGGAAAAGAAAAGGAAAAAAGAAAAGAGAAAAAGGAAAAAAGGGAAAAAAGGAAAACAAGGAAAAAAGAAAAAAAAAGGAAAAAAAGGAAAAAAAAGGAAAAAAAAGGCTGGAGGCTCACAGCAAAGCAGATGCTCAGCCTGAGCCTTCCTGAGCAAATTCCCTCTCCGGTGGGGAAGCGCGCTCTGGATCAAAATTCATCACCGGACGTAACATGGAGGGCGGGCGCCGCGTGTTCTCGCTCCCCAGCGAGGGGATTGACATCAGCCTTGAGGCGCTGGCGGGGAGAGGAAAACAAGCCGTCATGAGGCTGGAAATACGGCGGAGGTTAAGGAGGGACCCGGTTCTCCCAGCCTCCGCACCTAAATCCCGCTGCAGACCTGCCTGCAGCTGCCGGGGCGGGCAAACGGCGGCAAGGACGGGCAAAAGGAACCTGTGCCGGGGGCACCGACGGGCACAACCGCGGCCGTGGGGCAGCCGTGGGGCATCCACTCACCGCCACGGTGACCTTCAGCCAACCCTCCAGCCTCAAAGCAAGCGAGCGGTGCGGTGTCGGCACGGTGCCGGCGCGAGGCGACAGCCTGGCCGGGTCTCGGCACGCTCCCGTTTTTCTTCTCTACTCATTTTTCTGCCTGACGGGTCGGGATCCTTCTTCCTTCCTCCCTTCCTTCCTCCCTCCCCTCCCACTCTCGGCCTGACTCACTTTGACTACAATAATAATTAACCATTCCAATCATTATTGTGACCGCTCATATAAACCCCCCCTCCCTCTCCCACGCCCCGTTTTGCCCCCTGCCTCAGTTTCCCCTCGAAGCCAGAAAGAAACCGCATCCCTCCAAGGAAAGGGGAGGGGAGCAGAGCAACCGGAGCGATGCCGGCGATCGCCTCCGGTGATGAAGCGCTGCTCTGCGGCTCTCCGGATGCGGCCCGTCGGCCGTGCCGCCCAGGGCCGACGCCGTCTGATTGCTTGCAATATTTCGTGCGCTGCTCATATGCAAATCGCCGGCGAGACCCTCCCCGCGGAGCAGCCGCCCAACCGCTCGCTCATTGGTACGGCCGCCGGACAAGCTGTTTAGCTGAATCTATATAAACAAGATACTGGTTCGTTACCGGGAGGGAAGAGGGTGCCGGACCCCCCAAGGCGCTGCGGGACCCCCCTTCGCTGGGCGAGGAAAGCGGGGTGCTCCATGGCACCCTCCCCGGTGTTGCTGAGGCCCCATGTGGTTCATGCCGCTTGCAACAAAAATAAAAGCAAATAAAAGCTCTCCCAAGGATGGGAGAGCAAACGGGTCCTCGTTCTGGTCCCGGATCCTCTCTGCACGTGGCTGTCTCGTGAGCCGGCTGCTCACAGATGCTGGAAGCGGATGCAGTCGAACGCACGAGGCTGCGCTCCCAGGGAACGTGATGGGGATGGCTCATGGTCCCCAGGCTGTGCTGGCCTGCAGGCACCCGCCAAGCCCTCCGGCCCGGCAAAACCACGCCAAACCCGGCGGCAGGACCTGGCACCTGCCCTGCACCGCAGCTCAGAGCTGTCCTGCACCCCACATGGGGAACCTGGCTGGCATGGGACCACTCTCCAGCTGTGCCTCAGTTTCCCCACCTCTGGAATGGTCTGGGTTTGTGCACGGTGTTGGGGTTCCCGTTCACAGCCAGCACCACCGGGCTGGGAAATGCCGGCCTGGGAGCACAGGGATGGAGCAGGCTCGTGCCCCAGCCCTGTGCCGGGGTCCCGGACCTCCGCCCCCGGCGGGTGTCTCCATCCCCAGTAGCCCTGAAGACCCCAGAGGATGACGGGTGGCCGTCACCCCCAGGACATTTCCAGCACCCTCTGGCTTGGGTGGCTCTGCTCCGGCCACTGTCAGTCTTTCCCCAAAAACTTCCTGCAAATTCACGCCGCGGCGGCCGAAACCAGCTGCTGTGGGATGGCCGCTGATGGGCAAAGGACGGATCCTGACACCCGGCTGTTCCCTGTCCCCCTCCCCCTCTCCCACTCCCTCTCCGGGAGGTGATGCGGCTTTGCCACCGGTGCCCATGTGTCCCTGCGTGTCCCCTCCGTGCTGGTGGACACACCGGGACATTTATGCCCATGTTTTAGATGAGCATCATTAAATATCACCGGTGGTGCCAGTCCCATTGAGACCCCCTCGCCAGGACCCACTGTTACGGGGGGCGTTGCCCCGTCCCCCCTTTGCCCTCCCGCAGTCCGGTTTCGCTGCATCTCCTGCCTTTGCTTTCGGGGCAGCCGCTCCGCCACGCCGAACCGCGCCGCCCAAGACCCGGTGACCATCAGCTCCCCACCGCCAGCACGCCAAACCCCTCGCCCCGGTCACGAGCACCCATGGACGCCACGCTTCGGCGTCTGCCTGCAGACAGGTCTGTCCACCGGAGATGAATTCGGCTGCGCCGCTGCCAGGCTCTGCCCTCTAAGTCATCTCCCGCCAGCAGCAGACAGCTCGGTAATGAAGCGTAATGCTCCGACACTCCCCTGAGTGACAGTGGCCAGCACGGGCTGCGTCCCGGCAGCTCGGCACGGCCGCCTCTGCCTGCTGGGGGGGGGGAAATGAGCAGCCCCTTGCCATGAGCCAGGGCCGGGGGCTGCAGAGCAGCACATCTCCCAGCCGGTACCCCCGGCTGGACCTCTGCTAGGGAATGCTGAGCAGGAATCCCCTGGGGAAAAAAAAAAACCCAAAAAAAGAATAAAAAGGGCTTTGAAAAAAATAATGTCGTGTGATAAATTATTTCCGTATTATACATTCCCTGTCTCCAAATCCCCAAGACAAATACTGGGGCAGGTGAACTGGGGAAGGAGATTTCCAAAGGCCTTCTCCTGGTTCCCGGTTATTGACTCTGTCAATCACCGCGGGCGCCATCCCAACCTTTCGCACCTCACAAAATCTGCCTCCTCCTTTTGTTCCTGCTGAAAAAAACGCCAAGGGGGGGGGAGGAAGAGGAGGGGAGAGGAATTTGGAGCAGGGAACTTCCAAAAGGGATGATTAAGGAGTTAATCTGCCTGAAATAGATAAGGAGCTTAGAGCTGCTGGTATTTGAGTGTCCAAGTTTGGATTCAGCGTGTCTTAAACACTGGCTGGAATGTGCTTAGATATGACCAAAGTACACGTCCCCCCGAGGAATTACCAGGTTGCCAATTAGATTTGCTTCCCAGATTCACTCAAACCTTCACAAGCTTCTTCAGAGCAGGAAAATTGCTGCCTGTCCCTGGGGAGGCGGCCGAGCAGCCGCTGCTGCCCAGCCCGGCACGGCAGAGATCCCGGCGGCGTGCGGCAGCCACCGGGATTTGCGGGAAGGGGGCACAGCCGGGGCGATGGCGAGGTGGGGATGCCCGTGCCGGGGCATGGGGGCACCAGGCAAGGCCTGGCAGGCGCTGCCGGGGGGGTTTGGGTGGTTTTGGCTGCTCGGGGATGCGGGTGTGAGCCTTGCCGCGGTCACGGCTTGGCACCGGGGATGCTGGTGTGCCGGCTGGGCTCCCACTGGACCAGGCTCAGCATCCCACTGGGCTGCAGTCGGGGCTCTCCCCATCTCTGACCAGGCTCCCGGTGCTGCCGTGCAGCCAAATCCAGCCCAAACTACCCCAACCCGGCTCCACCTGAGCCAGCGGCAGCCAGAGCCATCCTGGCCCCGGGGCAGGGCACAACACAGAACCACGATGCCATGTGGGGAAGGTGAACAAGCACCGGCGGCGAACGCCCACCTCCTGGTCCCCGCAGGCACCCAGCACGCCACGAGCTCACCGCGAGCCCGATGCTTGGAGCAGCATGACCCGCTGCCCACGCCGGGGTGGGGGGCACAACCACAGCCAGCACCGGGGCAAAGCAGCGGTAGAAAAGCAAACACCATCCCCTGCCAAAAACATCTCTCTGTCCATTTATTTGAACTACCCCATTCCCATCCTCGTTATTTACGGTGGTCCATAACATTGACAGTGACAGTAATGAAGTTTGGGGGTTACGTGACCACTATCAAGGTAAGACCATAGTGGGGGACCCCACCACCGGCTCCTGCACCCCAACATGCAGGCACTGAGCTCTTTTCCTATCCCATCAGCATGGCTGGGCTGCATTCGCTAAATCCAAGCTGAGTTCTCAATCCCACGGAAAGACGTCGGGAGCGGCAGCGTGTCTCACCGGGCCGGTCTTGGCATCGCCGGAGCGGCGGCGGCTTGATGGAAAGTTGCTGGAACATCAGCTTCGGATGCCGAGTGCTGGTAACAGTTGCTATGTGAAACATTCAGAGGTGGAATTTACTGTCACAGTTAATAATAGATGAAGGTTTTAGAATTTTTGATGCTTTACATTTTAAGCCGTTTGATTTATGATGTTTCAGAAAAGGAGGGGAGAAAAAGCGGGGGGAAAAAAGGTAGGAGCCAAACGGCAGTGGGTGGTACACACGAGCCGGGGGGCGGGCAGGGGGCTCCATCCATCCTCCTGCCCACGCCGGGGACACAGGCGAGACCCCCCACCACGGCCACTGGGACAGGGTCTCCCCGCCAAGCATGGGGACCAGGGAGCATCCCTGCGGAAAACCGGGGCGCGATTGGGACCGAGCCCCTCAATCACCAGCTTGCACTTGATTTTTCCCTTTTTTTTCCTTAAATTGCTGCATCTCTTCTCATTCTGCCCGCGCGCCCCCGCCGGTGTTTTTATTCCGGCGGGTTGCTGGGTTATTTACTTGCTGGCGCTCCTCTCCCCTCTTGCAGGTGTATTTCAAGTAGGCTCCTTAAATAGCAGCGAGCCGCGCGCCCGCGGCGGTGCGCGCTGGGTCGTGCTGATTAGCAACAAGCTGCCAAAAAAAGAGAAGGGTCTTATTTCCCCGCCGAGCTGTCGCCGTGTTTGCACGAAGAGGCGCCGATGCCCCGGCACGTGGGGACGCTGCGGCTGGATCCTGGGGGGGCTGGTGCTGCCGTGTCCGCTCCGGGCCTGAGCTCTCCTTCCTGGAAAGCAGCAGTCAGCACAGGCACCGTCGCCGTGTGAGGGACCTCGGCGTCCCTCGGTGTCCTTCGGTGTCCCTTGGTGTTCCTCAATGTCCTTTGATGGGCTCCAAAGCTGCCCAATGCTTGGGACGGCTGCAGCTCCAGCACCTTGTTCCAGCTTCTCCCAAACCCTGGAGCATCCCAACTTCCTGAATGTGTGTGTAGAGCATCCCGACATCCCAAACATGTGTGGTCAGGAGGATTTAATCCCAGCTCAGCAGGGCTTCGGCTCAAGCACAAGGCGGGGAGCACAGGAGGACCCCCACGTCTCCGCTGCCAGCACTGGGCACACAGCGACGTCTTGATAAAACTGGGGGGAGGCGGGTGGATAAGAGGGGTTTTCCCCTCTGCTCCCCCAAACCAAGAGAGGTCCCGCAGTGCAGAAGGCAGGAGCTGCGTCGTGGTGCTGTCAGGAGGACTCAAAGTGAGGAGGAACGCTGGAGCTGGGATACTGGAGCATCCCCCCCTCAGACACCCAGAGACATCCCAGCCCCAAACAGCTCTGTGGCTCCTGCCAAGGCCCCGGGTGGACACCGGGGCTGCCGGACCCCGGGAGGCAGCTGGGGCGCATCCCCCGCAGCCGGCACCCTCCGGCTCCCCCGGCACGCCCCGCTCCCTGCCGGGATTGGGGATCCCCGGGGGTCCCGGACTGAGCTGCCCCGTGATGTCTCAATCAGGGCTTGTGTATCACCCCATTTACATATGCACAGCCCGGCCGGAGCCGAGTATAATTTCTTTATAAAGCGGCTTTGACACATGGGGTAGCTCGCCTTAATGAGGAGGGTTATTCCACAAAGATCCGTTACTAATGGGCTTGGGGGCAGGCAGCACCGGTGCGCAGACGCCTGCTGCCAAAAACAGCGCCACGACGAGCCCGGCTCTCCCCTGGCCACGGGGTCCCTGCCAGATTTGCACCCCTAGTTGAGCCAGTGCTGGCGACCTCCAGTTTGGTGGGTTCCCACCGGGGTGCCAGCAAGATCCCGATGTCCCCGTGTCTCTGCCGGCTGCCTCTCTGCAATAAAAACCTCTTGCAGGTCCAAAAATGCAACCGCACGGCACATCTTGGCGTGGAAACCATTCAACCCTTCCCAAAAAGCAGTCGCCAGGGTGGCTCCAGCGTCCCCCGGTACCCACGAGGTCCCTGCTCAAAACACCAAACCCCTGGATGTCCCCCACCGCGTGGGCACCTGCTCTCCACCGCAGCCCCGACCGAAGACACCGCTCCCGCCGGGCACAGGCTCAGCCACCGCCGCGGCTGCCAGCGATCAGCCCGTCATTACCAGAACCGCCTTATTAAAGAAACATAAAAGGGTTTTAAAACCCGGGACTCCCCCAAGAGCAAGTCCCTCCCCGCAGAGCCCCGACAAATTCGGTGCACTGGTTCAGCACTGCCACTCCCCTCCCGGCCCCCTCCGGGGACCCCCCGTTAGCGGCGGGTGCCTCGTTAGCCAGCGCCGTGCCAGCGATTGGCTGAAACTCATTTGCGGCGTCAAACGGCTCTGCCCCAGACACCTTCTCATACGACCGGAGGCGCAGTACGTCCCAGGGCACTGTCACAATATATTAAGACGCGGTGCTAAAAATAAGCAACGGCAAAAAAAAGCAAGGAAATCGCAGTCCCTGCCTGCCCCTGCCGGCCTCGCGCGGGCAGAGCCCCCGCTGCCGCACGCGGGCTGGGGAAGCACGGCAGGAAAGAGAGGATTTTGATGGGTTTTATTAAAATGACGCGTTTTTCCCTTCCCATCTGCAGCCTCGCCGAGGAGCGAGCCCCGCGGTGACACACAAGACTTGGTGACAAATCATCCCGGGGAGGGGGTGTTTCTCTGCACACCGGTGGTTCGGGGCATGGCCAGGGCTGGTGCGGACCCCTCACCCACCCCACGCAGCCCAGGACGGGGCTCTGCTCCCCGATGGGGTCATCCCCAGGGCTGCCGAGCCGGGAGCCGCGGGCGCAGCGCCACGTGCCCGGCTGCGGTTTGCCATCGAAGGATGGCTGGGTTGTGGCCAGCCCTGTTTCAGATGCAACGCCCAGGCTGGTGCCCTGCGGCCGTCCCCATCCCAGCAGCTCCCCAGCGGGGTACCCATCTGCAAACACCCCATTTTCCCCACTCGCTGCTACCTGGGCACGTGAGTGCCGGTGAGGCACGGCCCGTGGGATGGGAGCTTGGAGCATCTCTCCCTCGAGGACGCGTTCTGCCCCGTAGCACCCGGCGAGTGGGCAGACATGGGCAAGAGGCTGCCCGCACCCATCCCGCTGCCCGCACCCCTTGGGGTACCATCCTCCGTGCTGGGTCCTGTGGGGACGTCGGAGGCACCAGCGGGGACGCAGCCCCCGCTGCCTCCGGGAGATGAAAGGGCAGCTCTAAGCTCGGGGACGGCTCCGTGCCTCCAGCCGAAGGCGTGCGGCCGCCCTGCTGCCTCGGCCGCGGCTGGAACGAATGCATGCACATACCTCTGCCCCGGCACGGGTGTTTGCTCTTCTCTTCCGCGGCTGTGATTGATTAAAGGATCAGGGACATCTGAGAATGGAGGCAGCAGCGGCAGCAGCAGAAGCAGCTCCCTTTGGACTTGGAGAGCTTCCTTGCCTGCTGCTTGCTGCTGCCGTTGCCTGTCAGGCAGCTTTTAATCAAGGTTTGCTTATATCTGCAAAGGCCTTTCCCAGAGGGATGAAGGGAGGAAAAGAGGGGGGGAGAGTATATTAACATGCCAGCCACCCTCCCTCTCCCTCTCCTTTGTTTATGGAGAGGGTCAGTGCTTGGAAACGGCTGGCGGGGACGGGGAAAGGCGCTTTGGGGGTGCTGGGGGTGCCGGTGGCGTGGTGCGGCTCCCGGCGGGTCTGCGTACGGTGGCGCGGCCGCGGGTAGGGAGGGCGTCAGTACCCGTCCGCGATGCGCTCGGTGATGGCCACAGCGCTTGGAGGGAGCAGGACCTGGTGGCCAGGGCTCGGCAGCTTCCTCCTGATGGCCCTGGATGCACAGAGCGTCCCCATGGGTACTGCGCTGGGCACGGTGGGGAGGCAGGCACCAACCTGGACACCCCCAAATCGGGGTCTCAGCCCGGAGAGACCAGCACCATCCATATGCTGAGACCAGCACCATCCATACGCAGAGACCAGCACCATCCATACAACAAGACCAGCGCCATCCGTACGCCGAGACCAGCCACGCCGAGGGAACCCAGGCCCCTCCATCCCTCCGCCAGCCCCATGGAGGGTCGGGGTCCCCCATCCTACAGCAGCACCGCGGCTGCAGCCAGGAGCCCCGGGGTGGCCACATCACAATGTCCCATCTCCCTTCTGCTGCGCAGCCTTAGGCAGCGATGCCGGGGCTGCAGCGGGACTGAGGCCGGCCCCAAACCTGCCCCGCAACACCCCAGGAATGGGTTTGCCCCGCGACGCCGGGATTTCGGCACGGCACAGCCAGGCTGGGAACAGCCCCGGCAGCACCCGCCTCACCGCTGTCGCCCGCTCCAGCCACCACCAGAGCCCGCGTACACCCGTGCAAGCGGCGTGGGAGGACGGGTGACCCCCAGCCCCACGTCCCCCCATCGAGCGGCACGTCTGCCTCTGCTGCCATTTGCGCGCATCACTTGGGCTCTCCATGTTATCTTATTGCTCAGCTAATGACCTGCTAAAAGTATTATGTGAAAAACCGCACTCTTAGCCAGCCATTAAACTGGTTAGGACCAGCGGGTCATGCTTTATTGCTTTAATAACTGAGTTTATGAAAGGTCGTCTCATAACTGATAACATGCATAATTTTTGTAACTTAATTAATGCTGCTAATATACTGGAGTCTCCATCAGCTGCTGTTGCAACTGATGTGCAGTTTGCATCCAAGAGCGGGGCCGGGTTGCGTATCCCGGGCCAGGCTCTGCCCCGCCGTCCTTGCCAGGCGGCACCCACGCCAAAACCCTGCCGTACCACTTTCCCACATCGGAGCGTCCCGTTCGGAAATGTTGCAGCTGGGGACTGCTGTGAGCTGGCAGAGGGGCATCGGGGCCAGACCCCAGCTCCAAACCCGACGAGGCTTCCCCTCTTTGCTTCCCCTGTGCCCAGCTCGTGCAGCAGCCGAGGGCGGACGTGGGACCCGCAATCAGGGGGAGTTTCGCCTGGGAAAGGACCAAAAACCTCTGTGGGATGGGAGTCGCTCCAGCAATCCCATACATCCCCGCCTGGAGTTAGGAACGAGGAAAGGAGCTTTGCCCTGAGTGGGGATTTGGGGCTGCGCCCCAAGAGGGTTTCCCCTGGGAGCCCTGGGACCGACCCTGCTCCTCCCAGCGATGCCGCGGGCAGCCGGGCTGGCACAGGGCAGGCTCCCGGGGGCCGCACATCAATCGCGGCCCCGCAGAGGTAAATGTCACGGAGCCGGCTGCCTTTCTTCCCAGCGCTGTATTTTTTAAGGACAACCTCCTTGACAAGAACACATTTTTCTCATTAAAAGGGGAAAAAAAATAAAAAAAGCAAACAACTTCTCCCCACCGGCCCTAGCAAACACCCGGGGGGCTGAGCGGCTGCGGGGGGAGCTGGCAACCGGAGGCATTTTCCAGGCAGCAAAACCAGGCCCTTCCCTTGCAAAAAACCCAATGTAAATAGGAGCCCAGGTGCATGCGGTGTGCAAGTCCCTGATATGCTGCCACCAGCAAATCTGGTGAGCTGCGAATCCCCGGCACCGCGCATCCAACGCTGCAAATCCGAGCTGCTCCAGTCGCCTGCTTAGTTTTGCAAATTCTTTCCTGCTGGCTGAGAAAAGCCAATATGTCTGCTGCTCCCGCTCCAGCGCAATAATTGTTCAGCGCTGGTTATCATCCTGCCAGAAAGGCACGAGCTACCGCTGGGGCACTCTGCTTGCTGTAAATGCAGCTAGATGATTTCCTAGCAAATGCAAGTTTTCCAAGGAAGTGGGTGGAATCTGCTCGCCTCTGATTAGACAGCTTGGGTTTTTGTTTTCTTGGTGCTTTAGAGAGAGAGAGAGAGAGAAAAAAAAAAAAAAAAGGCATAAAATATGTGGCTTTCCATCCCCTCTGCCCTGAAGCACGGGCTCGCACGCATCCCGGCGATGGTCCCCCTGGGACGCGCAGCTTTGCCCACACTCTGAGCAATGATCCTGTGGAATGAGGCTATGATCTTTCATCAATCATCGCCGAGCGCTTCTCCCTCCCGCGCCCGCTCCCCGGGCCGTGCCCGCTGCGAGCGTACGGCCCTGCCGCTCCGTTTTGCCTCCTCGCCTCCAAAAATCAAAGGGTGCAGGGTTGGCCCCCGCAGTGCCCGTGAGGTCGGGACCCTTCTCGGGGCCAGGGGGCACAGGGCAGCCCCTCTGCCCCCCTCCCGACTCCGAGGGATGCTTGGGAGGGGATGCGGGATGCCGGGGAGCCTTTCCGCAAAGGAGAGGCTTGCAGGACCACTGCTCGCAGGCAGGGTGAATCCCGAATCCCAGGGCAGCATCCAGACTAACCAGGATGCTGCGAGGGAGGTGGGATCGGGACAAGCCCTGAGGCTGCAGAGAGGCAGGGCTGCCTCCGTGCCCTTGCCAGGGGAGGAAAAATGACTTGAAATTAAGATTTCCTGATGTTTGGGGGCTTGGAGACCTTGACACCCCCTGCGTCCATCTGGCTCTTCCCCTCTCGTGGCGGCTCGCTCCCGCGTCCCCGTCTATCCATGAATACCAATTATGGTTTAGGAGAATGTATATCTGAGATGTGCAAATACAAAAGGCAGGAAATAAAAGTCATCTCTTACTGAAGAGGAGAGGTAACCATGACTACCTGGGACCTCATTTAAAACTGTGCCGGCCGCAGGCTAAAAGGCAACGCTTCCTATTGTTACACACGTTTACGGAAAGCTTTGAAAACCCGTTTCCCCCCCAAAACCAGCTGGGAAGTAAGAATGAAAACGAGAATTGGAGGGAGGGAGGATGTAGAAGATATTTATTGGTGTTTGCGGGCTGGTTTTGCGTCTCCCCCTGCGCAATAACAGCCGGCGAGCTGAAACTTCAAATGAGCAACTCGGAGGGAGACGGAGCGCTGGCGGCTGCGGCATCGTGGCTCCGGCGCCACGTGGCAGCCGGCCGGGAGCCCACGCGGCAAAGGCAGAGCTGTGGCTCGAGCGCTTGGAGAGAAATGCACCCCAGGAGGAACGTGGGGAGCAAGCGAGCCTGAGAGGGGCTCCTGATGCCGCAAGCGCTGCCGGGATGTGCCGGGGGCTTGGGGGGAGCTGGGAGCAGCTGGTGGCTCTCGGTGCCGGCCCCAGCCATGCTGCACGGTTGCTGCTCACCGTGCCACAGCCGGCACCCAGGCACGCTTTGCCCGCCGGCACAGCCCGTGGTCGGCGGGATCTCGCGTGCCGTAGCCATGGGTTGCATGCTGGATCGTGCACCCTGCAGGAGGGATGCCCAGGAGGTCAGGGGGTGACCGGGAAGCACCGGCTGCCCAGCCGACCCTCTTCACCCGCCGGGTCCGCAGTGCCTGCAGGGACCCTGGGGACGCTGGCTCGCTATCCTGGGCCGCCCGCAGAGACATACCGCTTGCTCCGACACACGTGTAACCACGACCTGCTTCATCCACCCCAAAGACCGGGAAAGCTGTCCTCCAGCCACCAGCCTAGCCGGGGCCTCGCACCGCTCTTGAGCTCGCAGTTACAAAGCCAACGACCGGGCAATTAAATTCCCTCGGTTTTGGTTCAAGAGCTGTCCCACCTGCCATGCTAGCAGCGTGCCCCTCGCCAAGGTGAAGCCATTGGGAAGCAAGTCTGTGCCAGCGCGCGCCCTTCCCCGCCACCCCATGAGCGGCTGCTGAGTCCCTCGGGTTTTGGGGACGGCTTTCCCCACGGGGGACAGGACCGGGATGGCCCCCCTGCATCAAACACAGCCAGCCGCTGCCAGGGAGGGCTGTACCGGCAGGCTGACTGCGTGGGAGCTGGTGCCCCTGGAGAGAAGCCAGCGCGGGACGCAGAGGGGAGCAGCTGCTCCGGCGCATCCGGACCCTTGGGAGGTGCCAGCAGTTCCCACCTGGGTGATACGAGGTTCCTGCTCCAGCCTTATCCCAACTGATGCAAGCAGTACACGAGGAAGATTCGCCTCCCTATTTGCCACCCAAAGGACGGATCAGTGCCGGACAGCGCTGTGCCGATTCCCCACCGGGATAAAGCCAATTCCCCATTGGAATAAAACCTTGCGATGGGCGATGTGATGGGTGGGATGGCAGGAGGACTGGCAGCTCTCCTCCCTGCCCGCTGGCTGCCAGGTATGGGGAACCCCCACCGCCTCGCCAGCGTTAGGATGGTGTGGGGGAGGCGCAGCAGCGGGGCCTGATCCTGATCCTGCTGCCGCGTGGGGTGCGGCAAGCACTGCTCCCCTCTGCGTCTCGTCCTCCGCACCCTCCCAAATCCCCATCTTAGGAGGGATCACAAAATGCCTTCCCGGCCTGGAATGCGCTAGGGAAGGGCCCTGCGGGTCTGGGTGCCACAGAGCCGCCCCGGCACAGCTCGCCGGCACGCACAGCCAGCGGCAACCACCTTGGTGTGCCTCGAAACCAGACGCCGCTTTCGCAGGGAGCCGTGTTTGGTGCACGGCGCCAAAAGGCATCGCTGCAGTTGCAGCTGAACGCGGCGCTTGCCGCCTTCGCCCCTGGCATCCCTGGGTTGCTGCTGCGGGCTCCCGCCGGCAAAGCTCTCCCCTGCCCGCTGATGGCATGGCCGTGTCCCCCTGTGCCCCCCTGCCAGCGTGCCGGACCCACACCTAGGACCACACAACGGGGCTGCAGGCAGGAGCCCAAGCCAGGAATTATGGTCTGTACAAAAGACAATGACAGTGAATCTTGTTACTGGCTTTTCAGCAAACGTAATTCCTTTTTATTAGAAAATTAAAGGGTATGAAAAGCTTTCCAAGGCTGAAGAGCTGAAATGTGCCTTCATAAAATATGCGGCGTCTGATAAAACGGATTTGCTTGTCTGCCTGCCCCGGCACCCTCCCCCTCCTGGTTATTATTCCTACCGGCAAGGTGATGCCTTTTGCCAAAACACTGATCCCGGCGTGGCCGGCTCTCGCCTGCGGAGACCCTTGGGGACCAGCGCTGCTCCCCGGCACCCCGGCCATCCGGCCGCGAGGCACCACATAGCTTGCACCTCTTTGAGGGTTGGTTTTGGGCGGTTTTTTTAGCTAAATAAAACTCTGAGGGGCAGTTTTTCCCCTCCAGGGTTGCAGGTAAAGGCTGATGATGAGCCAAACCATCACCCCAAACCCAGCCGTGAGGATGCAGCAGTTGCAGGCAGGAGGAGAGGTGAAGCCAGGCAATGGCGGGTTCCCCCCAACCACCGCACGAACGGTAACTGTTAAAAATCTCCTGGGGACCCCATCTCAAAGAGAAAGCCGTGCCGCCCTCCCATGTGCTGGCACCGAGCCACATGCGGAGGTGCTGAGGGCCTGCGAGCTGCCGGCATCGGGCAGTGGCCAGCCTGATAAAACCCGAGGAATCTTGTTTTCTTCCCTTTAATCGTTCCCTCTCTCCGGCTCTTTCATCTTTCCCATGGTCCGAGTCAACCTTCCAGGTTTGCAAGGTTACAGGTTTCTCACTCTCTCCTGCTCGGGCTTGCAGGGACGGTGCAGAGGACCGCAGCCCCGCAGGTGCTGCCTCTTCCCTCTTTCGTGGGTTTTTGTATTTCCGTTACCAGGATCAGTTCTGCCTCTCCACGTCCCTGGGGCTGAACGGCACCAGGACGCATCCGTCCCCACGCAGAGATCACCACGGCCCAGAGATGGTGCACGGGGACCTCGCTGTGCCCACCGCGCTGGCAGGCGCGGGGCCGGCACCCTCCGACAGTTTGTCACCCTTGTCCTGGCAGAGACCGGGGAGGTAAAACAACATCCCTGGAGTGCCATCAGGGAGCTGATGCCTCAGCTGGGAGAGGACCTGGTAGCCCTGGCCACAGCTGGAGGTGACTCCAGCCCCGGCAATGTGAAATAGGGGCAGGCGGTGAGGGGACGGCAGCACCACCAGCATGCACCCACTGCAGTGTGCGGGACAAGCCACTGGACACGGGGCCATGGGGCTGGTGGAGACAGGGACAGGCGGCATCCAGCCATCTCCCTGCCACCGTGCTGGGCACCAGCTCTGTCGCTGCAAGGAGAAGCAACCCCGGCGGCAACACCGCTCGTGCCACGGGAGCGTGCGTCCCCGCGTGCCCCCTCCCTCCCCTCTCGTAAGCAAGCACGCCGCGACCCAGCTACGGTAGCTTCTCCTTTCCACCCGATCTGTCCCGGTGGCCGCGGCCTCCCCGTGCTGCCGGCAGTGCCGTGTGTGTGACGCCTCGCCGGCTATTACCACAGGAAGAGCTGTAACGCTACAGCAAACCTCCCCGCTCAGCCCTGCTACAAATCAGGGTCAGGCGGCAGTGCTGTTAGACAGAGCCTGCCGCTACGTGCTCCTGCTCCTAATGTCCTCCCCGGCACACTTAATGGGGACGTGGAGGAGAGCGGCGTGGCGAGACGGCGGCTCGGCCCCACTGCCCATCCGGGGCTTGCTGCCCTCCGATCCGGCTCTCCCGTAGCCGTGCCGGCTCTGAGCCAGGGCCGGCAGTGCTGAGGGTTAACGCCGGGGAGGCACTGGCCGGGGATGTTTTCTCCCCCGGGGCTGCTCTGGCTTTACCTTTAACATCTGCAAATGTGGTTAAAAGTTTGCCGAGCCTATTTTTAGAGCCTCTCACCACATGCGATTTCTCCATCGTGAGACAGGAAACGCTGATGAGGTTGTTCGCCACGGAGCTGCTTTCTCCTCCCCGGACGGCCTCCGAGCTCCTCCGATCTGCACGGTGCTGCCATGCCGCTGGCCCCCCGGCCCCCACCTCCTGGCGAGGGGACCGCATCCTGCGGCAGCAGCTATGGCAAGCCTGAGAGCCAGGAGAGCTGCCCGCATGCCACCAGCTTGCCCTGTGCCTCAGTTTCCCCAAAGCAACAGCATTTTGCTTCGCTACCCACCCCGGAGCAGTGCTAAGGGCTCGGCAGCTGCTGCATCTCCTCGACCACGGGATGCATCGATGGCACGAGGGCTGCCAGCAAAGAGACCCCGGCGGGGATGCCCACCACCCAGCCCCGTGCCCGCTGCCCACAGCACAGGCTGCTCGGTGTGTCCCCGTCGTCACGCTTAATACGAAATGCTTGGGAGCCGAAGCAGATCCCGGCTGCCCCGTCGGGCACCGGCCCTTCTGCCGCCTGTCACAGCCCCGTGCCTGAATACGCGGCACGGGCTCGACAGCCCGCGAGCGCGGCTGCGGCTGGGCGGCGCGGGTACCTGCTGTTTGAATGTCAACACCTCATTTATACATCTTGATTGGCTCTCATCAGCCATGCTGCGTTACACCTGATTGCTCCGAGCCGGTGCGGGGTGCCAGACTGCAGCGCGTAATTTCATTTAATTGGCCCTCCATCCGAAGCAAAACAGAAATAGAGGAATAAAGAAACAATAAAGCATCCTGCCCCCTAACAACCCTAAAATCTCTGCGGTTTTGGGGTTGGTTTTATTTTGCAGCCATGAGCAGGCCATGCTGCAGGCTGTGGGAGTTCCTTCCCGGCGGTGCCAGACCCCGCGCGAGCTGTGAGATGCTTTGCCACCCCGTGGGCTCGGCACGCTCGCTCTCCCCCTCGGCCCGCGACGAGCCCCACGCTGGTGTCACGCTCGCCTGTGCTCCTTCTCCCGCCCGCTCTCGCAAACCACTGAGGCTGAAATTTCAATTAAGGAAGAGAAATAATTACCCGCCGCTCCACATTTCCTCTAAAATGGTAGCCAATGCCAGCAAGCCGAGTCACCGCCTCCCGCCGCGTCCTGGCGCTCACCGGCGGGCTGGCATTCGGCTGACATTTCCAGGATAATGCCAGCCCAGCCGCCGCTCGCCGGTGGCTGCTACCGCACCCGTGCCGGGAGGCCAACGCCGCGCAGATGCTTGGAAGAGATGCTCGCTTCCTCGGCGAGAGCGGGACTGCCGCGAGCCCCCGCCACCCCAGCTCGACCTTGTGCAGGGTCTGAATCCTCTGCCCGATGCTGCCCGCGCCTGGCCGTGCCTCGGGCAGATGCCCCAACCCAGCACTCGCCGGGGCACACCGGGCCTGCCCACAGCCCCCAGGAACGGCTCTGCTTGTGTTCACCCCGATGACGTTCCAGAAACCACATTTCTTGCATCGTTTTATTTTAGCACAGCCAGAAGTAAAAGAGGAACAAACCCCATCGGGGCTGGAAAGGGCACAAACCCTGATCAGAGGATGCTGCAGCATCCCACAACTGCTCCTGCAGCTTCTCCTCACCAGCCAGCCTGTCCCAGCTCCAGCTCATGCCCCGTTTGGGTGGCGTGACCCCGTCACGGATCCCCGTGGTCCGTCCCCGGCCAGCACAGATGGAGACACGAGATGCAAACCCCAGGAGAAGGCAGAGATGGACACTGATCCGGGCACAGGAGGCTCCGCCATCATGAACATGAACATGAACATGAACATGAACATGAGGATGAAGATGAGGATGAGGATGAGGAAAGGAGGAGCATGATGCACAGGGCTGGCCTTGGGTTTTATGCACCTTGCAGGGCTGCAGTTCCCACCTGCACACAACGCCCCAGGTCTGAGCCCCTCCCGCTCCAGCCAAAGCCCCCACCGGGCACCAAAACAGCAAGAAACACCGACCGGCTCATGCCGAGCTCGGCTTGGGGACATGCCACGTTCAGGCAGCGGAGGCCGAGACAGAGCTCCAGGAGCAAGGCGGCAGCGACAGCGAGACTCGCTGGGGAAACGGGTGCTCCGCACGCCCCGACAGATACAAATACGCTGCTGCCTAGCGATTCCAAGGTAATCGGCTTGTGCCACCGTGTGCTACAGGAGCTGTACCTTGAGTGAATAGTAATCACGCTCCTCCAGCCCCGGCTGCCCAGGGAGCTCTGCGGGTGCTGCAAGGATCCACGCTGCTGCAGAAGAAGCCAGTGCGGGTGATGCAGTGTGTCCCCCAAACCGGACGCTCTGCAATCAACGGGGACACCATCTTATTTTCTCTGGATGTTTTCCCATTCCTCTTCTTGTAAGCTAAAGGGCCGGGGGGGCCACAGCGAAGGCCGCGAGTCCCGTGACTCCGGTGGCAGGAGATGCGGGAGCCCCAGGCAGCGATCACAAGAACGGGGAAAGCAGCAACCTCAGGCTGCAGATTAGCTTCATTTTATAGCCAGGGAGGCAGAAACCTCCCGTGGTTCAACATCTCGCTGGAGACCACACAGGGAGCCTGGGGAAAGCCAGGGAGAGGTCGCAGGTCTCTGGAGGGTGAGAGCATCCTCTCCCTGGGGAGGGAGGGAGCTCGCAGACAGCAGGACCCCGCGGGTCCCCCAACCCATTGCCGCACCCCAAACTTCAAGCGGGGCCACGCATTGCACCCCTTCTCCCTATGACCCCAAACACGCCCCCTGCAATACCAGCGGGGGCTGCAGTTTGGCGGCGAGAGGCTCTTTAACCAAGTTTAAATGCACTTCCCTTGACTCGGTTCCCAGTTCAGCGTAGAGGAGACCCAACTTGGCCGGCAGCCACGGCACTCAGCTATGCACGTCCCTACCGAGAGACACATTCCTCAGCACTGCAGCTAAGTGCAGCACAGCCTTTGAGGCCTTCACCCCTCCTTCAATGATAATTTATGCCCTCTGACCCAACTCCCCCTTTTAAATCAGGCTGATCAATAGAGAAATCAGACAATCCTTTTAAGAAACTATCTCATCTGATCCTTCCAGCTAATGATCTCTGCTCTTCTTACAGCTGTTTGCAGATATGTAACCCAGGCTGCTGGGGGAAGCGGGAGGAAGAAAAGCCACCGGGCCAAATTTCTCCTTCCCCAGCCCAAGCAGGAGCAGCAGCATCATTCCCAATTTGCACAAGAGCGAAATGGGAGATGCCAACCCCCGTCTTTCAGAAAACCGGAGTCCGGGCTCCCATCGGCACGCTGATGGCTCCTCCAGCAATGCCGCACACGGGCGCTTGCTGCTGAGCATCGTGCTGCAGGGAAGCACCAGCTCTGAAAATCTGCCCCCTCGCCCGTCTTGCTGCTGAACCTGCCGTTCTCCCAGCCTGGGAGCCCTCCGAGGATATTCTCCTTCATCCTTGCTCTTCCTGCAGGCTCCAGCCTCCTGGCACGGCTTTGCATTGCCTCTCCTGCAAAGAAAACCCAGCAACACAAAGCACCAGCCCCGAATCCAGTCCCTGGCTGAGCCGCGGTCACCCGCACCCTGTGCCGTGCACAACCGCGGCTCCTCTGCGCATGGAGGGAAAGCGGTGAGCACTGGGGCTCTCCATCACCTGGCCGGCAAACCCTCGCCCCTCGTGGGACCCTCGCTTTATCCCGGCAGCAAAAGCTCACGGGTACAGTCGACTTCTTCCGACAGAGGAGCTAAACCGGATCAGTGGAAGAGGGAGCGATGTCTGGTGCAGCACTTCCGCATGGGAGCGCCTGGGGAAGAGAACGGCATGGCAAATGTCCATGGTGGAGCCTCCAGAAGGGCTTTATTGATGGCGACTGCATTTCTATTTAACTGGCAAAGGAACAGGGTTAACCAGCGAAGAGGGAAGCATCGGAGAAACCTTTAAGTCTTCAAAGTAAATCAGCTCCTGGAACAAATGCGCTCGGTAGCCAAATGTCCCCTTCTCCTTTGTGCGCGCTGGGCTTTTGACATTTATTACGCTGCCCGAGAACCACCCAGAGGAAGAATGTTTTTCTTGCATCTAAGGGCCATTTCTCACCCTGGCACCCTCGGACGGGGATTTCTCCCCTGCCCAGGCAGGGTCTGGCCCCCAGCACCCCCTCCCCATGGGGACCTCACCCTGCAAACCACCCAGGAGGCAGGATGGGACCATGCCCCAGGGATGCTCCACACCCTCCCTGTGCCTGCCGGGAGCGGGGGAGCAGGCTCCGAGCCCGGGGTACCTCCAAGGTCCCCCCACCACGTGTCCCCTCCCACCCAGCCCTTGCTTTGAAGCCAGAGAGCAGATGCAAAATGCAAAGGGTCTGAAGGGCTGCCGCAGCACAGCACGGTACAGGTCCTGCCACAGCAGTCACAGTGAATTACAAGGTATTAGAGCCCCGCGCCGCCGTGCCTCTCGCGCAGCAGCAGTCACGGTGAAGGACATGCTATGATAGGACTAGAGTCTCCTCCGGAGAATCCAGTTGCCGGCCTGGTGAAAGGCGGCGGTATGAACAGGCCAGCCCTGTTCTATAGATCATATAGCGACAAGCATGGTGAAGGACACGGTATTACAGGACGAGGCAGCGCAGGCGGTTTACCCAGTGACAGCCAAGCTGAAGGACGCGGTGTTTGCGGGGGACGGCCGTGCCTCGCTGGATCAGTGAGCGTCCACGCCTTTGCGAGCCAGCAGCCGTGAACGTTTTTAATTATTCTTTCCTACTTTATCGAGCATCTAATTTTCATTTACGCACTGGCCATCTCCACCTGAGAATGTGGACGGTGCCGCTCCTTTCCAGCACTGCTCCTGTATCCCCTCCTGGCACGAGCCGGATGGGACCCAGAGGAACCGGAGGTCTGTCCCCAGCACAGGGGACCCATCCAGTGACCGACCTGCCCTGAAGCTCCTCTGCACGCCCCACATGACATCGAGGACTTTAATGGAGCTGGGCAGAGCCTCCCTGATGCTCAGTGTCCCTCCCCACCGGAGCACAAGCACCAAGCGCCAATTTTAGTGGCTGCCATAAATGCAGCAGGAGCCGTGTCCCCTGGTGAGGCATCGAGCGGTGACTAAGAGCGGAGATGACAATAAAGCGGAGGAAGCAAGGTCTGACTGCAAAGCAGCAAACCAACCCCCCGAATCCAGCTCGGAGGCACTGAGCTGATGATGCTCCCCCAAACCAGAAAGGAGCCCGAGCCCCGCACAGGCACAAGCCAAGCTGGCAACAGGGAGTCGGGTTTGCTTCGGCTCGGGCTGAGCTCAGCCCTGGCGCAGGCTCGGTTTAGGTGGAAATCCCATTTACAGGAGGGGAAAAAGGATTCCCCACATCAGGACACTGGGACGGAGTTCAAGCCTCCTTAGCAAAGCACACAGAGATACTGCTGCACAGCCCCTATGTATAAATCTACCCCTTAACGTGTTCCTGGTGGTAAATGCGGTAGAGATCGTGCACGACTTGACAGATTGAGGCATATTTATGGCGCTTTGGCACAAGGGATACAACCAGTTGGGATTTTTGCTCGGCTCTACCACTTGGGCATAGTGCAGCCACAACAAACCCATTTGAATAACTCTTGTTTCAATCAAGGCAGAGATCCAGCCTATTCCCCACGGAGTGAGCGCCAGACCTTGGGCCAAATTAATCTCCGATGGATCTCCATCAACTTCATGGAGCTACAACCACAATTTGGCCCATGTGTGACATGTAAACCTGTTCATTTTTCTTCCAAGTCGTCCAAATACCGCAGCATTTGTTAGCACAGGAGAGGGACGCATCCACCGGGAGAGATCTCTTTGGATACCACGCCAGCCTTTCCTTTTTTATTTCCTTTGCTGCCTGGGATAAAAGGCGAGCGAGACAGTCCGTTGTACGTGTCTGAGCTGTTTGGGAAAGAAATAGGAATTTCCTCCTGCCATTCCCAGTCTTTTGATAGGCAGGTGGGATGTGAGCAGGAATAACTCAATCAAGACAGAGCAATTTTTAATTAATTTGTGGATCCCTTCGCCGGCTGATCGCCTTGGAGACAAAAGGGAAGCCTCTCCTTTAACACTTGTGTGTGCCTGGTACTCTGAGCCTCCCCTTTTCACCGGCGCATCTTTGGTCTTGAAAGCCGCACAAAAGGAAGAATTCCTTGATCTTTTGCCTCGGCTTTTGCTAAGACAGAGACACATGAGGGGGAGCTTTGTTGGGATTTTTGGGGGTTTCTTATCTATTTTTTGGAGAATATTAGAGCCCAAAATGCACACAGAGAGGGGTGGGGAAGGAAAAAAAAGAAGGAAAGGGGGAAAAAAACCCCCTCAAACCTAAGAAAGCAGAGCATTTTCCCTTTGCTCTGTTGACACCTTCTGCCCAGCCCGCTCCATCCCCAAGGGGAGGGAGTTGAAAGGTTCAAGCTACATCAAGTGGTGAGTAATGCAGCGGGAGGCTCCTGCTCAGGGCCGGGCTCTCGCCCTCCGCGCTGGCTCCCTGCCCCGTGCCCGATGCTGCGTGGGGCAGAGCCGAGCTCTCGCCCTCCCCTTCTCCACCCCCCCCCCGCCAGCGACAGTGGGGATGCAGGAACTTCCTAGGCAGTGACTGACACTACAATTATCGATTGCCGGCTGCAAAGGCTTGCTCTCGCCTCCCCCCCTCTTCTCACTTGTTTTCTTCTGTGCAGCTGAGTGCCAGCCTTCAGAGACTGCTGCTGTAAAAGGTTCGGATTGACGGGGTGTCAAGATATCTGCTGCCCCTGGCTTTTAACGTTCCCTTGCAGGGGGGAGCGGGAAGAGCCCCTGCACCGGCGAGCGGAGCTCAGCTAGCTCCAAAAGAAAGGGAAGAATGAAAAGCCTTCCTCTCTCCTCCGTCGAGGAGATGCTCTTGAACCACAAGCAGCTTTTTCAGCCTCAGCCTGGCTGTGTGCATCTCAGAAATCTCAAGATGCTGGGAAGGAGGAGAGGCGGCATGCCAGCTGTCCCCTGCCAGCGGCTTCGTCCTGCCCAAAACCAAGGCACCCAAGTAAAACCCCACCTTCCCCACCAGGTCTCCATGGGGTGGCACACACACGTGCCCACGTGCCCATTGGATTTGGCCATGGCCATTTCAGAGGCGGGGAGGGCAAGAGGCACCCTGGCCAGACGAGGTCACCCGACAAAGGCTGTAGAAGGATCAGGAGTCCCCGGCTCGGGTGCGTCCTCTGCCGCTCAGCACTGACGGCACGGGGGGACCAGACCAGAGGGTTTTCCTAGCGAAGACAGGCAAAGCAGGAGCTCCAGGTGCCCTCCTGGATCCTCCAGCGAAGGCTGCAATGCCACCTCGGGAGGCAACCCTGCCCGATGGCCCTGGGAAGAGGACTCCTGGGTCCTCTGCAAGCCCCATCCCCGGCTCAGCTGCTCCCCATCCACCCCCGGCAAGTGCCATCCCTGCCACAAAACAGGGACGGCAACCTGCCCGGGGAGGTGTTTGCAAAGCGTGGCGGCACCTTGGGACCACGGCTAAGTGTTAAGCGCTGGAGCCAGAGGCCTGAAATTAAAGCCGGCTCCACAACCGTCGGTGTCGACACCTGGTGATGGGAGGAGAGGGATCGATGATGGAGAGTCTGTCGCTCCTGATGCATCGCTGTCAGGGTCAATACACAATTCTCGGGGAGATCAGATGTCCAGGTTAACTGCTTTGCCTCAGCGCTAAGCCGATGGGCTGGTGGAGCCCCATCCTGCTCACACATCCTCTTCCCCAGCCAGGTTCAGCCCCACAGCCACCAAATGCCACCGAGAGCAACGCCAGGGCTCGTGGCTCTTGTTTTCATCCACATAGAGCTCAAGCGTAGCTGTAGAAGGTGTCCAGGGCTGGGAGAGGGACATGGGGCAATAGGGGTCTGCCCCCCAGCAGCTTTCAGCTGCGCCAAACCAGCCCCCTGCCACACGCAGCAGCGCTGCGGGACAACATGGGGACACAGGGTTTGGGGACAGCCACCACTTACTTACCCATGGTCACAGAGCCACTGGCCACCCAAGGTGGCCTGGGAGGGTGAGTGGGGGTGATGAGACCCCGTGGGGGGGAGCCCCATCTGCTAGTCACCCCGTCTGTCCCCGTCCCGAATTGCTGGCCAACGGAAAAGGCTGGAGAGGGGGAAACCTCACCTCTCCTGCCCAGCACAGGTCCTGCCGGCTCGGTGGCTTTGTCCTGCTCTGTATCCCAGGGGGGCAGAGGGTCCATGTGGCTTTGGCACAACACCTGTCCCCTCCAGGTGACACTCTGGCTGCAGAGAGCCACCCCGGACCCCCGGGGGCCAGGAGAGCCGTGACGGCGGGTCTGCATTGTGCCCTCTGCACCAAGCGGGCTTGTGGCACCTCACGGCGCTCCACAGCACCCCGCAGCCACGTGGGGTTCCCCGCTATCGCAGCAAGCCCAGGCAGGAGGCACAAACCCTGCTTTGCACCCTCATCGCCGGCCATCCCCACTCGCCACGCCGGGCAGGATCTGTCCCGCAGCCCAGGGGGTCCTGCGAGGACGAGAGCCACCCGCAGCCAGACTGCAGCATCTCACCCCACCGGCTCCCGGGTGGGTTTAGCGGCACATCTCCTCAAGCATGGCACAGCCAGCAGCAGCCGCCCAGCCTCCCCGGGGGGAGCCCGGCATGGCCCCCCCAGCGAGGGACCAGGGGGTCTTACCTGCTGGCAGCCCACAGAGTCGGCTTGAGGGGGGACACAGCATCGCACCCCGACCCCGGCGCAGCCAGACTTGTGCCAGCCTCCCCAAAAACCCAAGAAAACAGAGCGCGGCATGAATAACAAAAGCAGCGATCAGTAAAGACTCTCCCAAGAGGCTGCAAGTTCTTCAATTAGAGCTCTCATTATAGGAACGAGAAACTCCACGCCGTCTTCTGTACGGATAACACTTTTTTCCCCCTCTCTTTTAAAGAAAAAAGGGAGGGAGGGAGAGGAAGGCTGCATCTCTAATGCAACAGACAGGTCTGCTGAGATTCACTTTGGCTCTTATTTTGACTTTCATCTAAAAGAGCTGCCCTGGGAATCCATTAAGTCCAATTTAAATCGGCTCTCCGCCCTCACGGCTTCTCCCCGCCTTCGCGCCCCCCCGGCTCCCTTCTCGCCCCCCTTGGAAGCAAACAAACACAAAAGCAAGGCCAGGCAGGGCAGGCAGCGAAGGGCAGGCAGCGAAGGGCAGCACCGGCGTGGTTTCGGAGCCGTTCCCGGGGGGATTACAGCCCTCCCCAGGGCAGTTGCTCGATCTTTATTTCCGCCCAAATAAACACAATCCGGCCACGTTTGGATACCGCCTCAATATCACCCACCTCAGCGGTGCTTTTGCGGGGCCGACGGGGTTTCAGGACCCGCTTCTGCTCCCCACACATCTCCCCCCTCCACGCACGGGCGTATTTTCCTCTGATTTTATTATTTTCGAGTACCATTAGCTCCATTAAGACCGCAGCCGGCAAAGTTGGATGGGATATAATCGCATACTTCACGCCAGGGTTTGGTTTTTTTTTTTTCCCCAGCGACTTTCCCCACCCCAAGATCATTCCTCTGCCTTTGGGAATCGCCTCCCCACCACAGCCCCGCAGCCGGGCGAGGGTCGGACCCCTCGCCTTTCATCTCACCACACTCATTCAAGCTCCGCTTCTGTCGTATAAGCAGTTTTCCAGCTCTTCCCCCCCCCATAACACACCCGCTCTGCATTGCATCCTATTCATATGTTTTCAATCATCGCCGTTTCGTTATTTAAAACAAAAGCACGCGGCCCCCCCCGCTCCCCGGCAGCAGGCTCCGAGCCCCCTCGCCGGGCTCCTCGGTTATTCCCTGGTTTGTTTGTTTATTAATGTCAATGGAGGATTTGGGGGCAAAAATTTGCCGTGGGAGAAAGGGAGCGGGAGGTGAAAGTCCCACCGAGGGGCTTTCCAAAGGCGCAGCCAGATGTGCAAACCCCACGGTTCCTTGGGTTATCTGCTAGATCCATTTTTTCCTGCCCCGCCAGCCACCGAATAAAAGAAAGAAAATCCATCAAGTCAGCGTTCTCACGTGCAGACAACGGCAAGGATAGCCAGGCGCCCGACCGCGGCACCGCCGCAACTTTTATAAGTATAAAACCATGCACATCGATAACTCCTAAATTAAATAAGCCTCCCCTGGAAGATTTCCCTCTGCAGAGGCTTTCGCAGCCCCGTGCCCGTTATTATTTTAACTTTGGAAAAGTAGGAGTCAGGACAAGCAAAATGAATCCATCCCTTACACACACAAATATTCCAAGTCTCAGCTGTATCTTTGTTCAGACACCCATCAATCGGCAAGTCAGGAGGATTTTTGGACCGGTTGCAAATTTCTTTATTACTTCCAGAAAAGCAAAACAACCCCCCCTCTCCTCCGCCGCTGCTGCAAACAGGACACACGGACACACACACACACACATGTACGTACACCCCCCCCCCCCCCAAACTCCGCGATGCCGGCGCCGTGCATCCATTCAATCGCAGCGGCACACGAGTTGCACAAGAGAAAAATAAATCCGGAAAAAGCTCCGTCCGCACGCCCCCCGCCCCCCAATTCGGCTGCGGCTTCAAGAAAAAAAAAAAAGATAGAAAAAAAGGGAAAAAAAAAAAAAGGCACAAAGATGTAGCTTGCAACAATACCTGCGATGGTCCTCGCTCTCTCCTCTCTCTCCTGCTGGCTCGCTCTCCTCCTCTTCCAGAGCACAGTAGCCAGATTAGATCCTTAGAAAAAAAAATGTGAGAAATAGCACAATTCTCCTTTTTTTTTTTTTTTTT
Source organism: Gavia stellata (assembly GCF_030936135.1). Taxonomy (NCBI): domain Eukaryota; kingdom Metazoa; phylum Chordata; class Aves; order Gaviiformes; family Gaviidae; genus Gavia; species Gavia stellata. The sequence continues at coordinate 3,703,490 of NC_082611.1, forward strand.
TGCTTCCCTTCTCAGCAGCCCTTCTGAGCTCCTTCACTAACCATTATTCATAGACCACTAGGGGATATAAGGTAATTAGAAACGGCCCTATAGCATCCAGCCTGAAAATGTAATGCCAGCGGTAGGAGTGGTGGAGGGCTCTGGCTGCGGGCGGCTCCGGCAGAAAGTGCTCGGTGGAGCTGGGGACGAGGTGAGATGTGGGGTGGAGGAGAGGGCGAGCGGCAGCGGGTGCTGGCGGCTCTCCCCGCAGAGACCAGGGTGGCCAGGGACGCCGAGGGGCAGCGGCACCCCTTTGGTTTTGGGGATGGTTGGGGTTTTTTTTTTTGGGGGGTGGTTGGTTTGGGGGTTCTTTTGGAGTGGGCTCGCCGTGCCCGTGTGAGCCGTGCTGGGGCTGCGTGTGTGTGCGTGTGTGTGTGTGTTTGTGCCAGGAATAGCAATCAGCAGAGGCAGCACACAGAGCGCAAAAATGCCATCATGCAGGGTCAACAGAAAGCTGCAGACATCTTTTTTTCTTTTTTTTTTTAGGCTTAATCCTCTGGAGCGGGGGAGAGGGAAAAGGAGGAGGCTGCTGCCTTCTTTATAGTTTTGATTTTTTTCCTCTTCCAGCCTCGTAGGATCAGATTAACCCCCCCTCCCCTCCACGCACACATACACACACACGCCAGCCCCAGCGATCCCAGCCCTCCGCCAGCGCTGCACCCAGAGATGCTGGAGTTGGCGTGGGGTGGGCTGCGGGTCTCGCCGCCGCGCGATGCTGAGCTGGGTGGGATGAGCTAGGTGGGCTCGCGCGGCAGTGGGGAAGGAAAGCGAGAAGGAGGCAGCGCGGGGGGGGTGGAGGCAAATGAACAAATCACACCTGCAGCTTTTCTGCGCGCCATAGCCAGCTGCAGCCCAGGCAGGGACCGGCAGGAAAAATACAGGCGCGCGGGCTCCCAGCGCCGTGCATCTGCGGGGATTTAGGTGCACGGTGAGCTGGCGGTAGCTCATCGCTGGGAGCGATTGCTTTTGAGGGGGTTTATTTGAGGAGAGGGGGAAAGGGAGATGGTAACAAAGAGCAATCCTTCCCCGCACACTGCTTATTCCAAGAGGTAAATAAAATCCGATGCAGAGGCGAGGAGGGGGAGCTGGTCCCCTCACGAAGGGAAGCATAGTGCTGCCTGCCAGGGAGGGCTTTGGTGGCCCTGGCACACCGGGACGCCCGCATCCTGGCACCAGCGGTGCCCGCGAGGGCTGGCCAGGGTGGCTGCCGTGCAGCTCCGTGCGCCCTGGCTCCTGCCCGAAGGGTGCAAACACCCAGCCCTGCCTCCTCCCACGACTCCGCTCTGAGCCTCTCTTTAATTGAACTAAAGCTGTTCACCTTGATAACGCAGCACGGCAGCAAGTTTCCGAGCCATACGCGGGGGGCTGGAGAGCTATTTGATCCACTTCCAAGGTGCTGCCTTTCAATTCAACCCCTTGCTCTTGAAGGATGGATAACCAGGCCCTCTCTTTTCCCTTTTAATTACTCGAGATAGCAGGCATCAAGCTGCAAAACAGACCAAACCTCGTAAGGGGACCCAGCATCTGCCAAAGCAGACCACTTGCTCTCATCTCCCCTGTCCCCCTTCTCTCCATCCCCATCCCCATCCCTATCCCAGCCCCAGCCTGGCTGTTTATAGCTAATACACCACAGCATGCTCCCGGCTACCTCCAACTATCACACGTGCCTCTCTGCAGGATGGTAAACTGAGCTGGGACCTCACGGCTCTCCCGGGACTCGGTATTTATCCCCCATAACCACCGATCCCTCTTGCCCTTCCCAGGGAAGAGCTCCTCCACCATTCAGCACCACAGGCTGCGACTGCCTCCCTAGTAAAGTCAAGGTGGGACATACCCCACGGGCATCACCCCCAGCTTCTCCTCTGGGACTGAAAGAAGACCTAAGGATTTGTTATTTTTACGCTACAATCCCATAAATTTAGTGATCCGGTCTATCCGGGTCATTTCACGGCTCTGGTATGTTTGAAATCCCCACCTCCGGGAGTCCTGTGATTTCAGGAGAACCTCAGCCCTGCTCTCCTTAAACCCTGACATCACCATGATGAGGAGAAAGGTTGAAACCATCAAGCCCCCGAGAGCCCCATATGCAAATTAAATCACCACCAAACGCTTTGTTTTTTAAACACTGTGATTTTTCTGGCAGCTTCATAGTTCTGCAATTTACGGGTTCACAAAGGCTGATTTCCTGACTTCTCGGCACTTCTGAGGTGCCCGCACCCACGTCACCTCCATTTGCACGACACGGCCGTGTCTGTCTCAACCCAACCACTGGCTGGGTGGGAGACCATCGCCTATCGCAGCAATTAACTTTACTCGTTAAAGCCTCTGAGCTTGTAGAGGATGCTGCTGCGCAGTTGTGCGGATGGGAAAGTTTCCATCCTCTTGATGAAATCCGGCTCCACAGCATCCCCATGCGTGGCACACAGCCCCCCGCCACGGGTGCGGATACGGCCCCGTGCACCTTGCGTTGGCTGGTTGCCTCTGCAGAGCATATCTCACCCCAAGCTACGGCAAATCCAGCACAACCGGCATCAAAAAACCTCTTCCCAGCTTCCCCGCTACAAGGACAGGGCTCATCTTCCCAATAAAAGTCGGAGGCTTCCCTGGAAGTAACACCCCCTGCAACTCCTGCCCCACTGGGGTCTAAAAAATAATGACTCATTGCAATGTCATTTCTGGAGCTGCTAAAACAAAGGCGCTCCAGCTCCCTCGGTGTCTCGCCGCTGCGACCTACAAAGATAAGGCTTCCTCCTCAGTGCTGAGAAAAATGAGCTTTTCCCCACCAGCCTCCCCTTCCGCCCGGCCCTGCCGTGCTCCGCTGGCCCGGCTTCCCCGGGACCTCCCCGGCGCCTACGCGGGATGCTCTGAGCCGGCTCTTCCTCATTCCTCTTCCTCTCCCTCTCATCCTCTTCCTCTCATCCTTCCCGGCTGATTTTCCCCCAGCGCTGCTCCCGACAATCCCAATGGATTGCTCTGGTCCCCTGGCCCGGGTGACAGCTCGCACCCAGTGCCGCACACCCTGCACTGGTGGCTCACTGCAGGCAGGGAGCAGGCAGGCTTGCCCCAAGTCTCATCAAGCTCCATGCACCAGCTCCGAGCGGATCTGATGGATTTTCATTTCCTAACTTTGCCCTTTGGGCTATTTCTAACGAGCTTCCTCACGCTTAAAAAAAAAAAAAAAAAATCCTTCATCTTGCAGCACGGTGTCAGATCAGTAACGCTCGGGACGATTGTGCCTGCGAGGAGGCTGGAAATTAATTATATGGCAGTCACTTTAGGTAGGGGGGCCATCGCGCTGACCTCCTCGGCCAGGCTCCCGCCTGGGACCCAGGGAACAGCCAGAAACCCCCTCCCAGAGCAAACAGGCTTTTTTTGGCCTTGAAAAATGTATTTGCCTGGTGTGACGTTCGGCCGGCGCAACACGGCCCTGGGCGAGGAGCCGCTGATGTCCTCCCGTGACCCCGTCCCCTTGCCGCACCCGACGTCCCCAGCCCCGAGCCCCGTGTGTAGCCTCTGCCCGCAGCACCGGGTCCATCCACCCTCCTGGACTCGTCCCTCCCATCGAGAGAGAGGAATCGGTCCTGGGCACCTTCGTTTTCACTAATCAGATGTTTTAATGAGTTTCTCAGCACCCGGCACATCACCACTTCCCGCCACCACCCCCTCCAAGGCCGGCCCCGCTCCCGCGGTGTGCCGAGGCCCCCATCGTCTCAAAGGCTTTCCTTGGTGGGAGAGCAGTGATTATTTCTCTCAAAAGGTCTCTTATAATGGAAACCATCTCTCCATCCCTCCTTGGTCTCCTCCTGCCGTGACCCAGGCTCCGTCGAGAGGAGCTCTGCTCCAAGGCAGCGCCGTGTTTCCATGGAAAGAGTGAATAGCAGAGTCTTCCCAGCGGTTTATTAGAATTCCTTTTACTCCGATGGAGAGTTTTAGAGCAAAGTAAAAAGGCTTTAATGTGGGGCTAATGGAGCCCCTGGGAAGTCCAGGAAGGAAATCTCCCCTGGAAAAGAGGAGGCGTGAGGAGAGGGAGGGCAACTTTCAAGACAAATTCCTGGACAGGTTGAAATTTTTTTGCAGAAGCCATCTCAGGCAGCGAGAAATGGAAATGAATGTTTGTTTTATTTTTAACAGATGTTACAAAAGACCTGCCAGTAATTCAGTGAACGATGCAAAACCTAGATCCCACTCACTTTTCCTGGCATGTCTTCCATCCCCTCCCTCTCCTGCTCAGTAAGAACGCTTATTTGCATTTAGCATATCATATTTAAAAAAAAAATATATTAAGCAATAAAATAACAATCGTAAGCCACTTCATTTCCTCCCTCCCTAAGGCTTTGGTTTCAGCTTAAATCCTTGGTTGTAACAGCTATTAATTGTTTTTAATACATTTTTCTGTCTCCTCGCGTTTCCCAAGTCCATCTACGTGCCCGCTTTGGGGGTTCCCCTCTTTCCCGGTCCCCTGTCCTGCACTCTCCCTGCCGTCCCCCCAAGGGACACGACAGCTCTTGACTCTGCAAAGTGTTTGGAGCGTAGCGACCGCCGCTCCCTGCCTGGGGACGCCCCAGTGTGAAATACAGCCTGCAGCCTCCTCCTTGGGGGAAAATACAGGGATTTGGCCGCGGTTAGGAGATGGGGAGATGGAAAGAGAAGGAGGTACGACGGGGAGGGTCCTAAAACCATCCAGCCAGTGGTTGGAACAGGAGTAAGAGTCCGGCCCTCTGCAAAACAAGGTGCCCAGGGACGCACATGTGCCGCAGTGCTTGGCCGGCCAGCGGGCAACTTCGAAGTCGATCTAAAACCAACCATGACACCAGAGCGGTATTTGGGGTGAGATACAGCACTTGTGAGTATCACACACGAAAACCAGATCTGGGAGGCCAGTGACAGTCCTGGGCAGAGGGGCTCTGAGTCCCACGGATCTCCTGAAAACGAGCAAGTTTGGCAGCTCCTGGTTTAACCTTAGACTGCAAAACTGAAGACGCAATGGCTCCCCCTTTTCATGCCTAACCATGGATAACCACTTTTCTCCTCCAGATACCCGGCTTTCCAAAGAGCAAGGTCCCACAGAAACCTGAACCGGGCAGATCCACGTGCACAGCCACGTGTGCAGGTCATGTCTCCCGCACGTATCCCACGCAGGAATGCCTGGGAGAGGCCACGGCTTTTTTTGCGCAAGGGATGGTGCTCTTCCAGCTCAGACTCACGAGACGAAGGGCAGGAAACCCAGGGTGCTTTTCTGCCTTGTTTCTCATCAGCACCCCTGCATGCACAGCCCTGAGTGGGGCACGCTCCGCAGCCCGTCATCCCACACACCGGTCTTGCACTGGATTCACGCTGCCTCGATGCCTCGTTTGCAGGATCCCGAGCTGGAAAGGAGGAGACAGGCTCCGGAGAGCAGCTACAGGGCACTGCTGATACAAACACAGTGTCCCTGCACCCTTTATAAATCCCAAAGCCTGCCTGATTTCCAGGCAGAAAATGGCATCCGCGTGCGTTTCCAGGTGACGGAGGAAAACTGGCTGTTTTCACCAAGCTTTCTCCTCTTCCCATTACAATTCTGCACCTGGTTAGCAACTGTCGGAAAGAGGTTAATCACAGTCCTTAAATCAGGAACCTCGTTGCGGAATGCTCGGGATGCACATCTGTGCTCTCTACGGCTCATCCCCAGCGGCATTTGGGAGAAGGCAACACGCCAAAAAAAACCCAACCCAAATAAGCCCAATCCCCACCAAAATGAGCAATAAGCATCCCAGGGTGTGGGACCCCACTAATTCCTCGAGTTGGTCCTGCGGCACATGGGAAACGCTCGCTGTGCCCCCCAACCCGGCCATGGCTGTGGTTTAAAGGCATCTCGGTTAACGTGGTGCTGGCACAGCCGTTACTTCGCAGAAAAGGCTTTGAAGGGGTTCGGTTTTTGCTCGGTGGCCAGCCTTGTGATGGAGGGGAGGAGGAGTCACCTTGAAATGCCTGGGGAGCAGGGAGCGATCCGTGCGGATCGCAGAGACCGTGAGCGCTCTCGGCCCCAGACCCGGAGCTCAGCCCCGCATCGGGTCGGCCCTTAGCAGAGGACAGGCTGGAGCTCCGGCAACTGCCAACCGCCCGGCTTTGCTGTTGGTTTTCAAGCGTTGCAAAGCCTGGCCTGGCCTTGCTATTTCTAGGCCCGTCCCAGGGGATCACCCTGCTCTCCCTGTTTTGGGAAAAAGAAGCATTTAGGAGCGTCGCAGCCCTTCGGAGAAGGGCCCAGCTGGTGCTCGGCAGGGCCCCGGGCTGCTCGTGCTGCAGAGCCGGCGGCGCTAACCGCCGGAGACGAAGGCGGTTACGCGCGTGCACGCACACGCACATGCACAGCCCGGAAAATGGAGAGGAATTGATCCCGGAGGCAAATCTCTTTTGTTCTAACCCCGTTGCTGTAACTGGATCTCCTCAGGTTCTCGGCTCAGGAGCTGCAGCGGATCACATCGCTTTCATGCCTTCTCCCGGTGCCAGCTTGTCACATTCCCCCGTCGCCGGGGAGGGGACGAGCGAGAAGGGGAGGCATTGCTCACAGCGCTTGTTTACCTCGCCGCCGCACACGAGGGGTGTACGGCGGTAATGAGCAAAAATCCGAGCGGGAGCAGATTGCAGATCCGCGGCATGAGACCACCCCCAACTCACAGGCTCCCCCTTTTTAACGAGGTCCCCCCATCCTCCTCCCCGCCAGGCTCCCTGTGCCCTGACAGCCTCCCGCCTCTCCCCGCTGTCTCGTTTCGACTGCAGAAATGCTGATTCACAGAGCCCGGCGCAGGAGGCGTTCGGGAGGCAGAGAGAGGAGCGACCTGGCTGCTGCTGCCTGCGCAGGCAGCGCTGCCTCTGCGCAATGCCACCCGAAAGCACCCGACCTCCCCGGGCACTTCTACACCGGTGATTAGCGACAACGAAGTCGCTGCAGATTAATCCGCTCTGCGCTTATTCCAGCACCTCTTTCCCAGCGACTCCCTTGCCTCTCAGCAAGGTGAATTCATCCCCCCTACTCCCCGGGAGAGCTCGCGTGCCAATTTTTCTCCCCTTTCTGCACAGGGGGAAAGCAAGGTGAAAGATTTCACGCCATGTGTTCAGCACCACACAGCGAGGTGCCAGGACTCCCGGGATGGGGATGGCGGGGACGGAGCGGTGAAGGAGGTGGGGTGGATGGCACGTGGGTCCCCAGGGAAATACTTTGCTTTCCAAGTGGAAGGGCAAAGCAAACAGCACCCTGACCTGCCGCCGTGCATGTGCCAGCGTCCTTGCTCGTGGATGCTTTGCTGCATCACCAGCAATCCGGGTCCCATCTCCTCCTTCCAGGGCAGCCAGCGCCCGGCGGTGGGGTCTGCACCCCGGCTGGCCTCCTGGCATCAAAAGCCACGTCAAGGGTGCTGCCCCGTGACAGCAGTCAGCATGAGCCAAACCTGCCTGCCCTGTCTCACCTCCTCTCTCCTGCCAGCGCGGTGCATCTGGTGCGGTCCCTGCCCACCGCAGGCCTGAAATAGGAGATAGCAAAATGATGCTTTTTCGGGGCAGGTTGTAGGGACGGTGTTCTTGGCAGCCCGGGGCAGGCAAATGGCTGCAAAAGCAGGGGCTGGCCGTCCAAGTGTCCCACTTCTCCGAAGTCCAGGTCCCTTCATTCTGGGACACCCACGACACCCTGCAGAAGAGCTCAGGTAAATACATCTGACTTGTTTTACTCCATCCTTCGTGTTCAGTCACATTCAGTGACCCCCTTCACTTCTCCTCCTTGAGGCCACTCTTCACCCCAAAGTCGCCTGCGATGCCACGATGGATGCATTCATGGGCTCAACAGCACAACGTGATGCAGACCTTCCCATCATGTTCACCCTCCTCCCTATGCCACGTCCCTCTGGGCCGCTGGGACCAGGCAGCATCCAGCCCAGAGCAGGGGATGCAGGAGGTAAACCTGGTGAGCCATGCAGGGAAAGCAATATTGCATCCACCGCCGCAAGCTCACGGCCACACACCAGATGGGTCTGGGGACACGGGGGCATCAGCAGGACACCCCTCACCACCGCCGTGCTGCTGCATCTGCAGCCCCGAGGCTCAAAAACCAAACCCACCTTTTCCTTTATTACTCTCAGGTTTTTTGCAGGGCTGTATCTAAGCCGTGCCGGTCCCCTGATTCCCTTTGCATGGGAGACCGCCTGCCCGCAGCGGAGTGGGGCAAGCTGGCCTGCTCATCTCTGCTCAGTGAAAAGCCATGGTGCATCTGAATAGATTTCCACCATGCAAATGTAAAGGCCCCAGTGGGTTTGAATAGGAGCCCTTGAGGTATTATCTCAGCAGTGCCTCGAAGCAACCACCTGAATCCTTCCGTGACTGCTGCACAAACCCGAAACGTCTCCAGCGGCTGGGGATTATGGACAGACCTTGCAGAGAAGCACCCAGGCCACCGCAGCCCACACCATCAGTTCTCAGATGTCCCCATGTGCGCCCAGCCCTCAAAGAACAAGGCACAGTGATGACCAAGGCCCGCATGCCAAGGCAGGAAAGCAAGCTGAAGTTTTCACATTAATCATATCGAGCTCTATTCTTTTTCATCTATTTCAAGGCAAGTCAAAAAGAGGTTCACACTCTCCCCTGGCAAACCACAGAGGATGACGCGAGCCTGTCTCTTGCATTGCAAGTAGAGTGTGTCAAGCAATTAGCAAGTAATCAGGAATTCAGATAGGGTGGGCAGGATACGAACCCTCAAAGCTCTGGCAGGAGCAAAACCCACCCTGGAGTTTCCCATCAGGCATGGAAGGCAGCAGAGGGAGCAGGGGCTGTTGGAGAGCTCTCGGGGAGCAGAGAAGACAAGGTGCCAGAGGAGCCTGCTGCCATAAACCATCTCGCATTTAGTGTAGCTAAAAGGCCCCAGGCATTCAAGGACAGATTCTCCCTCACTCAATCCCAACCTCAGCAAGGTGGCCAGGGCAATTCAGAGTGCTGGTCCTCAGGCATCCTGCAGACCTGCCGGGTCACCCAAGCACCCCTGCGCATGTCCCATCCCTGGGTGTTTCGGCGTTGCATTAACTCTTGCTGCTGTCACCAGCGTTACTCCCCGCAGCTCTGACCATGCTGGTTTCCGCTCAGCGCCCTTCCAGCAGCCCAAATCCTGCTCTCCTGGAAGTTAGTGGGAAAACCGATGCAAGAGCGGGAGCAAGCCTTCAGTGCTCACACCGTGAAGCTGTTTCCACTTCGTTCCCCCAGTTCTGCTAAAACTACATCACACAAAGCCCTGGCACAGCACACAAGGGGTACGGCACCATTACATCGAGCTGGGCTCTGCCAGCGTGGCGTGCACTGAGAGCACCCTGGAGGGGGGCGCGCCAGCTCGCAGCCTCCCCAGACACCTCACCGGTCCCCACGAGCACCCAACCAGCCCTGCAAGAAGAGAGGGAGGATGATCCCAGGGTGCACGCTGCCAACCTGGGCGCACACCTCCCTCCGGGCGTGGGGCCCAGGGCGCAGAAGGAGGCGGCACGACGGGCGGGTTGCAAAGGGGACGCCTAATCTGCCACCCGCCCTTTCTCCTCTCCATTGCCAAGGTAGCAGCAGACAATGCTATCTGCTGGGTTGTCAGCCGTCCCTCCTCCCGCCGTCTCTTTAGCCAGAAAACTCTCCATCTGTCTCCAGATGGGGTGTTTCTACCACTCCAGTCAAACCGATTCAGAGTGGAACAATGATGCTTTGTTAACAAAACAATTTTTGTGTGTCAAGCCCTCCTTCTTGCGGTTTTTTTTTTCCCCCAGTCCCCAGTGGGTCAGCTTTGTGTGGCGTCCTACATTTTGTTGTTTCTTTCACATTTTAAAGGCTCCGTATTTTAGTACAAAAGGTGCCTGCGGAGCAGCTTTTATCTGCGAGGCAAGATTTGACACATACGCAGATCACAATTGCGACAGGAGGTTCGTGATGTGGTGGTTAAGGGTGGTGTCAGGACCTTCAGAGTGATGAAGCATTATTTCCAGTGATTTTTGCCTCCAGGATAAAAATTAGAGCTGGTCCTATGCGACATATAAGGCTTCTGTGAGCTGGAATCCCCCAAGGGCTCATGGAGGGAGCAACGAGAGAAAGTTTGAGCTTGCTTTGGTGCAGGGTAGGCATCAGCCGTGTCCACCCGCCCTTCTCGCATCCTCCTGTGCAGGACTGGGCACCTCTCTTGGCTTGCGAGGGGAAAGGACGGGTACGCAGACCAAATCCGTGTGCCTGTGAGTAAATCACAACCCTATCCCCAGCACAAACCTCACGGTGGTCAGGAAGGCAAAACCTCAGCCCTCCTGTGGCCAGAGCCTCCGAGCGAAGATCCTGGGGTGCACTTGACTTCTCCCCAGCTACCCGGGCTTGGATTATCCCCCTCAACCCACTCCCTCACCCAGCAGCAGGAAGGAGATCTCTCTTTTCTCCTCCAAAGACATCTCCACCACACAGGCCTCCAAGAAAATCAGCGCTTTTTTTCTCTCTCTTTTTTTTTGCCCTGAAGCAACAAGCACACAAACCACCCTCTGCTCTGCACATAACCAGCAACTCACAGCAAATAACCAACCCGCCGGCTCCAAAGCAAACAGCTTTGTGTTCCTAAGCGGGATGGCAATTTCTACACAAGTGGGACTTTTTCTTCCAGCTCCCTCCATGTTTGCAGGGAAGTTCCCTCCTCCTTCCTGTCCTCAGGTAACTGCATCTTCATGGAAACACCAATATTTTTATGAGTCACCCTCCTTCTTTCCCCCTCCTGCTCTGTGGCCAACACCCCTCTGCTTTCGAGATCAAAGCCGAAGGGGACCAGCTGTGTCACGTCCTTTCCTCTCCAGCCCTTTCCATCTCCATTTGCAGCCGTCGCCAGCACGAGCCCCTGCTGTTCTGACAGCGCTTTGTGCCGCCCCTTCAGCGCCACAGCTCCGTGCCCGCCGCCTGCTCCCCCTCCATCCCGCTCCTGCCATCCCCACTCCCACTCCAGCCGCCCTGGGAATGTAGGAAACCCTCCGGAGCTCTTGGCTCGGTCCCCTCCAGCATGCATGGGAGCTGCCCTGCCGGCCACCTCGGCTGCTGCCCTGCCTGTCATGTGCTGCTTCGGAGGAAGAAATGTGCTCTGAGAAGGGAGAAATGGGATAATACATTTCCACTGAAATCCTAATTCCCCGTGTTTGGAAAGTTCTCTGCAAACTGAAGCACGACACTGCATCTCCCTTCCGAAACGGCAACTCCACGGGGACCTTCGCTCCGGGCTTATTTCGGCACGGGTGCAACTTCAGCTGGGAAAGTCCAGGTGCTTCTGAGAAAGCGGTGTCCATGTTCAAAAGGTTGAACGACTCCTGCAGCCCTCCATGCTGCAGCAGGGATTTGCAATGCGACAGGGTAATTAACATCAGGGATGCGCTTCTTGCTGCATCCAGGAATACGTGGCCGTTTTTGGCCTCTGAGAGAGCGCCGCTCATGCATGCTCGATGGAGGCTACTTCAATTTGCAGCAACTCACAGGTTTGACAGGTCCGTCTTTGGGGAGCACACCCCATCTTTCATGGCATCTTGCCTTGACCGCACGACGTGCACCTCCTGCGTGCTGCCACCGTATGTTGAGCAGCGTTACAATCCCCGGTCCCAACACCTCGCTGTAACTCTTAGCTGAAACCCAGCTTGGAGTTGTCTCTTCTACAAAGGACTTTGAAGAAAGCATCGCATAGAATTAAGTCTTAGTGCTTTTTATATGTGAAATGCTGAATTGAGCTGCTAATGGCAATTCCCAGCAGAAAAGGGTGGTTGGTAGTGGCAGGTATATTTATGAATACTTTTTAAGCAAATGCTGTGAGGCGGGAAATCTATCGGTCCTCGTGGAAAGCTCCCCAGTTTGCTGCTGCAGGCATCTAAATGCAAAATTTCAACACGGCTTTTGCGTTGTGTGCTCTGCTACACACATCCCTCTCCCATCTCTTCTCTCAGAAATGGTTTCTCGGCCTCTCTGCCGTGGTCACGCGTGTGTCACCGTGACCTGCCCGGCTCAGGGAGGGAGGCAGCATTTCCATCCTTCACTAGACAGTCCACTGACTTGTCCATAAATAAAAGTCAGGGGATCTACTTGACTGGTCTCCTCAGCTGCTCTCTCCAAAGCGGTGAAGGGCTGACATATAAAATACCCATGTCCTAAATTTCTGGGAGGTTTTCACTGAGAGCGCATTGTTTTTCCCCAGCAAAGCCAGGAAAGAATTTACAGTTGGTCAGGGCAGCGAGATTGCTCTGCTTTCTCTTTCCTGGGACAGAAATCCAGTTTGAAACAGATTGCTAGCAGCTAAATGCAAGTTCCTTAGCAGCTTCCAGGGTGAAAATATTCCCTCTCCAGATCTCCTTTTATGTCCACAACACTCTATTCCGGCGGAGGGCTCTCTTGCTAAGAAAAGCTGTGATAACTCCCAGCCTTGTCTCCAAAGAGGTTCAGGTATGGGAGCCAGCTCCCCTGCATGCATCCCTTGGTCCTACTGCCCAGCTGAGATGTCCTTAATTCCTCCATCTGTCCCCTCCAGGCTCTGGCTGGCTTGGCTCTCAGACGGTGAATACATACAGGAGGCTGCAAGGCTGCTTCTCCTAAATATACGCTTCTCCCGTGGCTTCAGAAGAAACGATGTCTGCTAAGTAAGTAAGTCCCCCAGCCCGCTCCTGGGTGCTTCTGGGGCTTTCCATGCTAAGCTGCCTTTGTCCCGCACACCGCGTGCAGACAGACAGGAGGTTCACACCAAAATCCACCTCTCCTCTCTGCCTTTAACTGAACCAAAACAAAAAACAGATGGAAAAATCAAATGCTGGCAGTGTGAAGCATGTAAGCTGCACTTGCATCAGCCCTCCTGGAGCTGCAGAGTGTATTTGCTCTGGGGTCCCAGGGCAAAGCCAGCCTTCCCCAAAGGGGTTATGGCTGGGGGGGTCCCGCTAATCCCCCCTGCCAACCACCGAGCAGCATGGAGGTGGAAGGGACAGAGAGAAAGAAGGGAAAGCAAGAGGCGAGAGCAGACTTAGCAATTCGCACTTTAGGACAGTCCAGGAGGAACAGACAATTTCATCTTCCAAGCAGGATTTGCATGATGGTTGCACACCAAATAGCAGTGGGACAGCCATACACCGGACACCAAGCTGCTTTTAACTGAGACCCATCCATCTCACACACTCCCTGAGGCAGAGCCCCTGCAGAAGAAATAGCTTGTGACCACAGAATTAAGACTGTGCCCGGACGTAAGCTGCTCGGGTATCTTTAATACTGGGATTTCTTACACGCTCAGCGCCTGACTTTGTAACAACCATTCACTTCTTTAGCGTTCTTTTGTGTGCACGTGAGCTTATCTTCTTTTACTGCGGCCTCTTCTTTTCACCATCTTCCTAGGGTAAACAATACCTGGACTTTTCCCTGTCCCTCCTTGGGAGTGCATCAGTGTCCCTAAACTTCCCTGAATGCCCCTCAATTTTGCAGTCGCCCCTCCGAACTCGCATGAGCGATGCAGCGCAGCGACGGGGCTATTGCAGACTCGACTCCAGTTCCCGCCGGAGCCTTCCTCGCCCGCTGATGCTCGGAGGTCGCTCCAGTGTGCGGACGCGTGCCCGATAACCCCCACAGCACACCAATGCTCTCCGTGCGGCACGGCGGCAGGAAGAGAGGGAGCGGAGAGAGCCTGCGGCGGGGGCAGGAGCCGACGGCGTGTTTGTGGAGTAACGCTCAAACTGCCGTAACGGATTGCCTTGTTTACACTGGGCCCAGGGACAATCACTCCGGGGATGGAGACGGAGAAGCGTCCAGAAGCCTCTGAGAGCAGACGAAGCTCCGCATCCTCCTGCCTCTTACTTTTGCTTTCAAAACCATCCCCCCCACCCCACTGCTGGTAAGGCGTGGAAGCTTTAAAATCACTGTAGTAAGCACGGGAGGGATGGGGAAGGGAAAAGAAAAGAGTGCTCCAATGGGAATGTGGCTCTTCCGTGGGAGCGCGGGCTCCCCCTTGACAAGAGGAGCCCCTGGTACCCAAGGATGCACCAAGAAGGGTTGCCAGGCCAGGGGATGCCATGAGGAGTTACCACGACATGCTGGGAGAGGGAGAAGAAGAAATAGGAACCACCTTAAGGGAGGGGAGCTGCCAGCAGAACAGTTAAAAATGACTAAATACTTTCCCAATATCACTCCTCCACGTAAGCACTGCTGTAATTGCCCTTGGGATGTTGCACAACGGCGAGAGGGAGGGGCAGGTGCTGGCAGGGTGGGCAGGGAGGGAGGCGTCCCCGGCTGCCCCACCAAAAGGCGTGCAAACCTCTGTCCCAGGCACTGCTGTCATCGAGGAGAGACGCTCGACGTCTCTGCCACCTCAGGGCCCCGTTGCTGGATTTAGCCCCCGAGGGGCCATTCCTCGCAGGAGCTGGAGGACTCCCGGGAGGACTCACTCCTCACGCCTCTGAGACACAGCAGGCTGCCCCAGGGAGCAAGAGGAAAAGGCGAGGAGGAACAGAGCCCACGTTGCACTGTGTGGCCAGAAAAAAAAGAAAAAGCAAAGGAAAAAGAGAGAGATATAAGGGCTTCATTCAAGTGCTCTCGCTCTCTGGAAGTCTCACGCAGAGCAGCTGGTCTTTAAGACAGTCGCAAGCATGACATGCAAGCACAGAGCGGTTACATTTCTGGGTGCTTTTATTAGTGACACTCAGACAGGGGCATCCACTCGACCCCCGCGCGAAGGAAAACGGCTGACTCATTCTTCCAGCGATGCTCGAGAGCAGGACATAGCGCTCTGTAGCAGCAGCGCGGGTCCTCTCCCGCTTCGTAAGCCAGATCACCGGATCCGGGCTCAGACGCCACGCACGTACGCACGCACCAGCTAATCCGCGGATGCGCTGGGTCCCTGGATAAAGCATCCGCAGCCTTTGCTTCCAAAAGCAGCCCGCTGGTGCTCAAGTCGAAAGGGAAACCTCTGAGAGATACAGTCTCGAGGTTTAAAACATCTGTGGGCCACCAGCCATTAAATAGGATGCTATGCTGGTTTGCTGCTATCGGGTCTTATGCCAGGTTCATCACTGTGCCGGCTGGGTACTGTCCAGCAATGCATTAAGTGATGTGACTATTTCTGTTCTCATCACATGTTTGCTCTCATTCTCTCCAGGGCGTGGGGGGGGGGAGGAAAAACACACATTCATTATGGAGTGTCTTATTTTGGTAAGGCTTTTCCTTTCTCTGCGTAACGTGTGCTGTTGGGCTGTTGGCAGAGAAGAAGGGGGATTTTATTTTCCTAATATCCACGTACTCAGGTATTTCTGTTAGAGGAGGCGAAGTCAAAGAAATGCTAATCAAATATCCAGGAGTGCACAGTGCTGACATCTGCACCTCGCTACTATATGGCCTTTCATTAGCATTACCTAAATGTACGACCATACAAAGAGCAGATTTCCTTAGCAACAGGGCTGCCTTCATATTTCCTCCCCACTACCCCCTGCCCTTAGAAGAAAAATGACTTCAGCTCTTTTGCAGAGCAGTGCTCGCAGCCACTCCGCGATGCAGCAGTGCTATACAACGCTGCCAGGCTTACTATATGCTGCATCTGGGACGCTTTCCTTTCCACGCCGGGACCCGCGAGCCATAAAGCAACCTCTTGACTTAGCTCTTCTGTACACCCACAATAAAAACTCATCTCTTTTCCTAACGGAGCATATGCAAAACAGCCCTGTAACGGCAGAGGGGGGATCCTCTCCTCCAGATGACTTACAGCTCCCCTCGCCGAGGGAGGATGTCCAGCATGCATGGCGGTGCCGGCATCGCCGGCTGCCGCCTCCTCTGCTCCCTGCCGCCTGGTCGCGGGGTGCCGACTGCCCTCCTCCCCGGATCGCACTTTAAGCCACCTTCGCCTTGGGCAGGGAGCTGCCAACCCCCCCTCTCCCCGGATCTGGGCCAGAAAGACTGAACACTTCATCCTCTGCGCTCTCCCCCGGTGCCACAGCCTGGTGCGCTGGGCTATTTTAAGAGCTTGTCTGGGAGACTGGCACACGCACCACGCTGCCGGGAACTCCCTGCTTCTGTTTCAAAAAAGCTGCAGGCTGGGAGCCTGCTGGGACTCACCCCTGTGATTCCCAAGGTCTGACCCTCCTCTCGCTGGGACTCGCGCAACGCTGCTGAGTCAAACGGAGTTAGTCCCAATTAGCACCGGTGAAACGGGAGGAGAATCGTGCCCTCCCCGGCATTTCAACCTCTCCGGCTGGAGGCTGTGACCACTAAGCCTCCCCCTCCAGCTATGCCCCTGCTTTTCATCTCCATCTCCCCGCTCTCAAACCCGCTGGTTCTGTGTCGCCATTCCCTGCCTTTTCCACACGGATGCTCTCTCCCTTTCCCATTATGATAGGGTCTTTGATTGCACGATCGCATAACTATAATGAGACAAATATTTATTTTGCAGATATGGGTTAATCAGACCGAAGGTATAGAAATATTTCATGCGCTAATCAGAGTACCTTCAGCAATCAGTATAGTAAATAACTCAGGTAAATTAACATAGGAGAGTTCCCTTATCAGGTTTTAGTCTGAGATATATGTGCATTAAGGACTAATTTGCCCTCCCCCCTCAGATTTGGGCTGGAGCCCACGATGAAGGTTCAGACCAAGGTTCCCTCCCATCAGCTTTCACGGGAGCTGTGCGGGCTTTGCTCCTGGCAGGATCAGACGCCGGGATGAATATTCAGCAGCGCGATCGCCTCGCCTTTGTTTTCTGTGCTCTGCACCTTTAAATTTCCAAGGGCTCCGCTGTTTGCAGCTCAGACAGCCTTTTTGCATTCAGTTCGTCGCAAGCTGACACAGAAGACACGATGGAGCAGGTTGTGTCTCCTGCTCTGAGCCCTTCACGCCACTCTGGCAGCGTTCAGGGGCCATATTAAGAGCCGCGAGTAATTAGTGAATTCCTCCTGCCCCAGCGTGACGTGGAGCAGCCGTACCCGGCACCTCATGGCAGGCTGGCGGCGGCTGGCCCGCCGTACGTGGTGCCCAGTGCGGAGGTGCAGCAGTGGCTGCGAGGACGCCAGGCTCCCGTGCGGGTCCGGAGGGGCCGAGAGCAGGACGAGTCAAGTGAGAGCCCAAGAAGGGCTCTTTGCTGCAACGGGCCTTCCCGGGGTGCTCGCCCAAGCTCCTGCAAACTAGCGGTCCCAGAAGACACCTTACGTGTGAGTGCAAGAGCTGCCCATGTCCCCTGGCCTCGGTGTCCCTTGCTCCAGTGTCCCCAAACCAGAAGTGTCTGCGCTCCTGCCCCAAAGCAGCTCCTACAATTGCATTTTCCCGGTTTTGCTCAGAAAAAGCTCCCGCAGAGGAAACACGGAGGACCTGGAGATTCTGCCCTGGCCTCTGTCGTGTTTTGGGATCCTTGAGAACAAAAAGCACCGGAGGAATGGCAGGCATTATAGTAACGATGGTGACAAATTTAATTAGAGCAGGAAGCTCTGGAGTGGATTTCAAATGGCAACACGGCATTTTGTGTGAAAGCATTGCCTTGCTCCCCCCCTTCTCTCCCCGCCTCCACCACGAGGCTCCATCCAAACCCACCCCACCCCGCGGGATGCGTCCCTCTAATTTTCCCACATGTTGTCCCCTTCATCCCCCCCACCCCAAAGGCCGACACATTCCCGCGGTCTGGAAAATGCAACCGTAGAGCAATTCAGTAATACAGCGGCCAGATGTGCAACAGTATATCCAACATGTCATTCAAAGGACCCCTTCAGTGGAGCCGAGACATGCTATCCCGCAATCTTAACTAATACATCCTGGGGCCCTGGAGGAGTTGATGGATGTATACAATTCCCTTTCCTACAGCTGTGGTCCCTTTTAGAGGGGGCATCCAGACTCAACAATAGCCCTGCTGTTGCTTTCAAGACAGAACCTCTTCAGACAAACCGGGCTTAATCCTGACCCCGCTTACGCCCGCCCGGACTCTGCCGAGGTCGGTGGGGTTTCGGAGGCAAGGGCTGGGGGCAGGATCCGGCCTCGCAGAGCCGATGTCTGCCGTTTCACCTTCTGCTACAGCCTCAGAGAAACCTTGGTAGCTGGTTGGAATATAACCACCTTGGGGAAAAGGCAAGGGGAGAGGAGCAGGTAATAAGATTTCTAACTGGTGCTGGTAGAAAGAAGGAAGTAATATAACAGTTTAATTAATCTATGCCTATTAGCGTTATTAAAGAAAACAGGGAGCTATTGGAGATTTACCTCGGAGAATATCATCAAACGGGGACCTTCTGCGGGGAATTTTATGTCTCTGTGCCCAATTTATAACCAGCACGGAGGTGTGGTGTTAGTGACAGCCAGTGCTGAAATGTCACAGTGCTTAGAAGTCATTAGCTGGGGACACAGGGAGAGAGAAAGAGAGGATGGAGGAGGGGACAAGGGAGAAATGGGGAAGGAAGGAAAAGGAATTAATTTAATTAAAAATATCTTTAGAGCCTGTCTCTTGATTTGTGTGGTTTTGGGGCTTGGCAGAGCTGCTGAGAACGGTGTGGAAGGAAAATCAAGGTTGCTGGGGCTTTTTGAAGCTGATAAAAAAAAATAAGCACACTTTTCATGTTCAGGAAGATAAATCCCCATTTTCTCAGTCTCAAGACAATCCAGTTATTTACTGACAGTTTTACTGTGAAATAAAAAGGGCTTTAAGCTTCTTTCTACTTGATGTCTCCATAGCCTGAATATTATTAGATCCCAGCCTGGTGCAGCTGGAGTTTTGGTTAATAAATTTAACGTCATTAGACAGAAAAGCCTTCTACTGAATGTTGCAATTCTTTTTTTTTTCTTTTTTTTTTTTTTTTTGCCGTTGCAGTCAGACTGTATGTAGGTGGTAAGAATCAAAAGAAAGGAAGTACGCTTGGCAAATAGGGGAGTGCTAAAAAAAGGTTTCACTCGGGCTCAGGTTCGGCGCGAGGGTGTTTTGCCCGTAGACGAGGCAGGGCTGAGCCCCCCCCGGGGCAGACGCACCCCACCACCGTAGCGGTGCCGGTTTTGCAGCATCTCTCAGCAAAACACTTCTGCTTTCACAGCGATGGAGCGTCCCGGGGCGCTCGGCCCACCCGAGGGGACAGCACTACGGGCGGCCATGCCCACTGGGACGGCGAAGTCTCGTGTGGTGGCGTTACACTGGGGCAGGGGCTGCGCTTAGGGTGGCTCTTCTGAGAGAAAAAGTCTTCTTTTCCACCCAAACTCTGCCTTGGGGCCATTGCAAGGCCAAGGGTTGGCGCGGCAAAACGCGCCTCGGTGGGACAAGGGCGGGGAGCAGTCATGATGGGGTGGGCGAGGAGAAAGCAGATGGCGGCGGGGGCCTCCGTCTTCCGCCACAGGGAGCCAGGCAGCTGCAGCCCCTCGGAGTGGGGCTCGCTCCCATGGAGGGAGAGCTCCCGCCCCAAAGCAGGCCCTGTTCTCCCCTCAGGGTAGCCGCCATCTTGTGTCTCCCCCTGCCACCCCCTCTCCTCAGCTGCTGCCCTCCCGCTGCCGCCCCCACCACGGCCACACGCCTTCTCCTGCCAGGAAACACGCTGACTGGGAGGAAGAAACTGAGGAAGACGCCGAGGAAGAGGCCACAGCACTCTCATCCCTCCGCCACACACCCAGCCTGCTTCTTCCCCAGCTCCTGCCCTGCTGCCTTCCCGCCACAAGCAGGCGGCTGCCATGGCCGGGCCCTCCCTCCCTGCCAACAAGCCTGAAGCATGGGAGGGTTGGGGGGGTGCTTAATTTTGGGGAGCTGGTCCCTGAGGGTTGGCTAAAACACGTCCCACACGGTGGGTTTCTAACTCCAAAACCCCACGGGTGTTGCGGACACCAGGAGAGGACTTCGATGGCGGGAGCGGAGCCGTGAGTCACCTCCCACCCAGCGGCCCCACGGCCGTGGGTTTCACCCCACGCAGAAAGAGCATCCGCGTCAGAGATAAGCCCTTTTACAAAATAAATAGCGGTGGCTGGAAGTGGAGAAGCAGAAGAGGGGTCTCGGGGAGATAGTGAGGGGCCAGGGTTGGCCGGGGCCGGGCAGGGACGGTTGCGGAGCCGGGGGCTGCCGGGACGGGAAGGAAGTGGTTGTTGTGGGAGTAACGTCAGGAAGAGCCTCCGCTGGGGCCCGGGCGGGCAGGGAGAGGGGAAGATGGGAGAGTTCACGGAACGGGGATGGGGAGGAAGCGCTGGAGGGAGACGAGGCCGAGGAGAAGGGTCCGATGTGGGGATGGGGAGGGGGCGAGCCCCCGGGCAGCGGTGTGCTGGGACATGCCTCTCCTGGGAGTACAACCGACCCCAAAATGCTGCTGGATTCGGTTTACTCCCCCGCCCAAAGCAATTTCTAATAAAGGATGCTTTTTTTTTTTTAAATCCCCCCTCCTGTGAATAAAAGCAAAACAAATAATCGCAAGAAGTGAGGCCGGGTAATTAGCAGCAGATGGCTCGCGATGACAGGTACCTTCATACCTGTGCACCCCTACTTAACAGCCTTCGCACTTGGAGGTGCTCCCAGATCCGCTGCTCTCGCCAGCTGAACAATCGCCGCCCGGCTAGAGGCACCGATACGGGAGCGCAGACAGCAGCGCCGTGAGCTGCTTTAGGGAAATCCAGTTTAGAGCCAAGGCAATGCATGCAGAGTCATTAATCTAGGTCTAGTGCCAATAGGGATGGCTTTGCATTAGTGCCGGGGCCCCTTTGTAGTTCAGACAATCAGTCGCATTCAAACAGCGCGAGATAACACTGCAGAAAGCTGAGACCGTCGCAGCTCATTCCTCCTGTAAGGGGAGGGGGGAGAGGATTTACAGGCAAAATAGCATTGCATTAATGGGACTGCTCAGTATTCTGCACAGACGCTCGCGGATAATGTCTTTGCAAACTAACTGCAATAAATTAATTAAATTAATCTACTATGCCGTGCTTGTCCCCACCCAACATCAAATTCAAGGATGATCAGGGCTTGCCTTATCCTCCATAGCCTACGAAAGAATCTGATCTCACTTGCTCTAGAGTTTCTGAGGCACTGAATTGCAAAGTACCACCTGCCTCACTAAACTAATCACCAGCCTGGTGGTTTAGATCACATCAGTTTTACATGTAATTAAGACTGTCCAGGAGGGCATGCAGCTGCTTACATGGTCGTTCCCTCTTATACAGCAACGTGCCTCCTGCTCAGATAGGTGCAATTAAACAAGCCTGTTCACAGTCATTAAGCATTAATGCACCTCATTAGCATAAGAACTGGAAGAAGCTTTGATGCAGGGAACCCCGCAGGAGAAGGAGATAGAGAGAGATGTACATACAGACAGGAAGGCGAAGGGCTGGGCCACCACCTCCTCCTGGCCCCAACCAACCATTCCAGCTCCATTTCTCCAAAGCAATGAGCCATGCCATGCCCTCCTCCCCAGAAATGGGACTGGGTTATCTTTCTCTCCCCCTCCCCCCCTTTCTAAATTATGCTGGTGGAAAAAAAAAACCAAAACCCAAACTGTTGGGATATTAACCTAGCGAATCCATTAATAAGCTGAACTCTCTGTTGGCTTTGACACAGCGCACTAAAGCTTTAAAGAGACAGGGCCCCAGACACTGGAGATAGGGGCAGAGACAACAGCGCTAACAAAGAGCCACTGTTGCCACGGCCGTGGCCATCTCGGGTAGGTCCAGCTGTCTTTGGTGTTCTGTTTTCCAGACACAAAGAGCAGACTGAACCGTTTTGGTCTGAATGGCTTTCATTTGATGGTAGAGAAAATGAGAGGGAAGAAAGAACCTAAGTAAGTAAAGTGTCCAGGAGAGAAGAAAAAAAAAAAAAAGAGCATGGTGTGCTGCAGGTCTTCAGCGAGAAAGGCTGCAGCTCCCCGGAGCACAAAATGGGGCTGTCTCAGGGCGCAAAGGAAAGGCGACGTCGCGATTTCGGATCAGTGCATGCCACCGCGAGCGAGGAACTGTGGGTAAGCAAGGATGTACGCTCCCAGGGGAGCTGGGACGGACGCTGCCTGTCTCCTACGTGCTTGCCCAACACTTTGCACAGCAATGCACAGGTCTCTCAGCATTGCCTGACCACAGACAACAAACAGCTTGTCTAACTTGGTTTTAATCTCAAGGGAACAACCTGTGTTCATCCAGCTCTTGGAACCACCGGGCTCAGACCCCATTAGGAAACTCTAGCCTGGACCTCTGCGCGTTAGCATGCAGAGCCTCAGCGAGCTTTACTGTCACCATGGCAAGAAATGGGCTTGCACCGGGAACATGAATCAGCTGGAAAAAGTGAATCTCCTAGTGAAATGGCTTCAAGGAACCACCACACTCACATGCTACCAAGGGGCTGTTCCAAATCCACACCTCAGCCCAAACCGTATCCCAGGGCTCCATCCCAGGACGGGATGGGGATGTGTCCAACCCTTCTGCTGCAGCTGCAGCCTCAGATGCCCAAGTCATACCCTTGCATCTCTACCAGAGGCCAAACCTCCATCCCATAAGCTTGAAAACCAGGTCTGAAACGTCCAATCCAGATTCCTCTGTTATAAAGCGCAGCTCTGAAAGATAGAAATGGAAGCTGAGACCTGTTAAATCGATAGACCCACCCACTGGAGAGCCATGAGGCTCGTCCCTACAGTACGCTCTCTGGCCCTCCATCTACTCCGGTCTGTAAGTGATAAAAGCGTCCACGACTGCAGCTCTCATCTGGGAAGAAGAACAAACAACCCAAGCAGATCTTACCACTGGGAAATGGTTTCTAAGGGTCTCCAGAGATATCCTCTTTCCTACGCTCATTCCATTAGTGCTGTGCATGCTCCATTGTCCCAGTCTCTCCCTCCTTAGTGGTTACATCCTACAAATACAAACAGATTTCGAATCCCCTGTAGCTATTTGGCCCACGTTGATAATCATTTTCCCTCCTTGAGCACCTTTTATGTAGAGATCTGGAAGCATCTCCCTGGCATTAATAGTTACCAGCTTCTCCACCATCATGCAACGTAGGGTTAGCACCGTCACATTTCACAGCTGAGGGGAACTCGGGCACAGCACAGTTAGAGATTCAGTCCTGCCAAATGGTGCATCCTCTCGCGCCCTATCGAACGGCACGGGGATGGCGGCGTTCGGCCCCTTGCTGAATCAGGCCCTAAACAATTTGCCAACAGCGTCAGAGAGAGGAAGAGATCCCAGGCTTGTGCCTGAGTCACCAAACCCTCTGTTCTCCCTTCTGCGCCTAGATAAGTCAACGGAAAGTCTCCCATGGGCGGTAATGGGAAGTTCATGCTTTTTGAGTCAGTTGAAACAGGGTTTTTTTCTCCTTTTTTTTGGGCGAAAAGGCTTTTACTGCACAGTCATTTTGACAAACCAAAGAGCTGGGCTTTTACCCAGCAACAGGCTGGGAGAATGACTGATGGAGACCATGACCCCAGTGAACCACAGCCCTGCTCCCCCAGTCCCTTCCCATTTGCCTTTTGTGATTACAATTAGTAGTGGGGGCCAGCAGGTGGGGGGAAAATAAAATAAAATAAAATAAAAGCCCCCCCGCCTCACTCCCACCCCCTCATTGTCTGCGTGAGGCTGGCTGAGCCTCTGCACACTGCAGTCCTCTGCCCATTGTACTGCTGAGAACACGCGAACAGACGCTCTCGGGCGATGGGTTTTATTGAACGCAACTTCAATGGCAAATGGAGAGGGGGGGGAACAGAGGAAAAAAAAAAAGCCTTGAAAATCCATGCCAAAAAAAAGAGGCGGGGAGGGTGTTTTTTAATGCAATCAATGGCTCCTTCCTATAACTCTGCCTGTTGTGAGGAAATTTCTTTCCAGTAGCAGCCAGCAGCAGTCCCAAGGCTGTGACATTGCTGTAACGCTTGGAGCTCAGCTCTCTATCTCTGGCAGCAGCCCCGTCTTTTTGTCATTATTGGCTGTGATTGCAGGGGGTGCACGCCAGCTCGCCGAGCGCTGAGATATTGCTGTCTTCCCCTCCCTCTGGACAACCTGCCCTCGGAGAGGAGTTTGGGAGGGCAGTGGGGAGGAGATGGGGGTGAAAGAGGGAGCTGAATTCTCTCAGCCTCCCCTGAGTAAGCTCCTATCCAAACCCACATGGATAGGTAGAGGTCCCCAAGGCCCTTTCGGAAAGCTCATTAGGAAAGTAGTGACAGATGCATTAGCTATTAAAAAAAAGGGGGGGAGAAGCTATCATAGAACTTTAAAAAAAAGCAGCAGCAGCCACCCGACAGTTTTATTGCTGTCAGATCCTTTTTTTCAATGGGCACGTTGCAAAGCAGGGAGAGGTTTGGGGAAATATCTGACGCATGCATGCTCTTCCCGTGCTCTGGGCTGTCAATAATCCAGCCGGGGTATTTCTCACACCCCCAGGAAGGAGCTGCCAGCTCTGCTTATTGCCACTGAAGCCACTCACCCTCCCTATCCACCCTAGCACCTCCCAGAGAAAGGGTTTTGGGGACAAGCATGTCTGGCTGCCACGAGGCTGCGGGAAGAACCCGCTGGGATGCCACGGGGGGCCAAAAAACCTGGGCGTCAGCTGCTGCCATCGCCGACTCCAAGCTGCATCCTGGGGAGGACAGGTCTTGGCATGAGATGTTCCCTCCTCATCTAAGCAGAGGCTGCTGAGACGGTGATAGAGTCCTGCGTGCCGGGACCTGCTGTCCCTGCAAGCTCCGGCAACGTGCTCAATGGAAGGACGGGTACAGGTCACATTGTGCAACTGCATCGGACGTGCAGTCAGGATCCCAGCCCCATCTCAGCCCCCCATCACTCCAGCACAAGGTTGCAACCTACAGCCCTCGGAGCTTGGGGAACAGGCATATACACATGCTAGCGGGGTGCACACCGGCAGGAGGAATCGCCTCCCTCCGCCGAGGGTGAGCAACACATCTGGGCAGCAGCTGGCAGCCACGGAGCCCCGCATAGGGACTGCAGATCAGGAATGGGGCAGGGTGGGAAATGGTGGGTGCTGGATGGAAGACTGGGTGCTCTGGGTGGTGGTCTGGGCTGGTGAGCTGCAGTGGGCAGGGGGGGTAGACGACGGGAAGGATGGGGAGGCAGGATCAAGGTGATGGTGTGGGTTTGGTGTCCCCCCATCCTATGAACCAAAAAGGCCACCACCACTCTTACACCTGCATGAAGAGCAGAGCCCAGGTAATAACAGGAGAACAACAGATGTTGCACCTGCATGACGGCTCCTGAACGGCGCCAGACGAGCTGGAATTCACATCTGAGCCGCAACGGCAAAGCTCTTCCCACAGACAGCGGCGGGAAGCGGGGATCAAAACGCCGCTTCCACAGCCGCACTCCCAGCACCAGGTCCTGCCTCCATGCGCCATGTTTTCCACAGACCATCCTCATCACCATGGGATGCTCACGCCAGGCACGAGCGGGCCCCCTCCGAGACCTCAGCAACCCTCAAAAAGGGGCACAGCTATTTCAAAAGCAACCAGGGGGGTACTGGAGGCAGCCATCAGCCCGCGCCCCTCGACCTCCCCTCCTGCTGCCTCCCAACCGCAGTCAGGAGGCAGAAACCTCACCGGAGGAAAACAGCAGCAGCAGAAACCGTCCCCCTCGGTCGAGTTTTAAATGGCTCTCGGATCCCTTCAAACAAATCTAAATGCACCGATCCTATTGTGTGCATAAATCTTTGCACCGGGGCCTGCACGCCTCCACACTATTGATAAAGAGAAACGAGTCTTAAATATTTAATGAGCGAATAAACCCGTTAAGAGGATATGATTAACTGCACGCCACAGCTCTGCATTTAAGGTGTCCCTGCTGTACCTTTAGAGGGGTTTTATTTTTAAGGGAAATCGGCAGCAGCAGCTGGTGGAAGCAAGCAGCCGGGGTGCGCGGGTGCCGCACGAACAGGAATGCCAGCGCAACGCTCCACTTCGGAGGCATAAATATGCCACGGGAGCCCATCCTATTAAGGGGGGGACGGGTGGGGCCGTATTGACTCAGCCCGATGGCAGGGGGCAGAAAATAAAGCCAAGGAGGTTTTATGAGAGGTGGCAGGAGCCAGGCTGTCGGTTAGAGAAAACATCTGAACTCTGCACCTTTCTGTCTCGCCTCGCGGCGGGAGGGGGCTGCTGGGGGGGATCAGGAGACCTTGGAGCTATTTCCAGCTGAACCGGGGAGCTGGAGTGCGACCTTGGGCAAGTCACTTACGGTCACCCTCTGCCTGGAGTCGAGCTCTGCGCGAGACAACCAGAGTCTTGTCTGCTGCGGGCACGGATCAAGGCAGTACGTGGAGCCAGGCTGGTTGCACGTTCCTTCCCTCTGCTTCCACCCAGCCGGCAGCAGCCTCAGCCCGGGGCCGGAGCGCCGAGCAGAGCCAGGGTACCAACTCACAGCCGCACACCGGCCAGCCCACAGGATGTTTCTCAGGCACGCAGAGAGCCATCGATGGAAGATTTTATGAAACCAAGTGCTATAAATGTCCCCTTGCTATGTGACTTTTTATGTTCCTAAATTATTTTGGTCATTATTTTTACCAGAGCGAGGCAAATAATACAAAACAAACCACCATGAATCATCACTCCAGTTTTTAGATATGTTAAATTTAGCTGTTTTGGTGCCACCTTTTTGTTTATATTCTCCAAGTGTTTCTTTCCAACAAGTTACCGGCAGGGATTTTTGGCCAGGAAGGGGAAAAAAAAAGACAAGACAGACTGTTAATTTTAAGCAGCAACTGAAGATATGGGAAGATAGTGAATTTCAAATTCTTAATTGCAACAGTTCCCTCCCCAACCTCAAGTCTAAAAATTAAGCCCACCCAATCGGGAAGTCAAAATCTATCATGTGATGTAAGATCCCAATTAAAACGACTCTCATTCTTGAGACTGAGTATTCACAAAAGAGCGAAGACCGCGAATTATTTGCAGAAATTATCTGGAGAACAATTTTGAATAATGAATACGATGGGGGAAATCACAGTCACTTTGAATACTTAATGCAACTACAAAAAAATCACGAACGATTTGTGAATAGAAAAAGAGGTGAGATGCGTGGAATAGATCATTTATCGCAGTCCTGCCACCATCAGCGATTATTACATACGAATGATGCCCCTGTATGGCTGTAAACGCTGCAGAAATTAGCTATAGCGACTGACGGACAGATGGAAGTCATGCTTGGAAATACACCTAATCGAAGAGGCTGTGCTACCATGGCCAAGTAAGGGACCCACACGCCCGTGACCTAGTATAAATCAGGGCGAAATAACTCAGGAAACGGGATGTACAAAGCAACCCCAGGCAGGAGGAAGGGATGCTCTGGGTGACGCAGCCGAGCGGAGAGCAGCTGTAGAGGAAGAGGTGCGTAGCCCTGACACACGCCGGCCAAATCCCAAGAGGTGTTAGCGCAGAGTAACATCGAGGACGAGCTTCGGGACTGCGTGATTGCGACTGGCAGACTGCTGACTGGTAGAAGGGGTGGGAGATGCCTGCTCCCCTCCTGTGCGCGGCTGGTGAGCAGGGCAGCAGCAGGAAAAGGAGAGGCTCCAGGTAGGTCTGGATAAAACACGGGCGGATGCTGCTTCACCAAATGCTGGCTCTGCAATGGGAAATACCGTCCCGCCGGCCAGAGACTGCGAGCATCCAGACATCTGCAGGGTCTGAGGCTGAGAGCTGGGGCTTCACCAGATCCCACCGGATCTCAGCCACCTCTCCTCAAGCCCTGGGCTGAGCCAAACTCCAGCTTCGCCCTGAGAGCTGCTCCTGTGGCCGTCTTTGATGCTTAGAGTGTGCAGGACCAGAGGAGCAGGCATCTGCTAAAACCCGAACAGTCCTTCTTGCCTGGGAGCCAAACTCCACATCATTGTTAGATTTACTTTATCATGGCATTTGCTTTGCATTGCACCTACCGGCACTGAGGTCGGAGGCCAAACCCTCACCAGGCTTGCTTTCCTGCCAACGGGGTTCAGCTGGGATGGAGGAGCTGATGGGAGAAGGCAGGGAAAGTTTGGGAGGCAGAAGTAACTAAAGAAAGAGAGAGGGTGCTGGAGGACCTTGGGGGACCACAGCAGGGCACGGAGGAGCTGGGAGAAGGCACCAGCACAGGGAAGCTGGGCAGGTGGTTGCAGAGGATGCGGCACTATTGTGACACTGCTGAGATGGAAGGGAACAATCAACCCCAAGCAGCACTGATGGAAGGGTCCGGCCACGTCACTTCAGTAACACTGATTTTTTCCTCTCTGGTGCACAGACTCTCTGCAGACCATTCATCCCCGCACAGACCCCTCCAGCCCAGGCTGGATCACCGCATGCTGGGAACCACGGTCCCTGAAAGGTGCTGCCACCCACTTCAACACGGGTGATACCTGCTCTTGCAGTCGCTGGCTGCGCTTCCCTGCAGAGCACGCAACTGCCCCCACGCCGGGCAAAGTCTGCAAGCACCGCTCAGGCGGGGAGACGCTGGGCCTCTTCCTGCCCAAATACTGCGTGCAAGGCAGCGCAGCAACGGTCTGGTAGAGATGGAGCTTTTTTACATCCCAGCCTGGTCAGCTGACGTTTATCAGGGTAACAAAAGGTTACAGCCTGATCACAAGACAGGCTGACAATGCATCTTCCCCTTCTGGGGAGGAAAGTCAAGAGCTAAAGTTGTAAAAGGAGTCCGTCATCTTTCATATCTTCTTCTGCCTGCAGTTTGACATGTGGAGAGATGGTTCCTCTCATCTTCCTTTGAAATGAAAAGAGGAAAGGAAAATGCAGAAAACTCTGCATTTTAGGTGCAGGAATTAAAAAAAAATAATAATCAAATTCTTCTAATGTTTCAGGTCAAATATTCTCCAAAGCTTCTGTTGTGGTACTCTAAGAAAGCAGAGGCTGGATCTCTTGAATTCACTTGAATTCAGGTTGTTTCTATCAATTCGTACCAGCATCTCAACAAGCCTGGCTGAGTATGCCCAGGAAAGCCTGGCTGTTATACACCCGGACTGAGGCATCAAGAGAACTACTTAGGAACTGAGAGTCATTATTTGTTATTAACTCACCTGGAATCTGTGATTTCTTACATGTTATTTTGCGACTTGGCTGCAGAATGAAACAGCTCCTTAAAAAAAAAGAAAGGAAAAAGTGAATCGTCCACCAGTGCAGGATCATCTTTCCAGTGGACTCTAGCAGGTCACCAGCAACCTGGATCAAAAGCAACTAAGACTGTCCTGGTGGCTTCACAGTTTTCTTCTTGTGCCCCTTTATTTACCATAGATTCCCTCCGTGGCAGCACTAACCAGCCCCCGCAGAGATCGCCCTGCTCCAGCCTCCTGCTTTTCCAGGTTTGGGCAGGCGGTGGGTATTGCATTTGGGTGTTTTCGAAGCGTGGGTGTTTGCTTCACATGTCCCCGTAGAACAGAGTCCCCTTGGAAGACTGTTCCGAGCAGGAAACTGCTGCTGCTCCTGGTCAGGGAATCACATGGGAAAAATCAGTTGCTTTTTCTTTTAAAAAAGCCTCCGAGTGAGGAGTTTGTTCTGCAGAGATGGAGAACTGCCGAGATCCTGTGGGCTCTGCTCCTGTCTGTCTGACAGATTCCCCCCAGCACCAGTTTGGCTAGTACGGTGGTTGCCATAATGATTTTTTAGGGATAACAATTTGTTGGCATAACAACTTGCTGGGATAACTACTTAAGGTGCACACGGCGCTTCTATGCCCCAGCTCTCTTACAGTATTTGCATGTTATCTTGGTGACTTCGCAGACAGGGAGACCGAGGCACCGAGCTGACTCTGAAGATGGCCAAGGCTCCAGCAGTATCTCCAGTTGCAGCACTCCAACGATGCTGCCCACGTGCTGCGGTATCAGCGTTACCGCCCACAACCCGGCTGAACTTCCCCGAGGTCCCCCGACGAGGGATCTCCTGCGTCCCCTCCGTCCCCAGCTCAGCCGCCACGAGCCACCAGCCTTGGTCCCTCTCTCTCAAGCACCAGTTTCTGTCTCTGGCACCCAACGGGCACCTCTCCCAGCAGCCGGGCTCTGCCCCACTGATGCTCAGGGTACCACCTTTCCACCACTGTCCCCAGGAGGGCATCACGGAGGGGCTTGTGCATCTCCGCCGCAGCTGGTGACAGCGGGGTGGACAATGACATTTGCTGCGGGAGCCTGACATTGAACCCAGCCAGTCAGAACGGCGGGTGTTTTGCTGGCAAGGGTAGCAGCTCTGCTCCGACACCATCAGCGAGGGGACAGGAGAGGGAGGGGAAAGGAAAAAAGCCGAAGCAGCAGCCAGACAGCTGCCTCTTCCTCCTCCTCCTTTTGTGCAGAAATGTGTTTTTGTTTGTCAGTCAAACAGATTGTTTTCTCCTTCTTTGCAGGCCAATTGTTTCTGCTCCTGCAAGATAAGGGATTGAAAAGGGCTATATTTTTATGGCACTGAATCTAGGCCCTCCGAATTGGAGGGGAGACATCAAGTGGGAGGAGATTCCTGTTCAAACCAACACTCCTCTCCCCAGTTCCACTCTCCAATCCTATTTCCACCCCCATTTTCCTTTTTTCTCCTTCCTTCTCCCGCCTGGAGCTGCCTCTCAGCCCTCTCGCTATTTAATCTCCGTCTCTCTGGTGGACTCGGGAGGTTTACGCAGCTTCGTCCTCTTTGCACCATCTGCTGAAAAGAATCCGTCTTTCCCCTCGCCGCTGTCTGGTGGCTCCTCCTGCCACCCTCCCCCCCAAAAAGGGGAGAGCGGAGCTGGTGCTACCGCACGTGTACGCCCAGATGAACAAAACCCAGGAGGGGAGTTTCCTTTTCTGTAAAGGTTTTGCCCAGAAAGCGCCTTGGAGAGCCAGACCCCGGCGTGGGGCAGGAGCAGGAAGCAGAGACAAGAGAGAAAAATGGTTAATAAGAGCAAGCCCAGGCCAGGATAAGACAGGAGGTTCCTCTCCCGGCTTCCATAGCGAGTTCAAGGAGCCTGTGTCCAGCCTGCTTCCCTTCTCTTGTTGGACTCTCCCAAATCCACAATCCAGATGGGATGCCACGACTCACGGTGATGGAAATGCTGGAGCGATGACCACTGAACGATCACCAGCATCGTATTCACGCCATGGGAGCAGATCCCCAAGCCAAGGGACCTGGAGAAGGTCCTTGCTCCAGGGACCATCAGGGCTGGAGGCAATCCCAGCCTCACAAGTGGTGGGGATGCCGGTATCCCAAAGCGCGAGTCCTTTGCTCCTGTGCGCTGATCACATCGCGCTTCGTTGTTGAGGGCCGGAGGGAGGTTTTGCCTCACCTCCTCGGGGGATGAGAGCCTGGAAGGGGGCAGCGTGGTTCATATCCAACTCATAAGCCTCTCAGAGCTCAGGCTTGAGGACTGAGATTCACTCAATTAATTTTGCTTTGGCAAAAAGTCCATTTTTATTGCTATTTCATGCCTTCAGTATAGATTTTCCCTGCTCGTCTCAAAGGGATAATAAAACCCGACTCGTTCTTTTTATAAAAGTCTCACACTCCCTCTCTCACCAGGCTCTGTGTTCCCCAGCTAGAGATGTAAATTTAAAGGGGAAATGCTGTCATTTAAAACAAAACAAAACCAAAAAAAGCAACTCAGAAAGCCCATCTTTGAGCGGATTCCAGCTCTCAAAACTAGGCCGTGCAACCAAAGCAAAAACCAAGCGGCTGCCTTCCCGCAGCAAAGCGGCCTCCCGACGCAATGCCCGCCCTCCCGCTGGGGACCGGGGGTGACCACCAGCCCTGGGGAGCCACTCTCCGTCTTGCACGGCTGGCGGTGGCCCTCGGCTTGCTGGGACGTGTAGTTTTTGCTGGCTGGGTGCTGGCGAGCGCAGGTGGCGACTGCTGCTCGGAGCGGGCTCTTCGCGCTCGGCCATGACACCGGCTCCCCAGTGCCTGCATCCGCCTCCCTCCTCCTCCTCTACACCGGCCCCGGGGTGAAAGCCTCACTGCTGCTGGCCCCAAGCAGCTGTATGAGCCGTCCCGGGGAAAATCCCAAATCTGCGTGGTGCCAAGTGTCAGGCAGGTGGATTTTGAGTGTGTTTCCGAGCGGGCCATGGGACAGGACACCGGCAGGACGATGCATGGGTCTGCTCCCTCCACTCCAGCTGGGATGCATCCTGCCCAGTCTTTGGAAGGGCTGTAGCTGTGGAGCATCCCTCTGAGAAGTGAAGAAGGGGAAAGGGAAGCTGCCTTTCCTCTGCCCTGTGCCCTGCTGCAGGGGATGGGATGCAAGCGGAAGCCAAGCCGCATTGCTGGAAGTCTGTCATTAGTGAGTGGCAGCAGTCGCCTGGGGACAGGGTGGAGTCCCCAGCACCCGCAGTTTTTAAGAGCATGTTAGACCCAGGTATCTACCAGGCACGGCCTGAGGACCTACTCAAAGCGGTTTCCTCCTGCCCTGGCTGCGTGTCTGATTTGGTGACGTGCATAAATCCGCTGTCACTGGGACTCTCCCTGCCTTGGCGGAAACCAGGAGCAAATCCAAAGCGGAGCGAAGCCGTGCGACGCAAGAGGAGGCGGCGCGTGCCTGCACGGTGCCAGCCGACGTGCTGCCGCCACACCAGCCCGGCGCTCAGCCCTGTGCCACAGCATGGGACCGGACCAGCCAGGAACAGGCCAAGGGATGACAACCAAGCCCTTCACGTGCAAATGTTTCTCTTTCTCCCCATCCTTTTCCCTTTACCTGAGCCCCACTGCGAAGCTGCCTGCACACCGCGGCTGCCGGGAACTCAAAGCCCTGCCTGCATCTGGCAGGGGAGGCAGCGCCCACGGCAAGAGGAAACCCGCAGCTCGCTCTGTTCCTGCAGGTGTGCCTCCAACCGACAAAAGTTTTAGGGCAACTCACACTGGGATGAGCAGGAGAGGAAAGACAAGGGTGAGAAAACCCCCAGCGATATCACGCTTCCCGGCTAACTGATGGCCTGTCACCTCCGGGCTCAGCTTGCTGTGCCCCTGGCGAGGCTGTGGCGCAGCTCTATCAGTTAAACCAAAGTTGTGCCGTTTCCTCTGATGGCAGAACAAACCGACCTTCCCTACCGCGAGCTGCCAAGCGTGAGGGATGCTACAGAAAAGAATTCTGCAGCTCCCTTATTTCGGGGGAAATCTGTTGGGGTCCCTAGATTTTTCCGCAGAGCCCTCACAAGACTCAACCCTCCGGGCTGGAAAATCCTTAGCGAGCTGTGACAACCTCTGCAGCTCAGGCAGAGGCGAGAGATGATTAAGACTGGCTGAAATCTCCCAGGACTCTGACGTCTGAGAGGCCCCATGCAAGACAGAGAAACACCCCGGGCTGCTCCTTGCAACCCACGACTCCCCTCACCTTAGCACGGAACCGAAGGGAGACCGGGGACCGAGGGAGGCCAGGAACCAGGTCACTGCCGCTGGTTTCCAAGCAGCAGAGGTTTGGAAGAGCAGAGGATCATTTAGCAGAGCGACAGTGAAGGTTCAGAGCAGAACCTTCAAATTACACGCTACAGAGCACTCTTCCTGCCTAAAAGGTCTCTGAAATGACTGTGGCGGCTCTGAAACGAAGCACTCTGTATGCAATTGTTCCCTGGGGCTTGCAAAGGAGACAGAGCCGGGAGAGGAGAGGTGGGTCTGCGGTCCCTGGCACGGGCAGCTCCTCATCAGACGAGGACGCACGCTTCTTCTGGGCTCCACAGCACAGCCGTGCCGCTTCCCTAAATCTCCCCAGCTGTTTCTACCAGTCGTCGTATTTTTTTTTTTTATTTTTTTTTTTTTTATTTCTCACTTCCTGCCTTGAACTTCACACAGCTCCCGGCCCCTGGCTGCAGAGCTGCTGCTCAGGGTGCGGGTGTCCCCAGGCCGGGCTCTGGGCCCTGTGCGCAGACCCACGCTGAACCCCCCCACCGTCATCGTTCTCGCCATGCCTCGAGGCACACCTCAATCCCGCAGGGAACAACGGGGAGGAGAGAGCGCTCAGGGGGAATATTCTCCATCCTTTTCTCTATTTCCCTTGGCTCCTTCCCATCCTTCTCCGCTCCATCCCCTGGCAGCTCGAGGTCCATTTTCATCAGCCAGTGACAGACACCAGGAGACGCGGTCTCAGCGCCAGCCATGCACCTGACCGCGCAGCGCCGGGGCACCACGCACAGCCAACCTCTGCCTCTCCCACCGATGCATGGGTGACAGCACCCGCATCCGCAGAGCCACCACAGCGCTGCTCGCCCACCTGGGGAACACGAGCTGCCACCCTGGCGAAGGCAGCTGTGGGGTAGGAGCGCTCCACAAAGTCCCGGCACCCAGCAGAAAACCGTTTCTGGACCCTCACGGAGGCTCCGGTGATGCCCAAGAGCTGGGGCAGCTGGAGCTGCGCTGGGGGAGCCCTCAGAGGGTGCTGGCACCACCAGAGATGCCTTCCCTCCGCTTGCACAGGGCCCTGGGAGCGCTCGGCCATGCGAAACCCCACACTGTTGGTTTTACTTCTCCAAAACATCGCTTTGGGAGGTCACCTGAGGGCAGGCAGCCAGGGCACCGCTCGCAGCCGAGGGGCAAGCAGGAAGGAACCCAGTGGCCACAAGAGCTTTCGCAAAGCCAAATTTGCTCACGTCTAAGGGACGGCATCGCGCTCCGTCAAAGGCGGCGGGGAACGAACGCACACCCCAGCAGCTCCCCGCTCTGACGTCAATGAAAACCTCCGGCAGGTCTGCGACGTCAGCCGCGACGCTTCGCCACCGGCCAGAGAGCCCTCGGGATGCCGAGCCCTGGGCCGGGGGAAGAGGCCGCTCAGCATCTCCGTTGGGATCCCCGACGATGCAAACACCACCGGGCTCAGGCGGCTGTTCCAGCTGCACGTTTCCAGGGGTAGCGGGAATGGGACACACACACACACGCTGGAATTTAGCTGGAATTTAGCAGCTTAAAGGCAGCTGCAGCAGAAGAGCTCGGGGGGGGGGGGCCGGGGCTCCCAGCCCGCCTTCCTCCGGGGGGGCTTCAGATGCACCAAGTCCCCCGGCGTCCGCATCCCCGCACTGGCAGCCGGAAGCACCGCGGCCACCCGCGGGCTGCGCGCACCCGTGGGGCCGGGGAGCCCCTCGCTGCCCCCCCCCCCCCGCCCCGTGACGTCACCGAGCTAGGGCCAGGCTCGCGCTTGGGGGGTCGCAGGCGGAGGGCGCGGGGGGGGGGGGGGGAGCCGGAACGGGCTGCGGTTGCAAATGCGAGTGCGGTGCGATGGGAGCGCGGGCGGAATGGAGCGCTGGGCAGCGGGAAGGGAAGGGAAGGGAAGGGAAGGGAAGGGAAGGGAAGGGAAGGGAAGGGAAGGGAAGGGAAGGGAAGGGAAGGGAAGGGAAGGGAAGGGAAGGAACGGGAAGGGAAGGGAAGGGAAGGGAAGGGAAGGGAAGGGAAGGGAAGGGAAGATGCCGGCAGCGCGGCGGGGACGCGCTGCCGCCGCCGCCGCTCCAGCGGCAGCAGGAACGCAGCGGGCCCGGCGGCAGCTGCGGCTGCAGCCGCCGTTGCGACGCGAAGCGAGCGGGGTGGCAAGGCGGGGCGGCGGGCAGGGCCCCCCGCAGGCCGGCAGAGCACGGGGGCTGCGGCCCCCGCCCCGCTCGGCCAGCCCCTCTCCCCCCGCCAGACAACGGCTGTCACTCCCCGCCCCCCCCCCCCCGCCCCGGGCCCCCGGCCTCCCGGGGCCCGCCTCGGCCAGCGGGGCAGAGCCGGGGCCCGCCCCGACCCCCGGAGCCGCAGCCGCAGCCTCCTTACCTGGCGGGCCGTGCCCCGCTGCGTCTCAGCGGCGGCGCTGGGCGGGGGCGGCCCCGGCGGCCATCCCCGGGCGGCCGCGCCGCTCTCCGCCGCGCCGCGCCGCGCCGTGCGAGCCGCCTCGGCGGTGTCAGCGGGCGGGAGCCCCGCGCGGCGCCGGGAGGGAGGGGAGGAAAGTCGGGGGCATGACCGAGCGCCGTCGGAAGTGCACGCGCGCCCGCCGCCCTGCCCGCGACGGCGGCGACACCTGCCGGCCGCGCCGCGCGCCGCCGGTAACGGGCACCGCGCGCCGCCGGTAACGGGCACCGCGCGCCGCCGGTAGCACCGGGCATCGCAGCGGGGGCTGGAGCGACAGGCACTGCGCATCGCGTACCGGGCACCCCACGCCAGGCGCTGGGCACGGCACACGGGGCACCGGGACCCTGCACCGGGCAGCGGTTGCTGGGCTCTGGGCGCCAGCAGCCGGCATGGTACGGCAGCTGCTGGGCAGCACACGCTGGGCACCGGGTACCGGGCACTGGGCGGTGGGCACCCGTACTGGGTGCAGGGCAGCACCCCTCGGGTGCTGGCGCTGGGCACCGGGTGCTGCCCGGCAGGGTGAGGTCCCAGGCACCGCGTGCACCGGGAACCACACACCAGGTCCTGGATCTGGTGGGCTTAGATCTGGATTTGGCTCCGGGTCTGTGCCTGGATTTGGGTCTGGGTCCGTCTCTGGGTTTGGATCCACATTCGGATCAGGGTCGGACCACATGTGGGGCTGCATTTGGATCTGGGTCTGGATTTAGATCAGGATTTGGATTTGGATGAGGATCCACATCTGGAATTGCATTTGGAGCTGGATTCAGATCCTCATCTGGATCCGCATCTGAATCCAGAACACCCATCCTTTGCAAAGGATGGAGGTGGCGTGTCCGACCCCCCGCTCTCCGAGCATCCCACGGCAGCCCCAACGATGCACAGAGCACCGTCATGGCACGGGGTGCTCACGCCCCGAGGGTGCTGCCTGCTTTCCCTGCCCCAGGCGGCTTGGGGAGCCCCGGGGGAAAGCTGGGGGCTGCAGCAGCCGTGGCAGGAGCCCCGGCCTCCGAGCCGAGGGGAGGGACAAAATGGCAGCGGTCCCGCTGGCCTTGGCTGTTGCTCAGCGGTGCGTCTGGGGCTGAACGTGCTCCAAGGAGGAGCTGAGGTCAGGGAGGGGGACGAGTGCAGGAAACATATTAAGTGAGGAAAATTGGCTGCAGCCAGCGCTGCTGCCTAATGCTTGCTTGGGATTTTCTCTCCATCAGGTATCTGGTATAAGCCCTTGCTGTTCAGCCGTTGCAGCTGGTTAACCGATTGCATCTCAGAGGTGCCACCGGCCCGCCGGTGCCCGCTCTGCATCGAGAGGGGTAGCACCCAGGACCCCTCCTTGCTTGTGTCCCCGGTGCTGACACCCGGCTTCAGCCACGGCGATGTGTGCAGGTATTTTTAACGGGAAGATTCTGGGCTCTCACAGCCCGGCTGCTAATTTATAATCCTGTTTTCCTATTAAAATAAAAGCCTCTCTCTTATTCCCGAACATGAGAGCCAAAGCGAAACTATGAGGAAGTGCCCTGTTTGCAGAACACGCTGTGAAACGCACAAAGGAAACGAAGCGAAAACAGCGTTTTGCACGTTTTTTAGCTTCGTTTTAGCTGGGACTTGGAACCGCAGAAGGGAAATCTTTTCCAGCAGGATGTGCACAGCGGGGGGGTGCGTCGAGCTGCTGGTGTCTCTT
This sequence comes from Gavia stellata, assembly GCF_030936135.1. NCBI lineage: Eukaryota > Metazoa > Chordata > Aves > Gaviiformes > Gaviidae > Gavia > Gavia stellata. Next base: position 3,740,867 of record NC_082611.1, read on the forward strand.
TGGAACAGGGCCACCTGCCTGCCAAGGGACAGCAACCTCTGCGGGTCCCTGCTTTGTCCCCAAGGGGTGTCAGGTCCCCTGGAGGTCCCAGGGACGTGGGCTGGAGCAGCGTGTCCCCCGCGGGGCCGGCCAGGCGGGGATGGCGGCCGATGGCAGGAAATACCTGCTGCTCCACAGCTTCTCTGGCCAAAGCGAACAAGAGGGAGAGTGTTTGGAGGGCGGCTGTGGCCGCGTGCGGCAGGAGGAGCCTCCAAGGGACACACGGGCCATTGTTCCTTGAGCACGCGGGGCGGAAATTCAGATGGATCCGTTGCGTGCCGCCCTCCCAGCACTGTCGGGGACTGATCCTGGGCTGTGAGCGGGACCCAGGAGCTGCCGAAGCGGATCAGGCTGGGAATTCATCAAACCTCGTGTCTGGCAGCTGAGCCGCTCGTGGCGGCGGTGGGACAACCCGCTCGAGGGGGCTCTCTTGCTCCTCGTAGCTGGAGCATGGCATGTGCCCAAGGACTTTTAGCCATTCCAGAGCTCTTACTGATATTTGTCGTGGCCCTGCGGTAGCACTGCTGTCTGTCCGTCCACACCCCCACCAGCGCCCTGCAGCAGCCTCGCAGCCACCTGGAAAGACATTTCACGTGGTCTGGTTTTGATCCGCGCTTTGCCATTTCTTTAGGCACTCCCTGGTGTTTTCCTTTCATTTGTACAGCGCCTTTTACCACCAACACTCCCCCATTTCTTGAAAAAGGAAGAAAAAGACTTGCAGAATGTGCCCAGCCTCGCAAATCCCTAATTACCCTCCACACGTCCTAGCAAACGGGCTTCCCTTTGAGCAGCGAAGGGTTGCAGGCTCTCCTCAAAGCGACCGATCACGCCGATCCTCCCTGCTGCCCTCACAGGGAGAGCAAAGAGGGGTTTGTCTCACTGCTCCCACCCAAGCAAGCAGCTGGCTCCGCTCTCCTTCCCCCCAGCGCCCGTCCCCGCGCTGGCTTCCAGATCTGAAGAGGTTTTCTGGGAGGGAGGCTGCAAAAAGGGGGAGAGAAGAGAACGTGCTGCTCTCCGTCCTGGCCTCCGTGCTTTGCCCTTTCTCAGGAACTGGCCAGATTGTTTCCATTAGGAGAAGCTGAGGATCCAAGTATTTGTCAATGGCCAGGAGAAGATTTGCTGATCATAACTGCCGTTCCTTAGAATAACGTTGAGCGAGGTGCTTGGCACGTAACCATCCTTTTATGGTAAAATTAGGGATAAACGCTCGGTGGATTTGCATTTGAAGTTGATTGATACGTGGCATTAATGCACGCGTAGATAATTTTGTATTTGGAGATTGCTGAGCAAGGAATAATTTTTATTTTGGGTCAAAGATAAGGGCATTGTGTTGAGATGAAATATGCAGGGGTTTTGATCCGTGTCACAGGCGGTGCGTTTCTCTTTGCTGGGTAAGGTGACGGCAGGCCCGCATTAGCCATTCCTGCCCTTGCTTTTAAGTGCTTTGGGTCTGTGCCCGATGCAAGGAGTAATCCCCCGCTGCCACTTAACGCTGGGACACGGTTCCAACTTTCTGAGCTTTGGAGTTTCCCATTTAAAAAAAAAAAATAAAAGAAGAAACCTCTGTTTTATTTTGCTTATTTATTTTTGTGCAGGCAGAAGGCTCTGCCACTGAGAAACATTAATAAATAGAGCAGTGCAGCTTGATCATTATGGGAAAGGTGCAGGCAGAGCGTTGCCAAGCCGGCGATGCCTTTCAAACCCACCTCTGGCAACCTGGACTGAAGCCGTCGGCAGCACCTTGGCCCTCCCAGCTGCTCAGCGCCAGTCCCTGTCCTTGTGCCAGCCCTCGTGGCGCATCCCGGATGGGGTGGCACGGCTGGTGTCACACCGGGAGGTGCACGGGGCTCTTGGCTCCCTCACATTGCTCAGCCTCTTGGGGTTGCTGCGTGCTGAATGCAATCAGGCTTTTGGGAAGCTGGAGCCTGGGGTACGTCCACCTCAGCCGGGCATCTCCTCCCTTTGCAGTAAGGACATGGGCTCAATCCCCTTGGGGACTCAGTGGTGGAGGAGAGGGGCTCCCCTTTGGGTCCCCGAGCTGCCAGGGCCAAGGAGCTGGGGGCTGCTTTGCTAAATGCATCAGCACAGGGCACCTCTGGACACGAGAGGTCATCCACGAGGTCATCCATCCATCCATCCATCCATCCATCCATCTCCCAGAGGAGGCTCCAGGAGGGTGGCTTCCAGCTGGAGCCCGTGGGCTGTTTCGGCAGGGGCAGGCAGCGGGAGGCGATGCCATTCGTGGGGTAAAGGGAGCTCTAACGAGAAGGAACCACGCGGACATTAATTAGGCAGGCAGTGAGATCCTCAGGTGCAGATAACTCAGCAAAAGCACCGGGCCATTTGCATGCAGGAGATGGCAAACGATTGTGTCCCACAGGTACGAATTGAACCCTCCGGCGTCCCTCCTTGCCCTTTTGGTCGGGTCCCAGGGCCACCGCAGCCGGCGGGGCAGGGGCTGGCGGCGGGGGGCTGCATGGCAAACCCCCTCCTCCTCCTCCAAAGCAGGTGGTGGGAGGAAAAAAGGAAGGGGAAGGAGGAGGGAGCAGAGCTGAGGAGCAAAACAAGCTGCGCTACAAAGCGCCCCGAGCAGTCACTTGTGCTTGAGGCCATCCCTGCTGTGTGGCCGAGTGGCTTTTTCCAGGCCTGGCAGGAGAAGCCTGGAAGGGTGGGAAGGGAGAGGGGGGCCAGGGAAGGAGGGAGACGGCCCCAGCCCTGCCAGCGTGCGTTCAAGCCTCAATAGGTTTCAGAGGCTGAGGCTGCGGCGGGTTTCGGGGATGAAAGCTGCCCTGGGGCCCCTCCCAGCGAGCAGCAGCGCTGCGAGTAAGCTGCAGGCATCGTGTTTGTCTGGCTGGCGACTTCCTTGTTACGCTGCAAATGGTATTAAAAAAAAAAAAATTAAGGAAAAAAAAAAAGGGCAAAATGTACAACAACAACAAATATAGCACCAGCCCCCCTTCCACCCCCCGTCTCCACCACCCAACAACAACCAAGAAAGGCAAGATCTTTCATAAGCCCGGAAGATGTCACCATAGAAACAGAAATCAGACCCACTCCAAGGATCCTGCCGCCTGGGAAGGCGATAAAATGTTTTTTATCGATTGCTGTCGGGAAAGTCACTGCTGATAAGCCATCCGAGGAGAAATGGAGCGGGGATGCAGGGACGCAGCAGCTCTTCAAATGAGCCTCCAGATGGTCCCTCGGTTGCCCCTGCGCAGCGGTCGGGGCCGAGGGACCCCGAGCTCGCCGGGGGCAGCTGCTCTGCCCCGGGCTGGTGCCAGCGCGTGTGTGCAGAAGAGGAGGTGCGAGTGTTTCGTGCCTTTGGTGTGGCGATGTGTGCGTGCCCTGGCTGTACTAAGCACGAAGCGGAAAGCCGGCTGCCTGCTTTCCCCTTTGCTTCTGCAGCAGAGCAGCTGTTCCTGGCGAAAACGCGCCGTGTCAGGGCGGCTGGCGAAGGCGGCTGAACTTTCCCTTGGCTCCCAGCATGGCATCGCCAGGCTTTGGCATCCTCTTGCCTCCCCTCGGTACCGGCAGCGCTAAACCCTGTAGTGCTGGCGTGGCTGGGCAGCACGGCGCCCACCGTGCTTGTGCCCTCGCAGGACTCAGGTCCCCGGTCCCTGTTTGCACGCAGGAGGCTGCTCTGCAGTTGGGAGCATCCCTGCGGCTGCGGCACCGGCCAGGATGTGCGGGATCTTCACGGCGGCTCTTCCCAGGGCGCCGCACAGCACTGGGGCCCGGCTCACGCGCCCTTTGAAGAGACGGAAAATCCTATTATCTGCTCATTCTTCTCGCAGTGTGAAGCCTCAGAGCATTCAGCAGCAGCCGAGTGTGGTCTGCTGCCTGCAGCCCCACGCTGCCTCCGCTCCCACCCGTACGGGAAGGTCTCCGGGTCATCACAGATGGGCATCACCTTCGCATCCCCGGCCCCCAGTCCGTACCAGAGCTCGGGGATGACACAGCTCTCCCTGCAATGCCATTTGCAGCATCCAGCGGTGGGGTGCAAAGGTGGGGTGTGCAGGGAAGCGGGGTGGGGGGCTGTGGGCTGATCCCCTGCCTCCGTGGGGAGCTGAAGCTGCCACCGCCGCCTGCAAAGCCTCACGTCATTAGGGCCGGGAAGGTGGTAACCCATCTTGCATGCTCCATCCCCGCGCCATCTTTGCCGCCAGTAATTGGCAGCAATAAAAGAGGCAGTTAATCCAGGCCAGCGTGGGACGCAGGCACATTGATGTCTGCCGTGAAAGGCACCCTGGCAAGGAGGAGCTGGGGAAGAATACGCTCCTGGGCACAATTTGCAGCCCTGGAGAGCTGGTTGGATGCCACGGGGAGCATTTGCTGGGGATTTTGTTAATGATGCAGGCGCAGCCTTCCCAGCTTGGCCTGTGCTAAAGCCCTGGCTCGCGCAAGCTGAGGCTGTTTGGCTTGAACTTAGACCAGCTGCTTTCCACTGGCTGGTGGATTTGTGTCTTGTCACTGGGTGGCTCTGTGTGGGAGAGGAACAAAGGAGCAGTGAGTGGGTGATTTTACCTTGGAGGGGTTTTTTTTGGAGGAGGAAGGAAGGGTTAAACCGGGTCTTGTGACTCAGTTATTTTAGGATGGTAGCGCTGAAGGGACCGCAAGAGGATTTCTCTGCATGTGGGAAGATGGAATTTAATCAATATTGACAAGAGCCATTCAACAAAACAGGCTCATTCGCTAATGCAAGCCAGACCTGGTGACTCCCCGGGGAAGGACGGCTTTGGGAAAGAGGGGAAGGAGGCACTGGGAAAGCCAGGGCTCCCTCTCCCATGCCGCTGGTTCTTATGAAACCAGGCTGCATTTGGGGTTGATTTTCCCAGCACGGAAAGGCTTTGGCTTGTTTGCCTCATAGCTGCCGGATGCCCAGGACCGGCCCTCCTGGCAGCAAAGCAATGGCCCCATCCCTGCCTGGGGACCTGGGTCCAATGTCACCCCCCAGGCACCGATGTCCCAGTGTCAGGCAGAGGCTGGGACGCCTGCGATGACAGCAAAGCGAGCCCCGCAGCCGTGGCGTGGGGTACAGCGGGGCAGGACGGTGGTGCAGGGCTTTGCCCTCCAGCTCAGACCACAGCTGGGGTTCCCCGTGCAGTGAAGTCTCTTTCCTTGAGCGGAGATGTTTCCACCCAAGCCATGTAATCTGTTGGGTTTTATAGCACCTATTTAACTCAAAAACCCACCAAGGCGGTGGGAGAAGAATGTTTTTGTTAGAGATTTGTGTTTTCTCCTCTATCCTTGCAATTAAAAGCAGCAAATAGCCAAGACACCTCTGAGACCAGCCCCTTCTGACAACATAGCACGTGGAGAAGAAACCTAATTTCTGTGGTTGGCAGCTGGTATTTCCCCTTCGCTGCCAGCTCTGCGCCCTGGAGCCAAGCTGAGCTCACTAACACAGCACTGGGGGCTGCCCAAAACCCCGCAGGCACAGCCGGGGGCTCGGGCATTGCCCAGGGGCAGCTGGGGCTGCCGGTCCAGGACCTGCCTGGGGATTTCCCTGGGCACGCCGGGGACCGCCACGGGGCCGAGCCACGGCCAGTCGGCAAGTGTGACCTTGCAGGCACTCCAGTACCTGCAGCTGCCTCCTGGCCTCCAAAATCACTAGTCTGGGCTCGTTGGGCTGTAAGTTTGACTCTGAGATTTAGGGTCTGACAAAAAGTGCAGCCATTCACCCCCTGTGCGTCCCCAGCCTCCTGGAAAGCCATGGAAGATGTCAAGCCCGGGCGTCCTTCTGCTCCATCGCAGCATCGGTGCAGCGCAGCGACCCGTCCCTGCCGTGGGGAGGGGTTGGCTTAATTTGTTGGGCACTTTTTTCTCCTTCTAAAAGGCAGTATCTCATCCCCCAGCCTTCTGGTGCGGCCGCGGGGCTGCTCCCGGAGATGGGGGGGCTGAACAGGATGCAATTGGAAAGAAGGAAGATTTTGATCCCCCGCCAAGCCCACACAATCCCGTCCAAGTTCACACTGGCAGATAATGAGCTTTAATGAGCAGGCCACACTAATTGGTAAGTGATTCCAGAACCGTCTGTGGCAGAGGCGAGGGAAGAGCTGTGGCAGCTCCGGGCGAGGAAGGGGCCAGGGCTGTACAGCCCGCGGCGCTCCGGAGGGCATGGGCTTCCAGAGCCGGGGCTGCCCGGAGCAAGGACTGGGGCTGCCTGGAGCAAGGACTGGGGCTGCCCGGAGCAAGGGCCGGGGCTGCCTGGCACGGCGGGTGCCTGCTGGGCTGCCGGTGGGGATTGCAAGCAGGACCATGAGCGGGGTTTGCAAGTAAGATCGCAAATGGGGTTTGCAAGCAAGACCATGAGCGGCGATCGGAAGCAAGACCGCGAGCAGGGTTTGCAAGAGCAAACCGATGCCCGGCCGGCTTTGCGAGCATCACCAGAGTGAGATGCGTGGGCAAAAAGAGCCACGGGAATAACCATGCCTCCTGCTCCTGAGTTCTTTAGCAGGTGAGAAATGGGGTGCAGGGAGATGGAGGCATTTGCACTGCGGGGTGATGACCGGCCAGTTTACACCCTCAGCCCTTGAACCCAGAACAGGGCAGGGTGAGCCCGGGTGGCCGACCCGAGCGGGCAGACGTATGCCGCTGCCAAGGCAGTCCTAATCGGAGATCATTGTAAATTCCCCTCTCAAATGGAGTGGAAAAATGCTATTAAGCTAATATAACATCACGGGGGAAGGACGTTCTGCCGCCGCGGTCTCCAGGGAATCGGGCCGTAATGAGGGGAAGGAGTAGGAGGTGACAGCAGCCGGTGTGCTCGGGGTGGTGGGAGCGCAGACCGGCTCAGGACCACCCAGCCCTGCTTTGCTGTGCCCTGCCTCAGTTTCCCCACGTGGCCAAGGAACAGCGAGCTCTGCTCCAGCAGCCAGGAGACCCCAGGCGCTGGCTGAAGGGCTTATTTGCCGTCGACCCGCTGTACAGTCTGGGGAAACTGAGGCATGGGAGAACTTGCCAGAGTCACCTAGGAGATCAAGGACAGCAGCAGGATCCTGCATCCCCTGGGTGTCTCGGTGCCACATTCCCTAGGAAAAAGGTGTATGAGGCACCTTGTTTAAATAGAAACGTGTCCAGGAGGGCAGCTGGAGCCGGGGATCACCCAAACAGTGGGATTTTGGGTGCCTGTGCCAGCTGGCGAGCAGGAGCCGGGGAGCAGCACGGGCCGGGGGCTGCTGGCGTTGCTGCTGGGGGCTGCCCTGGTTGATGTTGGAAAAGGCGATGACGGCTGATGCGGGCAGTGCCCGGGGAGGGACGAGGACGTTCATCGGCCGCCTTGGGGGTGCAGGGCTGGCAGGGGATTACGCAGCAGCGGGGTGAGGTCTGCCAGCACCCCAAGGGACAGGGCAGGGGGGTGGAGGAGCACGAGCCCCAGCCGGCCCCATTAGCAATAATTAGCGGAGCCATCGTTAAATGGGAGCACCCGCACCCAGGGCAGGCTGGGCTCTGCCCGGGGGAGCTCAGGCACCCCGGGGTGTGAGCGGGAGCCTGGGGAACCCCCCAAGGAGCAGAAGGGTGGCCTGTCCCCAACCGCAGGTGATCTGCCAGGTCCCTGCAGCAGCCGTGCTGCCTTCCCAACACTAAGTGGCAGCCTCTGCCCGGCTTTGGGGCAGCCCCTGCCCGGCTTTGGGGCAGCAGGGCCTGGGCAGCAGCACCCTCGACGGGGGGGTGCTGCAGCATCCTCTGGCTCCCAGGACTCCCAACCTGGCGGACACCCGCCTGGGTGCAGACCACACTGGGGGTCCTTGCCAGGGGATATCCTCACCCACACCGCCATGGGTGTCAGGTTGAGCCCAGCTCGGGGTCAGATCGGGTCAATGCTGCCTGCTAGAAGGGAGATAAGAAGCAGGGTTGGCAGCTGTTGGTACCATCTGCTGAATTAGAATCACAATGCACTAAACAAATAGTGTCTTGGGATAAAAACGTGCTGCTTAAGGCAAGGAGGTATTTCTGCTGCAGGTATTGCTATGACTCGGTAACCCGGCGTGGGGATTTGCAGCGCTATAAAGAAGCGCAGGGATATAAATGAGTCCTGGGAGTTGTATCCTGCCTGTGTGCAGGTCTGCGTGTCTGTGCCTATGGAAGGACGCTGGGTCTGGTGCTGTATAAAGTGCTGACACTTTGGGGAAATGGTGCTCTGGATTTTCTGCAGCACAGAATGGGGAAAAAAAAATAAATCCAATGACCATCGTGAGGGTTTTGGTGGAAGCCACCAGCTCAGTCCGGCGTGAGAGATCAAAGAGACGGGCAGCGGGGCAGCCCCCGCTCCCTCCCAGGCGTTGCCCTTGGCACGACACCAGGTTTTACCCTTGGGAATCACACCCAACTTGCCAGGATATTCCTGTGCAGAGCAGAAACCCTCGCTCCCACACCAAGCTGCTGCTGGTCCCGCAGCCTGTCCTGCACCACTGGGGCACGAAATGCCGCATGGAAGGTTGGGATCTCCCCAGCCCTGGTCTAACCCAGCACGTGCAGGTAATACAATCCTGCGTGGACCTTATAAAATAGATATAGCAGGCTATATTATACGTGCACCCCATCCCCATAGTCATCTAGAGGGGAAAATGCAACCTGCAGGGCTGCAGACAGTTTTTCCCCTGGGCTGGGGACAGGTACAGCTGATGGTCACCCGAGGACGCGGTGACTTTTGGCAGCACACAGGTCCCAGCCAGCCCCACTCCCCAGAGCTGACGCCGACGCTTTGCAGCTGCGAATGCCGATAAAGCACAGCCTGGCTCATCGGCCGCCAGCTCACACGCATGTAAGCCCCTCGGTGCCGATGCTTTGTCACAGCTAAGCGCTCACGCCGGGTTTAACACAGCCCAGTCGGCTGGCACGCATTCCACTCCACATTTATCCCTTCCAGTTTTGGAGCAACCAGCCGCTCATAACCATTCGCCCTACTGCAAACAGCCCCGGGCTGAGCTCCGTGCCTGATCCCCTCCTGTCCTGCACCAGCCACGCTCGGGAAGGCTGCATCTCCTGCAAGCTAAACGAGGTACATGCTGAACACCCCCAAAATCCTGGAGAAACCCAGCCTCCAGCAGGCTTGGGAGGCCTCCAAGGAGATCTCTTCTCCCTGGTATCCAGCGATAGCACTCGTAGGAGGGGTTCACAGCTGCGCTGGGTGGGGGGTTTGGACTGGACATTGGGAAGCATTTCATCACCGAGGGGGTGGTCAAACACTGGAACCGGCTTCCTAGCGAGGTGGCCGATGCCCCAAGGCTGTCAGTGTTTGAGAGGCATTTGGACAATGTCCTTAATAACACGCTTTTACTTTTGGTCAGCCCTGAAGCGGTCAGGCAGTTGGACTAGATGATTGTTGTAGGGCCTTTCCAACTGAAAATACTCTATTCTGTATTTTGAAACACATTCCCACAGCCACTCCAAAACCCCTTTGGCTTTACATATCTCCCCCATCCACCATGCCCAATCTCGGGCTGCTGAGTTATTTCCATCGCCACCGGACGGTTTGTGGCCACCTGCCACCGCTCAGAGGACGGGGACGCTCAGATGAACCACCCAGCATCTCTCCCCCACTCTGGTGTAAATCAGCACAACGCAGGCGATCTCAGCGGTGCTGATTTACGCCGGCAGAAGGACGCTCCAAAGTACGGCCATGATTTAGCAATCCCATTAGGACCTTGCCACTTCTGCAGAAGAGGCATAGTAGGTCGGTTTGTTTTCTCCTCCCGGAGAGAAAGATGCAGCGATGAGCAGTGTCGGTGCTGGCAGCTGGCCGTGCCGCTGCTCCCCGGCCAACTCCAGCAGGATCAGTGCTCCGAGAGCACGGCTTCATCCCAGGAAGGTAAAACCTCCTCTGTGATTTATAGCAGGCAAGAGAAGCCAATCCCATCTGCTACCCCAGGCACCTACTCTCTTTTTTTTTGTATTAAAGCATGAAAGCTAACTGCGAAAAACAACAGAGCTGCAGGAAAAGTGTCTTTGATGGGCATGGTTCTTGGGGAGGCAAAAGCTGCAAGGCGGTGGGAGCTGAATTTACCTCCATGGGAGCCGTGGAGAAGATGAGCATCATTTTGCAAACGGGAGAGTGAGGCAGACAAGCCAAAAAAGTCACCCAGAAAAAAGAAAATCTGTTATCAGTGCTCTCTCATCCTCCTTTCCCTGACCGTTCCTCTGGTCTCCGCACACACTAAAGACATTTTACCCTACGTGATGCTCTGTGCACAAGCAGAGCACAGCTGCGCAAATCACCCCTCGGCCAGGCTAACAAATAACTAAACAACTGCAGCGGCACTTTGCAGCATCATTTTTTCCAACGGCTTTAGCAGCAGACTGGCTTTTACGGTGCAGCTCTCCCTTCAGTCGCTTTATCCAGCCTCTGTAATGTACCACCCCCTCAAGAAAAAAAGAGGAAAGCAGTTAAAAAACAGGCCATTTCAGAGAAACAGCACCCACGTACAAAATGGCTCCTTGAGGGCTGCTGCAGCCCTCCATGCTCTGATTTAAAGGCCAGGCAATTAGCGCAGCGAGCTGGGAAAGTACTTCGGGTAGTGCTCAGGTAGGAGGTTTGCTGCTATTTTGGGGTGCTGAGGCTGGGAGCAGGAGCTGAGCAGCCAGCGTTCAGCTCGGTGCGGGGGTCAGGGGGAGGTTTGCAGGTCCCACCGGTGGGAAGGGGTTGCTGAAGATGAGGAAGACCTCTCTGGAGGATGCAGCTGGGGGAGATGAGCATTGGCTGCAGCTCCTGGGCTGGATGCTGAGTGGCCTGGTTGAAGGAGCCCCTGGAAAACATCTGGGTGCGGGGTGGCTTGGGCTGACACAGATAACACCAGCCCAGCGAGCAGAAGGGTGTTAAACTTCCCACAGGCAAAACCTGTCTCTCGCCTGGCTCGGCTGCCTTTCCGCCTCTGCCTTGCTCATCGCAGCCGTGGTCTCAACGTTGTGGGCTGCTCCATGCATTTTTGGGGGAAGGCTCCTGCTGCATCGCCCCAGCAAACAGCAGAGTCCCACCAAGCACAGCCTCTCCCGCCTTACCTGGACCCCCCCAAAGGCTGGTTTACTTTCTCACGGCATCTTTGCCACTGGGAGCAGTACATCTTGCACCTCTTCCCTTGCTTCTTGGCAGCAACACCACCAGGATACCCCATCCTCGTCCCTGGAGGTGGGGGACCCACGGGGCCACCCCTTCCCCACCACTGCTCACCCGGCAGCTGAACAAGAGCTGCTCAGGGGCAGCTGATGGGGAAAAAGGAGGTTTTAACCCAAGCCTGACCCCAGGGAAAAAGGCTTTCCCATGGAAGTGTTAATTGAGATTAATAGAGCCACAGGGAAATGATTTGCATTCACCAAATCAATCACCTGCTGCTCATCACCCCAGGTGCATTTTGCTCACAAGCTGCTACTTAACCTGGGCACATGGCCAGCATTGAGCTTTCCTGGTGTTACACCCCAAAACATGCTCCCGTTTCCCTTCCCCAATGGCTTTCACCTGCTTCCCCTGTCCCAAAGACCCCCGAGACCTTTGCCGGGCAGACGTGTCTCCTCCCGGGCGGAGAGGTTTGCTTTCCCAGCCTTCCCCCCGGCTTCTGCCCTCTGTGTCTCATGGCTTTGGGGTCCCCCTCACGCCCCTGTCCCCCACCCCAGGCGCTCGCCTGCGGGGACGGCTGCCCCAGCACGGCTGGCTCAGGTCGGTGGCACTGCCAGAGCTCTGCCCGATGCCAGGGCGGCCGTGGGTGCCTCTACCACGGCGGTGCCTTCCCAGCGCTCTCTTCTTGGGGCAATTTAGTGACGTTTTGGTTCCTTTTTGCAGCTTATTGTAACAAATGTCCTCAGGTTGTTTTTTTAGCGCTTGAACACATTATATATGTGCTGGTGTGCTTGCGCGGCAGCCCGCGGCGGGGTTTTGTGGGTTGTCCGTCCTCCCTTTCCCCTCACCTCTGCTGATGGCAGGATCGGTCCCCGAGCTCAGCGCTGTCATCGGCTGCGTTTTGGGCGTCGAGAGGGGAGCTGGGGGGGAGAGGAGCTGCGAGCTCTGGGGAGGACACAGGGCATCTGGGGGACATCCCCAGCCCTCGGGGCAGGGTTTGACCTCCACCAGCCAAATCTCCCTCATCTTTCGCTTCCTCCTTCAGGAAAACAAAACTTCGGTGGTTCGTCTTCCGCAGAGCTTGGGATGAGGCGATGCCGTGCCAGCAGCCGCAACCTTGGAGAGCGGGGACACACCGTCCCTCCAGGGAAACTCCCTGAAAAGACAAGGCCAGGCTGGCACCAGGTCCAGCGCGCTCGGAGGAGGCTGGATTTACTTCTGACTGTAATAATCATGTAATGCCAGAGCCTTGCTGTGTGCCCTTGGTCACATCCCTCGCTCCTGGCGATGATGGTGCTGTTGGAGACCGTGGGTGAAAATATAATCGTGATGGAGGGATGGAGCATGAGGCTGCCGGCCACACGCTGTGCTCCTGGCAAGGCTGGGAGCTGCAGATGTGTAATGCCACTTCTCCCTCGCGGTCTCTAGGATTAGCTTAATAGCACGGGGAAATAACAGGATGAAAAATTTGCTCCCCTCCAAGCACTAAAAGCCAAGTTTCAAGGTTAATTGTCTGCCCTGTAGGAATAGCTTTTGCACGCTGCGAGGGGCTTAATTAGCGTCATTTTAGCCAAGCAGAGAGAGCGTGCCCTGAACCCATACCGCATGCCCCCAAGCCTATTTTCCTCTCCACATGCCGGGGCGGAGAGGTGATACATTGCAGGCAGCTTCCCTCCACCAGCACCCGTCGGGGCCGGATTTGGGGCCGATCATGAAACCCCAAGATGCTCCTTGGCAGCTGCAACGCTGCCGTGGCCTCGTGCCCTATCCCTGCACCCACCGCACCCCTGGGTCCTGCGCCCGTGGGCCCTGCACCCGGTGCTTTGTGAGCCTGCTTGGGTTGTCCCGTCACGCTGTAAGCTGACAAAGCGGGAGGAAAGCATCCAGATGCGATCGCATGGGGAATATCTGACGTGGGGGGACGAAAGGCAGTGTTTAAGGAAAGCCGGAGCAGGCTTGCAGGGGGTGCAGGACAGCTCAGAGTCCTGCCCAGCACCGTGGAGGCGATGCCTGCCTGCCATGCATTGATGTGCTGCAAAGCAGCTGGATCCTGCCTCCTTCCCCACATGCACCCATGTCCCCCTCGGCCGGGGGGCACCCATCCCCACTGAGCACCCGCCTGGGAGAAAAAGCACACGCCGCCAGGCTTGGCTTTAATGAGAGGCACAAGGAGATGGAGGTAATTTCTCGTCCCAACTAGCGTTGTCCTGCATGCCCCCACCAGCTGTGGGACATGGCCGCTCTCCACGCAGCTGAGACTTGCTTGCAGCCCAACGCCGATCCCCGGCAGCTGGTACGGGGCCAGACGCCGGCCGGCACTGAGGGAGGAGGAGAGGCAACTGGTTTGAGCCCTGCCTTGGAAACCAGGGCCAGTACCAGCAGTGGGGTCTCTGGTGGCACAGGGACAGCCCGTCTGCAGGGGCGACCCAGGGCTTTCCCATCGCAGCGTCCGCAGCAGTGGGGGGGAGCAGGTCTCTGGGTGCCCCCACGGAGGGTCCCCGTGCCCTGGCGCAGAGCCACTGGCTGCCCCCCGAGCGTGGTTTCCCATCACCCGGCATCCATCCTGGCTGGGCTCCAGCTCGCAGAGCCCGCGGGGACAGCCGTGACCTCCTGCGCAATCCGGGCCAGGAGGCTCGCCGGGACGCCTGCCCGTCTGGGCTGGAGAAGACCTTGGAGAGGAGCAGCCTGTTGGGATTTAAAGTTTTCCCTATGCTGAAGAATTCACGGCAGCCCCCACTAAACCCATCTGCTGGCAAAGCTTTCTTAGTCCTGCTCCGGCCGCGCTTCCAGCCGGGCTGTCCTCCTCCCACCCCTGCCGTGCCCACGTCCCGTGCCCTGCCATGGGGCTGCGGCTGGTGGGTGCCAGGTCCACCCCGTGCTCCCAGCCCCGCTCCAGCCTCTCATCCTTCCCCTTCTGCCCTTTGGATTCAATTTCTCCCCCAGCAGCCGATGTCCAAACGGGGCCCCAGGGGCGTCAGCGACAACAAACCGCAGCAGAAAATATCCATCCCGATGGCCGGGGCCAGCACGGAGCCTCTGCACCCCTGCCCGGGCAGCGACCTGCAGCCCAGCCGGTTGCCCTTTTTATGGGGATCTGCAAAAAAACCCCAATTCTTGGCAAGCGAGCGATGCTGCAGGCAGGCGCTCTGGCAAAGGGGATGTCTGGGTTTCGGTGCTACCGGGCGGTTTCTGGCTTCTCTGGGTGTGGGAAGAAGGAGGGATGTGTGGAGGAGGGAGCAGGGACAGCATCTTGTCTTTAGCAATAAGGGGATTAAACACCTTAAACTTTAAACAAGATAAACAGTCTGCTTTGATTTAGGTGGGGAGACCCCAGCCCTTTTGTTTCAGGCCCTGTTTTCTACACAGCAGAGATCCGTTTGCACTCAGAGTTCTTCATCTTGCTGAAAAGGTGAAGGAAAAAAAAATTAAAAGTTGGCTCCAGCAGCTTCTTTTTGTTGAAACGACCTGAATCGGCACCCAGCAATGCCCCCCAGCTCCCAGTCTGCCTGCAGGGAGGGTCATGGCAGGGAAACCTGGGTGCATGATTTGGGGGGGTCCAAGGGCCAAGGGAGGAGCCCCCCACGGTGGGGAGGGGGTCGGTGGGACAGCTGGCGCACACGGCTCGTCCTCCCCTCCTGCCGCTGCGACCCAGGGCTTCAGGCTCACGGTGGTGAGGAGCAATGTATTTTTAATTTGTTTAAGGGAATTAAGCTCATCTGTGTCTGACGGCTCACATTGCCTCCGTTTTCATTAATTCCTGAGCCACTTGCCTGGTTTCCTTTGGCTCTGGCAGGGGTTTGGCATCGCAGGGAGACCAATTTCCTGCAAATTCAACAAATGCTGTGGCTGGGGAGCGGCGGGAGACCCCGTTAGCCCCCTCCCTGTGGTGGGGGGCACTTCTGGTCACCCACCACATTAGTCCTACGGGGTCCTGCTGCCTCGTGACCGGCCACTGATCGAGGGATGGCGCGGGGAGCTGGCCTTGCCCGGAGCTGGCCGTCGAGCAGGAGCGGTTCATCCCAGCGGAGGAAAGTGTCTGGCCAAAGTTTGGATGGGAGTGGAGCAGAAAGCCCCTGGGATGCACCAGGGAGAATGTGGGAAAGCTTCTGCTGGGCTTCTACACCCCTTCTGCTTTCAATATCAGTCCAGCCTGGGGCGAGCACGATGCCCGGAGAGGAGGAGCTCGCTGCTCGGGGGGCTGCCGTGCCCCTCGCCAGTGGGACGCGAGGGCAGAGCTCCTGCCCATCGCGTGTCGCTGGGAGGGCACCACGCTGGGAGCCGGGGAGCACGCTGGCCACAGGGCTTCTGCTGTCCTGACGTCCCCAACCTTCTTCCCAGGGTCCCCGAACTTCTTTCCATCTTCCTTTATGTGATGCAGCTCACAAACAGCCGCAGACGCAGGGGGGAAAGAAGAGAAGATAAAAATAACAGCAGCAGGAGCGGGTTTGAAGTAAATAACGACAAAACATCAAAGAGGAGGGGGAGTGATGCTCTGAGGAGGTATTTATAGCCAGCTCTGTGGTTCCTCAGGATAAACCTGTGTGCCCCCACGGAAGCCTCTTCCCGTGAGCGAGTGTTTGTGTCCCAGACCTGCAAGTCAGCCCTTCTCCAGGGGCTCCCCGGGTGCTTTAAGCCCAGAGGCAGAGTACATCCCTCAGCTTTGAGAGACTACTCAGGGAAGGGCTGTTGCCCCAAATAAGCTCCAAGCCACAGCGCTGAGCACCGGGGCCGGGTTGCCTGCTGCGGGGGCCGTCACGCACGGCACGAAACAGCCCCCACTGCCAGGCTTTGCCCCCCACCGAGTCCTCGATGAGGGTGTTTTTCTCTCCGCAGCGCTCCTGGGTGTCACACATCTGAGAGCAAGGCTGATTGCCCTGGAAAAGCCAGCCACCAGCGGAGTGAGGGATGAGAGATGCCCATGGAGGTGATGCTGAGCACCGTGACTCAGCTCCCTCCATCATCCCTGCTGTGGAGAGCATTAGGCAAGCGTCTGGATGGCTCAGCATCCGAAACCTGGCTGCTTGGCTAATGGAGACACCCTGATTATATGTGTCTGGAGCAATGCCCCTTCTCCCTGGGCTGATGACATGCAGGAAAGTTTTTTGGAGGCTGGTTCAGCCCTCTGCAGCTTGCACCATACCGCCAAAGGTGCTGGGGGTGCACAGGGTGGTTTGTAGGTGCAGAGAGGACCGGGAGGTGCAGGCAGCCTTAGGGAAAGCTGCCCGGCCTCTTTGGATGGACCCAGGGGGCAATGGGGGTTGTTTCCCCGCCCCGGCGTGGGACATGCTTGTGGCCAGGGGACGCGGTAGCAGTGACCTTTTCAGCTGCCTCCTGCTTTGAGAAGCCTCAGCTTCTCTTAAAGCATCTGTCCCCTTGAAAGGTACCTTCGGAGGGATTTAAATGGAGGGCTTTGGGGGAGAGCAGATTGGCAATAAACCCTCCAGCCAGCTGTGCAGAGGCAGGACCTTTTGGAGAAGAGAAAGCCGGGGGGATTTCCACCCTCGGAGCCCCGAAATGTCCTCCCTCCTTGCAGCCATCTCCCAGGCTGGGTGAGCAGCCGTCGCTCTGCCGGGCTGCGGTAGCAAGGGCTTCTGCACACCCTCACTGCTGCTCTCTAATCAGACACAGGGTTTGCAATTAAGCGACACGGAGTACCCTGGGGACAGAGCCTGCTGTCTGAGCCGAGCTCAGACGAGTTCAGGGAGGGAGAGACCTGATTTCCCACTTAGCAGACAGGTCACGATCGGTGGATTCATTGATCCCAGAAAGTAAACCCTCCGCTTCATTAGAGACATGCTGGTGATGAACGTGGCCTCGGGGAGTGGGGAAGCTGTTGTGCATCCTTCCCTAAATGTTGTCTCCACCAGGCTCCGAGCGCAGATGCTGGGAAGCTCCTCCGACAGCGTGGCTTCCTTCGGAGGGAGCCTGCTCCTTCCTGCTGCGCCCATCACGCGCGCAGCTCCGTGGGGCACTGGAGCTCCCTGGAAATAGGCTGAGGCTGGAAAGATGCACCTTAGTGCCTCTGTGTCCGTCCCCTCCCTCTGCGGCTCGTCCCACCCATGCGTGACAAGGGCACGATGCCCTGGGTTAAAGCGAAGCAGGTTGTGGCTCTTGCCAGGGCAGAGCACCGAGGCGAGACCCACGGGGGTGCTCCCTGGCTCCGAGCTGCTGATGTAAGGGTGTACCTGGGGTCAGCTGGGGTGTTCCCAGAGCCTGGGGTGCTCACGGGGGGTGGTGACCCAGAAGCATGGACATGGCCTCGGAGAGCCAGTTCGGGTGCAGGCAGCACAGGCAGGGCAGAGAAGAGGCAGCCGCAGGCGATCGGGACACACTGATGCTTGGCAAGACCCTTGTGCAAGGTCCTGCCTGCTCTCCTGCTGAGCCAGGACCTTGCGTACGCAAAATGTTTTGACTGTAAAGGCAGAAGGGCCGTTGTTATTCCCCTTTGCCTGCAGGCAGGACAGATCCTGCTCTGTGCTCTGCTGCGTTTCTTATTTGCCCTCCCCAGATCAGCTCTCCCCGGAGGGAGGTTTCCTCGCTGGCTCCTGCCAAGAGTTACTGGCAATAACTTCTCGGTGCCCTTCAATGCAGCTGCTCAAGACAGCAGATGGGGACGTGGGTTGTAGCTGTGCCAGGCCGGTTGCTCTGTGAGCCTGGTTCAAGATGAGCCATGCTTATTCAAGTACGCCCAAAGGTCCCACTCCCTCCGGTAAACACCTCTTGAGATACTGGTGTAGTTACTGGGAGCACAGCGGGAACAGCTTCACCAGGGGTGAGCGTTGCCCACGAGCTGGAGCAGAGCCCTGTACCGTCCCCTTCGCTGCATCACGACTGCACATAAGCTAGCACGATAACAACACCCACAGGCGATAAAGCAAGGGAAGGACTGTGAGCCTTCGACGTGGAAATTTTGGAGGTTTTCCTGGTTCTCTGCGTGAGGGGAGCCACGCAGGGGAGATGGCTTTTAAGGAGGTTTCTGCTCCAGGGAATCACGCTATGCTGGCGGTTCAGGGCAGGGTTGTGTCATCCTGCTCCCGCAGGTGTTAGGACTTCTTATTGCTAATTCTTTCTTTCAGGAAAGCATCTCCCATGGGCAAACCTGCCTGGCAGGACGCCCCGACACCTACACAGGCATCCTCAGCTTTCAACGGCGACAAGCCTCCCACGCCGTGACACGTCCCCTTCGCAGGGGCTGCTGTTCGACAACTGCTCTAGGGGCAGATCTCGAGCTCCCAGGCATTTGGCTCTGGTTTCTGGCTCGTGCCGATACATGGAGGAGCTGGAAGCAAAGCATCCTCTTCCCAGCCTGGCTTTCAGTTTGGGAGCACCTCAGGCTTTTGGAGAATTTAGGTGCATGGAGTTGATCTTGGCTGCTCTCTGCATCCTTGGGCATTTCAGGGAACGCATGGAGCAAGCGGGGCATGGAAAGAAGGAAAGGAGCAGCTGCCTCTCCGGATTTACAGGGATCAGGAGCCAAGCGAGTCCCCAGCAATAACCAGGGTGTAACTGGGAGCAGAGTCTGACTCACATACCATATGTTCCCAATCCACCGCGTTCAATCAAGCCTAATAAAATTGATAGGGGAGCATTGAAAATCTCGTGATTAATTCTTTATGATCTGTAATAGGGGAGCTGTGTGCCAATTACTCGAGTAAATCATTCATCAGAATATAAATAGAGCTAACCTCCAGCACAAACACTAGAGGATTTCCACTAGGATTGCAGGTCCGGATTGCAGCATTGCGCCGCTGGTGACAACGTGTTATCTGATGGAGGACAGAAGAGTATCTGCAATTTTGCTGCTTCTGCCCAAGGTTTCAGCTCTGTGCTCCAGCGTTATTTGCTTTTCTCTAGGCTTGCAACGCCATCCTTTACCACGTGTGTTTTGATCCTCTGTCCTTGATCTCCATGACCCATCAGTCCAAGCCCTTGCAGGTTTGCAAGGGTTAAAACCACGGGGGTCAGCTTTATTTCAGGGCGGGTTTGAACTTGTGGACAGTGACACGGCCCTTGGGAAGGGGACAGAAAGGACTGGGAAAAAGGCCCCAGCCCCACACTGCGCCCATGGGACCTCTATCAGCAAGGGACGTAGCTGGGGTGGGACCAGGCGGATTGCAAGCTCGGATCTGAGAAACCAAGGTCGCCAGCAGAAAACGGCCCTCCCTGGTGACCACCAAGGCTCGCTGGGGACAACCATCACGTCTGGTTGGCCTGGCTGCAGCGATGGGCAGGAGGGGGGTTATAAGAGCTGCAGGCAAGCAGGGAGTTCAGGAGCTCGTCCCGCTTCGCAGAGGATGGCAGCAAGAGTCACCTGCGGAGAGCGGAAGCTGTGGCTGCTTTATATCCCCTTTTTTCCCTTTTTCTCAGCGAGGAAACCAATCCTTTGGCCTGGAAACTTTCTCCTGGGCTTGCAAGGAGACATGCCCCTCTGTGCTGAAGTTCACCTGGCTGCAGTTTCCCAACCAATGTCCCATTTCTGAGGGAAACCCACCCGACAGCAATCCCTGCCCTGGATTTCCATGCGTTGGGAGTCCTCTGGGTCTCCTCGTGTTTGAAATGCTCCTGAGCAAACTGCAGCTCACTGAGCCGCAGCGTCCTGCTAACTCATAGACAGCGACTGGCGCACACATGCATTGCTGAGCTGCATGCGATGAGCGTGTCAAACATGTGGAAACCCTTCGGTGCCGCTGCAGCAGATGCCAGCGGAAGCAACGGCGGCTGCACAATCCCTGTGTGCCGTTAACGGCTGCCAACTGGCGAGCCGGCTCCCGGTCCTCCCTCCGACAGGGCAGCTCATTGCTGCCATTACAAGTGACTCTAAGTGCCTTCTGCCCACGCAGGCATTTGCAACTCCGTATTCATCGGTGATGTCTCAGGGCCGTGGTGGGATTTCAAAGGGCGCTGGGGGGGTTCAAGCTGAGAAGGGACTTGGGAAAGCTGAGGGCAATGCCCTCTTCCTTAGCTCAGTGCTCAGAAATGGAGAGCGGGATAAAAGGCACGCCACGGGGAGAAGGGGAGGGATGGGGACACAAAGAAAAATCCAGTCCTGCAGAAAGCCCTCTTTGTCTGCTTCACAGCTGCCGGGATGTTTCCGAGGTGAGATGGAGGCCGGCGTGGAGGGGCCCTGCCACCGCAAACAACCCTTGTCCTTCTTACGTGGAAAATGTTCCCTGGACAGGGGATTTGGCAGCGGGAACGGTGTGGGGGCTCCTGGGTGATTCCTTGCCCCAAACACAGCCGAGCTGGTGGTAGGGCACTGGGTCCTGCAGCACATTCACTGGGTGCCCCCCAATGTGGGGCGACAGGACAGATGTGTCCATGACAGCCCCGCTCTGCTGGCCTCGGGCAAGGAGCCAGCGAGACAGCTCACCCCTCTGCACCTCCTCACCGCCTGTCCCTCCCTCCATCCCTCGGCCAGACCCATTCCTCCTCCCAGCCTGCCACGGCATCCTTGTCCCTTCCCAGCTGGCACCGCTGGCAGCACCGGGATGTCCTCACCTTTCAGAAGGGAGGACGCTTTGGAGAAGGTTTCTCCCTGCTAATTCGCTCCCTGGGGGGACGTTTCCCCCTCTCTGAAAACAGCCATCATTGCTTTCCCCACCGCGTCCCCTTCGCCCTCTCCGCTGCCCCAAGCACCCAGCTGGTGGGACTCGCAAAATAAACATCCTCCCATCTGCTCCCGCACCCCAGCCTGGGAGACGACAGAGACGATAATTACACGCTCAGCACGGCAAAATTATCCAGCGTGAGGGAGAAGAGGCCGGAAGCAGCTGGAGATCATCCGTGGGGAACGCTGCTCCCACTCACAGCGCCTTCCCGTGTGCCTCACCCCCAACCGGCCCGGTGCTGCGATTTATACTGTGAACGTGCTCGTCGGGCCCGGGCGGGATGGGGTCCAGCCCTGGGCGAGCACCCCGAGTGCAGGAGCTGACCCCGCAGGCGGGGAGGTGGGGATGCGCTGCTGCAGCGAGGGGTTTGGAGCAGCGGAACTAAGGAAACGCGGTTTCCCATGGGGCTGAGAGTCGTAGCTGGGATCCCCTGGGTCTGTTGAAGCGCATCCTCCGAGGATGCCGTTTTACTGGGGAGGGCTTCACGTGAGCCATCACTCACGCACATTTTCTGTGCCTGCTGGGGCACGAGCGCTCGGACATCCCGTCCCTTCCCCACTCCCGCGAGACCTCTGGGAAGGACACTTGCAGCTCATTCACGCGGCTTCCTTCATATCAAACTCCTGTTCGAAGACAATTTATTTCCCCTCAAAGGAGGGTCTGCGAAAGCGGATGGTCTGTGCGGAGACCCTCAGAGGTCTGCGGGGGTGATACTACCCGATTCCCTGCGCACGGGCAGGTCTGGGACTGCAGCCCGTGAGGTGCGTTAACTGGAGACATCCTAGAGAGGAGCGAAGAAGAGAAATAATATTAGCGTGAATAATAACAGCAATAAAAAAAAAAATAAATTAACACCTGCTGAAGGCAATAGGGCGCAGCGGACTGTCCTTAAAATAGATCCAGACTTGATGGCTTTACATTTTGCCCTGGAATGAGTAATGGTGGGCACGCAACGTTGAATTTCCGCAGCCTTTCCAGTAGCAGAAAACCAGCGGAGCCGCTTCCCTCCCCCGGGCCGGGCCGGGCGCGCTGCCCACGGGCCGGGCCTCTGCCCCCGTGCAGCGCCGGTGCCCCTCTGGGGTCTTCCACCCCCACCCCACGCACGGCCCCGCGGTCGGCCCCACGCCAGCTGCGCGGTGGGGCGAAGCCGCGTCCCCGGGGGGCCCCGTCCCGCCCGCTCCGGGGGAAGGCGGGGGGTGGCCGAGGCGCGCCGCGGCCCGGTTGCTTCACCGGGCAGGGTCGAAGTCCGCGGGCCGGCAGAACGGGCCGCCCTCCCCGCCGCCGCGGCCGGAGACACGCTCGCAGCCCGCGACGGAGGCGGCCGGGCCCGCGGCGAGGTCAGTGCTTCCCCGGCGCCGCTAGGCCCGGCCCGGCCCGGCCGCCAGGCCCGGCTCCCCCCGCGCCCTGCCGGGGAGAGCGGCGGCGGCGGAGGCGGGACTACGCTTCCCGTCAGCGCCACCGCGGGGTTCCGCGCTCGGCCGGCCCTGGGCGGGGGAGGCGGCGGCGGCGGCGGCGGCGGCGGGGCGACCCCGGGCCGCGGCCCCGCGCCATGGCGGGGCGGGCCGGGCCGGGCGCGGGGCGGCGGGCGGCGGCGGCGGCGGCGGCGGCGGGCGGGGTCCGGCCTTTCCCGCGGGAGTGCTGCGAAGGGCTGGGCGGCCTGGAGTACGGCCAGGTACCGGCGGGGCCGGGGGGGCGGGCGGGGAGCGCCGGGCTCACTGCGGCCCCGGGAACGGGCCCGGCCTGGGGCGCTGCCGCCCGGCTGCGGGGGGCGGCCCGGGGCCGGACACCCCCTCCCCAGCCCGGCCTCTGCCGCTGCCGCCGCGGGGCTCGGCAGAGCTGGTGGCAGTAACCCCCCGGGGACGCTCGGTACCCCTTGCCCGAGGCGCACCCGCCACCGTCCCTGGCCCGTTCCCACCCAGGCCACGACGGCACGCTCTGGCCATGTGGCAAGGGCTGCACCGGCACCCACACCCGCACAGGAGTCCCGTGGGTGCTGCCGCCGGCTCGCCCGGGTGCCCGTGCACCTCTCGCCCCGGGTGCCTGTGCTGCTCTCGCCCGGGTACCCGTGCATCTCTCGCCTTGGGTGCCGGTGCATCTCTCACCCAGGTGCCCGTGCATCTCTCGCCCCGGGTGCCTGTGCTGCTCTCGCCCGGGTACCCGTGCATCTCTCGCCTCGGGTGCCCGTGCATCTCTCACCCAGGTGCCTGTACATCTCTCGCCCTGGGTGCCCATGCATCTCTCACCTCGGGTGCCCGTGCATCTCTCAGCCAGGTGCCCGTGCAGCTCTTGCCCCGGGTGCCCGTGCATCTCTCGCCCCGGGTGCCCGTGCATCTCTCGCCTCGGGTGCCTGTGCATCTCTCACCCAGGTGCCTGTGCATCTCTCACCCCGGGTACCCGTGCATCTCTCGCCCCAGGTGCCCGTGCATCTCTCGCCCCGGGTGCCCGTGCATCTCTCGCCCCGGGTGCCTGTGCAGCTTTCGCCCCAGGTGCCCGTGCAGCTTTCGCCCCGGGTGCCTGTGCATCTCTCACCCGGGTACCCGTGCATCTCTCGCCCCGGGTGCCCGTGCAGCTCTTGCCCCGGTGGCCACGCAGCTCTCGCCCTGGGTGCCCATGCATCTCTCGCCCTCCCTGACTTTGGGGCTGCGGGCAAGCAGGCAGCGTTTGCCACTGTTATTTATCGCCTGTCGGGGAGGAGGGGGCAAAGTTGAATGTTCTGTGCCCAGCAGCTTGCAGAGACAGCTCATCCTAACGGGCTCCCCTTTTATCCCTAAAAGCACAAACTAGGCACAGGCCAATCTGCCTCCCGCTGACAGCGGCGAATTTGGTTGTTGAGGAGGAGAAAAGAAGGTGAGTGCGATGTTAACGATGTTGCCAGCCAGGAGTTAGTAGGTCAAGAAGCTTTTGTTCAGCCCGTGCTGGCGGTGTGCCTAGCGCCGTACGAAACGAGAGGAAAGAAGCTGTCCTGGTCCCACGGGTTTGCACTTGAAGCGGGACCAGACAGTTCGGCCCCGGCACCAGCAGCTGTCTCGGTGCCCAGGTTACAGCTTGACAGCGCTCGGTGTGAAGGGATGAAGTCTGGTGGCGAAGGGCTGCTCGGGGGTGAAGGGAGGTGGGGAGAGGCTGGGGAGAGTGGGAATAGGGGGAGATGGGTCAGGATCAGGCCCTGGGGGTTGTTCCCTTCGTTCCTTGCCATCAACTGCATCCTGAGGGCTCGGATGGAGGAGCCCAGGGGAGCTGGGGCCGTTTGAAGGCAGCCACAGACCCCCGCGGGGTCCCCCCATTTCCCCAGGGCCGTACAGCCTCTGCTCGTGCGCTTTGCACCGCGGGCGGTCACGGCTGTGCGGGAGGCACCCGGAGCAGCTGGACGTGCCCCGGGACAGCATGGGAGCCATTCCCAGGGCCTTTGCTCTTGGGTACAAGAGACGGCAGGTTTAGCAGCCCCTCTCCATAAATCCCACTGCAGCTCTGGTTCCTTTAAAGAACCCATGAAGAGCCAGTGGGAATTTCTCCCCTGGATGGGCAAGGTGGAGCCGATGCCTTTTCAAGGCTTTCCTGTCCCCTGGCATGCAAAGGACTTGCAAACACAGCTGTGTTTGGGAAGCAAAAACCTTCCACGGCTCGGTGTTGTCTTGATTTTCATTCAAGCGAGGGAAGGGCTTGGGCTGGGTTATTTTGTCTTTTGTTTTCAAAATTTTTGGTAAAAAAAAAAAAAGGCTCTGGCTGTTTTTCATCCAAATACCACTGCAGGGAGAGGGGGCGGGGAGGGAGAAGCAGCATGGCTTATTGCACGTAAAAATGCTGGCAATATCAGGGAACTGTCCTGGGAAAAATATCTCTTTCTTAAAAGGAGAAAGGGGGGAAAACCAGCGATCTTTAAGGGGTTTTTGTTGTTGTTGTTGTCATGAAATAAAACAGGAGGGTCTTCTGCAGCTTCTTACAATGCAAATGCATGCCCCCTCACTGTGGAGGGGGTTTGCATCACTCCCACTTTATGGAAGGCAAGTTTGAGGCTGACACAGTTCATTGCTTGGAGTTTCCACGCAGCCCAGCATCCCTGGGACAGTCCTTCGTCCCTGGGGACGCTGAGGCGCTGTGAAACGGTGCTTCCTTTCTTGCAGCTTGGAAACACGCTTGGCTTGGCAGCTGCCCCGTAGGGCTGGTGCTCGTCCTCACAGCAGCAGTGTCCTCGCAGTACCCGTGTCCTTCTGGGTGCTGCTGCAACCGCGGGGCTCCCTGAGAGCCCGGTGCCCCTGAGGTGTGGGGGGAGACGGCTTGGAGGAGCCCCCATCCCTCTTCTTGGCTTTGCACCCTGACATAGTGCTTTGCAAGCCCTAACAACGTGTTGCTTGGGGCCGTTAAAAGATTCGTCTGCTCTTGCAGGGCAGCTGATGCATTTGGTTTGAAATCAAGCGCTCCGTATTCGGGCGCAACGCCCGGTGCCCCCGCAGGACCCCGCACCCCCAGTAACTGATTCTTCCTCCCCAGGTGGATGTGACAGCCATGGCGCGGCTCTTCGGCTACGTGGACGTGACTGACTCTGGCTTCATTGCTGCTGTCCTCTCCATCGCCTTCAACCCGCTCTTCTGGAATGTGGTAAGAGCTGCCTGCGCGCTGGCCGCCCCATTATTTTTAGCCTTCCTTTGCCAGCTGCGGGGGGATCTCCTTTGGGCCGCACTGGAGCAAAAGCCTTTTTTGGGGAAGTCTGCTGGGCTGGGTGAGGCGAGCAGTGCTCGGTTATTAGGTGTTAGAAGTGGGTAGGCAGGGAGCTGTGCTGCAGAGAGAGCTCCTGGGGCAGGGGGTGGCTGTGATGGGTGTCACAGAGGAGGTGAGGGTGGGAGCCAGTGTGGGATGCAGAAGGAATTAGGAGCTGAGCTTGGGAGAGGGGGCAGAGCAATCAAACCCATCCTTCAGTCACCTCCTGCCGCATCCTCCACCCCAGCAGCCGGGCACCGGTCACCAATGGGACTGAGCATAAATGGCGTTAACACCCGGCGGGGAGCTGTACTGGGTACGTTGCCCGCTGCAGCTGGTTGTGTGAATGGCAGGAAGCAAAAACAGTCAGGGAGAAGTTAACCTGAAGAAATTCCCCCTCCACCATGCTGCAAAGTCTGGCAAAGAGCTGCAGAGCTGGCAGCAAGCCAGCCCTAAGCAGGAGTGGGGATACCTGTGCACGGGTGATGCTCGCTGTCTCTGTGGGTGCCATAGCGCTTCGGGAGCTGAGACTGGAAGAGTCTCCGCTGGCCTTCACCGCTGCGGTTTGCTACCTCCCTGCAAGAGCAGCGAGAATCATCGCCGACCCCATTTTGGAGCGTTGCAGAGCCAATGTGCCAAGCGGGGAGCCCAGGCTGGCTGCAGGACAAGGTGACTCCCACCCTGCAGCACCCTCGGCAGTGCAGCTGAGGTGCGGGGCGAAACCTTCTCCCCGTGAGCACTCATGGGAACGGGATGTCATCTCAGCCAAGATTCCCAAAACCGCCTGCCAAACCTCCCCGCAGGGATTCTCACCCTGGGGAAGTCTCCTTAAAAAGGACTTATTTTTCCAGAGGGGGAGGATTCAGCTCTCTCTGAGCGCAGGGGCTCTTGAGATTGCCTCACGCTGGGCTTTGGAAAAGCGAGGCTCTCCTGGCTGTGAGTCACTTTGGAAGCCTCCGTCGGGGCTCTTTGTTGCAGCCTCCCTAATTTTTCATGCAACTCATTATTAAAAAGTCTCACGGTGTCTGAAATGCGAACTAGAATATGCCACATTATTTCGATTGCGGAGTCATCATTTAGCATAAAGAATCAATGAACAAGAAGATTCAGGATGTGGTCTCTGGGGGGAGAGAGACCGGCTCCAGCGAGAAACTGCATAAAAGGGAAACAAAAAAGTACTTTATTAGCGTCTGCTGCTACGCCTGCGACTCGGGGGACGCCTGCAGCTTGGGAAATAGCGTTGCTTTTTGGAGCAAGAGTTTGGCTGCTGTTAAAGGACAGGGAAAGCTGATGTAACAGCAGGAAGTTCATTGCTCTGCGTTGCTGTTGTCCCCTTCCAGCGTCTGAAGAGCATTGCCGTTAGCGGCAGGTGGCACTGCAAGCAAGATGTGCAGGGCCTGCGCCTGGGAGCAGAAGGCATCTCTGCATGGGTTTGCAGTCAGCAACCTGAGCTGGTGTGGTGGTGGAAAGCTCTGGGGAGGTGAGCGTGGCACTAGATGTTTCCCCGGCTGTAGCGAGCCGGCTGGCTCTCGCAGTCCGTGTGCCTTCCTCCATGCGCTTGCTCTGCGCAGGCTCCCCAGCATCTCCCTGGCGTTTCCAGGCTCTGCCAGTCCCCGTGTATGGCTTACTCCAGGCACTGCTGGAAGGCTCTTGCAGGGGGGCTGTGGGACCTGCAGCCCTGAGCAAGCCCCGGCTATCAGGTGTGTTTTAGCAGGAGTGGCCCCAGCCATCCCTGGATTTTCCCTGACATGCTTCCCTTACCTCCTCCCCATCCTTTTTTCCATGTGATCAGTGTTCCCCGCCTGCACCTAGCCAGCAGCTCTTCTTTCTTTCTCTGCATCCCTGCACAGGCTCCCTTTGTCTTTTGCTATTTGAGTTCCATCCCAGCAGCTGAGATTGCTTCTGCATCTGAATTACTTTGGGCTTGCAGGAACTTTAGTGCAAAGACTGGATTTCTGTGCGGTGCCAAGCACTCTCTGCTCTCTGTGCTTAATAAGTAACGTGGGACCCTGGTCAAAAACCCTTCTGTGCATGAAATTCCTGATTTGGGTAGAAATTGGGTGGGGATGCAGTGATTTAGTTCAGTGTCTTAATTCCCCGTTTCTGCTGAACTCTGGCCAGGTCTGCCTCTTGCAAAGTTTGGCGCCGGGTTGTCCTCGCTGTGCAGCGCCTCTGAATAAATATGCGGTGGGGAAACCCGGGCTCCGTACCGTGCTCGGCCGATGGAGAGGCGCACCTCGAGGCCTCGAGCATAGCGAGGCGTTTGCCCTGGTAAGCACCAGGCATGTTTCTTTGGGACAAAACCTGCAGGGTTTGGGGACGAAGAATGAACTCCGAAGGCTGTGGGGGGGAGCGTGGTGCCGGAGAAAACCTTGAGGTTTGTCGGGTCTATTTATGTACTTCAGTTAAGAGAGCAATTTAGAGGACCAAAGCCTAAGTGGGGCAATTTGCAGGACTCCAGCCGGGCTGTGCTGATGCTCCCTCCTGTTCTCCACAGGGGAGAAAAGCTCACCAAAAAAAAGCCTCAGGACTCCCCATTCTCACCCTCCTCCCTGCAGGCATGTGCCAGGGGGTACCATGAATGTCCCCCGGGGTCGCTCGCTGCGTTTTCCCACCAAACCCAGGGCTCACACCCCCTCTTCTGCTTCCCCCCCACTCCGTGCCAATTAAAATCCCGTTCGCCCCCCATGGCCCCCAGGTTACGTTGTCCACGGCACAGCTTGGATGCGTTCCTGTGTTATTCTCTGTTTTTTTTCTGTTTTTTTTTCATCTCTCCTCCTCATGCTGTCTCTGCTTTCCCACCCACCGCGGCTGTTACGAAAGGAGCTGCTGGGAGCCACGATCCCGTGTGAGGTAGGGTGCAGGCAGGGCCCCGAAACGCAGCGGTAGAGCCATTTTGGGGATGGTGTCGCTTAAAACTCCCCAGGGATGTTCACTGCAGCCGGGAGACCTGAGCCGCTGTGAGGCTGTTGAGGGGCACCCAGCGAGGAGTAGGCGCGTCGCTGGAGCTGTGCTGTAAAACGTTAATGAGGTCAGAGTGGTAGAAACTTCAATAAATCCCATCTGTGTTTGGAAAGCCGCAGAATGATGGGAGAAACTTCCCATCCCTTGGTAACTGAAGAAGATATTAAATAACAGCTCCTCGGGGACAAACCTTTTCAAGCCAGGAGAGGCAGATAACCTGCATGCGGGAGGCTTTAAAGAGCTCGCTGAGCCTTGGCACACAGGGAGTTTCTAGAAAGCTGGAAGGATTCTGACACGCTCTCAATAGCAAACAAACAAGTGGCATAGCCGTGAGCCAGGTAGTCTGACGTCCATCACCATGCAAGTGAGTTTCGAGTGGGAATCGCATCCATCAGCAATCCTTTTCTTGATTTGAGCCTCTTAAAAATTTACGGCTGGCGTCACGGACCGATTTAGAAATGGCACATCTTCAGCTGCCGCCCGAGAGCTTGCTCCTCCCGTCACCTCCGGTGACCCCTCGAGACACCCATGCCTCTTGAGGGAATCTGCAGGGCGAAACCTCAGATGTCACGGTTAGGAACAGGCTTAGCGTAATTTAGCATGATTTTAAGGAAAATAGACCCCATCAGACAAACGTGATTTTATTCTTCAAGGTTGCAGCTTTTCCTGTTCAGGGTAACAAGATCTCTGTTCTAGACTTCTGTCAAGTGTTTAAACCGCATGAGTTTTTGATTAAAGAAGTAGTTGCACAGGGACCTGGGCTGACAACGCCTGGCTCCTGATGGATGTGTATCTCTTGGTTCATTTATTTTTAATTTCCCATCCTTTTCTCCTTCTTTGGAGACTAGAGGAATCTGCCAAGTGGGTAAGAAGAGCTTGTGCTGGTGGGGAGGGGGGAGTTTGCAGGTGCTGGCAGCCCAATTTCACCTACCTCTGACCACTTCTTGCTAAACTCGGCCCCAAAACTCCCCCACGCTGCTGGGAAGTGGCCGGAAGCTCGGGAGCTGTCGGATTCAGACCTCAGTGAGTCAAACTCCGAGAAACCTTCTGGGGGCAGAAGACAAATGCCTGATGCTGGGGGATTTCAGCAGCTCTCCCTGTCTGTCTTCGAGAAGGGAAGGATTGAGCGGTGGCTTGATGGCGGTGTGTTAGCACCTCGCTGGGGAAAGGAAATTGCAGGGTATGAAACGGCTGTGCGAGGGCCGGGGCTGGAGCGGCAGGCAGAGCCTCGCGGGGAGTACGCCTCGGTTAGCTGAAGTTTACCGGGTTGGGAGATGAAGGAGTCAGTGTGATTTCATGGTCTTTTCTGGCCTTGAAATTCTGCAAACCTGCAAGAGTTTCGTGGGCTCCCCCGCAAACCTCTGCCTGCCTGCAGCCGTGGCTGAGAGCAGAAAACCAGCCCTCAACCATCTTCTGGAAAGTGCTTTTAGATTCTGTTGTAGAAGCCACAGCACAGTAACGATGATTATCTGCTTATAACAGATGCTAGATCAATAGCAGGGCTTCAAGCTATGCTGCAAGGCAATTGACTGCAGAAAGCGTTTCTTTATTGGGGGAAAGCTGCGCTCGCAACGAAGCTCGGATTCGCTCTTACATCTCCGGTCTTAGAAAGTCACCACCAGCTCTGGTGCCTTTCATCCTTTGTGCAGGGAGAGAACGCACATTATTCGTAATTGGACTCTCTACCAGGCAGCAACAGCCGTTTCCATTTCCTACAATGCCTGAGAAAGGGTGAGGATTTGCTTTTTTTTTTTCCTCCCCCAACAGCATTGAGTGGCAATTTTATTCCGAGTGACTTGGTAGCGCTTCCCACTCAGGCGGCGAGGGCTTTGCAGTGATGCTGTAATGCGTGCGGTGAGCAGACGGCATCGATTATCCGGCCGTCTTGTAATAGAGCGCGTCCTGGCCGGGTGTGTAACACTATGCCTGTTTGGCTCCTAAATTTAGCTTTTCCAGTGTGTCGGCACCGCTGCGAGCCACATAACAGGCACCAAAAGTGGGTCGCATCCTCCGGCCTGCCGGCTGGAGTGACACAATTAGGATTGCTGATTGCTGTCACCTTGAGGGAGAGCCACATCCTTCATCCCAGCGCCGCTTCCCTGCAGCCTCCCAGCTAGGGGTGGTGGTGTTTTCATCTAAATCCTCTTTAAGAAGCCGTGCAATATCTTTTTACAATGTCCTTGCAGGCTGAGCTGCCTGTGATGGGGGGGATCGTGGAGCCCAGCCTGGCCAGGCAGATGTGAGCTGAGATGCTTCATCTGTGTGTCGAGCCAGGCAGGGTCTCAGCCCTCAGGGCTCCAGGCGAGGTGGTGGCAATCATTTGAACAGCTGCCCAGCCACCGTGCACGGGTACCTGCCGAGGCGGGGTGTGCTTGGGTTTCTGTGCCCGTTCCTAGCGTGAATTTGGGATGCAGCTGGTGCGCAACATGCCTGCTCAGCATTTCTCTAAACTGAGGTCAGAATCTGTCTCTTATCGCACAGTCCCCTGTGGATCACAGCCAAGCTGACCCGAAAAGCAGCCTCCTTTTTTTTAGCTTCTGCAGAATACGTCTCTAGAAATCCAGGGAGTTTGTTGTATATACTGGACTTTTCTTGTTTAGTGTTTTAAAAATAAACTGTGGGCTGCTGGCAGCTCTGCTGGAATAAGTCAGCGCACGCACAAAAGATAAGAAAATATATTTAAGCCAAGAGCCTTGTTTCCATATGCATCACAGGATTAACTGTAGACCCTAGAAGTTGGGAGAGGCCCTTTCCTCTCTGTCCCACTCCATCCCTATCCTGCTGTGCTGCTGCTGAATACTTTCTCCTCCTTGATGAGGTGCTGCTCAACGATGTTAATCAATGAAATGGCAAATCTATGACCACCTGCATCCCATGGAACAAGGCAAAAAGTGCAGCTGGAGGCAAAAAAGATAGTGTGATCTACCGGGAGGCGTGGAAGACGGCGTGTCCTGCCGTGTGGCCCTGGGCTTTGGCAGCATCTCTGTAGCCTCCGGGCTGGGAGCTGCTGGAGCTCTGAGCAGGGAAACCCACTGCCTCCCCCGGGACATTGGCTGTCCAGGGGCCGGACAGGGGCTTCCCGGCTTGCGTGCCTGCCGCAGTCGCAGACGTGAGCTGGGTGTTTTCTGGCTGTGCCGTGGCGCAGAGCATTTAGGAGAAGCCTGCCCAGTTCCCAGAAGGACGGGATCTCCCAAAATAGGCTGCTTTGACGAAGAAATGCAGAGACACACAGTCTGCTCTTAGGAGGTTATTTCTGTAAGACCCACTGCCCGGCTTCCGTCACGATGCAATTCCATCTCCTGCGTGCCTGGGGACTCGTGGTGGGGAGGGAGGCATTGGGGTTTCATGGTGCGGGTGCTGGATCCGGCTTGCGGCAGGCTGGTGGCACACAGGGTTGGCACCCCAGAGAAAATGTTTCCTCGTTTTCTCTATATTCTCCCCTTTTGATGAACTCCGAGGGGACACTTACCTCCAGTTGTGCACGTGGCAGTAGCAAATGGGTAGTAAAGTAGATCGGTAAATCAGTAAAGCAAACCCTTCCTTCTCTTTTCCACCTATATTGTGTCCCCAATGACACGAGTAGCTGGAAGTGGCACTTGGCACAAGCAACCCACATCCCTGCTCTCTTGAGTGTGAAACCAGATAGTTCAGCAGCCCGATCACAGCAGCACTTGGAGGGCACTGGTTCCTGGTAAATATTAGGAGCCTCATCTCAGTTAAAGCAAACAAGTATCTGCACTCCCCCCAGGGCTGCCTGCCTACATCGGCTCCCTTACATTCCCCTTTCTAAGGCACCCTGACAAAGCTTTAAAACACCTGTACCCCAACGCGGGGAGAAATAGTATATTTTTGGAAGCTGGTGCTGATGTATTACGTTGATGGAGGACATGAGCTATGGACATAGAGCGTGCCTGGGCAGTGGCTTTGGTTGATACGTTGCAAAGGGATAGGAGCAGCGGTGCACCGGCTGTTCAGAGCAAGGGGCTTTGATTTCAGAGGGTGGCCCCGACCCAGGGCTGCGGAGTGGGATGAAGTAGCCCTACCCAGCAAGCCGCTGCCTGATTTTCCTTTTCCCTGCCAAGCCATCCGAACCTCCGTGCTTGCTCATGTGCAGGGAAAGAGGGGCAGCTCTCTTAGAAAATTAGGAATTTGGTTGCCAGAAAAAAGCTGGAAGCCCCAGGCTTGTGCAGCTGCCTGTGGCTTCATCGAACTGCCCCCATCTCCCAGCGAATGTTAGGCTCAAGGAGAGGAAGGCTGGTGGGAGCTCTTGACTTTCCCATGTGTCATTGAAATCATGAACGCCCACGGTGCATTACCTACTCGTCTGGATTTGGCAATGTCTTACTTGGTTTTTTTCTTTGCAAACACGTTTTTTGTTCCCTCCCTTTACTCCTCCAGACCAGGGATGATGCAGCCGTGGGCTTGTTCTGCAGGTCGGGACGTGCGAGCTGCTGCTTTGTCTGGCTGAAGGGTTTTCACTTGCTCTCTGTGTAGGCACAATTATTTTTGGTGTGATCCTTTTTGCGCTTTTGGGAAGAAAAAGCAGGCTGTGAGCAGCTCACACCCCTGAAGTGGGTGAAATGGAGATGGGTTTTAGCAATTTTCTCTGCCTTCAGCTGTTGCAGGGAAGCCTGACCGTCAGGACTCACAGAACGCCTTCGTCGCCTCCTTTGTGCGGTGGGAGGTTTGCTCATTATCTGGTTTGTGCTTCGCTTATAAAAGAAGCTGTAATTGTGGCAGCTCCTTGCCATAAAAGCACAAAGACATTTTCAGGGAAGGAAAATGTCCATGCAGCTTTTATGATCCTTTACAGAACTCCTTCTGCCTACTTTTCTCGCCTCCTGCCCTTTCTCTAGCATCAGCTCTGTGCCCAGTGCTCAGCGTGACTGCCTCTGCCTCGAGCTTCTCCTTTGCTATAGAAATGCTCCTTTTAGAAAGAAAAAGTTGAGCATCCTCCTCGTCAGTCTTGCTGGGTGAAGAGAAGAGGGACCCCAAATCCCCCCATGTAGTCGGGTGTTCGTATTCCTGCCTCTTCCCTCAGAGCTGTTTTCTGGGGTGAGGCCGACTCTGCAAAATCCCGGGGAGGATTTCAAACTGGGGAAAAAAAGCCCGTCCATCCATCTGTGACTACAGTGTTACACCTGGAACAGGACTGGAGTAGTACCAAATCAGATCACTTTGGGGCACACGTGGCTGTTCGTATTAAAAACCTAATGACCTCAGACGAGATACAGTATTTTTAACTACGATGCATTCCTATTAAGTGCCCTTTCCTGTTTATTTTTACCAGGACATTGTTTTAATGACTGCAGAGTTACTCATTTGATTCCCAAGGCTGGAGAGCAGCAATGAATTAGTTTCATTTCGAGACTTTGTCGTGCAGTCATTTTCCAGAGATTGATGTACTCGGAAGCCAAAGCGAGCGCATTGCCCGACTGAGGAACATTACTTCCCTGCCTGTACCCGTCAGGCTTTGGTCCCTGGTGCGGATGTGCGGGGATCCTTAGCTGGAAGGACTTGCTCAGCCTCCCCCATCCACCTCGGTGCAGGGCTCCGGTACAAATCCATGGAGCAAAAGACTGTAAGAGTGTTTGAGCACTGCATGCCGGGCTCATACGTGCATCTCAGCGTCGGGCTTTGAGGCTGCAAAAGTGGGTAGGAGCTCCCCTGGGGTGCAGATCACTGGGTCTGGGGATGACTGATTGTTCGCTGCGCTTTTGGGTTACGTTTCTTGCATTGAACAAATACCGTGGGGCACGTGGTTACACCCATCAACACCCACAGGAACCCCAGAGATAACACCAGCAAGCCCGAGGGGTTTGATAATTGTATTTAACCCTTCAGATTGTTATTACTTGTTGTGCCGCGCCGTTTGAACATCTCATCCCCGAGGAGAGGGGAACAGAGCGCGCGGCTGCCCGTGTTACATAAAGATCAAATTGTCCCTCTCTATTGTTGGCCGCCGGGACGACGGCAGCATCGCAAACATGCGTGTCCTCGGCGCCGTGGGAAATGTTCCCAGGGGAGGCTTAACACGGAGCGTGGAACGTGATATGTCGAGCAGCGAGGGGACGGGAGGCCCTCCAGCCGAAATCGGCGCTGCGCCGAGGGCGGCCGGTGCAATCAGTACCTCCCTTCCAACGAACTCTCACTACTCTGCGAAGGGGTTTTAGATTTCTCTTGCATTTTGTGCTCTGCGAGGCGTATTTATCTTTTTTCTCCCCCCTTCCCTGTCCCCCCCTCCCATCACAGCCCCTGCGGGAGCGATGAGCGAGTACACGCTGTCCAGAGGACGGGCGTGTTGGGAGTCCTTATTAGCAGACTTATTCCAGAGAATTAAACCCTAATTTCACAAAAGGGCAGCAAGAGAGTGGCTGCAGCTCTGGGAGAAGCCGAGCCGGCTTTGCGTATTGTTTGCAAATGGCACAAGAAGTCCTGGTCTGAGACTGCTGGCCCTGATCACTGGGGTATTATGACCAAGAGAATAATTGTTCTGTTTCTTTACTATTTAAAACAAAAATTACAAAGTAGTGTACAAGGAAACCAGTCATGTCTCCTCTACCGTGCTGTCACTTGTGCCTCCGCTTGTTTTGTTTCTGGTTTTAGGCAGGGCTTTAAAATGTTCCTAATCATCTTGCACTTCACCTTCTGACAACCTCGCTGCAAAATGTGCCTCTGCGACACCCGTCATTGTTTCTCCCTGAGTTAATTGTTGTGTGTAATTACGACCTGCCGCAGGACGCTGTCTTGCTCTATTAAAAAGAGAGATGCTAATGAAGAACATTGGGTACCATATTACGGGAGAGCAAGGCTCGACTCGCTGGGACGCGTACTTGGCGTACTGTTATTGCCAGCCCGGGCAGAAATGGTGCTTCTGTCTCTCGTCAGTCACTGGCTAATGATCGAAATTTTTACTTGCTGAGAAACTCTGGATATAATGGACTTCATTAACGGATACATGAGATGCTACCAGGCCTGCATTAGGGGGAGAGAGGAAGAAAACAACCCCTGCGTGGAGGCAATTTTATTATTTATTTGTAGCAATAGGAGTGATCCAGAATTAGCGTCCGATTCGGCATTGTGGCTAATGAGCTGGGCTGAGCTGGAATCCAAGCAAACCTATTAACGAGAGCAAATTGCAAAGATGATGCCCGAGTCTGAAAACCCTCGCATCAAACACAAGATCCCAGGCAGCACTGGGATGGCTCGGCTGCTTTTTCCTCCTCCGCGTGGGGCTGTGTGGTTGCGTGTTGATGTGTTTGCGTCTCGAGAGGCTTCTGCTTGCTGATCACCCCCAGCCTTTCCCCATCCCCTTCTCTCCTCCCAGCTCCGTCTTACTCTTGTGTGTTGGGTGAGCTGGAGCTTCTGATTTAATCTTTAAGGCAACAGAGCCAAATTATTTCCACTCCCATGGGCCACATCTGCTTGAAGAATTGCCCGACTTGAAATACAGCGGCATCCAGCCCCAGTTTTTGGTTGCAGGCAGTGGCACATCTGCAGGTCCAGCTGGTTGGGGACACGGTGGCAGAGCTGGGTGCTCACATGGCCCCTGGTACCCGAACGCATATCAGAGCCGCAACTAAATACAGGTCGTGTGGGAGAGCAAAAAGGCATTTGAATGAGCTGCCATCTCTGGTATAGCTTTATACGGTCTCTTTGCAATGAATCAGAGGCTGCGAGAAACGTCAGAGTCGTTAGGTGACCTCAATCTCCTTTTACCCGCAGCCAGTGAAGACTTGTCTCAGTTCTGTAAGAGGGTATTTCTTACATAGGATGCACTTGGTGAAGACTGTTCATTTTTATTCCAGCTAGAATAACTGGTTTAATCAGGCTGACCTTATTTGCAACGGTGACAGCAATTTGAACTAGGTGTTTGCAGCAATCGTTGGAAAGCTTTGAAGAGCAGGATAGATGCTTTGTGACGGAGATAAAAAGCTTTGTCCTCACATTTAAAACCAAACCCAAGGTGTTGAAGTCTGCAGCGAATTAAGAGGGATTTGACCTCAGCACTGTGGATCTGCTGGGATCCAGGGCCTGATTTGGAAATAACACAACGGAGCGGAGGCACGAAAATAGAAGGGAAGTCTTAAAAAAAAGAGAGGCATTTGTCTTGTAACGTGGCATTTGTACTGAGCACTTGCTGACGGTGTGGTGCAGCAAAGAGCTTGCCTTTCTAAATCGATGCCAGTTCAAACATCGTCAGTGCTATTGTTGGATCGCTTTGTTTGAAAATGGGTCTTTTGGGTAGACGGCCTGTTTCGGTAAAGCGGCTGTGTGTGTAACGCTTCAGGCACTTTCCCCAGCTTTGCTTTTTCTAGTGTTGCATGAGTATGAGCAACGGGGAAAAAAAATAAGCAAATACAGGATGTGAGATGGGCAGAATAGTCTCAGTCACCCAAGAGACCGACACACGCCTTTGCTTCTGATTGGTCTGGGAAGGTGCCTGCTATGGACTGCCGGAGCAAAATCAGACCTGTTTCGCTCAGAGAAAACGCTCCAAACTTCAGAAAAATGTATGAAAATATGAAGTTTGTGGTTTTCTGGGTGGGAACTGTGTGCAGTGGGAAGCTGAGTGTGGTCCAAGTCATCTGAGCATGGAAGATGAGGAAAAAAGATCTGGTAAAATACCAGGCAAAATGCTTCCCCCTCCTGTGCACGAGATGCTCATCTGGCAGCACTTGCCTTCCCTCTGGGCTCCAGCAGAGCCCCGAGTACTTGAGTATGGGCAGCCTCTGCCTTTCCCTGATCTTGGGAGATTATTTTATTTGGTTGTATTATTGGTTTAGAGGAGCTGGGTGGGTCCTGGCTGCTCCCCATGCAGCCTGTGTCCCTCCCGGTGCTTGGCCATCCCCACCACGTCCCAGACTGGGACTGGAAAGATCCTTCCTTCTCCATCCCGTGCTGCACTCTGGAGAAATCATTATTTTGCAAATACTTTTTCTGTGGGTTTAGTTGGCCGGGAGAGTCCATTCAGGCTGTCCATGCTGGTTCCCTGCGGCTGGAGCACGTCGCCCTTCCCCTGCTCAGTCTTGGGGAGCTGCTCATAAGGGCTCCCTATGCCCACACTCAAAATTAACGCAGCTCGTTCTGGGTTACTCAAAATCACCTGCCTTCCGCTTCCATCTCTTCGGACATAAATCGTGAGCTCCTTGCCTTGAGGAGAAACCGTTCAGATTTTGTGTTGGAAATTGCTAGCAAATACAGCCCATATTCCATGTCATTTTTGTTTTTATTGAAGAGGAGAGGATGTGGCTCATGGAACATCAACAGACCCGGGCTGCCTTGGCGTACGTTAAGCAGGGGCTTGTTTTTATTGCAACCGGCTAATGAGATGGTACTTTGACAAATCACATAAACACTATTAGAGAAATGAAATTTATTATCTAGCTCTTTATCATGAGTGGATTCAAGGTAAAGACTCGTGTGGAGGTAATCTCAAGGGATGGCTTTGAGGTAAAGCGTACCTAGTCCTTATGAAACCCTTATCTGTTTACCTGCTGCCTTGTTTTGTTTCCCCAACTCAAGGCTGTTAGCTGAGGTGACCTGTGCCATTTCAGTCCAATTACTTTCACTGAGGATGGATGCAACGGGGGTTATTTTTTAGGCTAAACTCACACATTGTGGAGGCAGGCTGGGTTTCTTTAACAGTCATCTTTCCACTTCTAAAGAAGTGGAGTCACTTGACTCTTCTCCGTGTCGAAGTGCTCAAACTGGACCCTGTTGACCCCGTCAGCGGCCGCGTTTGTTGGGAAAGAGTCACTAGAAGAGGCACTCCAGCTTGCGTTTTGTCCTCTTAACCCGCTCGTTTGGGCGATGGGCATTGCGGGCAGTGGGGGTTTGTCACGCCGGCTCGTCTCAGCGCTGCAGCTCCACAACCATCCCCTTGGCTTTGGACAGGACCCCCCCCGCTTTCCACTTGTAGATAGTTGTCTTCTTCAGCCCCTTGGACGTTCTTATTTTTTTGCAGTCTTTTGTGCTTTCCACGTCTCCGGTTCCACTGTGAGAGCCTGCAAACGTGTGGTTTTTCCCTCCGTGAAACTCTCTCGTCACCTGGGTGTACAGCCCCGCCATTCCAGCTGGCTGTTCCGTGCTGCAGTATCGCTGCATAGCGAGTCTACGTACCAAAACCCCGTCTCTCCGAAACCCCGCTGCTGTTTCTTTTGGCTGGAATAAACAACAACCCCCCCATCCAGAGCTCGTGAAAGGCAATGGAAAACTCTTCCCTGAGTCGAATCGATGCCTTCCTTTCCAAACCGAAAGCTCTTGGCAGACACGGATGAGCTCAGCCGTCCTGCTTGGCTGTGGCTTGCTGACAGCTGTTATTGCCATTGTACCAGTGGGGAAGTGGGAAAGGGGAAAAACTAACTGGTGTAGCCTCCTGGGGAGACCTTCTGTGGCTGAGCCAGCCCGTCCCCATCTCCTGGGACATGTGTCAGGTCTCTGATCATCAGGTCGGGGTGCCCGGAGCTTCCAGGCTCCAATGGTGATTCCCTGCCCTGCTCCAGCTCCACGTGCATGGGCTGTCACCCATTGTCCCCAGGGCGCATTGCTCATCAGCAGTCCCGCTCTGGGTGCATCTTTTCTTGGTGCATTACCATAAAAAAGACCTTTACAAGCTGCATGGGTGAAGTCTCCGGCCTGTGTTGTCTTACAGCTCACGGGAAACTGTTAAGACAGTGCCTGTCTCTTCTAATATCGCTTCAGTGTTTTAATTGCATGAACTGGAAGCCGCTGCTCCAGTACTTAGTGGGGGAACTTCACAGCGCTTTAATAATTTGCTAAAAAGCTTTCGGGCTCCATTACCGTCTCATGGCTCTCTGTAATTGAGTGCCTGCGAGTTGAGAAGCCTTCAGAGAAATAACTCGGTCTCTAGATGGGGTAGTCCAGAGCTGCTGTGGCTTTCCCCAGTGCAGACAGGAAGCAATTAAACGAAGTGGAGCCTGTTGGGGTGCTGGCAGGAGCTGGCAGCCTGTGCCCAGCTCCCCTGGGGTGCTGCGCTGGCAGGAGGGACAGAAAGTGGTTTCACGGTCACCCCTGAGCACCGACTTCTCCTCCTGCCTCTGGAAAGTGTCCGGCTGGGGAGAGCTCAGCCTGCTTTCCCCAGGCAGCTCCGCAACGCCAGCTTTTCCCATGGTTTAGTGCTTGCCCTGCAGCACCCGCTCCCAGCCAGCCCTGGAGCCGGTGCCCACCTCGGCTGCGCCCTGCAGAGGGGTCCTGCGGCACAGGCTGTGCCGGGAAGGGCAGGGGTGAGCAGCGAGGGACCCCCAGCAGTGCGGCAGGGGTGGGATAAGGGCTTGGGGAAGGCTGGGTGACAGCTCGGATGGGCAGAGATGGGGGCGATGCTCCCGCCCTGCCAAAGGGACAGCAAGCGATGGCACGTGGGATTAAGGCTGCTGGCCCCGGTGGTGGGGCGCAGCTGAGAACTGGTGGCTCATAGCATGTAAGAGGTGGTGGATGGGGGATGCACGAGGGACTGGCCCGCTAAAGGCTGGAAGAGGGAAGACATCTGCTGTCTGCCTCGTGTTGGGAGTCACAGCAGATGCACGTGTACCGACCGGCGATGGGCACCACGGCGGGTGCGAGAGAGTCACCGCAGCCCAGTGCATCACTGCCCGTCTGCCGAGCCCCAGCCACGGGCTGAACCTCGTGGGTTTAGGGCACTTTCCCAGGGCCACGCGCCCGCCCGGGGCTGGCCCGGTGCTCCCCAGCAGTGCAGGGAAGGCGGTTCTGCTGAGGGGCGCTTCGTATCGCCGCTGCTGCTGCACGGGGAACGTGACTGTGGGGAGGTGATGGCTAATTGCTGCAGCGAGTCAAGGACTGTTTAAGCAGCTAATTAATTCCTCCTAATCAGCCCTTGATCTGTTGAAAACTGCATGGCATTATCTCCTCTGCTGCAACACCTTGATAATTCCTGTCTGAATGGCCTTCACGGAGAACATATTTAAATAAACTCAATAGAGATTTCAGACAGATAGCAACTATAATTACCAGCTTGTACAAATTAAACCGTGGTTTGTTCTGTTCTTTTTCTCCTGCCTTCGCTGCCCAGAGCTCCTGCTAATCATGTTCTTGCTGCCAGTGGCACGCTGGTCCCCGGGGCGTTTTCTGCACATGCCTTCGGAAAGCCTGTGCCGGTGCCCAGTGCTGGGGTGGGCGCTCGGCAGGCCAATGTTTCGGATGAGGTTGCACATGGGCACATGCCAGCCTCGGCTGGTGCTTCTCCTGTGCCAGGGGCTCAGCGCTGTGCCCGTGTCGTGCTGGCAAGCTACAAGAACAGCGCCCGCACACCCCTCAGGGCTGCCGTGCACGATCCCCCCCAGGACCAGCCCTGCGGTTTCCCCTCCCGTCTCTCCTGAGGTTTGCAATCTCCTAGAAAAGCAGAGTTTTTCTCACTTAGAAGTAGCACGAGCACTCGGACATTTGCCTCGAGCAGCCGCAGGAGCCCAGGCTGGAGCTTTCAGCCTGGCCGTGGTGTTCAACCGGTGCTGCCAGCGCTGCCCTGCCGGCACGCAGGCAATAAAGTGTCCGCACTAAGTGCTGCCAACTGCAGGGGTTCAAGCACGGTTCGTTAGGAGGGATAAGGTCAGGCCACGCTCATTTCCTCCGCGGTCACTCGGGACAGCCAGAAAGGCTGGCTCCTCTGGCATTCGGCAAAGGTCAGCCAGCCCCAGCGTGCGCAGGCGGGCGATGGACGTGCATTTACATTGCAGCCTGCTCTGCTGTTGCTGCTCTGCATCGGTTCTGCTTCCCTGCTCGCTCCTGGGAGCATCGCAGGCAGGCTTCGGGTGCTCAGGTGTATCTTTTTCCTCCCTCTCTTTTAGAAAAATGTAGTAGCTGCAAGCAGGGTTGTTTTCCAGCATCTGAGCAGTGACAGAGAGCAGAGAATGTTATTACGCTTTAACAGGGGATTCCCAGGAAAAAGAAAGGAAAAATGGATTTTTTGTAACAAGGGAACAAGTCAGCGCCTCTGGTCCCCGTAGGTGAAGTAAGGGTAACATCAAGTTTCCTGCCCTTTCATCAGGTTGTGAGCTAGCCAGCGCATGTCTCCTGCGATGGGAGATGCTCACACGGAGCCACCCAGAGTCGGGGTTTCTCCTGCCCCAGCACCCACAGGAGGCTGCACCCCCACGGCTGGCCTAGGAGAGGTCAGGCTGAAGGAGAAAGTTTAAAAATTTGCTCAGGTCGGTTTTGTCTTAAGGCCTTTTTTGAGTTTGGGCTGAAACGTCCGTGCATGCAGTGCTCACCTTGTGCACGCGCATCCTCTCGGGACCAGGGTGCAGCCATGCCCCTAGGAGCTGATTCTCTTTCCTCTGGGCTTTTCATGGAATCTCTGAGTCTTTAAGTCTCTCGGTGGGTTGCTTCCTAGAGCCCATGTGATGGGGCAAAATCCTTCAGGCTGGCAAATACTGCGTGACAGGTACGGTGAAGGTAGCGTATCCTATTCACTGTCATCTTTCCTCCAGCCCAGGCTTGGGCACTGAACAGTTTTATGCCAACAGCTTGGCCAGGGCAAGAACATTCCCAGAAGTGGGCAGAGCATCTCCCTGGGTGGGCAATGGGTCTGGGAGTTCTCGGGACGTGGACACAGCTCTGCCACCCTGCTCCCCGGAGAGCTGGGAAGCGGCTGCTCGCCTCAACCCTCCAGTGCCTCAGTTTCCCTTGGGTTGTAGGGAGCGGCTAATCCACCCCAGCCTCCCAGACGTGCCACAAGGCTAAATTCACCAGCACCCACACGGTCTTCTTCAGATACTATGGCGATGGGGCGATGTGAGGACATACATAGAGCGGCTGATTAGCATCGAGATGCAAAACGTCCCTTAGAGCTGAGCCTTTGGGCTATCTGGTTTCGTTCCCCATCTCTGGGGCGAGCTAGATATAGAAATGGAGTCATGCGAAACAGAACAAAGTCTCTATTTCAGAGCTGGGCTTGAGCAAATTAAAATGTAGCGTGTTCAAAAGCCAGCTTCCCTGGATGGCAGACAAAAATAATCAATTTCCTTGAAACAAATACTAAATATTAATGAGAGGCGATGGTCTGCCATGCACACAGAGCTGTAGAGAGCATTTCCCCTTGATCAACTGCGGAGGCAGGTTCATGAGATGAAATTGCTTTTTGAATGGTTATTTGTGGCCCTTCTTGAGGTGGCTCGGGAAGGTTCTGCCTGCCGAAAAAAAGAAAAGAAAACTCAGAGCATTTCCATTTTGCATCAGGCTAGCCGCTGGGGATGCGTGCCGGTGCTTTCATTTTTGTTTACGCACTTGCCTGAGCGGTTAGGGAGATGGTTTGGTTCGGTTACGTAGAAATCAGCCCCGAATTTACGTAGAGGAGGCGGCGATTCCCTGGGAACTTCAGCTGGCTGCGCCTGCCCCCGACCAGCACCGAAATGGCCTGCCAAAGGCAGAACATGGGACCCAAGAGCACTCCCTGGCTTTGCAACCACATCCGCTCGTTGATTTATTTCGGTAATGAGCATTGGGAGAAGCATTAAAAAAATTACTTACAGCCCTCACCCTGTATCCTAAAGTGAAAGCAGAAGGCTGGGAGCTTTGGAAAAGGAGTCTTGAATTTTTCTATTGCTTTGACCCTTGGGTAAGTCAGGAAACTTTGCATTAACTCCATTTCCAAACTTGGAGGTTGAAAGAAGAATAAAAATGTTCCCTTCCCTCCCTCACCAGGGCACACAGCCGTGGCATGGGGCTTTTCCCCCCGATGCTGTGCTCGCCTGTGGGCAGCACGGTGCCGGGAGGGCAAACGGCACACCGGGAACGGCTGCAGCAGTCCCCGGGAGGCCACCGGTCTCAGCCCTGCCGTGTCCCACACATGGCCGTGGAGGATGCTGAGAGCATTTTGCATCCGTCATGCAGTAAATAATAACACATTGGCTCATGATTTTATAAAACCATTAAGCCAGCTGCATAGCCGTGGGTCAAATGAGAGCTAATATTAGCTAGAAATGACTAAAATTAGAAAATTAGAACCGAGCCAGAACTAATTAGTTGTTCAAGGAATAGAACCAGAACCGGAACAAATTAATTGTTGCTGAAATATCGCCGCGGGGCCTGGCTGGCGCCGCCGCTTCCAGCCCCACGCAGGCTCCCGCGCCGCTTTGCTCATGATTACTCCCGCGTGGGCTCAGAAAGGAGACCGGGGTCCCATCCAAAGGCTGTGACAGCCAAATAAATGTTGGCGTCTCGGTCCCAGCCGGGGAAGTTCGCAACAGTGTGATGCAGCACGAGCTGGGCTGTGCTGGGAGCGATCCCAATGCAGCTGAGCCAGCTCCGAAGGGCTCGGAAACGCGTCCCCTCGCCCCACCATGCTCCGTCGCTGCCCAGACGTGCCTTTCTAAAGGCGAGGGTAATTACAAGGCGGCCTCAACGGCTCCCAGCGGCACACGGGCTCTCCCCTCTGATCCCGGTGCCGCTGCCTTCCCTTTCAGCTCTGCCGCCGGCTGAGATGCTTCGCGAAGCTCTCGAAGCGAGCCAGGAGCTGCCATCCATGCAGACGCCGCCAGGATAATTTCCAGGGAATTAGGAAGTTGGTACAGATAACTGGCACGTGGCTGCATTTTTCCATCTGTGACTCAGTCACCTGTATGGTCACTTCTTTTTACTTTCCCAAGGTGGTAACTCACCCTATATTTCTTTCTTTCACAGCACTCAAACAGCAGTTCCCATTTTAGCAGCAGCATGACGCACAGTGTTTTAAATTCAATTTAGAATACAAACTATTTATACCAGCCAGAAAAAGGCAGTGAAGCAGCTCTTTCTGTCATGAGTGGATTTGTAATTTCAGAGCAATCATTGCATAACTAATTGAATCAGCTCTCAGCATGTGAAATCAGTGCCCTGCTTATCAGAGGTTTTCATCGTTCTCCCCTCCTGAAGCCAGCAACCCCCCTCCACCGGCAGCACTTTGTGCTTCTGTATCAGCCTGGGAAGAAGGCAAGACCTGCAAAGCAACCTTTCTCTGCTTGTCGCTTGAATAGAGCCAATAAATCACCAAATGCATTCAGAGTAGATGAATAGCTGGGTTGCAGGTGCCCCCCAAAAGCTGCCCGGGCTCCATGCGAGGGGGTGAAGTGCATTTGAAGCTAATGAAGTGCCAGCCCTGTCTGAGAAGCAAATTGGGGCGAGATGTTCTGCTGACTCCCACCTCCCACTTCATTGCCCAGGTGTGCTCTGCTTGGCTTGAATTTAGGGTCTGATCCAAACCCCAGGCTTGGCGCCTGAAAATAGAGCCTAAAAGAGGCGATAAATACAGCGACAGCTTTCTGCGGGATACGGGAAGGGTAGAAAACAAAGTAGCTGTAAGGATTTTCATCAGCTTGGGAATGAGGGTCCTGGATTTGGTGACTTGGGTGGATCCAGTCCTGCAGATTTTTGGGAGCAGCTCCAGCCACCTGCGTGCAGCAGCCTCCCAGGGTGAGAGGGCACCTCCTCAGCTGCGAGGCATTTTGGGCAGGGGCCCATCAGCTTCTGCTCTGCAGAA
This sequence comes from Gavia stellata, assembly GCF_030936135.1. NCBI lineage: Eukaryota > Metazoa > Chordata > Aves > Gaviiformes > Gaviidae > Gavia > Gavia stellata. The sequence continues at coordinate 3,785,709 of NC_082611.1, forward strand.
CGCGGAGCTTAAAACTGCACCCAGAGAAAAAACATAAAGGATGCTAATGCCTCCCCGGAGACGCTGCCTGCCTGCGTGTGTGTGAGTCCTGGGCTGTCGCTGACGTGCTGTATGGATTGCGTTGAGACAGCCGTGCAGGGATGGGTGAGGAGTGCGGATGAGCCCTTAATGACAGCAGTTGCTGAGTGCTGACGAAGGCCAGCTGGTTCAGCCTATACAAGTGGAAGCAGTTCTCGGGGCCAAGCTGGCAGGTCTTATCTGGGGGGACTGCTTACAGCCTCTTCTGGAAGTGAGCAGGGAGGGGTTGTTCCTGCCAGGTATGATCCCTACAGCTGGATGTAGGAGATGGTGGAGTCCAGAAAATGAGAGCTGGGTGTCCCTGTGGTCCATCCCCTACTCAGGCATCTGTTTTCCTTCTAGGAGAGCAATGCTAGGCTCCATGGCATGGGCATGTTGGCTGTGGTGGCCCAGGGACAGCCTTAGCAATACTCTCAGCCTCGTTGGACATATGTTGTCCAAGCCCCATATTCCCCAAAACTGATGTGTAGGGCTTTTTTTTTTTCCATGAGCCAGTGCTTCAGTGCTGCTGGCTGGCCTGGTGAACAGGGCAATGCTGGCATGGGTAGAAGGACCTTTCATCCCCAGGCTTGGTTTAAGCCACGTCCCATCAGTGGCCTCCACTGGCTTCTCACACAAAGCCATGTAGATGGTGTGTGTCCTCACGTGGGGCCGAGGCCACGGGGCTCGCTCCTGGGGTAGCACGCACCCCGGCACCCCCAACTACCCGCTCTGTTTTCTGTTGTCTCTTCAGGTAGCCAGATGGGAGCACAAAACGCGAGCGCTCAGCCGAGTCTTCGGCTCTCCACATGCTGCCTGCTACTGCCTGGGTGCTGTTATCCTGATGCTTAACTGTGTGCGGAGCCATTGGTAAGGAGCTAACCCTACTGCTACCTATCCATGCAAAGAAATGCCCCTCCAGGGTGGGGGCGTGAGGGATGTTAACTCTGCAGTGTTGCTTTTACATGGTTGGATACCTTCAGCCGGCAGCAGATTCATTCCAGGATTTGTAATAAAGACGAGGGATGCGGCAACGTGGTCAAAATCATCGGTGGGGTGTCACAGGTTTCCTTGCTCCGCTCCTGGGGGCGGTTTCGCCTGCCCTGTGAGCAGCCCAGGTGACAGGAGGGCTGTGTGCACAGGGTGGGTCATATGTAACAGCAGAATTGTTTAATTTTCTTGTAAAACTCATAAACAAAATTAAACCGGTTTTTAAGAAGCCGCAGTTTCCTGTGTAGAAGAGCAGGATTATCTGTGCACTTAGCAAGCAGTCTCTTTAAACTCTTATCTGCGATCTCTTTAAATACCACCTGTGCTAGCTAATAGTATTGTATGACTGATGCACCGTACACCATGGGAATACGTCCTTTGACGTTCTGAGTGCAGCAGAGAGGTTTACTGTAGAAGATTTCCTCAATGCCAGCAATTTATCTGCGATCTGGTAGGCTTTATCTTCAATGCTGTTAGGAAAGACAGACTCTCTTACTAAATTCCCAGGTTCAATTATGCCAGGGTCAGAGCTAATGGGTTGTTTAGTACTTTGGGTAATTTCCCAGGCGCCGAGATCTCAGGTTGGAATTTGCACATGTATTTAAGAGCTTTGCCTTCCTGGAAGTGACACCGAGACCTGCCCTTGCCCTTCTGCGTTTGTCCCAGCTACTGCTTATTGCAGAAACGGTAAGAAAGCTTGCACTGAATGGGGCTGTAATTGAATGCGGGCAATGTGGAGGGCATGTGTGTGTTCTGCTGATGTCTTAGCGACACAGAGGACTTGGATTTCGCTGCGGAATGTCTCGGCAGTCTCTTGCACGAATGACATAGTCGCTTGTTGTCTGGGAAGCTGTGCTTGCCTTTAATTAAAAACACAGCTGACGGAGGGACAGTCTCTGTGCCCAGTGGTCCTGCTGGCTCCTGGGTCAGCGAGGCTCGCTGGGCCACAGCGAGGCACCGATGGGGAACTGCGGCGAGAGCCAAAGAGGCCTCATCTGTCCCAGCCCTACATCACGCTTTCCCCCTGCAGACCCCTCTGTGCCCTACCAGGGCTGGCATCGCTGGCGGTCCTGGCTCTGCTCTGTGTCACGAGTTTGTGAGTCCTGTGGGACTCGTTGGGGGCAGCTCTGCCTGCGCAGCCCATGAGTCGGGCCCTGAAGGAGACAGCAAGGTCAACCCAGGGGACTGGAAAAGCCCCACTTGGACCTTGGTTTTGGAGGAGGGTCCCTAGAAGCAGCTCACCCCCAGCAGAACAGGGATGAGACACCAGCCAACTGCACTTGCCAGCCCACCCGATGGGCCAAGGCCATTCCAGATGATTGCAGTGTGAAGTTTATTTTGCCCAGGTGTTTCAACATGGTTGTGTTATTCCCTTACCTTTCCTTGACACCGAATTTGGCCCCAGTGACAGCTAGCAGACTTTGGAGGCTGTTCAAGCAAGGCAAGCCCTTAACTGTGGAAGTGATGGGATGGTTTCAGGGGGGTCATCAGAGCAGCAACTGCTGGAGTTGCCCTGAAACACACCTGGTAGACTCACTGCCTCCATTCCCAGCTCCGCAAGCCCTCTGGGGCTGTGCACGGCTTATTGCTCAAGCCTGGAGATGATGTGCTGTTTGGGAAGGATTCATCCTGCCCCTTGCCCTCGCATGAAGATATCAGCCAGGTCCAAAATGGGGTTTGGCTGGCCAGAGGGGGTTTGTGGGTCACACGCCACAGGCACTCTCATCTCAGTGGCCAGTGATGCCGGGAGGGACGTGTCTCACCCACTCTTGCTATTTTGCTTTTCCCATTATTTTATTTTCTGAGTCACTTGTACTCAAGCCCACTGATGAAAGCAGGTTTTCTGCTCCTCAGCCCCGCAGAGGCAATGCAGCCGGCGAAGCGCAGGCTGTTCCTCGTGCTTCGGCTGTGCGTGGCGGTCGGGGTTGCTTGCACACAGCGTGCTGGCTGCTGATAGCGAGCGAAAAGGCAGCCTCAGGGGGTCCCTCCACCCCCAGTGCTGTAATCCAGCCTTTAAAACTCCTCCCTGTGTGCTTTGGGGACTTTTTATGTGGGTGGGGGCTGCCAGGGAGCAATTGAGGAGCCCATGGGATGTCTCTTTTGGTTTTAAAAACCTGCTTCCTTTTTGCATCTGAATTTTTGAAAGGCTCCAAGCTGGGGGTGGAGGAGGGGAGGGCAGAGCACAGGAACTTTGCGAGCGGGTTGGCATCGTGGCTGAAAGCTCCCGGGAGCTGGGCTGTGCGGCTGCTTCACCGCCCGCCCTGTGTACGGGTCTCTGCCGTGGTCCTGTCCCCGGTTCGGTGCCGTGATGCTCTCATGCAAGCTTTGCTCAAAGGGATACCTTGGGTGTAAGAAGAGGAATGTCTTGTGCTCAATTAAGCAGTTAGGTGCTTCCCAGCTCTGAGCTTCATTATCAGCCTTGGCTTGCTTCTGAGAAGCAATCCAGAATGACCTGTGACCAGGGGGGACCTGCTTAGTCAACTGCACAAGACAAGCATCCTTAATTGCTTTGGTGCAATGATTATTTTCATTACAGCCATGTTCTTTCTGCAAGGAGGGAACTTCCATCACTGAGCCTCTTATCTGTGAAAACAATTCCTGAACTTTTGAACTATCTGCACTGCATGCATTACCCCAGCGGTTTATGACTGTTATCTGTGTGACATGGGACGTGACAACCTTCACTGTCCTCCAGACTTGCATGCAGTGTCGCTCTCTCCCGCCTTACTACGTTGTTGATATCTTTCCCTGCAGCAGCTCTACAATTAGCCGCTGGCGCTGCCTCCGAGCCCCGCTGAGCTCCATTTTGTGCACCCTGGCAAACTCCCCGTCTCAAGGCAGGCGTGTGTGGGCAGCTTTGTATGCAGGGAGCTTATGAACTTCCCACCTTAAGGGTCTCGGGGTGTTCTCCTGAGCTGTAGAGGCAACACCCACGTGCACGCCCTGAATGGGGGGATTTGCAGATGCGAGGGTCTTGGGGTGCCCCGGGGCCATCATGCCTCCGGTGGGAGCGAGCTCCGCAGAGGCTGAGCGAGGGCAGCGCCTTTGGCAGTGTGCTCGGCAGGTACCGCGCTGCTGGCTGCCATGGAGCCCTTCGTTGATCCCACCTGCTGCGTATTGCCTCCTGCATGGATGGGCTTCTTGCTTGGAGCTGATGCTTCCAAGAAAATGAATCCACCCTGGGACGGGATTTTGCACAGGGAAGGGGTTGTTTGTCATTGCCTGGTAGTGCCTCTCAGCTTTATTCTCAACTTCAATTTTATGAGCTAGTACCATGAACGAGCGTGGTGTAAACAGTATCGATCGGAGAACCACGTGGCCTTTTGTGCAGAAGTGACCGACTTCGATGATGGGAATTGAGCATGGCCTGAAGGAGCTGATGTCCCCTCTGAGCCACGCTACCGGCAATCTCTGATGGCTGTCCGGGAAAAGCCCCAGGCAGCGAACAGCAGCTCCTGTCCCTGCTGGCGTGGCTGCCAGGCATCAAGACGAGGAAACCGGGTAGCTGAGATGCGAGGCGGGGGGAGAAGCTGCTACAGCCCCCAACTGACCTAAATAACATGCACATCAGCACTGGCAGAAAGGCAAAGTCATTATTGGCAAAAGAAGCTGTGAAGATGATGACTGGGCTAACAATTGCCGGTGGTATCGGCAGGGTGATTTTAGTGTTGTTGGGGTTGCTTTTTTCAAATGAACAAGATCTTTTGTTGCAGCGTGTGCTGCTGGGCACCACTGGCTGGTTTTACCCCCGTTGCCTCCTTTTGCCGAGAGGAACAAAACCTCGGCCATGGGGGACGGACCGACGTCCCGCGTGGTGAGCGCGGCACCTCGCAGCGGTGGCTGCCGCCTCCGAAACCCTGGCCGCCTGCACCACCGCTGCTTCCTTGCTGCCTGCCAGCCCCTGCCCCAATTCTGCCCCAGTTGCATTTGTCAGCCCCAGTTTCCAGGCTGATTTTTGGGATCGGGCAAAGGGAGTGCTGCTGGGCCGCTCCCAGCAGCGACCCAGTTTGCTGGACGAAGTCTTTGTCCTCCTTTGCGGGAAAGAGTTTACAAAACATGTTCACTGTGGGCCACTGAGAGAGGCCCAGAGACCTAAAAAGCTCAGCTTCTCTCTTAGTATGGTATTGCCAGGTTTGCTGTGTGCTCCGTGCGGCTTTTGGGGATGTATTTGGCGCTGCGGGTTTGATAAGTTTCCTGGTGTTGCAATCGCCGTTCTCTGGTTGAATAAATCAGTGCCTGTTTGTGCAAACCTGGCCCTGTGTCCCCTCTGCGTCCCAACGAGAGGATCTGCAGCCCATTTTCCTCGCTCCCACTTTCTTCCAGCGAGCCCACCTGCGTGACATCTCCGTCCCCGTGCTTCAGTACCATTTTGAGTGTTTTTCCAGTTCATGTGGTTTATTCATGTGGTTTATTATGTGGGAAACTAAAAGAGGGTAGATTCACACTAGATATAAGGAAGATGTTTTTTATGCTGAGGGTGGTGAGGCACTGGCACAGGTGGCACAGAGAGATTGTAGATCCCCCATCCCTGGAAACATTCAAGGTCAGGCTGGACAGGGCTCCGAGCAACCTGATCTAGTGGAAGCGTCCCTGCTCTTTGCAAGGGGGTTGGACTAGATGACCTTTACAGGTCTCTTCCAACCCAAACCATTCTGATTCCCACAAAGCAGCGGCACACGCGCCGCAACAGCTGAGTGTCTGAGCAAGCGCATCTCTGAATGGGGAAGGGTGGGCAGGACATCACCCGCTGCCTTGGCTTCCCCGTGCAAAACCCTGCGGCACGCTGTGGCAGTTGTGCAGCCCAACAGCAGCCGCTGTGGCTGCTTGAACCCTGCCAGGAATTGGCCAAATCTGCCGATTTGGCCAGAGCAGAGCTGATGGATTTGGGTTTTTCCCCGTTGGGGTGGAGAACGGGTGCCTCTAGTATCATGCTTCACACCGGCAAGCGTGGGGAAATGTGAGGGGAAGCCTCAGTTTCCCAATTTCCATTTGCCAAAGCTGGGGGCATCTTCCAGGCCACCCCGATGGCCAATGTCCTCGTGATAGCAGCCGGGTATGGGATTAAAGTAGGTCGCAGCCCACCCACCCATCCCCTGCGCTGGTAAGAGGGATGCTCTTCACCATGGCAATCGCTCCGCTCAGCACATAAAGCATTTCCAGGTACTGGGACAAAGCGTGGCTTTAATTGGTGTCCTCTTGGGTGCCGAGCTGGGCTGCTGCCTTGTCGTGCAGCCAGAAATAAACGCTGTAACAAACGTGACTCAGAGGCACATGGTGGAAGGGACTGGTTTCATGACAGATCGGCTGCATGACTAGCTCCCCTAGCAAGGGAGATGGCCAACACCTTGTCCTCCCCCTGCCAGGGAGGGTGAAATGTGGTGCGGCGAGGCTCCTCCGCCGCTGAGGAGCAGTCACGGATACCGGAATAATTGACGACTCCGTGCTGCTTGTCATGGCCTGGCATCATAAATGCTTAAAAGGTTTATTTACCAATTCTGAAAACTCCTGTGTGCATCATGTTTAATGCAAATAGAGAGTGTGTTTAGGAAGATATAAAACATTACTAGAGGGAAAGGCAGTCCATTATCTCTGTGCAAACACCTCCCTCTCTAGCTGTAAGCTGAACAGCAGGGGACCGAGCAAGACATGCTGATGAGGGTAACTAATGCAGGCCTATCCGACCATGAAAAGGAAGGATGGGATCATCTGGAGCAGGGGAGGCAGCTTCGCCAAAACAAACCACGTCACGTGCTGGTTGCAAAACCTCGGAGGCTGATTCGCAGTCAACCAGTTCACGCTCTTGAAGCCACCTTTGTTCTCCTGCTCCGAGGCCAAGTCAGGTCACCAGCGTAGGATAGAGGAGCCTCAAGGATGTAAGACAGCATAAATCCAGCTCATGTGGAGCGAGAAGCAGTGTCCGAGCACTGTGCTCTAGCTGTACCTCTCTCTGCTGGGATCCAGGTGGGGATCAGCTCGGTGCTGCTCTCCCAGACCTGCCTCCCCAGGGATCAGCAGCAGCTTTTTCTGATTGCTGTGAGATCCCTTCCCAGTGCTGGTGCCCTGTGGAGAGATCCTGGCCAGCTGCGGAGTCAACCCCCCAGTGCTGTGAAAAGGCGTTAGCATCTTCCTCTGCGGGAGCAAAGAGCTCCGGAGCATCCCGGGGGATGTCACATTGTGCTTTGAGAGCATGGCCAGGCCAGGATTGCTCGGGCGGACGGGCCCATCCCCGCAGGAGGTTTGCTTTCCTCCCAAACCCAGGCAGCGCTGGTAGCTCGGATGTGGATTTGGGCTTCCTCATAGCGGGGAGACTTATGTCATTTAAAAAGAAATACCAGGGGAATGTTGCAAAGGGTTGTGCAACTGCTGCTGCTTCACGTTGCAGCCAGATTTCTGTGTTCCCATCAGTAATGATTTTAAGCTAAATCAACGTGAGCCTGGTGAACGCAGGGAGGTGTGCTGGGTGCTGGAGGAGGGCCAGCCCGGGATGCGTGCCGCTCCATCACCCCGGGGCCACGCTGTCGTTCCTCTGCCTGTGCTCCACTCCTTGGAAAAGGGAATTTCCCTGTAATTTTCAGCGTGGGGGACAGAGTGTAAATCACCAGGATGCTGTGTTCTTGCTCTCTCCCAAGCACTTTGCATTTATTCTGTGTTTTGTTTCCTTGCTCCAGTCCAAAGTGAAGATGTAATGGCTTGCTCTGGGGTCCTAAAAACGCCCCGACAGTAGAAAACCTAGTAGGAATGAGCTTCAAGGAAGACAAAAAATATTATCCAGGTCCCTAAATCATGGGGTTTAAATACCAACCTGGATTTTGCTTGGTGCACGTAACTTGCCATCTGGTCTTTGAGCCTTCGAAAGGTGCATTCCCAGCCGCTTGTCCATCAGCCGGGCGGGCAGGATTGTCTCTCTCAGCTTTTGTTTGGGCAACGGAGAAAATCCAGGGATTTGCAGGGCTTGGGGAAGCTGGACATCGGGGGAAAAATACTATCTCAAGCCCTGCAGGTAGCGTCATGGAAGCACTTTCCAGCCGAGGAGCCCGGGAGCACGGGCAGGAGCAGCTCTCCTGGCCTGGTGCTGGCAGGCAGTGGTCTACGGAGGCATGGGAGAGCTGTTATTCCACTTGAATTTCAGCCTCCAGGGTGCTCATTAAAAAAAAGGCTCAAAGTTTCCTACCTCATGTGTCAGCAACATGTGGAGAAACACTGTGAACGGCTCTGCGGGTCTGTTATCTCCTCTCACTATTATTAATGGGCATTTTTTTTAATCACTGTGTTGTCTCCTTTGTAGTCATACATTTGTATCGGAGCTGTGTGAGATGCTGAGCCTGCCCAGCCCTGCTCCGGGCGAAGTTCAGGGGGCTGAAGAGAGGGGTCACAATTATTCCACTCACAAATGAGTATTTGGAAGGTCAGACCTGAAATGCCTGAACAAGCCTGGAGCTGCGAAGCTGTGTTCGCACTTGAAAATGCGCGTCTCTAGTATTTTCCTTTTGCCGTTCCAATCCTCCCCCTGACTGTCAGGCTTCAGCCGTGAATCACTCCTGGGCACGTGGCTAATACATGAACGCTGCAAAATATTTTGATGGAGAGGAACGGGGGTGGGAGCATGAGATAACCCAGCCGATTGTTCCCAACCCTTCAAGTCCTATTGCCAAGGCATCACAGCCTCCAGCATTTGCAAGGGCGTCTTTCCCAGAGCTCCCAGTCACGATGAAACCTGGGGTTTGGTGAGCAAGGCAAAGCTTTTGATATTATAGTTCAGCGGGGTTGGTATTTCCAGGAATGAGCAAGGGTTGCAAGTAGAAATAGCTGCCCCCGGTCAAGCCCCGGCTGCTCACAAGGCTTTGGCTCCTTGCTTCTCCCGTTGGGAGGTTGAGTAGGTCCAGGTGGAAGAACGGACCCAGCGAAGGGTCCTCCTCAGCAGCATCCTCTCCCAAAGCTCCGCATCTCCCAGGGAGAGGTGGGTGGTGTTAGTGATGAGTGGCCGCTTTTAACAGCCCTTGTTGTCTCTTCGACAGCTTCACAGAAGCCATGAAGAGCCAGCCGAAGCTGGAGGGCTTGGAGTGCCACTGGGCCTACTACTCGGGCTTGGCCATCTTGGCTGTAGGGACCTTGTTTGTCATCTCCAGCTTCTTAGCACTGGGATTCACCGGGACGTTCCTAGGTAAGCAGTAAAAATTCAACGTCTTAACCATAAAGTGGATTTAATCCTTGCAGGGGTCTTTTGCTAGGGCAGAGTCCTGTAAGAATTTCCTCGTCCTTGCCTTCAGGGCTGTTAGATTTGGTCTTGGCTTTATGACACCAAAGCGTGATCTAACCATGCCGTCACCTCGCACGGAGAAGATGGTGCAGTGGTTTTATATGGTAAGGCCCATCACCTTCAGTGCCAAGCCTGACATTTTGGAAAGCAGCTGATCATCTGACAGTCCAAATGCCCTCCAGAAAAGGGACCCCACGTGCAGACCTCGTGAGCAGGTTGGCAGCGGCACAGCGGGTGCGAGCTGTCTGGCAGCCTTGCTCTGAGCCCCCACCCACCCGACGCACGCGCCAAGGCAACATCTCGTTTGCTCTTCCCTCTGCAATAAACCTGACATTCGTTGACACATTCTTTTATCTGCCGCTTTATGGCAGAAGGCATTTTCCACTGTGCCTGCTTTCACATTTAGAGAGTAATTCTGTTAGCGTTGTTGACTTTAAAAACATGCCAGTATGTGTGGAATTCATAAAAATAAAATAGAGACAGGAACAATAAATATCTAAGGAAAGGGGCAGCTCCCGCTGGCTGAAATAATCACAGCCCCAGCTTTGACACTGCATTTAGGCTGTGCTTTTGCAAGTGCTTTACAAACCAAATTCAATTAGCTCCTGCAGCGTCACCAGGAAGAAGAGAGGGAGGTAATAAGCCTTCCTGGTTTCAAGTGGAGTTGCAAAGAAATGTGTTGAGTTGGCCAAGATTCTGCCACCAAAAATAGAGCTCAGCACTCCTGAATGTGTGCCTTCACCCTTCATTTGTGCGGCCCCACTCCTGGCCCCGTGTTACACCCCTGTCCCCCAACTACCGGGCACCAGCATCCTCCAAAATCACCCGCAGCCCCCAGGAGCGATGCTGTGCCTGCGGAGACGTGTCCAGAGAGACCGGGCATAGGAGTACCTGCCGGCAAGGGCTGCTTGAATGCTCCTGAAGTTCAGCCAGGTCTGGGGTTGTTTACGTAAAGCCTGATTCATCTGACCAGGAGGATCCACTGGACTTGAACCGCTGGAGAAAAGTAAACAAGTGAGTCAGGCTCAGCGTAATCGGTGAGAGTGGCCCTGTCCCCCTCTGCTCTGCATGGCCGGTGGCTCCCATATCCCCCGGGGCAGGGAAGAGGCAGGCGTTAGTGGCCCGTATCGGGCACTTCTGCTCCATCCTCTCTGCCGGCGGAGGCTCTCCCTGCCACCAGCGCAGCAGGCTAAGACTACACAGCTCCAAGCCTTGCATGTTGCAGCAGGGAGCGAGGCCAGCTCTCTCTGCTAGCCGGGGCGTGATGGGCACCGGGGCAGAGCTGAGTCAGGGTGGGGAGATGCCAAGACCACGTGCTGGTGCAGCCAGGCTGGCTCGGGACCTCTGTGCAACAGAGGCATGGCCCAGCTGGAGCCCCACGGAGCATCCATGGACTGATAGCAGCTTCTCAGCTCCATGCAAGCCCCCATGAGTCCAAGTCAGCAAACTCTTAATGGAGAGTGCTCTTCAGTGTGGTTTCTTACCCAGCCGTGGGGAAGACGAGGGATCTGCAGGTCTCCGAGGATCTCACGTGGGATGTTCTCTTGCTCAGGACTCACTTGGGACTGGTACTTCCAACATCCTCCTGCATGCAGGGTTTTAGTGATGTGCTGGCGCTGCGGGAGGAGCAGGGTCACCCAGCAGTGATAGCACTTCTGACTGCAGGTAGCAAAGGGCTGCACTGCTTTGGCAAGAAGGGGGCATCCAGCTTCTTCTCACAGTCGATATCTGAGCTCAAGAGAAGTTTCGAGAGAGCCTCTGACACCCAAGCACTTCAAAAACTTACTGGAACAGCATTTGACCCTTCCCTTTTGGGTTTTCCTACAGCAATGAGGGCTGAACCAGGCAGGGCACAGAGACCGCATCGGGGCTGCCCGTTAGATTCCTCTTTAGCAGCACATTTAAGCTTTGGAGCAGCTGCAGAGCACTTATGTTGTCTCTTAAGTGTGGGCTAAACGGTGCAGTGGGAGCCCTGTGAGTCACCCTTCTGCAGCAAGCCTTTCTGTGCCACCCCATCTCCCGCACAGCAGCACCGACCCCAGCCTCTGTTTGCAGTGGCTGGATGCGGCTCCTCGCCCCGGCAGCCTTCTCCCCCGCAGAGCAATCCTCCCGGTGCCCCGTCTCGGCACCGTGCCCTCACAGGGATTCGGGCATCAGTTCAACGCTGACCGCCTCGCCGTTTGTCCTATTTCCCGATGAACGTAGGAACGAGGGCTTGGCTTCCCAGAGGCCGAGGGCACCACAAGGCAGCTCTGCCTGTCTGAGCCCATCTGTCTCGCACCTGAGCGTGGTTCCTTCCAGTGTTGACCAAGATTTCAAATAAATCTGACTTGACTGAAGTCTGTTATTGGGCTGTGGTGAAGCTGGCGGCTCTCCGGAGAGAAGCGGAGGTGGTGCTTCAGCCCAGGTTGGGCTCTGGGGACCTTGTGGAGTGCATCAAATGGCTTTTTGCTGCCGTGATCCAAAGAGTCTACCCTGCGCAGTGAGATGGTTGCGCTGACCTTCAGCAAAAAAGAACCCAAATTAGAATGCAAAGTCCCCCAGCCTGACAAGGAGCTGATTCCTGATTTGAGAGCTTAATGGAGGCACAGGAGGTGCCCAGGCTGATGCTGTGCAGACCAAGGCACGGTCCTTTCCCTTAGCACCGGCCTGAATATAAAAATATTACAGGTCCTCTCCAGTGGTCACGTTCATTTAACTGTGTGGGTTTAGAGGCAGGGTTTACATCGGAAAAGCTTGTGTCCTGGGGGAGCTGCCTGCTCCCCGCCGCTGCTGTGTGCTCTTGCTTGCAGGGAGCCTCCCCAGAGGGTCCTGCAGCCCCACCGGTGCCAGGCTCAGATAAGCGCCGCCAGCCCCACGGACCCAGGGCTTTGTGCGAACCTCCCCAGTGCCAGCACCGTTTGGGAGCGAGGTGTTCAGCCCAAAGGCGAGGGCGGGCAGGGTATAATGAAGCATTTTGACACATAAGAAAGCACAGAAGTGGGCTTTGGCGGGGGGGGTGATGTGTTCTTTCTACCAGAACAATCTCAGAGATGCAGTGCCAAGTAACTGTGAGAACATATAGTATGAATACCAGGCAATTATCTCACTTAGTGGCCTGTAGTTAAAGCCCAAAAGCATTGTCTAATTGGGCAGGCGCTGTTTATCCTTAGAAATAAATGTTTTTGCACCATGTGAGGTCAAAGAAGTTACATTACGATCCAGGTAATAATAATAAGCTTGAATAGTTTGCACTCCTGTAATGCTTTTTAGCTGGATTTCCAAGCACTTTCTCACCATACATTCATCCTCACCACCCTCCGCGCTATAAGAAAGACTGATGTTATGATCGGTGTACAATAGCACTGGGAGGGACAGCGGAGACTTGCCCAAGGTCAGGGAATGGGCTGGCGGCAGAGCTGGGAACGCGGCCCAGGGCTGTGACAGCTCCCTGAGCTGACGGACCGGCACTGCTCCTCGCTGATTGATGCTGCGTCTTGTACAGTGGACACAGAGCAAAATCCTTGCTGAGCTTCGTGGTCTCACAAGTAAGACCAGCCAAAATCAGAGCTTGGCATCCCAGCCCTTTCTCCCCCCTGAAACGCTGCTCACAAGCTGCACAACATCTCCTTGCTTGTCATTTCTTTTCCAGGCTCCTTTCAGGAGGGTGAAAGGATTACTCCGAGGTAGATGGGAAGCTGGTTGGATGCTGACAGTTCTGAAAGCTTTCCTCATTACAGATGACAATCACCTATTATCATCATCATGCCAATAATTGAGTGTTTTGTAGGCAGAGGTGCTATTTTCTGAAATTCTGAGAAATCCTCTGAACTATGAGATAAGGGTGACACTAATGAGGGCATTTGGTGGTGGTGGTGGTCATGATTATAACATCTCGAAACACCATTACAGTGCACTGGGCTTATTTCCCCATTAAACGGTTTTGATCCTGTGCACTTGCTTCCTCATCAAGTGGCATCAGATGGGCAGTTTTCAAATGAGAAAGCCAGAATCAGCCAGTTGGGACCTCGAGACCTGCCTCCCGATGAGGGACGCGGCTGCTGTAGCCTCATTGCAATGCGCAAACCTTCCTCGTGGGCAAAGAGCCGTTCCCGGAAAAGCTGATAGACACAGAGTAAACAGCCAACCTATTTGTTGCCTTTTTCTCAGCCTGGAAATCAGCAGCAAAACCCCTTCTTTGCCTTTGCTCTGCCTCCCTGGCAGGGATGCCCCGTGGTGCGGGGAAGGTATCAGCGTGCCAAAGCCCCCTGCGACTTCCAGCTTCATGGAGCCTAAGAGAAACCCTCTGTTTGCTCTGCAGGTGATTACTTTGGCATCCTGATGGAGGCAAAAGTGACCAGCTTCCCCTTCAGCATCCTGGATAATCCCATGTACTGGGGCAGCACAGCCATCTACCTGGGCTGGTCCCTCATGTGAGTACGTGCCCCTGCCAACAGCACCGGGTTTAGGGCAAGCGCGGGGTCTGTGCTCGGCAGGGCATGAGGTGCCGGGCTGCATCAGGGGCCAAAGAAACTCTTGGTGATGGCAGTCAGCAAAAAAAAAAATGACAGGGAAAGTGCAACGTGCCCTGACTTCTCGCTTCCTGACTATTTTTGTGCGTGCAAAAATCTGCTGTCATAAAGGACTTGCAGCATTAATTGTAGAAAAATAAATAACGGCCAAGTGCTGGGGAGAGGAAGCATCAGCAAATGCTCTGCAGCTGAATGAGGTCCTTGGCAGGCTCTGCACGTGGAAAAATCAACAGTCAGGGCCGAATTCATGCCGGGTGTCACTCGGCAGGGGCAGGGAACTGATACTGGGGATCAGCGTGACCCTGTAATTACCTCTGAAAAAAGCAAAACAAGCCAACACACCCTTTCCCCCACTGCACGGTGATAACACTTCCGAAACACTCCTCATGTGATACAACACAGCTTAATAGCCTGCTTAGGAGGAAATGAATAGGCTGTAATTTAGCAGTAAATGAGCAATATACTCTATTCTGTGTAACAAGTTTTATGTGGTTTTCATTAATATCACATTTTATTTATTTGCCCAGGAGAAAAAAACCCTGGCTGCGTTACATCGGGAGCCCGTAGAACATTGCAGGCCTTTATCACTAGATATTTTGCACTGGTGTTCCTGAGTGTGACCACCTCTCTTCTACTTCGGGGGAAAAAAATGAAGTGCTTTGCCACTCTCTGGTCACCTTTTCAGCCATGTGTGCAGCGCTTTCTGGCCGCTGGTAATAAGTAAAGCTGATAGTTTCTCTCCCGTCTCCACTGAGCCTTGCTGCTGTTCCTTCTGCGCTTGAAATCCCCCCCGGTGCCATCCGGGCTGGCTGCACGAGGCCGTTTGCCTTCCGGGCAGACCCACGGCACTACGTGGAGTCCAAACCCTGGGAAATGGTGCACAAGAGCTGGGGGTGAGCTCGCTGCTGGGGCCGTGGCAGTGCCGGGCAGGAGAGCCAGCTGCGGGGTTGGCAGCGGGGATGTTGCTGCGGGGAGTGGGGTAGAGCTGGGGCAGGATGAGCCCCCCGCTACGGCAGCGTGGCTGGAGAGCGGCCGGCACCACCACCCCCACAACAGCACAAAATGAGGAATTGGACCAGGAGGAATTATAAGGAGACTTTTATTTGTTTAAGACCAGCATCGAACTATTTCCTGGAACCTTTGCAGAACCAGCTGAACCCTCCTGAGCTGTTTCTGTTGCAGAAATCCCTTCACCCCTGCGGGAGAGCAACCTCGCACCAGGTGCACGTTGCTTGGTGTTCCACCGCAATCCCGGGCAAAAGCAGCTCGAAGCGGCTTGAGACAACAGTGTGATTGCCTCCTTTTTCTCCTTAAAAGGCTGCCACCATAAAGCGCAGCGAGGCATGACAAATAATTGCTGTTAACAAATTGCTGGAGCTGTGCAAAGTGGCACCAGGACACCGCCCGCCTGCGCTGGGGAAGCTCTGCACAACCCTTCATGCGGTGGTTTTGACTGTTTCTCTTCCCTGGGATCTCATCTTGGGTTGCTGAGGTTTTTTGGGGGTCGTGAGTCTCTTCTGAGGTCTCAGGACTTTCAGATGTTGGGTGTCTGCCCTTGGAGGCCAGAGCTCATGTCCCAGCTCCGTGGCAGTGGGAGGGATGCTGGAGGAATGTGTTTGCCATCCGGTTTTGGACAAGACCTAAAACGTAGAGCGTATTTGTCCTCCCTCGGTGATGTATCGTGCTCCATATCATGGCATCGGAGCCCAAAGGATTGATTCCTTTTCATCTGTAAGGGCACATACCACATAAAGTAAGCGAGCCTGGCAGCGCACCAGGCAGCCTGCCTTCCGACTCAGGTCCAACCTTGAAAAGCATCGCGTGGGGCGAGAGCCGCTGTTTCCTCCCTTGCAGGATATTGCAGTTATCCCCAGCTCGACTAATGGCAGCTCTGCGGCCAAAAAACAAGTCCGCCAAATAGGCTGGAGAAGGCCCCTCTGCAGATCACCAGGAAAACAGGAGCTTCAGGAGGAAAGGGCAAAGCGGGTGTCCCGCATCCAACACCTGGGACCAGCGAGGCCGGCGGGGTAGGATGTGAGCCCACACCATTGCTCTTGCAGACAACCCACAGCCACGGGGAGCTGCAGAGGAGTTGGGGATGGACAGACTTCCTACCCCCAAAAAGTCCTACAAAGACCACGAAACCTTTCTGGCTGACTCTTTGTCGACCCTGCTACAACATGAGCCGTTGCCCAATAAGTAGGTCGAGCTCGGAAGAGGAGAGAAACAACTCACCCCAATGCTTCTCATCGCCCGCGTCGAGCAGCCTCGTTTCTCCTGAAAGACAAATGGAGCATTAGCTGTTTGGGGACAGCTTTGTGTATCTTTGGTAGGGAAGTGTTTTAACTCATGGCAACAGGCTGTGTAAATCAGAGCTGGAGCCGCAGCCAAATGATGCAATTAGAGGTCTTGCTGTCAACAAACAATCATGCAAATTTGTTCTCTCCCATACGAATCAAGGAGGAGACATGACTAAGCATGTAATAGCAGGGGGTTGGGAGAGGAAGAAGTTACCCAATGCTTCCTGATGAGGGAAAAACTTATTGCAAAATGGGAACAGTGAAAAGGTGAAGATTTGTGTGCGGCTCTCCAGGAATTGATGCGGGCAGCAGTACCTGGCAGCAGGTGCAGTACAAGGTTTAGGTAGTTTGGTCTCTCCTCTGAAGGCACGTTTTCCCAACAGGACTAGTCCCCTTGCACAACTTGCAGGATGTTTATCCTCACCAAGGACTAGCTAAGTACTTTTTTTTGCTGACAGCCAGCTCTTGTCCCCCTCAGATCTGAGCTGCGACCAGCAATTAAAGGCAATCAGCAGTGTCCTAATTAAGGGCAACGCTTGCAGCCATTAACTGGAGGTGTAGGATGCAGAAAGGGTGTTTGGGGGGGGCTGGTGCCGGTGGTGAGCCAGACGCAGCCACGCTCCTCGCTGGGGAGATGGGGCCGGGACCTCGTGAGTGCTGGGTCAGCAAGCGGGGAATGGCTGCTGGTGTGGCCGCTCTCACCTGGGGGAATTTGCACACCATGGGATGGTGTCAGCACCTGGTTTGGGGACTGTAACCCACCCGCTAAGATCCTGGTGCCTTAGCAAAGCCCCCGCTGCCTTCGCCGGCGTCTGCCTCAGACACGTTTGGGCCAAGTGTCGAAGAAGTGTCTTCACGTGGGCAGTGCAGGTTTGCAGCCTACGTTGACATGTCTCTTTAGAGCAGGAGGTGATGAGGATTTTTTTGGTCCCGATTCTTCGGCTTAGGTGCTAAAAAGAACAGCCATCCCCGTTGCATCCGCAGCCCTCAAGCACCTCTGCCCGTAACCAGGTGGTGCGGTGCAGTGGGTGGCATCGGTCCCCCATGCAGTGCCTGGAGACCTCTTGCTGAAGGACACCATTCAGCTGGGCCTTGGGGAGGTGAAAGGACGTGTTCCTAAAACATCTTGAAACGGTTTTAAATGTGAACCAAGCCCCCACGCACCCAGCCCTGGTGCAGCACCCGCCCGGCATCCTTTGCAGGGCAGTTATGGACCTTTCCATCCCGTTCCATCCCCAGCCCTGCAATGGCTCAGCCGCCGTTTCGATGTATACGGTACCATACGCTGCTCCGTCTGCCAGGTGTCTCCTGCACCCTGGGTGGCCCGTCTTTCTGCGCGCATCAGGCATTTCCCTTATAGCGCTGGCTGGGAGCCACAGCCATACGTAAGCAGCTGCTCAGCGATTAAACAGCCTTATAATCTCAGGACTTAGCATCAAAGCAGAAGCTCTCTTAGCAGAGACATGCAGGGATCAGACTTAAAAGAAGTCGCCGAAGTAGGCTGGGGAAGAGTCTTTGCCAAGTAACATCTGTCTAAGACAGTTAACATTAAGTACAAAAAAAAATAATCACCCTTTTGTTCGCTTCTGTTTAATGAGTGAGAGAGTGCTCTCATGGAGCCCAGCGTCTCATTTCACTTTCTAAACCAGGTCTTGCATAAGCCCATGTACTTACCTGTTCTTTTCCTTCTCTTTCAAAACAGGCATGCAAGCCCAGCTGGCCTTTTGCTGACAGCTGTAGTGGCAATTTCCTACACAATCGCAATGCTGTATGAGGGGTGAGTAGCTTTGCAAAACTGGAGAGCTTCTAATTAGTTCTACCAGCTTTAAATCCTGAGGTTTTCGGGGAACTGCACAAGTCGAGATGTTTTTTCCAATTAATTCAGCGGGGAAGAAGGAAAACAGAGGATTGTTTTTCAATTGTTTTGATAATGGGCAGATTCCTCTCTGAAACTATTTGCTGAGTTCTAGGAACATTTATGCATTTGTTTATTTTTATCAAAATGAGATCTTTTTTTCTTTCGGGTGCCTGATTCTGTCTGTACTTATAAAGAACAATAAGGAGGGCAGTGGGAGGACTTACTGTGTCATCTGAAGAGACCCTGCAAGAAGAGCTTGCATTTGTAGTTCCTTGGATGGGCTTCTCTGATATTTTGCACCACAATAGCCCAGGACAGAGCAGTCCAGAATTATTCCCAGAAGCAGCAGTTGTGCTTCAGCAGTGAAAAGTCTTTTGTGTTTGCAAGGGAGGAGGAGATGCAAAGAGAGCCGAGGCTGGTCTGCATTCACAGGGAGTCCGAGTGCGTGCTGAGCCTCATCCCGCTCGGTGCAGGGATGGTCCGGGGTGAGAGCAGCTTGGAGCCGCTCCGTGGTCCAGAGAGACCGGGCCGAGGATTGGCATGGCACAGGAATAGTTGGGCTGTGCCAGCCCCTGAAGGGCAGAGTTTCTGGGCCCAAGGGAGAGCACACAGTAGTCTTGATTTTAATTCTTCCCCCCTTCTTTTGCCCCTCTCTTCTGTCTCTCCCCAAATTCCCATCCTCCCAACCATAGGCCTTTCACAGAGGAAATATATCGGCAGAAACAGAAGGGAGCGAAGAACAAGTAACGACAGGTATGTTTGCTGATCGGTGTTTCAGCGAGAGGGGCTGCTTTGCCGGGCTCCCCCACCTACGAGCACCTTAGATGGGGACTGGAGCACCACCCGCCCTCCCAGCGCTCCCCTGCCAGCCCTGCCCTCCCCGGCTCCTCCGGAGCCCTTCCTGCACTTCTCCAGGAATTTGAGCTTCAAACCTCCGCAAAAACCCAGGCAGGAAGGCTTTCCACAGCGGCGGTTGTGTCCGCCTCTTGGCACCCAACCAGCAACCCCCAAATTGTTTTGATTATATACTTCAGAGTCAGCGCGAGGGAAAATTGCTGGGGAGCTTTGAGGCTCCAGGCTTAGTCGAAATCAGGCAGAAAAAAGCAGCTATTGGCCATGGCAGGTGCTCCAGTGAGCGGCAGGGATGGTGCGAGAGGGCATGCGTGCCCGACCACCCGCGGGGAAATCGTGCATCCCTGCTCCAGACTGCTCCTTGCCCGAGCCGGGAGCATTTCTGCACATGGGCTTGCACCGGCTCACCCCAGAAACTCAGCCTGGGCTTGCTTTTTGGGCCAAAGACTTCTGCAAAAGCCCAAGTTCCTGCCCAGGCTCCTTTCCCCGGGGTTAAATGCCACTCTGGAAACCGCCGGTGCATCAGCCCGCTGGTGGTTGGAGAGGCTGGACAAGCAGATGGCACTGCTGAGCTTTTGGCAGCCCCGTAGCCTCTGCCCCAGCAAAGATGCTGTAGCACCAAGTGAGGTCCCTAACAGACTCTTCTCTCTTTGCCTTTTGCAGTGAGTGACTCGGATACCTCGGCACAGCGTGCCTCTCCGGTCCCCACGCTGTCCAATTTGCCCGTTTTCCTACTGAGATGTATCCTACTAATTAGTCCAGCAACCCTTAATGAGCCAACTGAGCACCCTGGAGTATTGGAATTGATCAGAGGAAGAGCCTGAGCATGGCGGGACCTCCTCACTGCAGCCCACGGGAGCTGGAGGTCCCTGTCCTCAGGTCCTTGTCCCCATTGCCGGTCACTGTGGCTCCTGCCACGAAGGCAATGCTTTCCCGGGAGCCACATGGCACGGGACCTCCTGACCTCTTCTCCTGCACCTATTATTGGAGATCTGCAGGGGAAAAAGCAACTCAGCTTCGGCCCCGGACTGGAGGGTAAGCAGAATAACAAGGGAGACAGCGGGAGCCTTTCATAAGTGAGCTCTGAGTACGGAGAAGCATCAGAAGATCAGCTCTGGCTGATCTGGAAGATATCTGAAGATGCTGCCAAAAAGCCATGGGAAGCAAACAAAAGCTCGGGTGAAGCGGCGGAGGAGGCTCAGGAGCCCCTGGGGAAAACTGCTGCAAACTCAACCACAAAACCTGTTGCAAACCCAACAACAAACCCCCTCTTTTCTGGAAGAGGGAACCTCCCCATCCAGAGCTGCGGTGTCCCACCCGTGCAGAGCCCTGTAGCATCTCCGCACTATTTGCAAAGGCTCCGAGAAAGGTGACTGAAAGCACATAGATACGAACCTAAAATATGAACGTATGACCTAAACCACTGCCCGAGGGGGATGGAGGGATGGCAGGCGTCCCGTGGGGAAGCCCCACCATGGCGAAGACCAAGAGGAAGAGTCAATCCCCAGCCACACCCTGCAGATACCCCATCCCTAGCTGTGTCAGTGCCCCGGTCCCCTCCACACCCACCCAGACCCTCTTTTTCCCCGGGGGCCACGTGAGGGTCCTGCCTGCCTTCCCCACCACCCAGTGCCTTCCAGCTATTTGTCACTGCCTTGCAGGGGCGGTGGGTGGGAGGGAGGGAAAGAGCTGCTTCTGCCTTCCGCGCCGTGGAGCAGCCGGGTGCAGATCTGCCCCTCTGCCCCCGCCACCAGCCCTCGACGAGTCCCAAAGAGCCTGGCGCTGGATCCTGCCCTGAACGGGAAGCTCCCAGGGGTGATGCTCCAGACCCAGGCTCGGTGTTTACAGATTCCCAGAACAGTTTGAGAAATAAGCTATAAATGACCAAAAAAAAAAAGCAGCGTAAAGCCCCCGGCAGCAGCGCTGGAGAAGGGAGCTGCGCTGCTGCTGGCTCCCGCGCCGGCATCGGGGTGCGGTGCCATGTCTCAGCATCGCGTCGTCCCCTCCGCAGAGGGTCCTCCCTTTTCTCAGTGTCACCTCCGCAAAACGGTCCGATTTCCTTTTGCTTTTGCATGTTGTAATTCACCCTTCGGGCATTGCTCAGCAGGAATTAAAAGTGTTGGTTTCTTTTCAGTCCAGCCTCCGTTTCCTTCGGCCGAGCTCACGGACGCTGTGTTTATGTTTCACTGCTTCAGAGCATTACACAAGGATATTTTTTTTTATCACCATCTCAACGACCTTCCTCTTAAAGACTTGGGCATAGTATTTTATTTTTAGATAAGTTTCCACGTCCCCTTCATGGTTAATGTTTATAGATGGAGGCTAAAACAGCCCAGTACCCATAGCAACCAGCAAGGAGAGGATACGTTGCATTATTCAGACAATTTATGTCAGAGTTGCCAGTCCTGGCTCAAAGTCTCTGATGTAAATAAATTCAGATTTGTTGATAGGTAAAATCAGTATTTACCAAAGAGACACGTGCTTGTTTGGGAAGGATTACTCTTAACGGGAACGCAGCGAGGGCTGTATTCGTGCCGCCTCCTTCCCAGTCTGGGGACCACGTACGCCCTTCCCCATCCCCACAGTGAGGCCGGGGGGACCCCAGTTGTACCATTGCCATCCCCAGCCAGGACCAGGTCCCCCAGATGGGTGTCTGTCACCATAAACCCCAGTGACGGAGCTGCTTCCCCTCCCGTGCCCACAGCATCCCAAAAGCGCAGGGGTTCAGTGCTGCACTGAGCCCGGCTTCATGGACTCCTTCTCCCTCGATCCGCCGTTTCAAACCTAACCCTTCCCACTTCCCAGCCGCTCCATGTCGGCTTTGCATTGCACAAGATTTTTTCTGGGGCTATGCCAAATATATCCCCGTTTTTAGTAGCTCTTCCCGCAGGAGCCAGCGCCGATCAATGTGTCGCTGCGTTTGCGGAACTGGTTCTGGCTGCCGTAAAACTGGAGTTTGACGTTTCAGAGGCGTCTGCTCTGTTCCCTAAAGCAAAACCGAGGAGCTGGAAGGTGATGTTCACGCTCATCTCTTGGCGTCCAAGCCTGCCTTTGTCCCTCGGGTTGGGGGGTTGGCCCTGGCCGGGGCCAGTCCCCGGCGGTGCTGTGCTGCTCACCCGGGGCTGTGGGGAGGAAAACACAGAGAGACCGTTATTGACATTGCTTTGTAGCGTTTAACAGCGAGGGATTAAGGGACGCTCCCTCCCTGGTTTTAAGGGAAAAAAATTAATTCCTCTCCAATTACCTAATATTTCTAAGAATTTGAGATTACAGAGGGTGGGGATGAAACCTTCAGGCTGAGCACGAAACATTCGTGGTGGCGGAGCTATTTCCCCCTTCCCCTCCCCATGGCCAGTGCCTGGCCGCGGCTGGGCCGTATCCTGCACTGATGCAGGGATGGACCTGGTGGCCCCCAGGTCAGGACGTGAGACTCTTGCTGCTTCCAAAGGGGACACCTGCACCGTCAGCCCCCCCAGGAGCAGCCAGTTGCAGCCCTGGCAGCGTGCCGGCACGGGTGGGTGCATCCCTCCGGCTCTTGGGGAGGAGTTGAGCACCAAGCGGGGTCTCTGGAAATGTGGTCATGGCTCCGTTTTCATAACTTCATGGCTTCAAGCTCCACTGTGGGGCTTGCTGGGCCCATCTGAGCTTGGCGGTGGGTTTGTTTGCAGCCTTGGGAAACGCCGCACGTGAGGTTGTGTGCAGATGCCGCAGATAACGCTTCCCTTGATGTTTGGGACGTTTCTCAGAGCAAACACTGGGAAAGGAGAAACTAGTTAAATCACAACTCATCCTGGCAGGGATGGCCGGGTCCCCAAGTCCGTGGCACCGCGCTGCCTTGGGTCACCCCGTCCCGCCGCGCAGCCCCCGGCAGCAGCTGTGCCCACCCTCACGTGGGTTTTCCCCACACGGCTGTTTGCGTGGCTCCCCCGCGTGTGTCTCCCCTCCCTGAAACTGCGTGTGATTTTTTTTTGGGGGGGAATCACCCGTACAAACCCAGACGGCCCCAGCGATGGGCACGCGATGCGGGGCCAGCTCCATGCCGGTGGGATGCTTCATTCAGGGACGCTTTGGGCTGCAAAGGGGGGCTGCGTCCTGCGGTCCTTTCCCTGAAGGCAACGGGATGGTGAGCTCATCCAGAACCAGGGACGCGTCCCCAAAGGCCCTGCCCTTCGTTGTGACCACCCGTAACCCCACGCCCGTGTTTGCTTTCACCCAGCGAAGCTGCGCTGCCTTCACCTGGGGGAGGGACGGCCACTGGCCCTTACGTGGCAAACAAACACCATCAGCCAGGAACGGAGAACAAATGCGGCGCAATCAAGGCAGCGCGTGTCGCATCGGCGAAGCGATGGAGAAGTCACAATTCCCACTGGGATCTTGCCAGGCACGGCTTGCTGAGTCTGCGCTTTTGCTGTTCGGGAATACGGAGGGAAACGGGGCGGCTCAGGGTCTGGCGGTGGCTCCCGCACCCGTCCTGACGCCGAGGCTGAACCTCGGTGGGCAGTTCGGTGGGCAGGGGAGACGGGCTTGTCTGCCAGCGATTGGCATTTGATGCAAAAGCAAAGGTGAGCGTTGAGCGCAGGCAGTACGGGGGCTTTCGGGGGCAGTTTG
Organism: Gavia stellata; assembly: GCF_030936135.1. NCBI lineage: Eukaryota > Metazoa > Chordata > Aves > Gaviiformes > Gaviidae > Gavia > Gavia stellata. Next base: position 3,809,142 of record NC_082611.1, read on the forward strand.
GGCACTGACCGCTTTATCAGGGATCCCTTAATCCAGAGGAGGCAGGTGGGGGACACGACAGGACTTACCTTTACAGGGGAATAAACCAGTCTCCTCTATCCCCACTGCGTAGGGAAAGCAATCTGGGCTTTAAATGGTCACAGAGAAATGTGATGGGAAGAATGCCCTGGTGGGAAGCGATTTCCAGGTGGGAAACCGCCGGTGTTGGAGCCCAAACAAATGCCTGGGGCAGGACCAGGATCCGTCCAAGCAGAGCCAGGCTTGAGCCTCGTGGGCAGTGCTGCCAGGCTCCTGCTTTGGGGTCTGCAGCCCCCGTCTCGTGGGTGCCCGGGGGATGCTTCAAAATTACCCCCCCGGTGCTGGGAGAGCAGTGGCACCCCGTGCCCGTCGTTCCCGCTGCCCTTCCCACCACTCCTGTCAGGGACAGCGCGGAGATGCCATCCAACCCACCCCGGCCCCAGCCCCCCTCCGCCCTCCACCCCAGGGGGGGCTTTTACGCACGAAGCTCCCGCCATGTGCCAGAGGACAAGTTACGAGGCTGTTTTCTTTAATCTGCACACTAAAAAGCCACCCCAGGACAGCCCGGCAAGCTGGCCACGCTGCGCTGCATCCTCCTTGGATCTCATTTCAAAAAAAATCATAGGAATGTGCTGCTTTTTCCATGTTGCGTTTTCTTCGGAAGGGGACTGTTTACCCAGCACGGCTCCTTTCTAGATGGGCAGCGGGCTCGGCTGCTGGCCTGTCCCAGCCTCAACCCAGGCTCTGCCCGCTCCATCCCTGCCCCTCGGGTCGTGGCGGGGAGGCAGAGCCCCCCGGGAAGGAGATACCGGGGCCGGGCTCTGCCCGCAGCTCTGCTTTGCTGCTGCACCAGGGCTGAGCATTTGCAGGAGCCTCTGGGGTCCTCGATTTGGGCACCGGCACTGAGCAGGGCTCAGCCCTTGCCCAGCTCAACAACCCCCCAACTCTGACCCCCCCACCCACAGCCTCAAACCCTGCGCTGGCCTCAGCCCCCTCCAGACCCCACAGCCAAAGCAGTGGGGACGGATGCGGGACCCAGACACGAAACACCTCCGGGGTCCGAGCCCTCGGCCCCGGCCACGCATCCCTCCACCAGCTGCAGTCCTGCTGCCTCCTCTTGGGATTTTAATTTTGTCCTGTAACCCCAGCAGCCACTGCTATTCCCATGGGAACCCTCCTGAAATCTGTAGCAACGCGTCCGCCGGGGTCACCGAGCCTCCCTCTCCCCCATGCCCTATATTCCAAGCCCGGTCGCTGCCCATCTCCGGTTACAGGTGACATTTCTCTCTAATCCCGGGGAGGCTGCCACTCTTTGGAAGGGAGCAGAAGGTGCCGGAGTGTGGGGACACGTCCAGGACATGCAAACGCCTTTGTCCATGCTGGATGCTGGTGGAATGCTGCTGCCTCCGAGCGAACCCCGGGCGAGAGGATGGTGTGAGATGGGATGGAAACCAGCAGCAGAGGATTCCCGGGGTGCTCCTGGCTTGGGGAACCCCAGCCCTGCTCTACACGTAGCTCCTGGCCCAGCCGTGCTGCGGGATTATCGCTGATGGGTTAATGTCAGCTCGGTGCATTCGGAGGGGAGATGCTTCCACGGCCTCTGCCGGAGAGCGGGACACTGTGCCTGGGGCGGCTGGGCAGTGAAGCCAAGCGCCCCGCAGTGCGGTGCTACCGAAACCCCGGCTCTCACCGTGTGCTCGGCCATCCGACACGTGTTTGCGCTGCCGGTAAAGAAAGCAGCAGCACTGAGCAACCCGCCGGAGCACGCCGCTTCCCCGGCTTTGCACTGCGATGTGGGCGTTCAGCCCCTTCCCTGGGTTTTTGGCGAGTTTATCGCAGCAAGCACACACCAAAGATGGGAGAAGGGGAGCGGATGCAGACAGTCCGGAGACCACGGCATGGCATGAGCCCGCTCCGGGAGCTGCATGTGCTGGGCACGGGAATGGCGTCTCCAAGGGAGCTCTCGCCACCCCTTGCCTGGGTGATTCAAGGAATTGGGGATTTGAGACATGTCTCAGGCTTTCAAATTCTCTGTTAATCAAATCCCAAATGCTAAAAGGAATCGAGCGACATGAAAAGTGTTGCAAAAGAAGTAGGGGGTGGGGGAAGGAAACAAATAAACCCACCCCCCCAGTCCCCAGTGACAGAGCAGCCCGCTTCTGCATCATATCTCATCTGGGGGAAATTATATGTTGTGAATTACGTGCTTCTTTTGAAAAGCCTTAAAGGAGATTTAATAAAATGAGACAAGCTAATAATATAGGGAATGAATAGCAACCCTGGATGCTGCATCTTGATTTAATCAGATGCTTTTCCCCAGGGGGACAAGCAAGAGCTATAGCTAACGCCTCCCTTCCCTTCCCTACCCAGCTGCTCCCCTCTTCCTCCAGCCCCTCGCTCCTTCTCCCGACCCGGGGGAGCAGCCAGGGCAGGATTTGGGGTCCCACAAGACCCTGCTGTTCCCTCGCAGCCGCAGGGCAACACACAGCCCATGGCAGTTATTTGTGAGCGGGCTAACGAGCAGTATGCCGGGGTGCTGTACACCAAAGAGGGAGAGGGTCCCTGTCTGAAGAACAGGTCCCTGTCCGAGGGCAGGAAAGCAGGAGTTGGGGAGCCAGGAAAGCCGGGCTGGGGAGCGGGCTTGGCCCCGTGTGCGTACTTGCAAAGCCCCGGTATGGAGCCAGGGAATGCCATGTGCTGCTGCGCAGGGGACAAGCCCTTGGTAGGACGTGAAGCATGTTAACAGCAAAGATAAGGAGCTCGGGTCAGATGTGCTCCTCTCCGTGGCCCGGGAGAGGCCACGGGATCTGCCTGTGCCAGGACGGGAAAGGCACAAACGGCTGTTCCTGTCTTGGACCCATAGGACCCAGCCGTGAACCGAGGCCGGTTCGACGCTGGGGTGACGATACTTCCCGGCTCCGCAGCATGCTCAGAAATCAAAGTCATGTTCTGATGTAATTGTTCTTTTCTGAGTATCCCCCTGCTCGCCTGTCCCTGGGCCGGCGGCACGATGCACGCTCCTGCCTCCCGGTACATTTTGCTTCCTACATTTTTGCAGAGGCTGGTGCTGCTGCGAGCTCTATTTTGCTGCTTGCACAGTTCGTCCAAGCCGGACCCTGGGGAGCCGCATGTTCTGTCACCGGGATGTTTGTGTGACTTTCGGGGAATTTCCTTTCCTCAGCCACTTGCTCGCGGCCGCTGGGCGGGTTTTGTTGCTTTGCGGGTGGGTGGTAAACCCGGGAGGGTGCAAATAGGGAGAGAAATAACAAGAAACCAGGGAATGATCTGTGCTGAAGATGTTCGATTCCATTAAAGGTGTCTGCGGTCGCTGGGTTTCATGCACAGCAGCCTGCCTGAGGCTCTTGCTGTACCACGCAGCTGCGTGAGCGAGCGAAGAGCCTGTATCCTCCAAAACCACGCAAGGAGCAAACCACCCCACAAATGGCAGGATCAAACTCTGTGCAGGCAGTACGGCAGCCGTGGGGGAAAATGCTATCTTATCTGCCCCTGCTTAAGACTATTTGCAGTCAGGTCAGAAATAGGTGGTGATTTCTAACAGAGTCATAACCGTGGGAAGGCTTTGCCTCGCAGCGAGGTGAATCCTTTATCATCCATCACCGGCAGCCGGCTCCCGGCAAATGTGCTCTGCTTCCAGCAGGAGATGAGTTTCTAGGTGATCTGGGGGGGACTCAGCCTAATGCCTCGTAATGCTCCTCCTCCTTTTAGGCTCTGTGTGACGCCGCGAGGAGCCAGGCTCTGGGATAGCATGGGCAGTGCCCACGTCCTCTTCCCGGGAGCTCCCACTGCCGCCAGCTCTCCTACACCCGCCCGGGGTCCCTGCCCTTGCTCCTGGGGGGTCCCCGGCAGGGTGGCTCCGGTCACAACCCCGCACCCCTGAGCCGAGCCCGCGGGATTCCGGCGGCATCTCCTTGTGGTGTGCTCTGCCTTTGCTGTGGCCAGGCAGAGGGAGCAAGTGGATTTTCCATTGCTGAAGCCGGTTAACCTAAGAGTAGGCTTCAAGCAGGCTATTTTTACCTGTTCCTGGCACTACTAATAGTTGTAGGTTAACGATAAACACCAATTGAGATATTCGATTTGTCTGTCCTCCAGAGGTCGGCGCTTCCTATTCCCCCTGTTGTTTTCCATCAACCGCTTCAATTAAATGACCTTTTTGTTATTTTGGTGGCGATACATTTGTGCTCTGTAATCGGCTGTTAAATCTCTTCGCTGTCTCGCACACAGATCAATAAACATGGGAAACTGTCCCACTTTCTCTCCCCAAAGTCTCCTTGTGCCTCTGCTGCCGGGCAGGACGTTTCCCGGCGGGAAGGGATGGGGCTGTTTAAACCGCGGCTCCCACCCCACAGACCATTGCGGTTCCTCCATAAACCTTCGGACAGCGTTTAAATTAATATCCGAGTGCGAGAGCACACTCGGGGGAGATAAAAACCTCAGCAGCATCCGTTTCCCAAGCGGTGCTGATGAAATGCACTGCGCTCCAAGCATTTGCGTGCTCTAGCTGTGCCCGAGGTCCCTCTCGGAGCTGTAGCTGAGGCTTCTGCTATCCCGAACCTTATTGAAGCATCACCTTTTGCTGAGGTTTTTTGCTAATAGATGCTCGCAGGTGTTTTTAATTCAGACTTTCTCATCAGCCTGATGTGAATGAGGAGCTTGGTTTTCCCCAGGCCCTGTCTCTCAGCACAACACCGCTGCCCCTTCCCCGGGTGCCGCTGGCTCAGGGAGAGGCGGGTTCAGCCCCGCACCGCTGCCCGCGGGCTGCAGCCCCGGGAGGCTGCCTGGGCCGGCCCGTGCGTCCCGCTCCAGCGAGACCCACCAACTCAGCACCCCGCAAGACCAAGCAGCACAGCTGCGCTCACGCACCCTGCCTGCCCCGGCAGCAACCCTGCTGCCCGCACCGCGCCTGCATCCCTGCCAGCATCCTTCCTCCTCCTCCACGGGGGCTGCAGGGCCCTGTGCTGCGGCTCACGCCCCCAGGCCGAGCCTCCCCAGCCCCGCCCGGGGCAGTACGCTGCCCGCGCTGCCCGCGCTGCCCGCGCTGCCCGCGCTGCCCGCGCTGCCCGCGCTGCCCGCGCTGCCCGCGCTGCGCCGGCCCTGCCCGCGCCTGCCCCCTAGCGGGGGAGTCGGCGCTGCAGCGGCCACCGCGCCCGGCGGGACCGGGGCCGGGATCGGGGCCGGGAAGGGGAAAGCCGCCGCGCAAAGCCCGCCTTCAGCGGGGCACGGCGCAGCCTCCGGCCCGGGCTGCCGGTCCCCGGCGGGGACGGAGATGTCTCTCTGCTCCCGTCCCCTGCCCCGCCTGCAGGCGCACCCACCGTTCGGGTCTTTCCGAGGTGCCCGCGCACCCGCTTCTGCCGCGAGAGCGAGTGTAAAACGGAGCCAAAGCACACCGGGGAGCGGGATGGGACACCCCCCCCCCTCCGGCACCCCCCGCCCCGGCTCCCTGCGCCCCGCCAGCGCGGCCGGCCAAGGGGTCCCGCTCGGGGCGACCCCGCTGCGGGGCGTGCGGAGCCCCGGGGCGGCTGCGGGGCGGATACAGAGCACCGGGGCCCCGGGCTGAGCTGCAAAGGGGTCGGCTTGCAAACGGGACCGGGAGCCCGGACCGGGCTGCGAACGGGGCCGGGCTGTGCAGAACCGGGAGTGCGAACCGGGCTGCAAACGGGGCCGGGCTGCGCAGCACCGGGAGTGCGAACCGGGCTGCGAACGGGACTCGGTGGTGCAGGACCGGGAGTGCGAACCGGGCTGCGAACGGGACTCGGTGGTGCAGGACCGGGAGTGCGAACCGGGCTGCGAACGGGCCCGGGCTGCCCAGCACCGGGAGTGCGAACCGGGAGTGCGAACCGGGCTACAAACGGGGCCGGGCTGCCCAGCACCGGGAGTGCGAACCGGGAGTGCGAACCGGGCTACAAACGGGGCCGGGCTGCCCAGCACCGGGAGTGCGAACCGGGCTACAAACGGGGCCGGGCTGCACAGCACCGGGAGTGCGAACCGGGCTGCGAACGGGGCCGGGCTGCACAGCACCGGGAGTGCGAACCGGGCTGCGAACGGGACTCGGTGGTGCAGGACCGGGAGTGCGAACCGGGCTGCGAACGGGCCCGGGCCGCGCAGCCCCGGGAGTGCGAACCGGGGAGGCGGCGGGGTGCGGGCCGGGCGCGGAGCCGCGCACTGACTCAGCCGCCGCCGCCGCCGCCGCCCCGGGCCGTGACGCGCCGAGGGGCGGTCGCTGCCGCCTCCATATAACGCGGTGGCGGCGGCGGCTGTGCAGAGCTCACACCGGCCTTTCCTGCGAGGGGAGAGGGGCTGAGCAGCCGGGCAGGCATCGCCTTCCTCCTCCTCCTCCTCCTCCTCCTTCCTCTCGGCGCAAGCTGCCCCTTCGCCGGCTTCAATGAAACTGGCAGCGATGATCAAGAAGATGTGTCCCAGCAAGGCCGAGCTGAGCATCCCCGCCAAGAACTGCTACCGCATGGTCATCTTGGGCTCCTCCAAGGTGGGCAAGACAGCCATCGTCTCGCGCTTCCTCACCGGCCGCTTCGAGGAGCAATACACGCCCACCATCGAGGACTTCCACCGCAAGTTCTACAGCATCCGCGGCGAGGTCTACCAGCTCGACATCCTGGACACGTCGGGCAACCACCCCTTCCCAGCCATGCGCCGCCTCTCCATCCTCACAGGTACTTGGCTGGGGAGCACCAGGAGGAAGTGGGGGTTCCCTTGCCAGGTTTCAGGCTTTCTTGCCCAGTTTGGGGATGTTTCTCCAGTCCCGGGAGGAGGGAGGTGGCATTTTGTGTGTGCACGGGGTGGGCAACTTTGCTCCCTGCACGGGGTGGGTGGGAGGATGCAGGACCCAGGTTCTGCCCGGTCCTTCCCTCCCTGGGTCACTTAGGCAGCAGGTCTCTGTGTGTGTCCCCATCCCTGCAGCCATCTCACCTTCCCTCTTTGTCCCCAGGAGACGTGTTCATCCTCGTGTTCAGCCTGGACAACCGGGACTCCTTTGAGGAGGTGCAGCGCCTGAAGCAGCAAATCTTGGAGACCAAGTCGTGCCTGAAGAACAAAACCAAGGAGAACATAGAGGTGCCCCTGGTCATCTGCGGCAACAAGGGCGACCGGGACTTTTACCGGGAGGTGCAGCCCCGGGAGATCGAGCAGCTGGTGGGAGGGGACCCCAAAAAATGTGCCTACTTCGAGATCTCGGCCAAGAAGAACAGCAGCCTGGACCAGATGTTCCAGGCGCTCTTCGCCATGGCCAAGTTGCCCAGTGAGATGAGCCCCGACCTGCACCGCAAGGTCTCGGTCCAGTACTGCGACATCCTGCACAAGAAGGCGCTGAAAGGCAAAAAGCTGCTGAAAGAAGGGGGCCGGGGCAGCACGGAGGAGGCGTACGGCATCGTGGCCCCCTTCGCCCGGCGACCCAGCGTCCACAGCGACCTCATGTACATCCGGGAGAAAGCCATCGGCGGCGGGCACGGCAAGGAGAAGGACCGCTGCGTGATCAGCTAGGAGCCCCCGCTCGCCCCGCGACGGGAAAGAAGGAAGGAAGGAAGGAAGGGAGGGGGGAAAGATGCTCGTTTCCGAACTGACTTTGGGCAGGCAGGAGGGTGGGCAGGCACCCACCCGGGCAGAGAGGGGGTCGCCTCTTCCCTGGCCTCCCCTCCTCCCGAGGGATCGCTTTCATCGGCTCCCTCCCTCGGGGGTGCATTTTGGGAGCGAGGGATGCGAAGGGGGAGGCTTTGGAGGGCAGGAGGGGGGAGTCACTGGGACCAGCCTCCTCCGGGCAGAGAGACAGGGAAAGGCTGAGCTGCCGGGCGGCCAGGCGGGAGGATGAGCGGGGAGGGCACAGACCTTGGTTTTTCTTTCCCTCCCAAACCACCCAGCCTCGAGCACTGCCTTCAGGATGGAGGGCAGAGGCCCGCCAGCGCCTGCTTGGGGCTTTGGGGTTGTTTTTTTATTGGTTTGTTTTCTTTTTTTTAACTTGAGAAGCTGTGCACGGACTCTGGCTCTGTGTCGTGTGTTCATCTATGTCTGCAGAACACGTGCAGAAGACACTCCTAAGCTGTTGCAAAGACATGGCGGAGTTACAGCCCCGATGGACCAAAAAACTGACTCTTGTTTACATTTGTCTTGTCTGATTTGCAAGATCTGGGGAGGGTGGGGGGAGTGGGAAGGGTTTTTTAAATAAGAAAATAATAGGCACTTTATGTAGGTATTGGTTGTCATTGACATGAACAAAAAAAATCGTCAAGTGTTTCTACCGTGGGTGAAACTTGATGTTTTATTTTTTCTACAAATTAATAAAATCTTTTTAAAACGACACCTGTGGCTTTGCTTTTGCTTCCTCGCCGGGCCCCGTAGCAGAACCAAATCCTGTTAAACCGAGACCCGAGCCCAGCTCCGAGGTGCTAAAAACGGCCTCTCAACTCAATCCCTTTATTCCCCGATTTTCTCCGACTCCCAGTGCAAAGGTTTCCGTCTCTGCAAGCAGCCGATTTCTTGCCACACGGGGTAACGAGGGGCCACGCACAGAGTTAGTTACTCAAGCGGGTAACCGAGCCAGGACTCTTTCCTCACTTCACTAACGTCGAGTTATGATCCTGCCAGCCCCGTGACACGCCGGGCATTGGCATGTCATTCACGGCTGAAACCAAGCAAACTGACATCACTTCAGTTTAAAGAGCCGATTGTGTTTCGTGCTTTTTCCTGATTAACTAAGCACACTTTAATGATGTCAACAGAGAATGATTCATTTGCGCCCCGTCCGGGATATTGTTTTTATTTTGCAATATGAGTAAAGGAAGTACTTTGCTCGAAAGGTCACCTTTGCATCTGATGGTTTTTAATCTCTTCCTAATAACAAATCACAGTAACCATTGCTAAAAGTGAAAGGGGAAAGCTCTTCAAAGGACAGCTCTCCCTGGCTCCAGCTTCTGTTTCAGTTCATTTTCAGCCCCCGTTCCCCCCTCAAACAGCAGAACAAATCTACATTTCATACATATTAATGGCAAAAAAACTCGATCAAAGCCACAAAACTAAGGTGGGCGAGTGAGACTGCAAACCAAACCGCTTCAGTTTCATTTGAAACTTGGATTCAAGTTGACAGAGTTAACTTGTTCCTGTGTTAAGTGCCAGACGTTTCTTTGGAAACACGTTGTTTCTCCGCATATGCCCTGATTTCGCAGGAACAGCAATTGGCAAAAAAAGGGAAACCACTGTCCAGGCAATGAGACACAAGAATTTATTGAGCTGGGACAGGCAATGGCTGGCAGAAAGGTAGTTTCAGTAATAAGAAAGAGTGTACATTGTGCTTTGTTTACCTTGGTGTTCTGCTTTACTCAGAGTTTACACACTGGCACCTTCCCAAAGAAAGTACTAGTGAAGTATCCCAGCGGGGACAGAGTAATCTCTAGGCTACAGGTGTGTCACAACCATCCCAGCTCTCAACGAGCAGAATTACTTGCCTTTTGGTTTAGGAAAGGAAAACCCTACCCAAACAGACCTCGCTTCTCTTCTGTTGAAGGCACGAGTGCTACCTGCCTTTGGACACCGGTTCTCAACAGATACTCTATTTCACTAGCTGGTTCCACTACTGACCTGCACCATCTTTCAGCATAATTCAGAGAACCGTGAGATTCAAGGTCCCAGCACATCTTTGTTAGTCGGGGAGATGCGGTGCTGCTTACCAGGTTGTCATCTGCCACCGTAAGAGCTAACAGCAGGAGGACAGAGAGCAGCGAGCCCCGAGATCCATCCAAATGCGATACAACATTTGAGAGCTTTCCATCAGCCGCTGCCAAATGTTCAAGCCACTCAAACGCTTGTGTTTGAGGGAAGCCCCTGGAGCACTCTGGATGTGGAACTGACCTGTCCTGTGGAGCCTGGCTTCCGTCACGTATGGAATAACTAAAAGCTCTTGGCATTTATGCCCTTTGTTTTGATTCTGCTTGCCCCTTCTCTATTTTAAGAGCAAGATACCCAACGTACTGCCTACAAGCTGCACTGGCCCAAGGAGACTTACGCACCCAAAGCCTACCAAAATCCACTCCCCTGGCAGTCCCTGCTTTGCTCTCCCAAGTCACCCTGCTTCCAAAAAAGCGATGTAAAGACAGAGGAGCTGGGCCCAGGCTACGCACGTCCTCTGTGCTGCCTCAGTCCTGCCCCTGCTCAGCCCACACCCACTCAGTGAATACACAACAAGGGCAGTTTGGCATTTCTACATCTTTACTCATCTCAGACACAACCATCGCTTGTTTAAAAAGAGAGAGAGAAATACAAAAGTAATTAAAAGCAATCATTCCTCTTTCGACACACACGAACTGGAAAGTGCCCCAGAGACCCCTTCCAGGAGCAACGCCGAACAGCTCATGCTTCCCTCTTATGCTCCCTTTTGATGTCTGTCCACTTGTGTCAGTTCAGAAGTGAAAAAAAATTGCAGAAAATGCCCTCTTTTTCTTGTTGAAGTTAACCAGCAGGTACTTTGACCCTTAGCGAGGAGAAAACATAATGTCTCCTGCTTGCTTGAATGTAAAAAAAAAAACCCCACCCCAAGAGAAAACAGAAGAGACGCATGTATAAATGCACAGTCCTACAGCAGATCAAAGTGAACGTACCGCTGTAATCATCACATGTGAAGCACACAGTGTTCTGGTTCAGTGTCACATGCCTGTGATCCACACAGACACAACTTCAGAGCAATGCGACCAAAAAAGCGTAAGAGAAAGAAAAGTAAACTTCCGACACCTTTTTCTCTCCTGTTCAGCCAGAAGAGGAGGTATCTCGGACCCGGAGGGCAGAGCTGCGCCCTTTCTACTCCTTGGGGATTTCAAACATGCAAAGGCTCTTGTACTTCTGCAGCAGTTCATTTTTGGTCCGGACCTGCTCCCGCAGGTTCTGCAGCTGCTGCTGCTGCTGCTCTGGACTCACACCGATGCCGGGCATGGAGCTGATGAGCTTCCTCATCTCCTGGAACTTGTTCTTGAGTTCATTCAGCACCTGGTGAACATCCTGGCTGTCCTTGTCCATGCTGCAGAGGAAAAAAAAATCGAGACATTGTTGAATCCTCCTATTGGAAACACCCCTTCAGCCCGTGGGGGTGACTGTCATTTCCAGTACAACCAGGGCTTAAACTGGAATTCACTAGGAAACTTTTGGCCTTGGTTATCTAGCTACACACACCTAATTCACCTATCCCAATAAAATGGACACAGATAGATACACAGACTGGGTAGCCTCTGGGGCAAACTAGTTTCCTGCTAATTTCCAGCACATAATCCAGTTACCTCAGGACCCATCAATCGGGTTAGGAGCCGGTCTGCAGCTTTAAAACGTTACCATGGAGCAGGCTAAATTCTCCCTCTGTTTGAACTCCCGTATCTCTCTTTGGGGAAGGTAAGATTACATATGTGTGTTCTGTGTAGGTACCTGGAAAAAAACATCTCAGTCTCACCTGTGACCTGTTGCTGCTGTAATAGAAAAAATCAATGCAGTCAAACAGCTTGACAGCGGAAAATAGAAACTGCTCCCCAAAGTATCAGAGAGTATCCAATGGCAGAGAAAACGGTACTTTGGAGCTTTAAAGCGACTCTCTGGGGATGTATACCTAATAAAAGAGAAGCGACAGCTTTTTTTTTTGTTGTTTTAAGAGCAGCACAATTGGTTCTGCAGCCAGCTCTGTGCTTTTCAAGGATCAGTGTTGTCTGAGGCAGCGTCTGCCCTCAAACCTTCATTAGTATCTGCCTCAGCTTTGTTAGCACCAGCGAGAAGTTTTACCAATTCCAGGCAAAAGCAAGTCCCCCCTTCCAGGGCGCCTGTTAATAACGAGAGCGGGATTCTAACGGTCTTTGAAAACTGGGAGCCTGTTCAATAGCCAGACCTAAAAATAAATCCGCTTGGCATGACCAGGGCAGAGAGGTGCTCGATTATAACTTTGGGGAATCATGACATAGCTGAGAGCAAAACTTTTAACCAGATGGTCCCCGTTCATTTAAAAACCCTGTTGGAACAAAATATTCATTACTCCCTTCTAAATAAAACTGCAGCTGGTACTATAATGTATCCCCATTATGCAGGCATTCACGGTCAGGTTGGCAGTGGAAAAATACAGGCACACACACAGCCCCATGGCACATCTGGGGAAGGATGGGTTGACACTGCCTTGAATCTATGACAGCTGCAGGCTGGCTTTGCGAGGGACATCCTCCCCGCACCAGGTCTCCCCAAGTCTCGTTCCCTTCCCCACACATAGAGAACTGATGGCTGCCTGTCCGGTTGGTTGATCCAAAGGAATAATTATTTCAGGTTTGTGGATTTTTTTTCTGATGGGTGGTTTTCCTGCTGGATCGAGCCACTGAAGTGACTCCCTCTTTGAGGCAGGGGTGAGGAGCTGTGGGAAGAGACTGCAGCTGCCTGCGCTAACACAGAATTCAATGCAACGTCCAACCACAGCCCGTGCCGACGGACCGCACGCAAGACCTCCCTTCAGGCACAGCGTTCTTCATTACACCAGCACGACCCACCGTTGGCGGAGTCACGTGCTGGGACCTCAGCAGTGATGCCATTTGACTGTACAAGGGTGAAAATACCAGCAAGCCCTGCTTGGGAAAACTTTCTCGGGACCCAAACAACAGGAAAGAGCACGTGTCCTCCAATGTAAGCAAATTTATGTGATATATCCTCGCACCCGAGCGTAGAGTCACCTTGGAGATGTGTCTTCATGGCCAAGTCAGTATCAAAACAGCAGGGCTGGGCTCTGCGACTAGCAGCAGTGCTAAAGGATAATATGTTTGCCATCTGTCAGGGACATGAGGCAACACATTCCACTGCTTGCCTCTGTGGTCCTACCCGTCTGCAGCACTGTTCAGCATACCTACATCTGCTGAAGCCACCCAGGAAATGCCGTGTGCGAAGCCGAGGGAGGTAGCTGGGTAGTGGGAGTGGGTGGCTCAGTGGGACAGGGCACAAGATATCCTAGGGACTGTCATCTGTGGGTCACCATGACCTGCTTGATGACATAAAGGAATCTGGGAGGTCTCAGTCCATGGCTACTGCCCACTTTGCCTATATACCTGGCAATGGGCTTAGCCTCATTTGTGTGGTCTGGACAGATCAGACAGAATCGAGGTTGGGGGCAACTCCCACCTCCAGCACAATGGGAAGACTGAGGGAAATCAGAAGGCTTGCGTTCTAATGCCCGTTCTGTATCCGGACCGGCGTGTCAGGGGGTATTCAGTCCTTCCTTGCCATAGCTCTCAGGCTGCAGAGTCATTAAGGGTAAACCTCTCTCACCGTTCAGGTGTGCTTGATAAAAGTGAAACATCAGCAGGACACAAACCAGCCTCAGCTCCTAAATAAGTGCACAGGGAAAGGGCAGCCAGGCCCACAACCAGTAACAAGGGAATTCATGCTTCCCATGCCCTCTGTCTTGTCTCGCAGTGTGCCAAGGTGAGAGCACGGAGCCCGTCTGGATGGATGTTCATGGCAGAGCCATGCCCCTACCAGGACCTCAGACAAGCATCTCTGAAGGGGTCATCCTGGGCCAGAAACATCCCAGTTCTCAGGAGCCTTGTACAAGTGCCTTTTACCCCTACAGTACTGATCTGGAACCGGGAAGAGAACAATTTAACCTGTACCACTGCAGAAGTCATCCTCCTTTTTACACCTCCCCAGAAACGGGCTGCATTCCTGCCCCAGCACTGTCTGTACTTTCTGAGGCTGTTATCAGCCAAACAGTGCAGTCACCCGGAGCAATAACCCTGCGCAAGTACAACGCTCCTGCTCCGGGGTGTTAATGGTGGGGCAGTGTACCCGGGCCATCGGAGCACCTGCGCTGCCCGGGTGACCCGAACACCACCCAGGTATTGGCGTGACTCAGAGCGGAGATGCACTTGGGGCTGCGCCAGCTCCCTCTGACACTCTTCCCAGGAACTATTGCTGGGAGAAAAAGGGCGAAGGAGATGCTGGGAAGTTGGAGAGCATCACTAGAGGGGTGACCCCATTGCCCTGCTCCCCATCCAGGGCACCCCGAGGAGGTTGGTGGTTGGAGAGCGTAATTAGGAGGAGGATCCCATTGTCCTGCTCCCCAGCCAGGGCACCCCCGGGATGTTGAGGGCTGGAGAACATCCTCAGAGGGGGATCCCCCTGCCCCACACCCTGTCCAGGGCACCCTGAGGACGCTGTGGGTGGGAAAGCATCATTACAGGGGGGACCCCTCAGCCCTGCTCCCCACCCAGGGCACCCCGAGGGCGCCGGGGGTCAGACAGCATCATCAGAGGGGAGTGGCTGGAGCAGGGAGGAGGTACCCGGGCCGGGCCCGCTGCAGGGCACCTCCTGCCATGCGGTGCCCGGCGCGGGGGGCCCGGTCCCGGCGGGGCCGGGGGGAGAGGCCCGGTGCCGGCGCCCCGCGGTGCGGCCGGTGGCCGTGGCCGCCGTTACCATTTGATGATGTCGTGGACGAGCGGCAGGAAGGAGAACTCCTCCTGCGCGGGCGGCGGCGGCAGCGGCGGCGGCTTCTGCTCGGCGGGCGGCTCGGGCGGCGGCGGCTCCTCGGCGGCGCGGGCGGCGGCGCCCCCCGAGGCCATGGCGGACCCCGACCGGCGGCCGCGGCGCCGCGCAGTGACGGTGCGGGGCGGAGCTCGGCCGCCCCGCCCCGCCCCGGCAGCCGCCTGCGCCGGGGCCTGTGCTGGGCCTGCTCCGGGGCCTGGCCTGGGCCTTCCCCTCAGCTTGGGCCTGGGTCTAGGCCTGTGCCGGGGCCTGGGCTGGGCCTTCCCCCGAGCTTGGGCCTGAGCTTGGGCCTGGGCCTGCACCAGGGCCTGAGGCTGGGCCACGGTCAGGGCTGGGGCTGAGCTGAGGTTGGGGCTAGGGTTTGGCCCGGGCCTGGGCCTGGGCCTGAGCTGGGGCCAGGACTGGGGCTGGGCCTGAGCTTGGGCCATGCCCCTGCAACCCCCAGCAATCCCCCCTCCCACCCAAGCCCCATGCACCCCGCTGGCGCATTGCCCCACGCGGGACCGAGCTCCGCACAGGAGGTGGGAGGTCAGAGGAAGGACAGAGCGTGGGGTCCCGCACCCCCAGGGCAGAGCGAGGAGAAGGGGTCCCAGGAACCATCCCGCGCTGGCCTGGCGGCACCTCCCAGTCCCTCGGTGGGCTCAGATCAGTGTCCCAAGCCTGTGTGCATCCCTCCCTTTTGTGCCAAATCTTAGGGGAGAAATTGGGTTACTCTGTGTTAAATCAATAACCACGGCAGGGTTTTACTGTCTCTTCTAGATCCCACCTTCCCGCCATGTTTTTTCATGAGTTGGTGTTCTTAGTTTAATGCAACTGGGGACAATATGTTGAGGGGGCTGAGTGACGGGGACATGGTCTTTGTAATGCCTTAAAAACGGATGCTTACGTGGGACCAGGCCCGAGGGAGGAAGCACGGCTGACATCAGTCGGAGGGAAAGCAAGCTGGAGCGTTGGCTGAGAGCCTGGGCTGGGAACTGGACGAATCTGGAGGAAGAGAGACAGAAATCTGGTGTCAGGGCTGAGACCGCTGTGAAGCTGGGAGAGGGTGAAAAAATGGGGCTCTGGCATGACTGACCTGCGGGTGGAAGAGGCAGCTTGAGATGGCATGTGGTCAAGGTGGGGAGATGGAGGATGATGCCCCTCTGCACCAAACAGCCTCAGAATTAACTTCAGCAAACTGCTGCTGCTGTGTTTAAACCCCTCTATCAACACAAAAGATCGCAGCCACAGTCAGAAGTTTTTCTTCCTGTGTTGGCTTGGAGAAAATGCATAATTTAATTTTTCATCTGAAGTATTGAGCCCCCCTGCTCAACAGTTATGGGCTGAGGATGACTGGGAAGGCAATTTTCTTTTTTAAACCAATTTCTTTTGAAAAGCAAACAGAGGCTATTTATATATCAAATAAGAACGCTGGTAACCATTTAGACACATGCAGTATTGACTGCTTGCTCTAAATATAGCAGATGCAATCGCTCACTTTGTTCCTACCGTCAGGAATAGATCCCGGCTTGGGCACTGATACTGGAATGTGCGAAGGAGCAGGGGGAGCCCAGCTCCTGTGGAGCAGATCCCTGTGGGGAGGCTGGTGGTATTTATGGTCCTTGCGTGAGCCAAGCAGGAGGTACAGGATGCTGCGTCCTTTGCGTGGGGCTGAGCCGAGGGGTTCATTTCTGTCGCTTTTTATGGGCTGTTGCTAAAGCGAGACTTGATTCAGGCTCCGTGGGGGACACTTTCCTCTGTACTGTGCTGGTTTTAACTCTCCCCTTGACTTTATGGAGGAGGGCGGCTAATTGCTATGCTTCTGGACGGCTGCCTCTGATGGGTGAGTCAGGCAGTCGTTAGAGCAGGTGACAACACGCAGATACTATTCAGCCGTACCTAAAGCGCTGTCAATCAGCATTTCTTTGTGCCATTCAGTTCCCATTTTGGGTCGTGTTCCTACAGCAGCTGGAACACACAGCTTTATCTAGTTGGTGTTCCTCCCTGTCCCTGCCTCTTGCCTTCCCTTTCTCATGGAAACAGTTCCTCCAGCTCCCTCAGGTGACCCGTCTCTGTCTTTGGGGCTTGTCATGTCTCATGGCAACTCCAGGGAAGACTGAAGATGTTTTGCAGTAGGGTTGTGGTTCAACAGGCTCCTCCGTCACTGAAGATGCTGGTGAATTGGTTGGATGAGACTCTGTGTTCACCATTTGAGCGTCAACCTGTGCGAGGGGCACAGTAGAGCTGTTGTCTATACCATGATGGTGTGTCCGTATCCCTGGTGTGGACTGGAGGGAGAGGTGAGACCCAGCTGACAGGTCATGAAGGGAAGAGGAGACGTGCTTTTGGGCACGGAGACAAGTGTTGACCTCAGCTGAGGAGCAGTGCTGGTGTGCCCTAACCTTCACCTGCCCTTGTGGAGCTCCCAGCTGTGAGACCCTTGTCCCCATACGGTGACTATTTGATGACCTGGGTTACGTCCTTGTAATGCAGTTCCTAACAGACATCACCACCAATGCAGTCTTCCCCCTCCACATCGCTTTGCAGTCCTGTCAGTGTCTCCATCTCGGACGGAAGGGCTGTGTCTGACCATCCGCTGTTCTCATGTGGAGCTGGTATTGGTCTGCAGTTCTTCCTAATTTCCAGTCTGGATTTCTTCACCCACTGTCAGATCCTCAGCAAAAGGACTTGAATGAATAACTTATGAGAACTCCTAGTGAGGCAGCTAAAGCATGAACAAAGGTGCTTAGTGTTGAATGAAGAGAGTAATTTTCCCCCTGGATTTGGTAATAAACCTGAAGTGCAAACGATCGACCTGTTTTTGCTCAGTGTGCATTTGATTGTGGCTCTTTGTATAATTCACTTGCTGGATAGCCAGTTTCTGAAGTGTGCAAATGTCTCCAAATCACCTCATCTCCCACATCTTAAAGCCATCACGTACGCTCGTTGCTCACCCAAACATTTGATTAATCCATTATCCTAAAAACCAGCTGATCAAATAATCCGTATCCAGAGCCTCTTTTGTTATTGCCTGTTTCCTTTATGATACCAATGTTACTCTTTTTTTCCTGTCACTTCTATACAAATCGCATCTCTTGTCTGCTTCCAAAGGTAACTTTTGAGGGATTTACCACCAGTTATTTAATTCAGACCCAGGTGACTCTGTCCCTTTCACCATTTCCTTACAATGACTTCATGTTTTTATATTGATGGTCTGCCATTTCACTGGGCTCCGCTTCTCGCTGCCGGACCATCTGGAGCTTGTTGTGCTGTTACCACCAGCTCTGTTATCATTTTTTACTATATGGCTATCACCAGGTTGAACTTTATCTCTTCCTCCTGCCCATGCGCTGCATCATCAGCCTGAATTTTCTATTTAAGTCTTGCTAAGCTGCCGTGGTGGGTTAAGTCTGTATTGCTAAGTTGGGAAGGTGGTGTCAGGGTTGTGGCCAGCTGGGACAGGGCGATAGGAATGACAGGTTACAGCTCCAGCCCTTGGCTGTGGTCATCAGCACAGAAATGTTGGCCCTTTTTGTTAGGTCATGGCTGTGATAGTGCAAATGCTTGGGTTCCTGGCCAAGATCCCCCTAATTTTGACCAGATGGGAATTTGGCCTCAGGCTCTTCCTCATCTTGACCCCTGGCATCATTCAGGGACCATTTCAGGGCCCTGGTTTCCCTGGCTCCTCGGAGGTGCTGATGGGAATGGCAGGGTCATAAGCTGAGCTTCATCCTTCGAAGCAATGATTTAGCCAGAGAGATTTAGGCCCGGGAGGTCTGGCTACCCCCAGACACGCAGCCCTGTGCCACCACGTGCTCCCAGAGCTGCTGGTGCCCTGAGTGCCGTTGGGATTTAAGATCCAGCTGGTGTCAACAAGCAGCACCAAAGGCATCCAAAGCACCCCGGTGCCTCCCGGAGCTCACCCTGCTTTGGCAGAGCTGCCGGCTGCTGGGGAACCCCTGCAGGGCCCCGTCCCGGGGCTGCCGTGGGTAGGAGGGCCATCGTCCCATGGCCAGGGAGATGCTGTCCTCCAGGAGAGTGGCTGCCTCTCCCAGGGAGCCCGGCATACAGGACAGAGCCTGGGACAAGAGGTGGCACAGGAGGTTTGGCCAAGCTGCTTGTAGCTCCGACTTGGGTGTCGGAGCTGCAGGGCATTGGCCTGGCCACGAAGGCCAGTGCTTCGGTGCACAGAGCCTCGAGGGGAGAATGGGGACAATTCAAGGGCACAGGGAGTGTCCAGCAATCTCGTGATGCTCGCTGATGCCACCCCACCGTTGAGCAAACACGGGGGCCGACCCAGGCTGTGTGCCACCCCGGGGGAGGCACCCAAGCCAGTGCGTGGGCAAGGGGAGCACGGAGGGCTTCTTGCGCAAGGTCAGCTACACAGAAACATGGATCCAGGAAAACACGCAGGCAGATCAGCCACAGCCCCCAGCCTGGCCCATCTCCGGGCGCAAGCGTCTCCGAAGCTTGCCCTCTCCGTCAGGCAACGCTCTGCCCGTGGGGCATTCCTGGGTGGTGGGTCCTGGGAGCCACCAGTCCCCACAGGGTCCCACCACGTCATCCCAGAGCCGGGCTCCAGCACTCCCAGCCTCAGTTTCCACCCAGTGCAAAGGGTTGAAACTCTCCTTGCAGGAGCTTGGAGTGTGATTTTGGGGTGTCCCTAAGGAAACCTAGCCCTGCAGAGGGAAGTGCCCTTGTTACCGCAGGACAAAACCAGCCCCGGATCCCTGCTGGTTCCCACCCACAGCGGGTGACTCAGCAACGTCCCTGCCATTATTTACAAATAATGAGTTAGCCACAAAACACGTGCCACAAAACACACGAGGCAGCGGTGTTTGCGCTCTCGATACGTAATCATGGGCTTGAAGCAATGCTGCAAGAGCCTGCACCGGTGCCCAGCACCCGGCCTGGGCAAGGATTGTTTTCCTGAGCCCCTGGATACACACCCTGTGCATTGGGAAGGTGCTGGAGTGGGACAGCACGTACGTGTGCATCCCTGGGCACACGCATCCCTGTGTGCATCCCTCTGTGTGCGCATCCCTCTGTGCATCCCTGTGCCCATCCCTGTGTGCATCCCTGTGCTCATGCATCCGTGGGTCCCAGAGCAGCGCTGCCTGGCGCATGGGCATGGGGCAGGTTTCACAGCTCGCTCTGTTCAGAGGACAGACTTGTTGAGATAAATTGATCTGGATGCATGTAAGCAGAGACTCGCAGGGGCCGCATTAAGGACTTTATTGAAATCCCCGCTCCCTTTCTTGGTGTAGTTCTTGTTCTGCTAAAGTGGGTCAGGCTTTGTTTGTGTGTTTGTCAGGTTCCCTTCAAGTGTGGCAGGAAAAGCTATTACCTGATGTTTCAGCACATCAAAATGTTGCTCTTTGGTTACTTAATGCAGGGGGAGAGGAAAGGAGCTTTGTTTGGACTTTGTTTTGGCACCACTGAAAAGGCGTCAGGTTAAGGTTTTAGCCTGTCCTCTGCTCAAATTGCAAATACCATTTTGCTATAATTGGCCTAATTACTGAAAACAGACAAATTTTACATGGGCTTTGCAAGATGAATCAGGTGTCCTTGAAGAATACAGTTTTATATGCCAGAGCAGTGGGTTTCTGGGGCAGCGCTGGCGTCGTGGGAGACACATCTCTCTTGCAAATCAAGGCGCTGGGAGATTGAAGTCGTCTCCATCCAGCTCCAGTGAGAAACTGTTTAATCCTTCTCCTGACCTGGGGAAAGGTGCATTTCTGCAGGGCCGCAGCCACCGCGGGAGCAGCATTTTGGTGAGCCTGCCTCCTCCTCCCAGCCCTGGGCTCCCTTTGGCCACCGCAGCTGAGCCCGGAGCCCCGGGGTGGTGTTGCCGTCCCCCCGCCCGGGGCAGCCTGCCCCCTCCTCGGCCGTGCCGGCAGCACTCGCCCGTTTTCGGGGCTGGCAGCCCGCAGGGCGGCTTGCCACGGTCACACATCCCGGGCCCCAGGGAGCCCTGTTTGCCAAGGGTTTAATGTTTAGCCGCTAATAAACAAAGCGTATCAGAGAGGTTTTGCTGACCAGGTAGCTAAGCTTTCCTGGGAATTTTGCTGGCTCTTGCAGCACAAACAAGGCCAGGATGTGGTGGCATGCTTGCCTCAGATAAAGTTTGCAATGGAAAATGGCCTGGGTTTTCCTAGAGCGGGCTCCCCGCATCCCTCCAGCTCCCACTCCCTCGCTCCCAGCTGCCTCTCCGGCATCAGCTGGCGATCCGGTGCTCAGCCACGTCCATCCTGCCCCAAAGCTTTCTCACCATCCCAGCCGCAGTCTGACTTATCCAAGGAGGAGTTGTTTATCGGGCTGGGATTGGTTTGGGGTTTTGGCTCCGAGCAGCTGGCGGGGAGCAAGGCTTGCTTCATTCTAGCAGTGTCAAAATAAGGTTTTCAAACAATGTCAAGGGGGAAAAGAAAAACCCTCATTGTGGTTCTGACTTGAGAAATGAGTGAAGTTGTCCTTTATGCCTTTACCCCATGGGCATTTCTCAGCCAGAAGCCTGACTTTTTCCCCCAAAGGAATGTGCCCTAAAGCCCAGCTCAGCAGCCGCTGCCCGGCTCGGTGACCATTGGGCGCCCATGGCTCGATCCAGCCTGGAGCCAGCTTTTGCCCATCTCTACCTTGTGGATAAAGCTGAGCTCAGCCTGACTTCTCGCACAACAGCAGCCGGCGGAGAGGGAGGCCAGAGCATCACGTGAAGCAATTCAGTCCATAACACCGTCATCTAAACCCAGTGTGGCTCAGCCCATTTCATCATTAATCCAAATGCAAACAAATATCATTAGAGAGGGGCATTCGGCTCTCCGATAAACACTTGCCCATCCTTGCTCTTACTCTTGTGCAAATCCGGCCCCCCTGGCACTGCACGAGGCTCTTCGGATGCTCCCGCTGTGTTTTGCTCTTCCTCCATGGCAATGGCAGCTCCTGGCAAAGCTGGGTGCCACATTTCTCCTGCCCAGGGATTACACTGGGAGCTGGCTGCCGGCCGGCCTGTACCGGCATCTCTCAGCAACTGCAAAGATAATTGCCATAAGTCTAATTGTTCCTGCTGGATAATGAGCATTTTGCATCATCATCCCCAGCTGCCGAGAGCATCATCTGAGTTGCTATTTTAGGGGCGGAAAGCGGCTCCTCTGGGCTGGGAAAGGCTGAACCAGGCTGGATCCGGCCACCTGAAGCAAAGCCCCCGCACCGAGCCCCCACTGACAGCAGCGCCGGTTTGCGAGCGTGCTTTGGGACAAGGCACCGGCCAGGGACTATTCCCATGGAGCAGCCTGCGCATGAGGGCATGCAGCTGTGGGATTTTCGGTGTGCTGATGAAACACGGCCAAATCCCCAAGGAGTTTCTCCCACCCAGACATGACATTGTTCCCGTGGGACACAGGGGGCTGGAAACGCACGTGCACACGGGTAGGCATGCACACGTATGGATGCACACAAGCATAGGTGCATGCAGGCATGCACACCCGTGCAAACACACATGTGTGTGTGTGTGTGTGCGCGCACAGAGCTACTCCCTCACCGGGAAGCTGCGGGCCCATTTCCCGGCTGACCCGGTGGGCTCCTGCTCCAGCCTTCCCCCAGTGAGGGCTGCGGTTTGAACCCCACCTTTGCACAGGCACTGGTGGCCATGAGCTCCGGAGGATGGGGGATCTCTGAGGTCCCCCTCTTCTTCCCTTTGCTAAATTTTATAATGTTTTAAACTAGCTAACAGGCTCATAAACCAGACAATTGCAGGGGGGAGCTGGCAGATGAGCAGACAGAAACCTACTCCCCTTAGAAACCAAGCTAGGAAGGAATCGCCTTTACAGCGCACAGCCACTGCTCGGTGTAACGAGCTGTGTGTGTTCTCAAACACGCCACGTTGCTCTTGGTCCCGTGGTGCCCCTCCTTTTGGGTGATGCTGTTGCAGACAGCAGGGCTTGCCACAGCCTCCCCATGCTGTTGCACTGGGCAGACCCACTCCATGCTGGTGAGACACGCGGCCCGGGCTGGGACTGCAGTGAACGTCACCCTCTCCCCCCGGGCGATGGGGCGGATGAACCAGCCACGCGGCAGAAACCCCTGACTGGGCATTGATTTCTCCTCCACCAACAAGCGCTCTGCAAGACCCAGGAACCCGCCACCTCCTACACAGGGCCGACCACGGCCGAGGCTGCTCTGATGCACGAGGCTCGCTTGGCAGCAGGAGCAAGCATTTGAGCAAGCCGAGAGCACGGTGCTTCGCTCCCTGCACCCCATCCAGCACCTGGCATGGCTGCTGGTAATTGCTCGGTGCCACAGGATGTATTGAGTAGCCAGCTGCGGGATCGCTGCTCCGCTCATGCTCACAAACATGCAGTTTTGGGGCAGCATCAGCAGAGGCTGTCCATCCCGTCTGTCCCATCCCATCCCATCCCATCCCATCCCATCCCATCCCATCCCATCCCATCCCATCCCATCCCATCCCATGGCTCCCAGCCCAGCCTTGGGCTCTGCACCTCACTTGCTTTTTATATATTTTCCACAAACCAGGAGGCTGCAGCCGACTGTCAAATGCAAACCGTGCTCTCAGAGCAGCACGCCTCAAGTTAACCCTCCAGGCTCCTCGGGCTTGCAGAAGCTTTCAAACACCATTTTTCCCTTCCGTGCTCTGGAGGTTGCATGGCCATGGCCCAGCGGCAAGGAGGTGATGCTGGGCATCGGGGGCCGTGCTCTGCCACATACGCCCTGTGACTGCGGCCAAGCTGCCTTTGCCATACTCTGCCTTGGCTGCTGGAAGGGGCTTGGAGACATCAATGTGGCATAAAGATGTAAGGCAAAAAGGCTTTCCTGCCAGGTTGTCAGTCGTGCCTCTAATGCTGTACACAAGCCCCTGGAAACGGGTTTGCAATGGATGCTGCTGAGCATGCCTTGGGAAAGGGTGATTCGGGGCTTGAGACAAGAGTCCTACGAGCTGGCTGGGAAAGGAGAGAGAGGAAAAAACATCTCAGGGCAAGAGAGGGGAGAGATAAGCGGCACATCTGGGCTGGGAGCATGAAGCCGTCAGCCTCCCTGGCGCCACGGGGCTGCGGGGTGGCCGGATCTGGGCTGGGACAGCCTTGGATGGAGCCGGCCACGCAGCAAAGCCTGCTTGCTGGCAGGGCTTGGGGAGAGCCGCGTGGGAGCCCTCTGCCAAAACCCTCTGGCTGCAGAGGGCAGGGAGGAGGCAGCCCTGCCCAGGGACCCCCTCCAGCTCCCAGGGGCTGTGAGGGGAAGGGGTGATGGGGACGGCTCCCCCCAACCCCGTGCAACCCACACCCCACTCTCAGCCCCGCTTGCTGCCAGGGTTACCATCCCAGGGCACAGGGTTTGGTATGTGCCAGGGCACGGGCCATGCTCGGGAAGGGAAGATGCTAATTCAGTGCCATGAGCTTGTTCTGTCGGTGACTGTATGTTACACCTTTGGGAATTGCAATGCGCTGCCTTTCGTATCAGCTCGAGTGTTTGGGGCTAGGGTAGGTTTTGTACTGAAACAGCTTCTGCCACTGCCCAGAGGGCGGTTTTGGGGGGGGTGGGAGGGCAGGCACCGTCCCCGTGATCCAGCTGGGACCCCGTGGCGGATTTGTGCACGTTGCTTCTTAATTGCAGTTCTCCATGTTCTCTCAAAACAAAAGGCATAATTAGCCGGAGGATGTGAAAGGCAGGGAGCCGGGAGCAGCCTCTGGAGCTGGCGGTGAGGGGTGGCTGCTGGAGGGTCAGGCTGTGGCTCCCACTTTTGCAGGATCCCTTCTCCCCCCCACCAAACCAGCCGCTGGCATTTCTCCTGCCACCATCCCCATCCTCCCTTGGTGTGCTGCATCCGCTCGGGCATCCTGGGAGGAAACCCGTGCGCTGGCAGCAGCTCTTCGCTCTCATCCCACCACCGCCGCACCCCTGCAAGCACACAAACACGCTTCTCTTCTGCCAGCTCTGTATTTGCAGCCACTGTATATACAGTATAATCCACCCACAGGGTATCCAAGCTGTACTTGGCCAGGAAGGACAGAACATCCTTGTGATTCGAAAGGTCAAAGCGAATGTCAATACACTGTTGGCTTGAGTCAGCACGAATGCCAAAGCTGCCTTGGGGACATAGGGTGCTCGGAGGGAGAGTTGCGGCTGTCGGGTACGCTGCTCCCTGCACAACAGGGTCCCCGAAAGCGCTCTGCTTGCTGCAGGGTCAGGCAGGGCAACTGTCCCTAATAATAATAATATCATGGTGTGCAAACGGCTCTGCCTGCTCAGCCCGGAGCTCCCTGTACCCTCTCCACTCCTGGATAGCGAGGGGATAAGCAGGTCGTGATGCCCCTCCGCAACATCCTCCCAGCCTCCTCCACTTTCTGGCTCCGAAGCCCATCCCTGCCTTCTCCCCAGGGCCCTCGTGGAGGATTTTCCTCGCAGGGCTCAGCCACCTCCTGGCTGCGGAGGCTGGTCCCAGTCCATGGGCAAAACGCAGCCGTTTGCTCTGGGATCCGGAGAGTGGCGAGTCCCGCAGAGCCCCAGGCCGGGAGCAGCCGTCCAGGACTCAAGGCTGGAGCAGGACCAGTATCCGCCCCGGTTGGAACTCCTCCTCCTCCCTGATGGAGAGAAGCTGCTCTTGCTTCGAGCCAGGCTGGAAGGAAAACTCAGCTTGGGCGGGTGGCTGGGATTGATTTCCAAGTGACAGAGGTGCTCGCCTGTCCCTTGAGCTCCCGGCACTGTGCCTAATGATTTTCTCTGCTAATAATCTCCGCTGAGCAGGCGGCAGTGCATGCAGGCACCGAGCATGGGGACGAGGGGGATAGTTCAGAGCCTGACGTGGTGATGGCAGGGCCATGCCGCTCTTCCTGCCGTAGGAATCCTTTGCATTTCTCCCCCACCCAACCCAGCAAGAAGGCTTCCCACAAAGCCCTCGAAGCCGGCGGCACTGGCCCCTCTAACAATGGCCCCGTCTAATGAGAACGAGACTTCTTGGGGCTTAGGGGATTGAAGGTGAATTAGGAAATCCCTTCATGGTGGCAGGGCAGATCCCGAGAGCTGATGGTGTTTTGCAGCGGGGCTTTGGGGGCTTCAGGGCCATGCTGGGAAGAGGGAGTCCATGGTGTGGTCCCCCTGGACACGGCATTCCCACGCCCCTTCCCTCTGGCAGGGAGCAGGAACGAGAGCATGAACTTGCGTGCAAGATTCTCCAAACGTGGGCTTTCAGGAAGGCTCTCGCCAGCCCGGCGCTGCCGGCAGGGAGCCGTGCGGCTGGGCAGGAGCAGTGGCACGTGTCGGTCCCGCGTGTGCCGAGGTCGGGGCGGGCGGCGGGAGCTGGCAGTGCCGCCCAGCCTGGCAGGGCTCTTGTGGCCCCGACCTTTCTGGCTTTGAAAACACGACGGGAACAAGACGCACTTTTGTTTTCAGTTTGGGAGCTGGGACGGGACCTTCGGGCTGTTCCTGGGATGTTACCGCATCCTGGCTGTCGGCAGTGGGGGGGAGGCTGCGTCCTGACACCCTGAGCGGCCTCGCTGCACCCTTGCACCATTCCCATTTCGTCCTTCGGCGGCAGAGCCCAAAGCTCTCACCGTCCTCTCCTGCTGCCAGGCTGGCTGGGGGTGCTCCCATGGGGCCACCGGTGGGGACAAGCGGCTCTCGTGAAGGGACAGCCTTCAGCTGGAAACCCCACCGGCTCTTGTTGCGGCTCATGTGCCCGGTGAGCCCCGGGGAGGTCAGGGAGTTTGTGCCGCTGCTTGATGCAAAACATGACTGTTGCCCTCGGTGGTGCAGAGCACTGAACTAGAAAACCAGCGTACGAGGAATGCAGGTGCCCCCACCTTGTCTCACCCCTAAAACCCGGCTTGTAGCCACCAAGCAGCCCCTGGCAAGTGACACCAGACTGTGCTGCAGGGACGCAGCTGGGGACAGGAGGGCAGGGAGCGGCTGTGACTTGCAGCAAGGCCATGCTTATGCCCATTGCACAGGGAAAAATGGGGTTGAGCCCCGCATCCAGCCACGAGCAAAGCCAGCTGGTCCTTACCCGGGGACCTGGGGACCTCCAAGTCACAGAAATTAGGGACGATATGACTCTGCACCACCAAAATTAAGAAGATGCCCCTGGGTAGCCTCTTCCTACACAGGGCTGGCACCGTTTTGCTGCTCGATATATTGCCCACGAGGTGGGCAGGCAGCCGATGACGAGGGTATTTTTTTCCTCTAGTGTGGAAAGGGCTATTTCGAGAAAAAAAAGGCAAATCAACGTGTCCCCCCAATAGCCGGTGGGGACCTGGCACCTCCTTGTCACCCACCGCCTGCCCCAGAGCAGCCCCAAGGACAAAAAGCTCAGCGGCTCTCTGCTTCCCGGCCCCGCTCCTTATCAATCTCCCACACCCACAAATGGAGAAATAATCTGCGGGTTCCCGTATAAGAGATTGCAGAGCTGGCCACTGTTGAGAAATGACACGGGCCCTGCCACGTCGGTGTGCGCAGCAATCGCCGCCGGCGCGGAGGCTCCTCCAGCACTTCCCGGCAAATCCCTGGGATGTGCCCGATAACTCCCCGGGAGCCACTCGCGCTCACCCATCGGGGTCACCTGCCCCTCTCGTGTGCCGAGAGTCCATTTAATCTTGTTGAGTGACAAATTCATGCCACCCTTCGCAGGCTCAGGCTTTCTGTGGCAGCCGTCATGGCAGGGAAACATGTTCTTTAAAAGAAAATCAAGATTCCCAGGTAATCTCAGCAGCGGGGACTTGAGGAGTTCACTAGGAAACATAAAGCTGGTTCTCAACCGCCTGTGCCACAGAAAGCCAGTGCGAGGCTCTGTGTGTGTCCTGTGGTGTTTGGTCCAAAATCTCCCCAAATCCTTCTGCTGGCAGAGCTCAGCCAGGGCTGGGTAGGGACAGGTTCCCATGGGCCGGGAGCCGCTATGGGGCTGGGAAAAGGAGGGTTTGAAAAGCATGGGGCTGGCAAAGGGGGTGGGGAAGGAGCAGGGACCCCCCGGGGCAGCTCCGACCCTGTCCCCTTTGGCCACAGCCCCTCCGCAGCACAGTAACGCCTGGCATCGCCTTGAACCCCCCAACGCTGCGTATTCCTGCCCCGCGCCCCCGTTGCCCTGATCAGTCCCTTTTCCTTGTGCCGGCGCGAGGGTTCACGCAGGAGCTGGGTCAGGGACCGGATCCGTCTGGAAGCATCCGCCCTGCCAAAGGCTTCGTGCCCCAAGTCCCTGCACGGGTCCGGCTGGATCGGTGCCGCCCCGAGGTGCCGCGGTGCCAGCACCCCCCTGCTCCGAGCTCTTGTTTGTGCCTGCGGGTAATATCGTCCCTGTGAAAAACATGATCTTTGTTTTTGCTGCCTCAGGGCTGAACCGTTGCCCTCCCCAGGGACAGGTCCCTGAGTGCTGGTGGGGATTTATAGCTTGCCGTGATTTATGCTGGAGGTGGAGTGGGATGGAGCCGTTGCAGCCGGCACCGAAGGGACCCAACATCAGGACTGTCCTGGCGTGACCTTACCTGGCCGTGCAGGGCAAAGCCCTGAGGACAGACAAGCATCCCCTGGAAAAAAACAAATGTGAGATTCTAAAATGCAAATTTTTGCCTCTAGTTCAGGGGTTTGCTCCTCTGCCTCCATCCAGGAGGGACGTGGTGGGAGCTGGCACTGCTGGGAGGGACACCGGCTGACCCAAAGGCAACGTAAAGCGGGGTGAGCCGCGGTGGACGTGGTGATGGACTTGGGGGAATCGGCTGAGCAATATAGCAAAGCAGAGCGGCTGTGGCAATAAGGGTCCACTGAGTAAGCGGGCCTGGGGACACACTCCAGGCACCCCTTCTCCCTGCACCATCACCCTCCTCTGCAGAGGCTACGAGGGGGAGCGCGGAGGGGAGAGGGCAAAGCGAGTCCCAAAAGCCGACCCCAAACCCCAACCACTGCCCCTCCGCCCTTGGCCCCCGCCGCTCCCTTCCTGCCCGGCTCCTCCTTATCGGCGCGGGGCTCTGGGGCCAGACCAAACAGCCGCCCCCGCCGCCGCCGCACGTGGGGCAGCATGGGAAGGGTTGGGACCCGGACGATTAAATAAAAGCATCTTGTCTTCTGCAGGGTGTCGAAATCCAGCCCTGGGTGCCCCCAGGCGGCTCCGCTTTCCCTGCTCTCCTCCTCTCCTGGGTGAGAGGTCTGCGGTTGCTCAGCTCTGTTTACTAACCATGGATTTTTCCCCTCCAGCTGTTTCTTTATTTTCACTGCAAAGCGATGCAGAACCACCTCGGCCGAGAGCAGGTGAAAGCCCAGCGCCAACGCCGGCACCAGTTCAGACCAGCAAGGAGCTGGGTATCCTGCCAGGGTGGGTGGGATGGGACACGCAGACGTCCCTACGGCAGGATGGGGTGCGCAGGGTTGGGGGTGCCATGAGCTGGGGGACACCTGGGGTGCTGGGGCATGCGGGGTCACACTGCAGCCAGCGCTGGCTGGGGGACTGCTGGGGACCACCGTCCTCCGGGGCATCTCAGGAGGGTCCTGGGGCCATCGGGACAGGGCTGTCCCCATTCTGAACCCAGGGTGGAGGCGTCGCCCGCCTCCCGCATCACCAGCATCCCTCCTGGGACAGTCGGGGACAGTGGCTGGCCTTCCAGACAAAGAGCCTTTGGTGATGAAATGCCTCTTGAGCAGCTCCGTACCAGTGCGGCTGGACACACGACCAGCCTGTGCCGAGGTCACGCTCTTCCCACTGGGTTTCTACCAGGCAATGAGTTATTGCAGGAGGAAAAAGAGATGATTTAGCCTTAATTTAACCCTGATGCAAAGAGCCGGGCATCTCTCCCCACAGCCCCAAGCCTGTGTGGATCCAGGATGGTGGGACCCTCACCCCGCTCCCACCGCACCCCCTGCGCATCCCTCGCTGCCTTGCTCCTGCGAGGTCCCCACTGCCGACCTGGTGTGGGGGGGTCTGTGGGAACCCCCTGCACATCGCAAACTTCTTCCAACACACTTCCCACTCACTGGAGACTTTCAGGGACTTGGGCAGACCCTGGATCAGCCCTGTTTTGGGTCCTCCCTGGGTCCCCAGGCTGGCCCCGCTGCCCAGCCGGTGCGGGCAGAGAGAAGGCAAAGGGCTCCAGCACACAGGGGCTGTGCCAGCCCCGTCCCCGTCACCGGTGCTGGGAAACACCCCGGTGAGCCTGCAGGATTGTACTCACAGGAGTATTACCCGATCGCTGTTGCTGATAACAGCCTTTTACGGCTCTTGCCCAGGCTCTCCGGGAGAGGTGAATCAGTTCAGCCTCCCACAGCCCTATGGAGAGGGGAGGGAGGCACAAAGAGGAAAAAATGAGTTTGGGGAGAGCCAGGTCCAGGCTGTGCCAAGCCCTTCTGCCTTCCCAATAGGTATCGAGGCAGGCATCGCACCCTGGGAGAGCCCATTTACTTGCCACTCACCCCCCACTAATATTTTCCAACTCCAGTGCTCATTTTCACCCAAATTGCACACAGAGGTAGAAGTCAAAAGGCTATTTCTATGCACGTCAGGAGAATTGCCGATGGAGAGGAGAGACAGCTCCTGCTGAGAAAAATGCTGCAGCGCGAGCCCAGCCCTTTACTAGACATCGGAGCAGCCACAGAGCAGCAAAACTTGATGGGAAATCTGGCTTCCTTGGGCTGGCCGCTCGCAGCGTTGCTGGGTTTGTTTTGTTCTGGGCTTGAGATACTTGTCAGACAAAAAAATGCTTTGTAAGTATTGAATTAAAAGGATGATGCAAAAGCCGTAGGGTGCTTCGACTAGAAAATGTGAGCGGTTTGCAGTCGGCCCCGGCGAGGCGCAGGCTGTTTGGAGAACATGGGGTTCCTGCGATTAGCCTGCTCGCATGACTCAATATATAACCACCAGTTACACACTAGATTTAATCTTGGGTCAAAAGTCATGGATAGTTCAAACCACGCAGAAAATGTTGATCGCATGCTTGCTGGAGCTGTTTTTTCTGCTATTCCTTGTTTTGCCCAAACAACCTCTGCAAAGCAAATGCACCCTGGCGCAGAGCAGTAGAGGGTCGGCATTACCTGTGCCGGCTCCTGCCCTGGCCGGAGCGAGTTCCCCTCCCGCTCCAGGAGCCACATGCTCTGCCTGCATCCCGCATCCAGCTTTCTGAGCCACATTTCATCTCGTGCACTTGCTGCGGGGGAAAAAAAGGGATGATTCATGCCCTAAACCTCCTGTCTGAAGCATGGCATGGGTCCTCAGCCCAGTTATTTTGCTGTTTGTGCAGGTGACTGCAGTGAAGGTGCCCTCCTCACCCCAAATTAGCAGGGGTGTGGATGCTGCCTGCTGTGTCCCTGTAGCAGATTGGGTAGCCGGCTCAGCACATTCTCTATTTCCATCGGTCCCTCTTGGGTGCTGCCCCAGTTTCTTGTCTTGGGCAGTTTCTTTCCTGACTGAGTCATAAAAGCCAGTCTGGTATCAAAAAGATGTCATGGGGATCTTCGGGAACGTCCTGCCTGGTTAGGTTAATTGAGCAAAGGCTTTCAAAGCAGCGTCTCGGAAACATTGATCGGGGTAAAGATCTTGTGCTCTGAAGTTTCAGCGTGGGCTGTGGGGAGCATTGGCTGCTCCGTGCACCCATGAGTGGATTGTTGCTCTCTCATTGCTTTCTGGAGGCAGCAGCCGGGATTTCTTGTGAGCTGCTTGTCTGATGAAGGCTTTGCCAAAGGGAGAAGCCGTCCTGCAGTTCTGCAGAATACTGTCTTGCAAGGATGGTTATTCGTAGGCAACGCGTCGTCCCATCTGCCAGTGGCAGCAGACGTCTCTGCTCGGTTGTTGCACCGGGACAAGGGCCTGTCATGGACCACGGCTGAGCTCATCCATCACTGAACCTCCTCTGTGCCTTGGTCTCCTCTTAGGTCATTAGGAAGGATGAGTGATCCCTTCCTTCTCTGGCAAAACCCTTTGCCGTGCAGCGACCGAGAGAGGGATGCAAATAGCCCCTACGAGCACAAGAAAGCTTTTCCCCGCCGGAACACGAAGGAGGCAGGGAAGCAGCATCATGCCCATTTTGCAGTCAGGAGAGGCAGCAAGACAACGAACTCGCCCATGGTTGGGCACGATGATGCTATACCCCATCTCTGGGCAGACCCTCCCGGTCCCCGGCTGCTCCTGCCCTCACCGTGGAGCCACTGGCTCCAGCCCGGCGGTGCTGACACAGCCGGAGGGTTTTGCCGGCAAACCGGGGATCTGAGCCTGGGCTAGCGCTAGCCAGAGCCTGGGAGGGCTGGTTCCTCTTCCCAGCCCCAGTACGTCTGCACAGGGAAGAGGAAAAGCCCTTTGGGACAAGGAAGAGAAAGCACTGGAACCGGCGTAAATAGCTTAGTAATAATACTAATGATAGCACTTAGCACGTAGGCAGCAGTTTGCAGAGCAGAGCGCTTTACAAACATTAATTAGTGCTGGTAGACAGTTCAGTGATACGGTTCCCATTTTGCCAACTACGAAGAGCAGAGACCCGACCATCTGCTTAAATCCTTTTTTAATTTAATCCTGGGGCATTCGTAGGAAAATCCGGAGACCGTTTCAGCATTGAATGAAACCGCCCAAGTGCGCACGGGCCCTTCAGACCCTCTCGGAGGGCGGCAGATGCCAAGAATCTCAGGAGAGGGATGTTTTGAAGGGTGTTGGTGGCTGCGGGTTGTGCCCAGGGTGGCTGTTTTCCGCGTCAACAAATACACGTAGTGTAGCCAGAGTGCTGGTGGTTTCCCTAAAGACATGTTATGTTGCTGGATGGAGCCTTTGGGGTTTGCCAGCTGGGGATGGAGGGTTTGCTTGGGCTCCCCTCGCCCTTCGCTGGTCTCTGCTTGACCTGCGGCAGTTTTTATGACCTCTCGGGACACCCAGTTCATTAGCAAAAATGAAAGCAGCTGCCAAGAACGATTGGGGCAAATCAGATGGTTAAAGCTGTACTGGGGGCTCAGCCCTGCGGGGTGGCCATCCTGCCTGGGGACACGTGTGGGTGCTGGATGCGGCAGCTGAGGATGCCTGGTACTGGGATAAGCTAAAACTGCTTAATTTAGGGTATCCAGTGCTTTTTTTCTTTAAAGATACCTGCTTTGTATTGCAGAGCAAGCAACATCCCTGCAACACCCCTGCATCGGGGTTTTGCTAAGGATGGGGGTCAGGGCTGGGGGCTTGGCCAAGGGGCTGGAAACAAGTTTAACGCCAGCACAAGCCGGACGCCGGAGCAGCACCCCAAAAAAGTCCTGGGGGAAATGCAGATATCGCAGGGGGTCGAGCCAGGAGGGCGAGCGGCCGCGGGCGGCAGCCGGCTGGCGCTGGCACGGCTCGGTTGGAAGCAAAGCTGCTGTCGGACCTTGAGACGGCAGCGCAAACGGCGTGCGGGACGTGCAGCCATGCATGGTGTTTTTTCTGCAGCTTTCGCTCTCTCCACGGATAATTTTCAGGCAGGAAAAGAGGTAGATGAAAACACGGGGGATGGGAAAGGCCAACCCTCCCGCAAGGAGATCCCCTTCCACTTCAGCAGCGGAAAAACATGTTTGTCTGCTCTTAAGCTGATACTGAAACCTGCAGCCCTTTCCCAAACACTGCATTTAAATTTCCCACTGCATGTGAACGCATCAACCCTACGGATGGAAAACCCTGCTCAGCTATGGCACTGGCTAGTTTTCTCATGCTAATTTATTAGGATTAGAGGGGGGTTTTATTAGGTATAGATGTAAAAGTCCGTAATGATGGAATTTTTCCTCCTCTCTCGGCAGATGGGTCCTAACACAGAGCATGGAGGAAAGGGTCAAGTAGGGCTTACAATGAATTTTATTACTTCTCCAGACAAAAGAGCTCCTGAATCACTTTGTCCCTGACTGAGCACACCACGTATCCCCCTTAAATCCCGTGCTGAGCTGGACTTGCACCTACATTGCAATTATGCAGATGCTTAAGTGCTTGGCTAAATCAGGCCCTCCCACCCGCTCACCATCTCCAGGGCCTTTCCAAATTATTCCCAGCCTGGCCCCATTTTGGGTCCAGGATGGTGCAAATGGTCCAGAGAAGGCTGATTTCGGCAAGATCCTCCAAGCTCAGGTTCAAGCTCGCCCCGCGCACCTCGGGCTCTCGCTCGGTTTTGCCTTGCGGATGGCTTCCCCGGGCAGCTCCCGCGTCCCGTCTCCACACCAGGTTGCCTTGTTAAGTGTCTGATTTTAATTTCTCTCAAGCAGGAGCTGAGCCCAAGCAATTACATAATAACGAGCTATTCATCCAGAGGGAGAGCGCGGATCTAGGTTAATTGGTCTGACAATTGAACCCAATCCTTTCCGGTTTTGCCCAGTTTTCCTTATTTTTCCCTCCTTCTGCACAATATCTGCAAAGCTCTCAGCCTTGTTAATTAAGAAGGTAACATCACCCTGAGGGCTGTGTTGTTCTCCCCTCCCTCCTTCAAAAGCAAGAATAGAAAAAGCAGCAAGAATTAGCTAGTTTGGGACGAAGCAACCACCTCCGAGCAGGACGGAGCCAGTTGGGTCTGACGGGGGTCAGACCGCATCGAGCTGCCTCTGTTCTCCTGGGCTTGGGGGAAACAATGCTGCAGAGCGAAAGCAGGTGCTGTACCAGAAACGCTCCTCCCAGCACGTTCGACGTGTTCGATAGACACATCGCAAAGCTGGCTGACGCAGAAAACAGCAGAGTCCCTAGGGCTGGCCGGGTGCTGGGTCATCGCCAGGGCTGCAAAGCTGCAAATTTGGGGGGAGAGATGGACAAGGGTTTATGGCTTCTTGGGAACACGCAGCCCTAATGGTTTGGGCACATCTGAAACCCTTTTAGCCAACAAGCACTGCTGCAAAAGTCCCGTGCTAGGGGGTCCGATGAGAGGGGGATGCTGGAGTCCAGCATCGTGCTCCGAGGCTGTGCCAGGCAGAGTAGAAATGAAGCTTTGACCTTTTTTGTGGACTCTTTGTGGTCTCTATTTATGAAAACCCAAAAGCAGGGACCCCGACACAGAGCCGGGCCCTGACCCATGCCGACCGGGGTGGGACACTCGCCTCCTTATTTTCCTATCACCCATAAGCGCGGACAGTCCCAACCCCACTATATATGAAGGAACTATAACATATTTTGTGCCTCCATTTTCATCATCTGGAAAGTCACTGGCAACCCAGAGATTGATTTTGGACTAAGGAGGTGTAGGACCTGCCAGGTTTATAGGCAGATGTGTTTCCTTGCAGGCTGGTATATCTTGCAGAAGAATAAACTGGCATCTGCAGAGAGGAGCCCCATTGCAAGGGCAAAACAGTCCCAACACAGCAGCGCTTGTGTCCGAGCTGCAGCAAGGGGCCGTGCCCGGCCGGGCTGCGGCTGCCGCCTGCCCCAGAGCCTGTCTCCAGCTGCCAGCCCGGGAGCGCTTTCCCCGTGATAAAAAAGGACGTGTACAAGATGCATGAGCAGGAAGCACGGCCGTGAAACCACGCTGCTGGGCTGGAAAGGGAAAATCTGTTATAAAACAGGCATCCAAGGCATGGGTTTGCTTTTCCAGAGGCTGCGGGGTGCTGGGGCAGTCTGGGACCGAGAGCAAAGGCGATGCTTGCAAGAGGAGGGAGTGGTAACACCTGAAAAGCTTCGGGGACCTGCTCCCTGCGATGCTTCCTGAGGGCTGATGGAGTCAGTAGCTGGCGTGGCGGTAACTGGGAGGGGAAGCAAGCAGGGCCCTCCGGCAGGACGGGGCACGGCTCGCCCCAGCAGCCCCCGCTGGGTTGGGGCGATGAGCCAGGTGGTTCCCAGCCCGTGCCCGGCCAAAAGCCTCGTGCAGGCGGGCACGGTGCTGTAAAGGGTAATGTGCACCAGTGATCCCAGCCCTGCCGGGATGGAGAGCTGGCTGAGAGCAGGCACTGGCTGTCACCCGTTCCCGGCTGGTGCCTTCAGCAGCGATACGGCGGTGATGGCTCTGAGCCTCGCTCGGGTGGCACCGGCGCTGTGTGCAGGCGGCTTTGCAGCACCAAGAGTGGCAGGTCCCTGTCTTTCCCATCTCTTTGCCTGGGAAGGACTCACTCCGTGCAGCACGAGCTGCTCCCTGTCCTGACGCATCCCCTCGCCTCCCCTTTACCAAAGAAAGGCCAATTCTCGGCATCCACAGCTGCACCCGCTGCATCTCCCAGCACCTTTGGGAGTTTCCCAGACTCCGCTGGCATTTTGGAGCCGTCCCCAGGAGCCGTTGGATGACTCACCTCCATCACTGCCATCGCCGGCGGATGGGCAAGCGTTGAAGGCAGTGCAGGTGCTGCCCAGCTGGGCTGGCATGATGGAAATGTGCCACGGGCACCAGGCACGTCACAGGGGACCTGTGGGGCTTGGGGACAGCCAGCTATGTTTCCACAGACCCTCAAGTGCTCTCGCCCGCTATCTCACTAACAGGTTTCAGTTGCTGCTGTTAATCTCCCTGTTGTGGATCTCAAGAGACCAGAGGCGGCTCCAGCCCTGGCTACCTGGGGATGCTGAACGCAGACTCTGGCACATGGGGGATTGGACCCAGACACAGCCAAGGCAAGCTTAGCGCAAAGTCTGGCAAGTTAGAGTTTATAATGGTATGTATTCAGGGCGAGTCTGTTCTGGGAGAGGAGCAGCACCATTTTCCCAAGGCAGCCTCTCCGTCCCGGGAGCATTGCTGGCACCCGCCAGCCGGGGAGGAGCGGGCGGTTGAGGGAGCTGGGGATGGGGACGGGCTCAGACCCGTTGAGGGTGGCCGTGGGAGCAGGGCGTGCAAGCTCAGCTCCACGGGTGTCTGCCCACGGGGTGGCCTGAGACCAGTGTCCTCCCCTATGACGGGTATTTATGGAGCTGGACGGGATCCCTGGAGCCCTTGTGTCCATGCCCCAGCGGCTGCAGGACACCAGGGCTGTACGAGATCGTGGTCAGACCCTTCCCCCAGCTGCATCCCTGCTCCAGGACCGTGAGCTGGGAGCCTCCGGCAAGGAGCCGCTGGTGGGAGGTTGCTGGCAGGTTTGGTGGTTGGTGGGAATGGCAGGCGAGGCGGCCTCGTGCTTGGGGTTGCCGGTCCCGGCGGTGCTCGCGAGTGCAGTGTCAGCAGCGTCAGCAGCCCATTTTGGGCAGCCGTGAGCCATGGCCCCGTATCGCCCATAGGCCTGGCCCCGGGGAGGCAGGGAGAGGGTGGCATGCTCATGTCTAAACACAGCGTGTTCCACAAGCGTGTTTGTTAACACAATCACAAATAAACATTTTGTAGGATCTTTGCCAGGAGGACGGGCTTAACGTGTGTGGAGCCCTGAAGGACACAGGAAAGCTGATGCAGCCCATCACCGTGCGGTCTGATCTGGCCTCCTTCAGCACTGCTGGGGCAAGGGAAGCTTTATTCCTCCCTGGGGGCTGCATTACTTAAGTCCTTGTGTACAAATAGAGAAGCAAAGCCCGTTAATCCTACCAGGAGGGAAACCATACTGTGGGGCTGGGGGAGAAGGGGAGGGTGAGAGAAAACCACCGGAAACCGCCCCGGTTCCTCCTGCCCTCACCACCCATGGCTCTGCCCCTCCTCTGTCCCCCACAACAGTCTTCAGCTTCAGGGTGAATGGGAGGAAAAAGCAAATTAACAGCCCTGGGTCCTTGAGGGATTTCAGGCTCGCAGGGGCAGGATGAACAGTCGCAGCCCTGGGAGAGCTGCGGGGTCCCGGGGG
Source organism: Gavia stellata (assembly GCF_030936135.1). Taxonomy (NCBI): domain Eukaryota; kingdom Metazoa; phylum Chordata; class Aves; order Gaviiformes; family Gaviidae; genus Gavia; species Gavia stellata. Next base: position 3,846,273 of record NC_082611.1, read on the forward strand.
GGGAGCGGGTGCAGAGCCGAGCAGGGAGGCATGGAGGAGGAGGGGGTATGCCCTGGGCTGCCCAGGGCCCACAGCCTGTGTGTTTTCTGTATGGACTCTATAGATCTCCAGTTCCTCTTCCGACCCAGAAGTTTTTCATGCTTTTGCCCAGCTCATTTTCTGCCCCATCCCGCTGGGGGGGAGTGAGTGAGCGGCTGGGTGGGGGCTTAGCTGCTGGCTGGGGCCATCCCAGCATATTTCCCCAGCGCCTGCAGCTGCAACCACTTTCCCGGTACCCCTTGACACCCCACTTGGCCCCGGATAAGCTGTGCCCCCCAGGCTGCAGTGCCCAGCGGGAGGGATGCGGAGGGTGTTGGGAGCCCGGGCTGGGATGACCAGGAGGGATGAGGGCTTGGAGGGAGGACTGGCCCTGTGGCCGGAGGAGCCGGATCCTGCTCTGCGGCCGGGCTGGCAGCTGCGCGCTCCCACTCACGATCGCACAGTCCCCTCTAGTGGATATTTCTCCTGCATTGACACGGCTGTATTGCCCACGGGGCGTGGGCAGCACTGGGCTCCGGACCCTGGCCCCCAGCAGTGACCCCGGGGCACCATCCCGCTCCTCTCCCGAAATCAGCGGGGCAGCCCCGCAGAAGCAAAGCCCCGTCCGGCTGCCACCGTGGGCTGAGCCCTCGCTGCCTCCACTCCTTCCCCTCCTGCGTATTTGGGTGATTCATCCTCCCGCCGTCCCCTGGCCTGGCTTTGTCCCGCACCACCCGATGCCCTTGCGTCAGGGCTAGCCCCGCTGGCCCCTGCAGCCCTCGCTCTCCCCCTTCGCCGGGCTTCGCACCGGCTAGGAGTTATTTGGGCATCGGCCAAGGTGAGAAAGAGCGAACGACCTGCATGGCGACAGCTTCCGAGGGATCCAGGTGGAAGCATCGCTTGCTCCCACCCTGCCGGGTCCTGCAAGCTTGGTCCAGCTTGGACCGGGGTGAAGCGGGCTGCTCTCAGGGTCAATTCCCTAAGGGAGTTGGGTGCTCGCACCCCCACCCTGCTCCTGGCAGCTGAGGGGTTTCATGCGAGGGCTGCGCCGGCTGCCCGGAGAGCACCCAAACCTCCTGGAACTTTTCCAGCGAGTTTGGGCAATGCCCAAATTCAGCCCCCAGCCGAGGGCAGTGCTTACACGTTAGAGACGGCATCTTTGCTTTTGGCATCCTTTCCTCCATGGTTGTGGTCAGCGGTGCCGCTCTGGCCGGGGTCACCTTCGCCCAGCCGCCCCTGGACATGGGAAGGGTGCGAAGGCTCCCACTGGCACCGGCCCGGAGTGCTCCCCTGTGCTCAGGGCCAGGGCCAGGTCACCACCACCTCCTTCTCCCTCCTCTCTGCCTCCGCCTGCCTTGGAAACTGTGCTTGTCACCTGGAAGATACGTGATATCTGCAACCTGAGGCTTTTCAAGGAAAAAAAAGGCACGCAGGAGAGCGTGGAGGAGCAGACGCAGACGCAGACCCGCAGGTCAGCTGCGTGCTAGCGGATCATGATGCTCCGCCAGCCCTCGCCAGGCCGGTGGGGATGCGTTCCCTTCACCTTGCTCCATCCTTTGCTGGGAAATGCACGGCCCTGACCCCGGTGCCACTGCTGTGGCAGCCCCAGCTTGGGGCAGGGCTGGTGTCAAACCCGCTGCCTCTGTCTCTGTGCTGGGGAAAGGACAGCCTCCGCTCCGGGGAGCTGGGACCTCCAGCGCAGGGCGAGGGTGGTGGGGAAAGAGAGGCAGCTGGGGCCCAACGCTTGCTGCCGGGCTTTGCAGGCAGCCCCAAAAAGCAGCTGCAAGGGCAGAGAGGTGCTTGTTACCCAAACCAGCCCCCAAGCATCTTTACGGGCCCCACAGCAGCATCTTGGGAAGGATGCACACCCAGTCCAGGCTGTGCTGCCCAAGCTGGCAGCCGAATCGCCCCGTCCCCATGCTGGCCAGGAGCCCTGGGTGTCCCGGCTCCAGCAGAACAGCACTTCTAGCTCACGGATGCGATCCTGCTTGCACTCCGTGTCATGTCCTGGAGTCACACCAGTGCAAGGACCATGCATCCCAGCCCCGGTGCAAATGCCCCGTCCTCCCCGCTGTCTCATGGTGTGCTGGGGCAGGTCACTGCTTCCTGTGGGACACTCCTGATCCCGGCGTCACGGGGAGCAGAGTCAGACCTCGCGCTGTCCAGCCGCAGCCGAGCACAGCTCAGGCCCAGAAAAGCACATCTCAGGCACGAGCTATGGCACAGACCACGTCTTGACTTGCTGTAGCATCTAGGCAGAGGCTGAGCTGTGGCAGGATTGGATTTACCAGTGAATGGGCTAATTTAACCTCCGAGTGCTTGTAGCCATTTAATGCAGCACTCTGAGCCGGAACAGACAAATCAAGCTGTTTTTAAAGTCGCACATAGTAGTGAGTTAGGGCTGCACTGAATACCAGGGAAAAAAAACCAAGTCCCATACTTTGCCCCAGCATCAGTACTCGCTTCCTCTGTGCTGTGCTGGTGCCGGCTACTTGCTTAGGGCAAGGAGAGCCTGGGATGGGCCACTGGAGCATCACTCCCCAGAGCCCAATCCAGAAATGGGGATTTTCCCAGCCCTGCAGGGATGGTCCTGCAGTCCTCCCTCCCTGCCTTTGATCCTGTGTGTCTGGCAGGGCTACGGCACTGCTTACAGCATGCAAGCGCCGGTCAAGCGCAGGGTTCCTCATGGCGCAGCCCCACGGCAAGCAGGGGAAGCCCATGGATGCCTCGCAGCCTGTGTGCCTGGATGTGGACCACCCCACAGCGATGGACAAGGTACAAAGCCCTGGGGAAAGCCAGCCCATGACAGCTCCAGCCTCTTTTATTGCTTCTGCTCTGTGGCCCAACGGGAGACACACTTTACAGCTTTATTTATTATAAAGGATCCTTAGGAAGCTGATCACTACCTAAACCCACCCCTATTTCTGCCCCCAGGGACTCTAATGGGGTAATGGCATTGCTGGGGGCTGGTTTCAGGCTTTTTGGACACGGGGACTTGCCGAAGCCCACAGCGAACCCCCCCCATCCCCATGCAGAGGGCAGAGCCGCAGGTGGGAAACTGCAAAACCCAAACTCCACTTCTAGGAAGCTGGATACCAATAAAACCCAGTGTTTATTGCAGTGCTCCTCATCGGCCTCGGTTTTATAGACATGCATTTAAAAATAAAAGCTCTGTGCATCTTAGCTGGCCACAGAAGAACTTGAACATTGAGAGAGCCGATCTGTCAGGTGATGGAGAACCACCTCCCGGCCCCGAGCTTGGCAGGAGCAAACAGGCCAGCTACCTGCACGGGATTTCTGTGCGTCAAGTCGGAGCCTCATGCATGAGAAACTCCAGCTCTGCTTTCAAGTATATTTGGCGTGAAGCCATGCGGTCTTTCTGGCATCACATGTCCTACCAAGGGGGAAAGACCCGCTGGCCCCCAGAGAGCCACGTCCCTCGGGTCCGCCCCAGCCTCGGGGGAAGATGCCTGGTTTGGGCAGCTGCCGTAACGACATGCCGGCTCCAGTTTCGGCTCGAGGACGGGCTGCGAGAAGGCTCCAAAGAGCTTGAGCAACTCATGTTTAAATGGTGCTGCTGGGAAAAAAAGCAGCTCGGACCACATGAGGCCCACCCCAGCTGCACGAAGGGGCCAGCAGCCAGCGGGGCCAAGGGGTACGTGATGCTCAGCAGCCGTAGCGGCTGCCCACGGTGCTCACCCGCTGCCCCAGCTCCCCGCCTGCAAACCCCCGGCCAAGGCAGCTCTTGGCCAGGGGGCTGCATCTCAGGTGGCTGCACATTGCAAACATGCCCCCCAAATACACCCCTCAAACCAAACCGACCACCCGGAGAAGCACACAGTGGTTTAAACAGAAAGAAAAAAAAAAAAAAAAAAATCCTTGTGGTATGTAACTCCCACCGCCATGGGCCAAACTGTGCTGTCTTTACGCAATCACCCCATCCCAAGCGACGGGGCAGTTTTCAGAAAGACCCAAGAGAATGTGGGCTTTGTCCCCGGCCCCGCAGCAGTTGGGGAAGGCACAGACTCGGAAGCACCGACTTCAGTAGCCCCTCCAGGTCCCGGACATGGCAGGGGGCCAGCTGCTGCTGCTGAAATAGGTTATTTGTTGGCTATGTAGCTTTGAGCTCACATAGTTTTTTGCTGATGGGGCGTCCCATAGGAGAGAGGAGAGGCAAGCCAAATGCATGAGCAAGCAGTGCGGGGTGGCTAACCCCGGCCCAGCCCTGGCTACCACCCCTGCCTGTGGAGCTCTGTGTCCCAGTGGGGAATTTTACTCCTGCAGCCAGCAAGTCCTCGGGCCAGGAGAGCAGGAGCGCGCGGTGGGATCCCGGATGGTGTGGGGGCAGGCGGGAGAGGGGGCTGCGTGGCCTCTGCGGTGTCAGCAGTGACGCAAGCACACGCCAGCCCTGACGCACCCGACGCATCCCTGGGGCTTTGCCCAGGGCAGCCCAGCACCGGCTTCTGTAGGCAGGGAGGGGACGCCCGGCTCTCCCCAGCAACTGGGACGGCTCTTCTCCGGGGCCGGGCAGAGGAGAAGCTGCAGCGGCTGCTTTGTGGTGCTGCTCCCAGTGCCAGCCAGGTCGCTGCAGTTCAAGGACGGGCTGGTGCAGGAATGACCCAGGCAGGGGAGGAAGAGGCTGTGGGCACATCTACGTAAAAGGCATCCCTCTTGGAGCTGTCCCTTGGTCCAAACGCTCCCTTTCCAGTGCCCAGCTGCAGCTTCCCAGCAGCCCTGGCATGGTCATCCGGCAGTGGTGGCTGGCACGGACAGCCACATATGACGCAGCCCCTTCGCACAGCCAGGCAGCCGAACACCTTGCTGCAGGGGTCCCAGCACGAGGCGAGCAGGGCCAGCAGCATGCTCTGTCCCTAGACATCCAGAACCGGGACAGCAGCGGAGCCGCAGGCAGCTGCAGAACAAACTAATCCCGTGATGCAGCCTCGTGGGCACCTCTGATGGGCTCCCCAGCCTTTAACAGCAACGTCCCAACTTCCCTTGTGGTATGTGAGGAGTGAAAACAGCATCCATGGATGCGGCCACAACAATCCTCCACCAACAGCAACCCTCAACCTGCCCTTCGGACACCTGTGGTGCCTCTGCTTTACCCACTTCTCAGTGACGCTGTAATGCCTCCACCAGCCCCGCTTCTCCACCCAGCGGCATCTTCCCAGGTGGCTCCGCACTGAAGGCTTTAGGATGCTCTGTGGCATCGACCATCTCAATGCCTGTCCCTGGTGAGATGCAGCATCCAGGACCCTCTGCGTGGAAGCAGGGTGCCCAGTGGGCACACACCCAGAGCTTTCCTGGTAGGCTGATGTCAGACACTACCAGGAGGGAGATGGGGCGCTTTGATCACGCAGCTGGCATGGGCAGACCTCCCTGGCTTTGAAATCCACGGAGCTACCATCCGATCACCGGCTGGCGGGGTAAGCCATGAGCTCCTGCAGGAGCTGCCCAGCTCCCAGGAAGGGCTGGTGCTGGCACTGCCGCTGCCTGCTCGCTGCCCCAGCAATGCCCCAGGCGAGCGGCCCGTGAGCAGTAAGTAGGTGCGAGAAGAGCCCCTCTCTTCATCCCAAATCGGCTCTAAAGCTGTGGCAGCTCCTCAGGGCCAAGGGCGAGCGGGAATCCCTCCCGCCAGCTGCAGGATGGCTACATCTCAGGTGTGACAGTGCCTCAAGGCTCTCTCCCCATGGCCAGATCCACGGGACAAGTGTCACTGTCCCCATATCCTGCTGCAGGGACTCTTCCTGCAGGGAAGCATGTAGTCACCCCGTCGTATCGGCTGCAACGAACAGCACAGCTGAGCCGGTGCATGGAGCCTGGGCAGCGTCCAGCTGCTCCCCCTGTCCTTCCAGCCGCCCCTCTCTCCCGACCCAGGCACTGTCCGGGAGGGAAATGTCCCCTGAGGCAGCCCCTTGCTACGAAGCCCTGCGAGGATGCAATGAACCACCCGCGCGATCCCTGACTGCAATACACAGAGCAGGATGGAGAGCCGGCGTATGCCACGCAGAACACTGGACAAGGGCGGTGACACGCTGAGGGTGGCCTCATCTGCCAGAAACATCGGGCTGGCCTTGAGGGGGGTGCAGACACAGCACAGAGACCCCCAGAGCTGGCGGGAAATGCTCCCTGGCTGGGCTCTCCGGCCCACTGGTCCAATCCTGCTGCCGGTCCCTTGTGGCACAGCCAGGCTGGGGTCTGCTCCCTGGGTCCAGGTGGCCATGGCACTTCAGGTCCCCCTCCTCTTCCTCTCCACAGTATCCATCTGTCCATCTGTACTTTCAGCCTTCAGTAGGACTCCACAGGGACACTAGCGGGTGGCCACAGCTCTGGGTGGCCACAGGAGGCCAGGGTTTAGGTGGCCCTGCCAGGTGGCAAGCGTTTGCTGTCCAGAATGGCCTTCCAGTCGTCGGTCCAGGACTGTAGCCTGCGGCTGGGGGGCTTCAGCTGCAGGTGCTTGTTGTGGCAGGCCGTGAAGAGCACGTGCTCCCAGCTGGGGTTCAGCTCGGCCCCTGCAAAGCAAGGAGAGAGGTCGGCTCTCTGGACAACTCCTCCGCAAGATGCAGAGGTTGACCTTACTCCAACATGAGGAGCCTGCGGACACAAACCTCTAACAAGAGCCTAATCAGTAAGGCAGGGACCAGCACCCATCACCCCCTGATGCTGTCTGCCCCTTGGGGCTGCCTCTGGTCACTCCTGCCACCCCGCACCTTCCTTACCTGTTATATCAGGTCTGTCGTCTATAAGCAGGTCAGCAGAAACCACTGTCTTATCTCGCGTCAAAACGATCTGCTCAAGAAACTCGGGGCCGAAGTGCTTCTCCACCCAGGCGTACTGGAAGGCGAGGGGCAAGCGGTGAGCGCGGGCACGGGAAGGCTGACGGACAGGGCAGGGGCTGCTCGGCAGAGCGGCAGCAGAGCCCGGCACGAACCCTGGCCTCCACGCAGGGAGGACATCTCACTTAGTAACTTCATTAGTGGGAAGGATTCGGATGCTGCTGGAGCACAAGTTCTTTTAAAGCCAAGCAGCTTTTGAAATTGTGATGAAATATTAAGACCAAGCGCCTCAGTGCATGCAAATGGCAGAGCTCGGCCGACAGCGGAGCTGCCGCTCTGCGAAGATGCTCAGGAACAAAACTGGTGGAGCAGGGAAATATCACTGCCATTTTACAGTCGGAGGCATGCGGGGGTCAGCTGGCTTTTGCTGGGCAGCGCGGTACCGGAGGGGAAGCTGGTATTCGGACCTACTCACCTTCTCGTAAGGGCAGTACCGGTACTTCTTGATTGGGCTTGTGCAGATGAACACGTCGGTGCTGCCACAAGGAGAGAAACGGGGGCAGAGTGTCATTCCGTGGCCAAACACGCCGATCAAACCCTGCTCCCCCTTGAGATGCATCTGTCTGCCTCTGCAAGACCCCACTCGGTGCCTAGGCAGACGGGCACCCAAAGCAGACCCCCTGCCACACACAGATCAAACCGGGGTGATTTAAGACGTTAATCCTCCATCTCACAGGGTCCCACCCCCAGGACGTGTACCCACAGCCACGGCACAGGCATGTTCCCCTTTTCGCCACCCTTGCTGGGAGCAGAGAGCTGAAGGGAAGGGGCTGCACATGGCTGATTTTCTTGGTGACTGCTCCAGGAGTCAAAGCGCTCTCTTTCCTCCCACACCCGGTGGGCTAGTAGGCATTTTTAACACTGATGTTGAATTCAGCGCTTCTGCCGAGAGGAGGATGAGCCTGCAAAGCCACTGTTGCTCCCCTGTCCATTCCCCAATACCACGGGCAGGTTCCTACTCACTCTGCCAAATTTGCCATTTGCTTCACAGCTTCCACAGCCCCGGGGAGCGGGTCCAGCTCAATGAAGAAGTTCTTGGATTCCCAGATGCTGATGGCTTTCTCCTGTGAGGGGAAAGAGAGCAGTTACTGCACAGGGCTTCTTGCTACTCTTCTTGCACGTCCATCTTCCCCACCCTTTGCTAGGACAGAGGATGGTGACAGTGAGAAAGGCAGGAGCGCTGGCTCTGGTCCCCTCCTGCTAACCCACCTTGCCTCTGTGAGTGCCTCTGTTCCCCACCTGCCAACCTGCACCCATCCCATACAATTTAGATAAGAGATGCTCTCGCGCAGGCTTGGTTTTGCCTGTGCAGACACAGACACAGAGGGAGCAGCACGCTCTTGCAAGGCAAAACACAGCGATGGTGCAGAACTGAACCAAACCCCAGGTCTGCATCCGGAGGGGCACTTCCACGCAGATCTGGCTGACATGGCCTGGCAGCCCTGCTGTAATGTGATGCTGTTCAGCCACAGATGTTGTCTGGCCTATTTGTCTCCATCAGATCACTTAAAATAGCAGCCAGGCTGCGCTCATAAGAGAAAGTATATTACAGGACAAACTACATGTCGGATGAGTGCAGATGCTCTTCCTCAGGGATGCCTGGGCAAGGTCTACCAGGCAAATGGAGCATCTCTAGGCAAGGGTTTAAAACACGGAACATCCAGGTCAGCAGCCAGGGTGCACTGGTATGGCACACAGGGAGAACGGAGCAGAGAGAGACCACAGGGAGCAAAACCTTGGGACGAGGGCAAAGTCCAGGGGCTGCCTGCGCTGGGTCCAGCACAGCTCTAAGGAACAGCATCCCCTGCACTCCCTCAAGCAGGTAACAGCTTGTCAGCTGCCAAGCAAAGCAATTATTTTGCACAGACACTGGGTCCTCGGGGAGGAGAGCCTGGGAATGCTGCAACGCGGCCGCAGGCAGAGGAAGCAGCCGTGTCCCAGCACTGCAATGCAGCCGAGCAGCTGCAGCTGGGAGAAGTTTTGAAGGGAGACCTGCCCTGAAGGATTGATTTTGATTTTGAGCACCTCTGTTTCTGTATTTGAGGAAAGGGAATAGGGACAAAAGGAACGTTAAGCCCATCCTACCCTTCTTGATTGCACAGTATGGAGGAGCTGGCAAAGCATCAGGGTAGGGGAAAGTAGCCTCAGCGATGCTTATGTGTTGGTTCTTACAGCTCATAGTAACAAACAGGCTGGTTGGACATGCCAGCTAGACTTGCAGCTGCCTTCTGCCTGATGAGTGGGAATCTAGTGGGTAACCACCACGTTTTGCCTTTACTACACCTGTACTGGGGCTTTGCTGGGACCTCCAGGCTCAGGGCAGCAACGCCCCAGAGCAAACACAGGGCTCACTTGGGGAGTCATGTTCTTCATCCTGCTGGCTGCCTGTGCCAAGATGCTGTCTGCACACCTTGCCTGCTCTCAGGAAGATGAATACATGAACCCATTGCATATTTGGGTACTGAGCATTTAACATGACATGCCAGAATCAAACCCTGTATTTCTCGAAAAAATCCCAGGTAACACGAGAAGACCAGACGCCCAACTTAAAAGGACAGACTACTCAGATCAACTGTTGCACTCTTCCCTTTTGCCTGAGCAGCAGAAAACATCGGTGGTTCAGAGGAGAGAAGAAAAGCCTTCTTCATACGCGTTCAAAATGAAACACACTGATTCGGCACAAGAGAGCCAGCAGAAATGCCTCCTGGCACCATGACAAGAACAGCTACCCTAACAGTTTGCCATGGGGCCAGGCAAACATTTGAACTCCAGGTGCTCTGCTTTAGACCGGTGAGCAATGATGTTTTATTTTTAAGATACTGACTGTAGTTGCACAAGAGACATCTGAGAAATGCGGCCTGATGCAGCAAAGCACTTCAAAGTGTACTGAAGTGTTTTCTTACAGCAAGGACTTCCGTAGCTATTCTGCTTCCACTTCTGTCAAAAAGCATTTTGCAATCAAGCTTGATGGGGGAAGAACTAAACTCATCTTGAAGAAAAGACCCACTCGGCTCCCAGAGCCAGAATAATTCCCTGCGGCACTGCAGCCAGCATGCTGCCTGGCAGATGGAAAAATCCCCCAGGCTGGGAATCCCACCACGTGCCAGGCAGGACAGACCCTCGATTTCCTTCTTATCTCTCCCCATGAGCAATTTCCCTGCCTGTCCAGGGCTCCCCATCCTTCTAGGTCTGTGTGCTCGGCGTATTGCTGAGCTGTTGTTCTCCCTTTCAGAAATGCAACCTTCAGCTCGTTGGACTCTTTGGCTCCTATTTTCTGGTCTCCTGCAGCAGGTCGATGGTGCTTTCTGACAAAGGGGGACTGGAACAGCCCATGCGCCTGTAGCCACAGAGCAGATCCTACTCTCTTTATCCCCAGTCTGAAACCATGGGTGAAATCAGGGCTGCCCTGAGGTCAGTCTGTGGAAGTTTTGCTACTTGTTCAGCCCAAGGATGTGCCGGTTTTATGTGATCACAGCAGACACAACATGAGCTCACTTCATTTAACACATCCAAAGTAGTTAAGATCAAGAAAAAAAAAAAAGAGTTATCATGCATTACTCCTGCCAAACTTTTAGCATCTGCCTTACTGCATGAATGATGTCCTCCATTTCCCTTTCATCAATCCCAGCTAGAGAGGATACATTATTCCTTCAGCTCATCAAGCTGTTTAGGACTTTGCCAGTAGGAGAGCCCCAGACCTTATTCACACTCCCTTCCTTGAAGCCATCATACCACTAAGGACAAGAGTAATTTATTTGCTGTAACACCTTTCACCTAGTGCAACTGCAAACCGCAGATGAGACCACAGACATCCCATAGAGATGGGAAACTCGTAAAGGCAGAAACCGACTTTCTGCAGCACTTAGCCCTTCATTGCATGATGAAGTACAACATGAAGAGAGCTTCTACTTTTAGGCTTTAATTATTAAAATCAATACAATAATTTTCATGCATAGGATGGCTTGGGGTTATTTTAATTTCAAGTAAGCCCTCACATGAAGCATCAATTGGCATGGTTTGCTCTCAACTTCTCTGCTGCATCCCACCCCTCACATTGCTGTTAAGGAACTAAATAATCCATCTAGGAACAGTATCAATCCACACAGCTTGGCCAAACCAGACCTAGAAAAACCCAGCTATGCAATTTGGGGTATTTTAAAACAATCAGATGTTCAAAGGTCTCCTTTCCTTGCATTTATCTCCATCCATGCCTGCAGGGAAAAGAGACAGACGTGCATGAAAAACGCTGGGTTTCTGGGAAAAGAGGCACCGCTGGAAGCTCTCCTGTGCGCAGACCTGTACCTGTCTTTCAGTGGGAGCTCCGGCCAGCACCCGCAGCCCTCCCCAGCGCGGCACCCACGACCTGGGGGCCAGTGGGTCCCATGGGGCCGGAGCTCCAGCCGCACGGCGCAGAGCGAACGAGAGCCACGCGCAGAGCCGGGGGATGCATAAACTCACACTCAGCTCAGGTCCCAGGCGCCCGTATTGCTCCGACACCCAGAAGCCCCTCCGGTCCTCCAGGGCAATGTAGGGCTTGTCGGGGTACCTGGCCCTGAACTTCTTGAGGAAGCCTCCCTCGAAGTCGGCCAGCACCCCGTCCATGTCCACCAGCACCCGCAGAGCCCTGCGGGACCCCGCTGCGGGGCCGGCCCCCCTGCACAGCCCTGCGAAGGGGCCGCAGCGCCGAGGCCGCAGGTGCAAGAAGCTGCTGAGCAAAATCATGGTGGAGGGGGGCTCCGGGCAGGGGATGGGGGGTCGGGGCAGGGGGGGGGGGGCCTTTATTTCAAGCACGCACCCTGCAAGCAGGCGGCCCGGGCAAGCACGTCCCCTTGCAGCAGGAGGAAGGAGCGGGGGGGGATGCGAGGGGGATGCAACGGGGAGCAGAGGGGCTGCAGGGGGGGTGCGGTGGGGATGCAAAGGCCCATCCTCGCCCCCAGCGCCTCTCCCCCTCCCCGCCCCATCCCTCCCGTGCAGCCAGCGCGGAGCAAGCGGCAGCAGCGGCGGCGGCAGCTGCGGGGACCGGGGCCGCCCGGGGCACGGCGGTGCGCTCGCCCCGACCCGGCAGTGCAAAGCCCAGTTCCTCTTCCCGGTGCCTGGCCGAGCCCGGAGCGGCGGCACCGCCTTAAAGCGGCACAAGCGCCCTGCGACGGCGCGGCTCCACCGCGCCTCCCGCCCGCTTTAAGGCTGCCCCGGCCCCGCTCCCTCCCCTTCCCCGGAACGGGGGCTCTGCGGGGTGCCGAGCCCCTGCCTCAGTTTCCCTAACTCTCAGCCTCGGGGGCACCCCAGGCCGCCGCTCCATCTCCCCTTGCCTGCTGCGGACCCTCTCTCCCCCCCATCCCCTGCCGACACCCCCCTCTGCCCGTCCCCGCCTGGAGCAGGTCGGGGACAGATCTTCGGGGGCACATGTACGTGGTTCGGGGCCACACATAACAGGGTGATTTTTGCAGCTAAGCCTTGACATGAAACAGAACCATTTCTACCCATTCACGGGGAGGGGGCACACCCTGCCCAGGATCTTCTCAGTCGATGTGACACAGCTCTGTCCCCACGGGTGATGGGAACCCTTAAAGGACAATACCCGGACCCAAAAGAAGTGCTGACAGCACAGCGTGGCGGTCTGTATGTTCTGACACAGGACCAAAGATCACTCTGGTCAAAAAACACTGTGGGGATTAAAGTTGCTAAAGAAGGGGGAGGCCTCCAAGGGTGACTAACAGGATTAGGCAACCGCTGAGCTGGGAAAGAAAAGATTTTGGTCGATGGCAATAATACGGTTTAGCGGCTCCAAAATATTTCATCTTTCAATTCTAGAATGTTTTCCAGTGGAATATATTGCCCTTGTTTCACAGAAAGGGTAAATGAGCTGTAGAGATCAGGTGATTTGGGAAAGGTCACAGCGTGAATGAAGGAAGGAGCAGAACTGGCAGCCAGGCTGTGCGTGACGGTAAACGTAACAGTGAGGTTAGGAGGGAAAACCTGTGAAGTTTCAAGTCTGTATTCTGATTTCACTTGCACCGGAGGCATTTTGCCTATTGCAAAGAGTGGGATTTCAGTATAACTTGATGTTTCTGACGAAGCACTGAGAGAATACCTATATGTCTCCATGGCAGGCAGAAAGGCTTCCTTCTCTTTCAAGGTATATTGAGGGACTGACAGACTCCCTGCCCGCAGCAGCTCAGGGCCGCGTTACTTCACCGCCTCGCCTCCTGTAGGGACAGAAAATACACTTCCATTTATAGAACCCGAATTAAGCCGAATGAAGAATTCAAATCCTGTTCCCTGGTGTCAGGGCGAATATTACACAGAATGCGATGACAACCACGGCCTTCAGCCACCCTATCATCGGGATAAAAGGAATTAAATCTCCTCGTACAGTGCAGCCGCTCCCTCAGCGCACGGGTGGGCCTTCAACACCCGCCGCCCCGGGGGAGCAGGCAGGAGCAGGCCCCCGCTGAGGCCTCCGTGTGGCGGCGTGAGGGGCCGGCGGCCCGCCGGTCGGCGGGCCGCCGGCCCCTCACGCCGCCACACGGGGCGGAGGGGTGACGCCATAATGACGTCACCAACACCCCCCCCCCCCAGCCCTGCTGAGTCACGGCTTCTCGCGCTGAAAGGGCCTCCCTTGTGCTTGACGCGAGGTCGGCACTTCCGGGCGGGCGGAGGGAAGGCGGCGGTTGCCATAGCGACGGGGTTTCTCGCGAGAGGTGGTGAAGCGGCGGAAGTGACGGACGGCGGCGGGCGTCGCGCGGCCTCCGTCAGCGGCGGCTGATTGGCTGGCGGCGGCGGCGCCCGTAGCGGTGGCTCCTTCCCGCTTCCCCCCGCCGCTCCCGGCCCGCGCCGCCCCCTCCTTCCCCCCGCCCGCAGCGCGCGCGGCCGCGCCGCCAGCCGCCAAGATGGCGTCGGCCCTGGAGCAGTTCGTCAACAGCGTCCGGCAGCTCTCGGCTCAAGGTGACCGGAGGGGGGAGAGCCGCGTGCGGGCCCGGGCGGCGGCGGGGAGCCAGCGGGGCCTGAGGAGGGGGCGGCGGCCGGTGGAGCCCGCCAGGCCCCGCGCGGCAGGGGAGGGCGGGCCGGGGCCTGGCCCCTCTCACGGCTCTCCCTCAGGCGCGGGTCCGGCCCTCCTGCTCCCCGGCGTGGGGGGCTGGTGGGTCCGGCGGGGCCCTGGCCGGGCTGTAATTCAGGGCTCCCTCGCCGCGCGGAGAGGCGGCCTGGGAGGCGTCCCAGGGGGGGTTTAGCCGCCGCTGGTTTGACAGGGCAGGAGGGGCCGGCTGTGGCCTTCACGGTGCCCCTCGCTTCCCCTCCGGGGCAGCGGCAGGCTAATGGTTTTGGGTAGCTGGAGCTGTCGGGTGAGTGGAGTGAAGCCGGCTCCGGCGGTCGTGCCAAAATCTGACCCTTGAAGATCAGTGGAGAGGAGCGGACATCACAGGGACTTTAGCTGGGATTCTGTAGCCCAGCCTGTCACCTAACTGATGAGCATACCAGTTGTGGCATGTGTGTTTTAAAATACATTTCAGAAGTGTTAGCTCCTGGGGACAAAGTGGAGCATGGACAGAAGAGTCCTGCCTTACCATGGAAGCATGGGATAGGAGGCCTGAGACTGTACGTCAGAGTTACCATAACCAAGTGTTCAGAAAATTATTTTATAGCCATCGTTAGAATTCCTTAGTTTCATTGCCAAGCTCCTAATTTTCCTGTGTGTGGGCACTGCATTTCATAGTTCTTGAACTTTCTGTCTCTGTTGATGCTCCCTAAAATGTGTTCTGAGTGTTTCTCGGCATGGGATGTTCACTCCCTGGCACTGATCAAAAATTAGTGCTTTCCTCTACAGCCTCAGGCTTTATCTCTAGCAGTTACTTTTGGGTGGAGCTCCAACTTTCTCTTACTTGGATTTAACGTATTAAATATAGACTATTTTTACTGGGCATATCAGATACAAGAGATAAATTATACCTGCATGGTGTGGGTACAAACCAGATGAAAGGCGATTCTTCGTACGCATGTAGTTTAGCTGGAGAACGTGTTTATTACAAGGTTTTGTGGATGCAGAAGGTTCAAGGGAAGACTGGTTGACTTCGTGGAAGTTCTCCCATTAGGGATGAGACAGATAGGCATTCTCTGTGAGAAAGTAAATCCAGACACCAGACAGGCTGCTGGAGGTTATGAGAGCGCACAGGAGAAGTCTGTACTTGTGGTGTTGGTTTCTGGTTATCGTCAGCATTTGGCTGCACAGGAGGTGACATAAATGGACATTTAGTTGGCCTGGTGTGGGTATTTCTACTTACACTGTAAGTTGTTCAGTGTGTGTTTGTGGGTAGGGGGTTGTTTGGGGTTTTTTTGCTTTATTTTTCAGGGGAATGCTAGATGACAGCTGTAGAACAGGTGGATTTCTCTACTAGGGAGGACACCAGAACTAAGGTTTTGCAATGCTTGAATACTGTTATCAAACCACAGAGAGTTTTACAAGCCCTATTCCTTTCCATGTTTATGCCTTGAGTTTTAATTCCTTATGGAGAGCTGTTTTGGGGACGGATTTCCTGGGCTCTGGTTCCTATTTGGAACTTTCGATCCCACTTTACTTCAAAGCTAATGTTTCATTGCTAGGGCTTCCCAGGTCTTCTTTTCAAAGGAGAAGGCCAGAGAGTTGAGAATAGTGTTAATCTCTCTGAATGGAGCCACTATTCCTCATTCTATGAAGATTTTTGTAAGGTTTTCTCTCTAATCTGCAAGGATTGAACACTGAAACAATACTCTGCTTCAGAAAGGTGTGGTTTTAATGCAAGCAATTGCAGGGTGAAGACTTTGAATGCAGTTCATGACAATCGGTCTGCTTTCTTTGTAAGGTTTTTTGGGCTTACCGTACCTTCACAATTTAAAGTAGTTACCTTTCATGCTGTGTTCATAGCTCACAATAAGTAGAATAACATTGTAGTTCTAATTAGACAAAGTAAATTTAAGAACAGATTTTTAAAATCCTATTATTGTTGACACTTGCTTGTAATTTTAATGTCTACTTCAAAAAAATGCTTAGAAGCAGACCTGAAAAGTGGATAGGGCACTTGAGAAGCAGCAGGGAACAAGCTCTGGTATTGGGATTTCTTAGGAAGTAGAGGAAACTATTTTTGGTACTGTTTTGGTTTTGGTTTGGTTTCCCCCTTAAACACCTAGAAGTGTTTCTAGAAGTTTTGGTTAAACACCTAGAAGTTTTGGTTTCCCCCTTAAACACCTACACAAGTGTAAATAAACGTACGTATTCACATGAGGCAAAATTTTGCATCACAGTAAACTGGTCAAAGTTTTGGAGACTTGGCTTAGATGCGCTTGGCGTTGATACGAGGCCCTGAAGCCCCCTCTCTAATTAGGCGAGCTGATGCTGCTTTTCATGTTGTGTTTGTGTTCTGAGGGTTTCCTTTGCAGTCCCAAAGGCTTAGCTGTCACCTTATAAAAAAACATACTGCGGGTACCTTGCTTGTTGAAAACTAATGCCTATTGTATTACAGAAAAGTAAATTCTCCGGGTGATACTACTTTTTCCTCAGGTTATATAGGGCAGCAAGGTGTAATGAAGTATGGGAATGCATGAGCGTTCTCTAATTAGAGTTTGACAATGATGTTTTGTATTTCAGGGCAAATGACCCAGCTTTGTGAACTGATAAATAAAAGCGGAGAACTGCTAGCAAAAAATCTTTCCCACCTGGATACAGTGCTTGGTGCCCTGGATGTGCAGGAACATTCGCTAGGCGTTCTTGCTGTCTTGTAAGTGTTGTTTACTTTTAATTAAATATCTTAGTATTATAACTTCAGGCAACATGCTGAATTCTCAACCAAATGTTTGTCTTTTGGACATAAATGTTTTCAATCTGCATTTCTTAGAATGGTGCTTAGTTTCCTTCGGTGATGCGCATTTTTATTAATAAAAATACCGAGGTAAATTTGCATTTTTAAAAGAAAAAAACCTCGGGAGCTTCTAAACGCTGTTACTGTCAAATGGTAATATTGCGGGTTTGTTGTCTGTAAGGCTGTATCCATTTCTCTTGTTCATGCCTTTGTAAGTATTTTTCCATACGTGTTCAGCAAAAAGGTATAAAACTAGCTTTTAAAACTTGATTGGCAGGGCATTAGTGCGCTGAACTGTAAGCGTGAAGCAACACACTTTTTTTTTTTGTCCAGTGAAGCATGGGTTCTTATCATAGTTCTTGGGTATTTGTCTCTAGCCAGCATTAAGGCTTAAGTTAAAGGTAATACTTGAATTGCCTTGGTGATGCTGAGGTAAGGTAAGGATATCTGGCCCTGAAGCTCAAACTATTGTTTCTAGCTGTACCTAACGGCAAGTGAAGCGTGTACAGGTTCCACTATTATTTTAAAGGTCTCTTTTAAAGGAAAGATCAGAATTCTGGTACTTGTTCTACTACCCTTTTGAAACAAAATGCCTGTAATACATAGAGATAATGCACTTAATATTACAATTCACTAGCATCCCATAAGAATGCATTATGGAATTTACAAAAAGCAGGGCATCGGTACTGCATTAGCAGAAGAATCGTATCATGAGGTACATGAAAACAGTCATTAAAACAGGTGGAGGAAGGAAGATAACTGTTTAAAAGAAATAATATGTAAAATGTATTATTTGAAGAGATGGTATCAGTGGAGCGTATAGAAAAGCTCTCCTGGCTGAGACTGGCACGGCAAACTCCTATGCTGGTAGAGTAAGACTCTGAAGAGACAGGGAAGGAGTGGCAGCATGTAACCTGGACAGTCATAAGCCTTGTGGGGAAGGACAGTTCATGATCCAAGTGGGTTTGAACAGCGTATTACAGTGTGTAGTGGCTGAAGTACAGGCAGGGTTGGGCACCTTCCAACAGCATTAAACAGAGTTTTTTCTCTATGTTTTTGTGGCATTTGTAGGGTGCAGAGGTGGAGAGTTTTCATTGCACTCAGATGAGCGTAATCATAGTTCATCTTGCAGAAGCAGCAATGTGTCTTTGGGTAGTCTACAGCTTGTAGGGTGCTAAGGAACCACCAGAGGTGGAGAGAAACTGGAGGCGAAGAGAAAGAGCTCCTATGGAGAGATACAAGTCTAATCATTTAATAGTTGAGAAATCTTGCGCACATTCATGCAGGAGATGGCTGCAGGATAGGCAAAAGCATCCAGGAAAGTTTTGTGGCTGAGTATTAAAATTCATCATCATTAGCCAGTGTTTCTATTATGATTGTAACTATTGTACCAGATAAAATGATCTTTGTTCACCATAGTTTGTTCTAAATTGTAGGTTGCACTAGATTGAGAATGGGGGTGTGCACGGAAAGCATATTTTCAAATGTTGTGCAGCTCCTGGGGAAATCGTATGCCATCTGTCATAAACACTTTGGACTTGTTTGCAAGCATCTACACGCATCTGCAGAGGCTTAGCGATGAAGATGAAGCTTTTTTTATTAATCTCCAAATGTTAAGTGCTAAACCTTTGTTTGTTTGTTCTAGGTTTGTGAAGTTTTCTATGCCCAGCATCCCTGACTTCGAAACGTTATTCTCACAGGTGCAGCTTTTTATCAGCACTTGTAATGGGGAACACATTAGATATGCAACAGACACTTGTAAGTTAAGCTTACTTTCAGACTTTATGTATTTTTTGATAGTTTGGTATTACTGATTTTTCACGGTGTTGGGGTTTTTTTTTGTTTGTTTTTTACTGTAGTTGCTGGCCTGTGCCACCAGTTAACAAATGCCCTTGTGGAGAGAAAACAGGTGAGCAAGTATCATCTAGTACAAATAAGCTACCTACATATCCAAGCTCTTAAAGGGGATGTTCCCAGTGTCTTACTCGCTTCATAAAGATTTGCCACTAACATCATGTTAAGTATTTTTGTGCAACTCCTTGTTAAATTTACTGAGAGGTAATGAGCCTAAATCAAGACTTTATGATTTCTTTAAGGAAAATGTAGGGAAGATAAATTTTTTTGGGGAGAGTTACCTAAAAACGTGCTCCCTCACACAAACCATAGGAAATCTGTAGGACCAAGAATGTTCTTCAGACAATGTGTGGGTGAGTAGGAGAGAGCTGCAAAAATTATTAGCGCTGGTGAGTCAGTGATACTGGTTGCAGTGTTATTCTCACCACTGTTATATAATGTTCTTAATGAAATGCCTTAAAATGTAAAGAAAACTTGATGAAGAAATATTTGACCGATGTTTTTGTTGCTAAGATACTGACTTTTTCAGGCCATTTTAGTGAAATCTAGCCTGAAATAGAAGTAGAGATCAAGTCTGGTCTAAGTGGAGTAAAGCGAGAGCCTTGCCTTTGTTATTTGGTGGGAGTTTAGGTGGTGTCATGGAGTCAAGAAAGGTTGTCTTATCGGTACAAATTACTGTATTCCTGATGAGGTTGGCTTTGTGGAGCAGAATTGATGACTTTATTTAGTTTATTAGGAGAAGTTGTATAGCCAAGGTTAATTTTATTTTCTGAGAGACTGCAGTATCCTACAAAAAGGGAACCTCAAGTTAATCATTACTTAATGGAACCTGTCAATTAGTGTTATTTTTCATTTGTAAGTGTCAACATAAGATCCAATGTGCTGCCATCTATGAGAAATTATCTGAAAGAGATGTAATTTCTGACAGCCCCTGCGAGGAATTAGCATTCTCAGACAAGCCATAGACAAGATGCAGATGAACACAAACCAGCTGACCTCAATACACGCAGATCTCTGCCAGGTAAGGGGAGCATAAGGGCTTTTTATGAGAGTAAAAGCTTATAAAATACCTATAACCCTTTGAGGAAATGCATGTTCACATACTGCAATGTAAAAATGGCTTCTAACTGTTTTTTTCCAGTAATAAATAATATGATATACTGAAATAAAATCCCCTTCTATTAATTTTAAATGTTCAGTGCATGTCCCCAGATCTTTGGTTTTCTTGATGACTTCTGAAAGTCCTTTGACATCCCTTCTCTCTGGGCTGAAAGTCACACACAGCTTCTCTTAGTCTGTATCAGTGTAATATCTAGATACTGTTTGCTCAAGTTTGACAAAAGGCATGTTTGTCTCGGTGTCTTTGGCCTGGATTTGCACTTCTGTCTCATTCTTGGCTCCTGGGATTTAGGGTTGGACAGGAATGTTTAGTGCAGTGTTCAGTGCTGCCAGCACAGTAGTCTGGAAGGCTTGGAGTTTCAAGCAGCTTTGTCAGAGTCTAATTTCTTTAGGATTCAGATAATTTATAACAGTTCACAATCGGTGATAAGGGTTTTCCAAATATCATAATAGAGTGAATAATCTGTTACAGCACTACCGACGTGCGCTGTTTTTTCACTCTTGGAGGAGTGAGATTTAATAAATAGTACTAGGTGAATTTAGTTTCAACTTCTTCCTCATGGAAATTTGAATGAAAATGGCTAATTTGTGAAAACTTGATTTATTTTCTTATAGCTCTGTTTGTTAGCAAAATGCTTTAAACCTGCCCTCCCGTATCTAGATGTGGACATGATGGATATTTGTAAAGAGAATGGGGCATATGATGCGAAGCACTTTTTATGTTACTACTACTATGGTGGGATGATATACACTGGGCTAAAGAACTTTGAAAGAGCACTCTACTTTTATGAACAGGTAACTTTAAATAAAATGGTAAGTCTAAAGTGTGATCAATTGAAAGGCAAAAGTAGCATGTGTAGTAGCACTGAGAGAACGTATCATCTTTGACTGGCCATCAAGGATAGCAAGAAAAGCCCTGAACCTAACATAAAGCAGTCTTCAATTATTTTCATTCTTAACCTTAAGGATATAATTCTACTTACAGATCTACACTGTTGTGCATCATTCACACAGGTTTTGGTTTAGCATGTGCGTTCATTATAGTAATACATAAAAACTGATTTGGGTTAGTGTTCGCTATTAGGCCTTTTATGAAAGGTACAGCCCGAATGGTACTCTTTAGTGTATAAAGTGAAGTAACAAGCAAACAGTCTTTAGAGGTGTTTTGCTTCTAAGAAGGTCTCTTGCAGCCAAGTAACTATTGCACCATAAAACTATGCAACTCAAAGGTTGATGTTAAATTTATCTCACTATAAATATTTCTCAGATGCCTGCTTAATACTGCTAGCATAGAAACGGTTCACTGGCTGACATTCAGAATTGTGTATTCTTAAAGAAAAAATAGTCCAGTGGTTTTGCTCAGACCTTTGCTGATTTTACGAGGGGAGTTACACTTCTTCAAGGCTATTATAATATTTGCTGCTTTTACTTTCTCTGTGGAAGAAGAGAAAATTGCAAAATTGGGAAGACTTTGTGTGTACGAGAGGGAAATGCTGTCAAATGTGCAAAATAAACTGGTGCAGCATTTTCTTTTCTGTAAACAAGGGTCAGCTCTTGAGTAGTAGCAGTATCATAGTAAACTGAAATCCCTTTTCCCTATTCTGCAGAGCTCTTTCAGCATACTTAAATATGAGATCTGATGATGTAATAGCTTTATAAAACCTCTTTAAGGATCTGTGTAAATCCAGGTTCTACAGGAACTGTATAATCGTTCCTGGTAAAAAGTAGCTGGAGGTGATTTCTAGTACAACTTCAGATGTATACCAAGGAAAGAAGTTTTGATTTGATCTTAACAGGGTTATTTCAAGGTAGGCATCACTGTAACATGATATGTTTTGAGTAGCTTGTATAGAATTTACTTTTTTAGGACATTTTTGGATAATTACTTTTGACAGAAGTTAGTTAAGCTTTAATGCTCAAAGATGAATTTCATATGTCATTGTATCCTTTCTGCATGCAGCTTTAAACTAAGATTTTTGTTAATGCGATAGCTACCAGGATTTACCAGTAAGTATACTAAATTTCTATTCCATTTCTTTCTTTCTTGCTTAGGCAATAACTACTCCAGCCATGGCAGTCAGTCATATTATGTTGGAATCATATAAAAAGTATATTCTAGTTTCTTTGATACTACTTGGCAAAGTTCAGCAGCTACCAAAATACACTTCCCAGATAGTTGGTAGATTCATTAAGGTAAGTCTTGTGAATATAGCTAAATAATAGAACAACAAACCTGAACTTGTAAATTTATTTTTTTTCTGCCCTCATTTGATGGTACTGTTAAACATTGCAGATCATGGGAAATAATGCACAACGTGCCAGAGTACAACCTCTTGCTGCCTTTCCAGTGTACGATAGCTAAAGATTGTCTGGCAACTTCTAAGTCTATTACAAACAAACTGTATTGTTCATGTTGGTGATACAGGTTTTTAAACATAAATTTGGAAAAACTTTAGGGTTGAATAGTACTTACGAATATTCTCTTCACTGATACTGCACATCCCTTGGTAGCATTTTACGTTAGAGCTCAAACAAGACTTAGATTTCACTTTGCTTTCAATATGCAGTCTCCTTGTAAAAACATTCAACCCATAACTTCATCTAGTTGAGGTATGAAGTGCAGAATAGTTTATTCCAAAGCTCCAGCTTTATAAAGAATAAAAGCTTCTGAAAAAGCTGCAAGTTTGGAGTCCGTAAACATTCTGAGTAGGAGGTGTAGGGTGGAAGACAAAACTGCTAGCGAGAGAGTTCTGATCCTAGGTAAATAACACACTTTTAAAAGTTAATTCTTATTTAACACTGGTTTGTTGATCTGTGACCGGAATTTTAGAATTCCAAAAATCTTCTTCTAACTTCAGATACTAATAAGCAGGCTCAAACAATTGCCATTTTAAAGTAATCTAGGTGAACTAGTCTTCGCCCTCTGATTCTCTGTTGTCCCTGCTGTGATGCACGGATGTGGTCACGGATGACAATGTCTTAGAAGGTAGAACAAATATTGTGGATGGGCAGTGACTAGTCAATATGCCACTTCCCTTGAATTCAGCTTACTTCATATGCTGGTCAGCTAATGAGCTTTTTCTTGCACTGCCTTGAGGTCCTTGAATGATGTTTACTAAATCTTATATTTCAGTAATACAGATTTAGCGTATGAGGATCTATCACTTCTGTAAAGCCATGTAAGGGCATCACATAATTTTTAGGAGAGATGCTTGAGCTACTTAAATTTACTTTTATGCCTGCATGGCTTCTGATGTTGAAGTAGTGAATAGATTTTGTGAGGCTGGCTGAACACCGTGTTCTTTTTAAGAAGGGTTCTCATTTTTCTAATTGCAGCCCCTTAGCAATGCTTACCATGAATTAGCGCAAGTTTATTCCACCAATAAACCCTCGGAGCTTCGAAATCTGGTGAACAAACACAGTGAAACATTCACAAGGGATAACAATATGGGGCTGGTTAAGCAATGCTTGTCATCTCTCTACAAAAAGAATATTCAGAGGCTAACCAAGGTAAGATGTAGGGGTTTTGTTTTGCTGAGAGATTGAGATTAGTTTTTCTCCAAGAGTGTATTTCTGAAATGTATTCAAGTTGGAGCAAAATGATAATCTATTAATGTCACGGAGAAATGACTAAAACTGAGATTTGTGTCTGAAACAAATGAGACTAAAATGTTCTATACAGAAAACCAATTCAGTTGGCTACTTAGGCATTATTTAAAAGGTGGTTCAATATGTCTGTCTATCAGAGGGGTTTGCCCATGAGATTTTCATACATAATCAAAAAAGTTGTGAGCGCTGCTAGCCAATGACCTTCATCTCTATTCAAAAAATAGGAAAACTGAACTTTACAGGCTACTTCATTAGAGAAGAGTGAGTGAGTGGGACAGATTTTGGAAGTGCCTGAAGTAGAAGGAAAACCAGAAGCAGTGGAGTGATGTGCTCCTTCAGCTGAGAGATCAGATTAATCCTTAAAGATGATCAAGGGAAAGGTCGTCTTTCCAAGATCAATTGATGTTTGTTGCAGTAGAACTAATCTCAGAAGGAAAGCAATACATGCATCCCTTGAAGGAAATTCAAGGGATGGACAGTCACCTTATTCACATAGAAAGGTGAGGGAAGAGGTTGGACATGGTCAGGACTGTGTCTGGGGTAAAAAGGAATTGCAGAAATGGAGTAATGAATCCATTAGTTTGGTTCACATACATGAGCAGTATAACGAATTGATATCATTGGAGGAAGAACTGACTCCACTCTCACGGTGCTTTTGTAAGTAATAATTATGTGATCCACTTGTTTCTTCCCACCAGACTTCAAAATAAGATTGCATAGGCCATGAAGGATTGATAGGGAAAGTTCTTAGCGTCTAGTTTTAACCATTTAATACTTTCTAAATTTCAGACATTTTTAACACTGTCATTACAAGACATGGCAAGTCGAGTGCAGTTGTCGGGGCCCCAAGAAGCAGAAAAATACGTCCTCCACATGGTAAGACTATCCTAATTTAAAAACCGATCCAATTTGAGACTCTTCAAGTGTTTGGGTTGGCAGTGCATGTTTTGAATGGCTGAAGAACGGTTCTTTTTCAGGATGAAAGAAATACTGTCAGTCTGCTGTGCTGTTTAGACAGTTCTCAAAAACCTTAAAGGATATTCTCTGCCTAAGATAAGGCATGCATCATTTGTCTTTGGGAAGCTGTTAGGAAATAAAAAGAAAACAAGTTAAAGATGATTCTGCAAGGAGTCCTTGTGTTGTAGTTGCCTGAAATTTTGTTCTTAGTGATACCTTACATTAAACCCTCTCTCATTTCAGATAGAAGATGGTGAAATCTTTGCGAGTATTAATCAGAAAGATGGCATGGTCTGTTTCCATGATAATCCCGAAAAATATAACAATCCAGCTATGCTTCATAACATTGATCAGGAGGTAAATCTTTAAGATACTAACTGCTTTTGGAATTCCTACTGAAGAACTTTAGTCTGTAATCAGAGAGCCGCTGGGAGAAGCCAGTGTAGGTAACTTACATGTAGAGATTGAGGACTATGAATCATTATTTGACTATTTCACAGTACCGGTATTTAAAGGTTTTAGATTGATAGTCAATTACAACAGGGAATGCATTGACAGTATCTTCTGTACAGCTTGAGAAGTTACGGTAGACTGACTGCTTAATGTTAGTGATGGGAAGTTCTTTGCATTGACTGGGTTAGAAAGATTGTTTTTTAGAGTTTTAGACTTCAAGGATCGCTTCTGCTGGCTGTCAGTAACCTGCCTGTAGGCTGAGGTGGTTGACCCCCGTGGGACTGTACCAGTGGCCTTAAAAAGGACTGTTAGGAAGACATGGATCAAAATAAGGGAATAAAAAAATGATCTGGCAGTTTTGTTTGGGAGATGAGGGATGAGAACATTTTTGACATGGAGCTTTTGTGATGGCAAAAGTTATTTCACGGTTGTGCTGTGTAGAACCAGTATCTTGAAGATCATGTACAAGCTGGACAAAGTAATCAACTTTATATATTTTTAAGATGCTGAAATGTATAGAGCTTGATGAACGACTGAAAGCCATGGATCAAGAGATCACTGTGAACCCTCAGTTTGTGCAGAAGGTAATTGATTTAGTGTCTTGTAAGAGTATGTAAGAGATTCAGTGCAGTATGTGTTGCACTGAATGCCAGTATTAACAGTGTTAATGATTACATATTATTAATAATAATATGTGCATAAGCATCATGCTTTAAAACAAAAAGGAAGGGGATGTTATTTCATATGCACTTTATTTTCCTACCTGTTAACTTCAAAGAACTGTGTGTCTCAAAGGTAAACCTTCAGACCTGTTTTTGAAAAGAAATAACTCTCTCCTTTCCAGAGTATGGGCTCTCAAGAAGATGACTCAGGGACCAAACCATCCAGTTATTCCTGAAATTCATGTTGCTCACCACTCCGCTTTCAAGTAAAAGCTTATGAAAGAATCACGCCTGGAATAGGGCATTTGAGGAGTTCCACGAAGAGAGCAGAGAGAACTGAGCTTTGCTTTTCACCTGGACATTAAGAAAATAAAAGAACACCCTCTCAGTACTGTATAATATCAGAAATATTCTCTGCAAAGAAAAAGGAAATCTCAAAAGAAACTTAAAAGTCTGTTGTGGATTTATTTATCTTCAGATTAACATCGTTAATGCATTAAATAATCTACCTTTTGTTTTAAAGGGTTTGAATGTTGCTGTGTTTCTGTAGCAGTCCTTTTTTCTCTTCTGCAAAAAAAAAAGTGTTATTCAGGGAAGAATACAAACTAGTGTTGGTTCACCTACAAGATAATTACTGGTTCATTATTCTGTATTTAAAGTTGGCTCAAAGTGCAGATTTATGGTATGTTTGGTGGGGGGAGAGGGGTGGAGTTTAAGTAAATTCTCTACATTATGATTTGCATATGCCCAGTGTAGCTGGCTGCTGTCTATTAAATGAAACAAGAACTGTGTTCTTCCCAAAAGGATGAGCATATTAACGAGTCCTTGTAAGGCAGTTTTGCTGAAAAGCAGAAATCGCTATAGGGAATCCGTACATGACAGCTATTTGTGATTTTAAGTTTCTGCTCCGAAGTATCTCCTAATAACATTTGCTCTTAGATCAAACTTATTAGACCTAAACAAAAGGATATTTGGAAGACCTGTGTTCTGGAGGATTCTAGATATGAAGTTATTCACACCAAAAAAAAAAAAATTAAGTTTTGTTCCTATACAATTGGCATGAAGGTATTCATCAGGCTAATACTTCTCCATGGTGGAAATAAATGAAGGGCATGCTATAGATCTTTGTTTCCAGAGAAAATAATTCTATATGGAACATAGGATTCTATACAGCTCTCAAAATGCAGGATTTTATTTGGAGATAACATGCTGGAATGCTGTCTGGTTTTTAATTCACTATTTTAAACATAAAAACTTTGTTGTTGGATTCTTTAAGTGCTTTACCCCTTAAATCAATGGGCTCTTTAATTTTCTGTAGCTCTCCTGTATCTGAAGATTTTCACTGTAAAAACACCTTTGAAACACTTCATGTCAGTGCAAATCTCCTACTATCAGGCATAAATAAACCTGTCATCAAGTCAGAACGCGAGAAGCTCAGCATCCAGTGCTTCCTACTTAAACGCCTGACTAGGAGCCGCTTGCTGCTGCTAACCTGCCAGCTTTTTTTCAGGAGCCTAAGTGGGAGCTAAGCGTTTCTCGCTCTTGCCGTGTGAAGCTTGTATGTACTGAGGTCACCCATGGTTGAAAATACTCCATTTGTGCTTCCAGTGCTCATACAGAACTGTTGGGGTTTTCACTTAAAATTGGTGTCTTAATTCTAGCAGAGCCTCTGTCACAGCGGTATGCTTTCTAGTAAAGAGATTATGTCCCCAGGTTGTTCTCTAGGTGGTGAATGATGTTTTTAAAAGGATAAAGTAGCAGTTTAGTATTGAACACAGCATAGGTCCATAGTGTTAGTAGCTCACCACTGAGTACTTGTGCTTCCTCTCATAGAAAATTTCATATTTGAAGGCAACTTTTACACCTGGTCTTAAAGCAAAATCTTGGGTGGTTTTTTTTTTCATAACTTGCCTCACCAGTCTTGTAATTAAAGATATTTACGATTTTTGAAGGTTTTTTTCCTGGTTAATCCTACAGTGATTTCAATGCTGAACATGCTTATGCAATTTTCTTCTCTGGTACTGTGGAAGTGTTAAATTAGTCGATTAGTAATGCCGTGGGCTCAAGCACAAAGCCGGGTTGTCAACGTGTTTACAACCATGTGTGGTAGTCACAAAGTACTGCAAATGACTAACCCCAGCCTGCCGCCCATCCGAAAATGTGGATGGCTCGCTTTTCATTGCCAAGGGCTCACTTGCCAGGGGGAGAATGTATGCGGGATGCTTTCATGAAGTTGGAGAAGAACCAGTACTGTCTACTTGGCAGTGGCTGAGCTTTTATACTACTAGTTCCTGTTAGTGAGCATGGACTTACCTGCTGAGAGCTGCAGGATGGCTTTCTATCTGTGGAATGAGACGCAAACTGATACATGCAGCTGGCACATAGCAGCTACATTTTCTGTTCTTTTTTTTTTTTTTTTTTGCCTAAAGTAGATAAAATAAATCCATGCTCACATCAGAAGGATGGTAAAATAGCTATGTAATAGTTTCAAATAACATATGACACTATTTTTCTTAATCTGATTTTAAAGAGGGCTAATACTTTTGAAGTTAGAGAACTGCCAAGGTTCCTTTTCTGACGTGGATAGTTGTGCTGTTAAACTCCGATTGCTGTTGAAAATTCAAAGTCAGGTCCCACCTGTAGAATCAGTAGATAAAGCATTCACCAAAAGTGCTTCAGGGAAGGGCTTTTAAGTAATAGTCTGATAAACACATATGGTCTGGCATCTGCATGTCTTGAGATACTGTTGAAATTAAGTCAGATTTTTAATGAAGTAGCTTCTTCAAGTCTTGGAACTAATTGCACGGGCTGTGGTCAGCTGAGACGCTTTAACACTTGAGCTTTCTGGTTTTAATTTGTATTTATTGCAGGGAAGGACTTTTGATCAAGTATAAGAACATTGTGTGCTATGCTCCTCCAAACTTAGACTCTCAGAGGTCCTGTGGCTAGTTCTTCCCATCGTGCATGGCCACAAGATGTGCTCACGAAATACTGAGCGCATGCTTTGATAGCTAACTCCTATTTTCGTGCGTCTTAAGTAGCAAAGATACAAAATGCAGTTCTGAAGGTAGCATTAGATGTGCAACTACACTTCTTCGCCACAGGAGGGGTCTCTAGTTCAGTGATGCTTAGCAGCTAATAAAATGTTTCTGAAAAGAAATGTTTAGAAGCTGTTTGTGTACAACCACCCCTCCTATTTTTGTGCCA
Organism: Gavia stellata; assembly: GCF_030936135.1. Lineage (NCBI taxonomy): Eukaryota > Metazoa > Chordata > Aves > Gaviiformes > Gaviidae > Gavia > Gavia stellata. The sequence continues at coordinate 3,874,818 of NC_082611.1, forward strand.
CCGAGGAGCCCCAGTTACTGACCTCTGCTAACACTCCCGTAGCACTGCCATCGCGCCACATGCTTTTGCGTAACTCCAGCTGCCGCCTTCTACACAACTTCCCTTCTCTGTTCTACAGTACAACTGCAACCCGTTGTATGTGTTGTCATAGGCGATCTGTATAACCTAGGAAATGTTTTCTGCATGGCCAAACTGGCTGAGGAGGTTAGTCCTGAGAAGTTGTTTAAATGTACTATTGGAAAATAAAGATAACAAACGAGTCGTTCTTCTAAGTTTGTCTTAAATGAGATAGTAGGTCTTTTGTATTTGGCTTTTCCTTAGTTTTTTGGGGGGATCTTTTGTTCTTGTCGCTTCTCAGGACATGTGATTCTGGCTGACTGGCGGGAGGTTGCTAGTTGCCTGCTGCGTGTGGCAGTGCCCTCAGCTCAGGAGCTGTTCAAGCTCTGCTCGTGGGTTCTCAGAGCTCTCCTGCACTATCTCGAGTAGGAACAGTAGTTCTTGTGCAAACAGCGTGTCTTCCCTGGGAAGTGCTGCTAGAGGTCCTTGTCTGAGATGGGCTCCAGGATTAGATGAACTTTGGATCAAACACTGTTATTCATATCTGATCTTTGTGTTACGATAATCGTCTGTCTCACTGACCACCTGAGTATTGTTGTCTTCAGAGGCGTAATTATTAATCCATGCATGGCTGCTTGGATCCAGAGGCATGTATTGTAGTGGTATCAGCGATAGCTGCTCTTTCGTGGGATTGAAGTACAAGTTTTACTCAGCCAATGATCTATGCTGTTATCTTGTGGAAGACTTACTACTTTTGTTCAGACTTAGGTATTTATAGGGGTCAAATCCAATGTAAAAGGAAGGTGGGAGGGAATCCAGTACTTCTATTATTTTGAAGCCTGAAAGGATTAATAGTTCACATGGAATATGGTTTATCTTTCTATTATAGTTTTCTAGAGATAAATAATCCTCTAATAAAACTTGATACCCGGAAGAGAAACTGGAGTAGTTTAATGGAGAGAGGATCTGTATTGAAAAGCTTAGAACTTAAGTGTCTGCTCTCTTCCTTCGAAGTTCTAACCTGGCCTTTAGCTGTGTCAACATCGTCATACAACTGCTTTATAACTGGAGTGGGAAAAGATGATACTTCATGGAAGCCTTCATCTGCCCTAATCTTACATTCTAAGTAGTTTAAGGAATTAAAACACAGGATGGGTACTGCCAGTGCTTGCATCGAGCGCCTTTAACGGAGAAGTTGGGCCCAGCCTGCAGTGAGCACGCCAGCCGCCCTGTGGGGCTGCTTTCCTCACAGGGCCTGGACACGGGAGGGGAAAAGGGGCTCTGCGGAAGCCGACCTCGAAGCTCCTTTCCCCGCCCGGTAGCGGCTAGCGCCGTCCCTGCCGCCCGGCCTGGCCCCCGCCGGCCCGTGCCAGGCACCGGGGCCCTGGGGCGCCTCAGCAGGGCCCCGCCTCAGGACAAGCCGGGCCCCGCCCTCGTACGGCGCCTGCGCACTGGCCGCCCCCGCCTCTCCCGGAGGCCGCTTGTCACGTGATCCGCCATGCGGCCCGCACCACGTTGCGGGGGGAGCGGAGCCCGCTCCGGGTGCAGCGCCTGCGGGGTCGCAAGCGGCGGCTCGTCCTCTCTCGGCTCCCGGGGGTCGGATACTGTTGTCCGCTCTCTGCGGCGTGACAGCGGGGCAGGGGATAGCGAGGGAAGGAAGGAGGCGTCTTCAGGACCTTCTCACCTCCCCCCTCTCGTATTGAGGGAATGGCTCTGCCCAGCCCCTGTGGACAGGGCGGCGTGGGCCGAGTCACTGCCGCACCTGGGTGGGGGGGGATCCTCGGGAGAGCGGCGGGAAGCACCGGCTCGGTACCGCCGTACGAACGGCCTCCTCCTCCTCCCCGCTCTCTCCCGCCTTCTCCTGACTCTCCTCGCCGCTCCGTGGCGGCGGCGGGTGGGCAGCCGGGAAGCTGTCTGCCCCTCTTCCCCCCTAGCTGCCGGTAGAGATGGTACGGGCCGGTGGGTCAGTCTGTGTCAGGCGCCCGCTGACACGGGACGGGCTGGGGCGGGGGATCCGCGGTGAGCGGGGGCCGGGGCCGGGCCATGGGTGTCCGGGCACGGGGAACCGGGGCTGGGCCGGTCTCGGAGCGGGGAGGTCGGGGCCCGGACGGTTAGGGCGGCCCGGGTCCGGATGGGCCTGAGGCGTTCGGGTCCGGGGGCGCTGAGCAGGGCCGGTCCCGACCCGTTACGGCCTGAGGCCTCCGGGCACGGGGAAGCTGCGCCGGGCCCGGCACGGACCGAGGTGTCCGGGCCCGGCGGTCTGGTGTGTCAGACCCCAACCCGTCCCAGTAACACCGGAGGTGTCCGGGCACGGGGGGGTCCGGTTCAGTCCCGTTCCACCCCCGTGGGGCCTGAGGTGTCCCGGCTCGGAGTCAGGGACCGGGCCACGGGGGGATCGGTCTGCTCTAGTCCCATCCCATCAGGGCACGAAGGGCTGGTGCTTGTTCAGGTAACCCCGTGGTGGAGTTGTGCTGGTCCCTTAGGCTGAGCTTGAGGCCGGCTGCTCCTGGAGGGATGTAGAGCCGGACTTGCCCCAGTCAGGCCTAAGAGATGCTTCAATAGCTGTTGTGCTGATACTGTGTGCTTTCTCCCCTGCCTGCAGCAGGCCTGACGTATGTGCTGAGCTCTCACTATGAACGCTATTGTTGCCCTCTGCCATTTTTGTGAGCTCCACGGTCCTCGCACCCTCTTTTGTACTGAGGTTCTACATTCACCGCTTCCCCAAGGCGCGAGCAGCGGGGACATCTCTGGGCAGAATGAGCAGGCAGAGGAGGAAGAAGGTGGCATTCAGATGAGCAGTCGGATCCGCTCGCACAGCCCCGCAGAAGGTGCCAGCGCCGACTCCAGCAGCCCAGGGCCAAAGAAGTCAGACATGTGTGAGGCAAGTGTGAATATTTGTGCGGACATCAGTGGCTTAACTAAAGGCTTCTTGGGTTCTCTGATACAAATTGAATTGTTTAAGAGAGAAAAAAAATGTGAACTGCGTTTGTTTTGTATGTGACTGCTGGTACTAGAAGATCTCTAAGTCCTCATAAACTAATGATCCATGACAAGAGGATGAAGGAACTGTTGTTGAGTATATAGACCTTGACAAGATGGTGTCTTGAGGTCTCTTTGAGCCCTGTGATCTGTGATTCTTTTGTGGCTGAGAAATGCTTCCCTCATTCTTGAAGACCATTTACTTTATTAGATTAGGTGAGGTCACTTACTGATAGTAATTTTAAGAGCAGTATTGATTCGGAAACAGAAAAAAATGCAAAAGCAATTAAAACAGTAGAGAAAATGTACGTTCTCAGTCATTCTCGTGCCTGTCTACTATTAGTACTTGTTCTGAGGTATTTGTTATTTACTATCCTTTAGGTTATGGCCAGTTTTGTTAGGCCAGTTGGTTTCACAGCTGCTGTTAACTGAATTTTACCGCTTGAAGAGCCAGCACCAAGTTCACAATCAAATTAAATAGTGGAAAACGAGCATAAGAGCAGAGGAAGTGTGTCGCACAGAGTTCTATGTGAGGAGCTGGGTTCAAATCCGGACCCTGACTCATATTTCTTGTCTTCTAAGTATTTGTGTTCTTATCTGTATGTGTAAATAATGCTTCTCTATGTTTTGAAGGGAATATGCAGAGGCCTTTGGAAACCTTAGATAACTGCATGCTCATTTATGGCTGGATTTGCTTTTCTATCTTCAGGGTTGCCGCTCTCTTGCAGGAGGACATCCTGGATATGTCAGCCACGACAAAGAAACATCAATCAAGTACGTCAGTCACCAACACCCAAACCATCCCCAGCTGTTCAGCATCGTGCGCCAGGCCTGTGTTCGCAGTCTGAGCTGTGAGGTAACTGCTTTGGAGTACAGGGAGAAAACCTGTTCATGGCCTTACGCGTCATTCAAATCCAAGATAGTGCTTTGCTGATCCTGGCTGCTCTGTGCAGCCTGAAACAAGGAGGGAATGGAGGTGGAAAGACAGACACACAAGTCTGTTCATTCCAGGATTGATGGGAATGTTTAAGGTTGATAGTTGATAACCTTGAGGGTTCCTTCCTCTCGCCTTGTGAGACCAAAAATTTCCCTTTCTTGTTTTTGCTCTTATGCGTTTATTGTTTTTTCTTTGTAAGATAAACTGGTTTTGTAGAAACGTTGGAAACTGTTGCTTAGTGCTAAGAAATATTTGATCTTTGTAGACCATTAACATTCAGCATCTCATAGAAGCGAAGGGAGAACCTTACAGATAAATGAGTGTTTGTGTGCCAGGATCAGCAAAACCCCTTGTGGATTCTCAACAGTATCGTAGTTGAATAGAACTGAATTCTTAAAATACAGTTAAATTGAAGGTTTTGTAGTGCTTGTAGGATACTTCTGGAGGTGTGTTTGACCCTGGATTTTGGATAGTAGCCTGAAAAAGGCTTGTTTTATTCACCAAGTGTGTGTTAAAGAGCAGAAAGCTTTGTTCAGTTTATTGCCATTTCAGCAGTGTGATGTGCTTAGCTACTTTGGTGTACGTGTCCCTCCCCTTCAGGTCTGCCCAGGACGTGAAGGGCCTATTTTTTTCGGAGATGAGCAGCATGGTTTTGTGTTCAGCCACACCTTCTTTATCAAAGACAGCCTGGCTCGAGGTTTTCAGCGCTGGTACAGCATCATCACTATCATGATGGACCGGATTTACCTCATTAACTCCTGGCCTTTCTTGTTGGGAAAAATCAGAGGCATCATTGATGAGCTTCAGGGCAAAGCACTTAAGGTAGGTCAGTGCACAGAGTCCATTTAACTCAACATTAGTAAAATATTATGATAGTTGATTTACAGCTGAGTCAAAAAGCTGATCCAGCTCATTGCAGCCAGGGCGGTCATTAAGGTTGACAGAAGGGACAAGAGGACGGTGTGTGTCTGGGGGTGTAGGAGAGAAGGAACAGGTTGCTTCTCTCGTTTTGAGCCAGTCATGATACTTTTCACAGACCTAAGTGCTAGACAATAGCTCTGTTAAAAAATTAAGTAAGTAAAGTTGTGAAGGACGATGGTTTTGGAGCACAAGTGTCGCTTAATGATAATTTTAGTCAACCTAAGCATAAGATGTCCCTTCCCTCTCTTTTCCCATAATTTACAATGTATTTTTGATGACTGTGTGTGACGCACCCTTTTCACTTCACATTTTTGGTGGGATTTTTTGGCTCAGCTTTATGTTAGCATTTTATCTTTTCCAGTATCTTATACTGCCCTTCTTCTGTGGTGTAGGTGTTCGAAGCAGAGCAGTACGGGTGCCCTCAGCGTGCCCAGAGGATGAACACGGCCTTCACTCCCTTCCTGCACCAGCGGAATGGCAATGCAGCCCGCTCCTTAACGTCACTGACCAACGATGAAAACCTGTGGGCATGTTTGCATACCTCCTTTGCTTGGTAATGCCAATTGTGTTTCTAGCTTCTACAACTCCTTCAAGAAGAGAGTATTGCCATATTCTGAAAGGGTGGATATGTGATATGAGTGTTTGGGTATTTTTTCTTGAGGTAGTGAGTTGGACTTTGCTAAGTAGTCTTCTGAATTGGAAGGAGCTAAGCACAGAAAGCAGCCTGCTGATGCCTTTAGGACAAAAAAAATTCTTGTTGCTGTAAAGTAAACCTACTAATGTGGCTGCTAATGGAAACCATGTCTATCTAGATGGAAAGGCTTTGCAGTATAAAAGTAAGTATGGAAGAAAGCAAGAAAAGGCACTCCTACCCGCAGCTGCTTGTACCTCAGATTCACACTTGAAGTATGGTGGTTGTTCACCTGGAAGTGCCCGTGTAGCGTGATAGGCAGCGTGGGAGGTGCAGCCATTTGGCACAGTAGTGTGTCTGTGGGAGTCCAGTTGCTCCAGTGCCTGACTTGCTCATCAAACTTCCCTGGAAAAATGCCACAGAGAGGGTTGCAACACTGGCATGTGACTTGGATGGGGGATAAGTGTGTTGCACAAAGTAATTGCAAAATAGTAGGCCTTTCGGTGACTTTGAGTGGCAGCGGTTGTAAGATGCATTGATAGTTACCACACCAAGGAAAGCACAGAGATGTGTTGAAAGGAAACACAGATTGGTTAGTGGTTGGATTTTTTATTTTTGTTGAGCTCATCGCACCAAGTTTCTTACTGGATTTTTGCATCTAGCAAGCAGGCTTAATGAACGCTACTTCTATTTCTTTTGATGTCTCCAGGCTTTTGAAAGCTTGTGGCAGCCGACTTACAGAGAAGCTTCTGGAGGGAGCACCAACAGAAGACACCCTCGTTCAGATGGAAAAACTTGCAGGTGAGATAGAAGTTTCCAGAGCTGGAAGACCCCCTGAGAGTGCTTTAGATGGTAAAACACCAAGTCCTTTTGTCAGCATCACAGTGCAGCCATCTCTCTTGGACTTTACCTTAGTGGTAGTCTCTGCAGTAGCTGATGTGCTCTTCTATATGGAGAAGACTCTAACAGGAATGAGAAGTCAAGGCCCTTGGCCTTGTAGGCTCTCTGCATGCACATGTGGTGTTTGTTGTGTAGGAGTGTTGCATCATCGTGATTATTGTTCTCTGTGGCTGGGTTGGCCCTCCCAATGAATCTCTACGGCCAAAAGAATTTGCAGTCACAACATACGGAGCTTTCTTTTTGCTCCTTTTTCTACAAAATTTCTAAAATTAAAGGATCATAATTTTTTCTTGCGTTGAATTATTTTTATTGATCCATTTAGACTAGAATCTACAAAACCTGCCTCAACGCTTTGGCTGTGACCTTTAACGCAAGAATAGAGAACACGTAGCTGGTCAAAAGATGTGACTTTGTGTCCTGTAGAAGATGAAAATTCCTTCTTGAACCTGTAGTGGTTATCTTATGTCTGAACTGTGAAACTTCATTACACTTTAGGTGCATCTGTGCCAAAATCAATTGGCTGCAGCATGTGTAGGCACTTTTGAGGCAGTTCTCATTCCTAGAGAGCAGCAGTCTTTATGACCACTATCTTTTTTCGCTAGACCTGAAAGAAGAGTCAGAAGGCTGGGATGGATCCGAAGAAGAGAAGCCTTCTTCCCAGCCAGATGTTGTGGAAGGGCAGGAGCTGTCTAAATGCTCACCTGAAACATCTCTGATGCCAGATTGCAACAGCTGGAATGTAGCTCACAGAAGGTTGTCTGTCTTTCGCTCTCTCAGGCACATGAGACAGGTAAGAGAGGAGCACAGTTACTTTGATGCTGAATTCACAAGCTAGCAACTTCTTTTCTCCTAATAATGCTTTTTGAAAAGGTATATTTATTTCCTGTGGTCTGCATGTCTTTCCTGGTTCTGTGTTCAACACAGTGCCACAGAGCTAGTAACACGATGTTAATTGCATCTCTGAGGACGCTCCTTTCCTTGGAGATCACGTGGGCCTCTAGTGATCATCGGTCATGTGGGATGGGATCATATGATTTCTCTCAAATTCTGCACTTTTCTTCTTCCCAAGAGCAGTGACAGTAATTTAATACAGAGGTCGTGCAGCATCTTCAAAGCCAAGTATTATTTGCTTAAAACAAAAGTGTTTCAGAGGGGAAAAAAATCGTTTACAATCAAAACAAATGGTTCTGTACAGATCTAGCTTTTCTCCAGTGCTTCTGGTTACCTGGCTGAGGGGGGAAGGTTTGGTGCATTTGACCCACAATCTCTTTCACACCAGCTTGTTTTCCTGGACACTCCTGACAAATACCTGCTTTATGTCTTTAGCCTCCTTTTGTTCTACTGTGTCCCAATTTAGAATGCTTGAAGCTATTGAACTACACCACTGTGTTCTAAGTGTGTGCCTTTGGAGGCTTGTCTAAGAATATTGTTTCATCTTCTTGCCTGAATCACTGTTGTGAACATAACCCAGATCAGAGAAATGCCTGAAAGTTGTTATCATCTAATAGAAGTTGTTCAGTCCCATTCCAAACTGTGGATGGCCCATTATCTGTCTTACCAAACCCGCTGATTTGGCCAACAAGTGGGCTGACTGACGCAGTCCAGCCAGAGCACTGAAGAATTTGGAGCAACCTAGAAATGAAACTGTTGTTCTCTTAACGTGCTTGATATTGAATTGGATCATTGATTAGGCACGTTGGTGAAGTGGTACTTCGCTGCTGTTTGTTCTTGAAACCATGGATGGGGGCGAATATCACTTTGGATTACAGTCTGATGCCTTTTGCACCTGTCAAAGAAGTACTTGGTCTTGGTGCTGTGGTTTAGAGCTATTACTCTGTGCGCAAGACCTGCTAAATTTTCATGTTCGTTTCTGCTGTTCAGTTCTAGCCATTTTCTTATGTGGCAGTCGTGTTTTTGACAGGGCAAACTGGACATTTCACTAATTTTCGTAACCAATGCAGAATGTTTTTGGTTTGGCTTCTTATTTTTTCCAGGTTCTTGGGGCATCAGCATTCCGCATGCTGGCTTGGCATGTCCTGATGGGGAACCAGGTCATCTGGAAAGCTCGAGACATGGATCTTGTCCAGTCTGCTTTTGATGTGCTACGGGTAGAAACCTTTTCCTGTGTTTCCTGACTGCATATTTTTACGTATATTTCTGTAGTAGTCTAGGCTGTCTCTGACGTGTAATCTTGTGGAGAATGTGTGTTAAATGATGTGGTTTGGGGCAGGGAGACAAACCTGAAAAAAACCCCAACCTTTGGATGTCTTGGTTGTCCTCAGCAACTGCCTAATCTTTCAAGCTGAGCAAGATACTTCTGATCCCCCAAATCAGGAGCATCTGCCTGAGCAGTGCTCCAAGTCTTGACTGGCCCTGGAAGTCAGGGAGAAAATTGTACTTCACTGGTTTAGCTCCAGTGTTTCTCTTGACATGTTTCCTTCCTCCTTTAGACCATGCTGCCTGTTGGTTGTGTGCGGATCATCCCCTACAGTGACCAGTATGAAGAGGCATATCGGTGTAACTTCCTAGGGCTTAGCCCACATGTCCAAATCCCATCCCACATACTATCATCTGGTAAGAACCTGTTGCAGAACCCTCTCCTTTCGCTGTCATCTTAAGTTAAAGGACACAAGATTTTTTTTTTTAATTAAGTATTGGCAGATAGTCTAACAATGCTGCATGAACCAAAACCTATACCAGTTAATTATTTTTTTCCCCCCCATATCCTTGCCTGATCAGTAGTTGGAAGGTGTGACACCTGCTTTAAGCACTGATCATACCATAGCTGACAGTCCTGGTTCCTACTGAGGAAAGGTTATTGCTGGGCCAAATATTGTAAGCTGACAGCGCTGTGCTGTCTCAGAGCAGGGCATGTAGCTGTATTTTAGAATCTGGGCGAGTACAGTTAATGTTCTTTTGGGCTCTTGTTGCTCTAGAGTTTGCGGTCCTTGTGGAAGTTCGCACTGCTACCCGATCCAGTCTCTACCCGACTCTGTTTGATGATGAGCAGTCCCTCAACAAGTACGAGTTTGTTGTCACCAGTGGTAGCCCTGTTGCAGCAGATCGAGGTGGGTGACTTGAAAGCAGAAAGAACCTGTATCACTGAGGTTAAAAGAGCATCTTGATCTTTAATTGGTTTTTATGCTGTTCATATACTGGCCCTTAAGGAAGTCTGAGTAGAAGCCAGGTCAGTATACAACTGAGGTACTGCTATTTGAGGTGAGGTTTACTACAGTCTGTTTAATTATAAAGGCTTTGCTTTACCTGATCAGCATTTTGCTTATTAATTTTCAAAAATGAGAAACGAATTCTGTAACATGGGTACAGTAGCAATTCTTCTGTAACCCACAATGAACACTTTCTATCCTGGAATACTTGCGTGTCTGAGTAAGTCTAGCTTATAAAGACCATGAAATTACTCATCCCCCATGTTCCTACTATGTTCAAGGACTTGAACACCTGCACCTAGATGTGATTTGAGTCAGGTCCATCAGTCTCATGTTTTCTGGGAATTCTTAATTAAGATGAATTGGCCTCATTGACTGTCTCAAAAGACTTGACAGATGGCTAACCCTTCCTGCTCTGTCCTGAAGACACAGGTGTAATGCAAAGCAGAGACTTACTCCTTCTGTGGTGTTCTTCCTGTGCTCCAGCAGCTGTTGTAGGTCCCACAGGTATAATTACAGTAGTCTGCTTTGCATCCAACCAGTGGCATGTCCAGAATCTTCTGGACAAAAATAGTCACTGAAAGGTCTTTTCTCCACCACAGCATCAAATGTATTAGGCCACAGACTGCTGGGAAAATAGCCTCCTAGGGAATTCCAAAAAGTGGGCCAGGAAAGGAATACCTTGGATTGGTTATCAGTTTGGTTTTTTACTAAATATCCTGGAGCTGCCCTTAACAAGAGGAACATTAAATCAAGAGTAAGTGGAGGCTCTGAAATTGAAGGTTTGTATTTTTATATATATGTATATTGTACAAGGCATGAAGATTTTTCATAACTTTGCATTTTTAATGAGCTTTTGATATGGAACTAGAAAGAAAATCTAAACAACTTCAGTTTAAAAGTGGGTCTGAAGAAAACAAGGGCCCCTGAACCTTTGTGCATATCCCAGGATCCTTCACAAAATTCCATGTTGCTTCTTGGATCAGACGTTTTTCTAGTGGGATGATCTTTTGCTCCTCTTCCGTGGAAATGAAATGAAGGCAGGCCACTGAGGGGTATATTTTTCCACCTTGTAGAATAGGTAGGTTTCTTCCTGACTCGAGGAAGATTATCTGTGAACTAATCAAGCCAACTTCTATGTTGAAATTGGCTGTGCTGTTACTAATAGTGCAGCTTTCTGCATATAGAGGAAGCTGCATTAATGCCCCAGACCAAAGTACTGGTGAAAAATGAGTGCAAACTAGTGCTCTTGAACAGAGTAAGAGGTGGAACAAATGTGTATTCTTGTCTGTAATTCCAGCGGGTGTTCAGGCCCAGGTCGCAGAATAAATGGACTAGTCCTTGCCAACAATTACTAGTAAAGGTGTAAGCGGGTAGCCTGTAGCTTGTGCGTCCTTTTTCTCACTCTTTTTCCCCCCTCCTTTGTGATCCTGTAGTTGGCCCTACAATCTTGAACAAGATCGAAGCTGCCCTGACCAACCAGAACCTTTCTGTAGATGTTGTGGATCAGTGCCTTGTCTGCCTGAAGGAGGAGTGGATGAAGTAAGTACGAGTACATTGCTTTCAAAGAAACAGCTTTGGCGCTAATCCTGGAATGGTTACAGCAGAGTATGGGACAAACTTATAGTTAGGTAACTTCTGCTTTAGTCTTGAGAGTACTTGGCTTTACTGTTGGGGGCTAAGAATATTGGAGTTGTTCTACTCTAGTCCTAACTCTTTTTTTGGCTTTCAGCAGTTCTTAACCTTTATGCTTCAGTTCACGCATCTGTAGGTTACCTACATGACAATACTTGTCTGCTTTATATATGTTATAAGGATTAAGTATGCAAATATATATGCCTGTCAGTGTGCGTTATATTCCAGTGCAGATAACATGCCAAACAGATGTCGTGATCGCGCCTTCAGGCGCTGCATTTCAAAGGTGCAAGTAGTTATAAAGGAAGACCAGGCAGTCATGTGAAATAATTCATGGAACATCATGATTTTGTGAATTTACCTGAAGGCCAGATGGGCACTGGATGTGTCTCCCAGGGAGATTCCCAGTTGTCACAATTAGTTGTTTTACTTTTCACTAGAAGGAAAAAACCAGACTAGAATTACACATATTACTACTGAAAATGAGTGATCCCCCTAACTAATCCCACCTTTTCTTGTAGTCTTCTTCCCCCCACCTTCTTCATTCAAAGCATGAGAATAGTTTCCATGGGACGTTGTTTGAAGCTTTTATTAACATTTAGTTGCAGTAGGTACCAAGGGAAGCTCAGTTACTGCTCGTTTCCCTGTTTGCGTGCAAGTCCATTGTAGTAGTGACAGGAGTTTCTTCCTTCTGCAGTAAAGTGAAGGTCCTCTTTAAATTCACTAAAGTGGACAGCAGACCCAAGGAGGATACCCAAAAACTGCTGAGCATTCTGGGAGCTGCAGAGGAGGACAACGTCAAGCTTCTCAAGTTCTGGATGACTGGCCTGAGCAAGACGTACAAGTCCCACCTGATGTCAACAGTTCGCAGCCCAACGTCCTCAGAGTCCCGGAACTAAACGGTGCCCAACCTCATTTGCTGCCTTCAGATAATTGCAGGGAACACCAAGTTACCGCTGCTGAGCCTGCAGCATGTGCATTAGGTGGATAGTGAAACTTCATCACTATTCTTGTGGTCCTCAAACTAACTTGAAGAGTGACTTGAGTCTTTCCTAATTGCTGTGAGACTGGACTAATAAGTGCTAATAAATCGTGCTGCTGTCTGTCCTGAAACTCAACTCTAAATCTAGACCTCCACACTCAAGACTAAAATACAGCAACACTCAAAGAATCAGCATGAATTAATTAAAATCTTGTACTGTCCTCATTAAGCGTTATGGTGTGGCAGTAGACCTGTTTCAGATTTCATTGGCAAGACTCTGATACCTGTGACAACATCGAGAACTCCTGGGAGTGGATATAGTTAATCTCTCCGAATCCCAGAATCTCCTAAATGCCTGAGAGAACAAGAACCAAAAATAAGTGACATGTCACAGGGTATGGGTCACATGTAAATTATTTCAAAACCACTTTATGCTCGGATTTAAGAAGAGACTATTTTCTGCTGTAGCATAAGTCAGGATATCCTATCAGAGTCCTGTCACTCCACTTTATTTATTTATATCTTAACTTGAGACGGTTTCAACATTTACTTTGGAAATCTTGTCTGGGAGGGAGAATTGTAATAGAAGTCGTCTCAAAATGCAGCCCGCTTGCCTCTCTAGAGGGTAGAACACTCGCCTTGTTTTGCCTGTGATTGCGAAACTTCCAGGTAATGAAGATAACCTCGCCGGAATTAAGGTTGCTGGTGTTCTTCTGTCTTCAGAAATAGTTTTCTAGCTTCCTAATTAAGTTAAGCAGAAAAGATCCGACCTGTAGGTGCTCCATTCTATATAACTCTATAGTAGCCATTTTGAATGCTTAATAGTTCATGGAAACATTGGTGCAGTTTTTAATTACCTAAACAGATATTCCTTATCTGTATTGTGAGGAATTACTGTTTCTGTTGTGAAGTAATTTTTTGTCTTTTTTTCTGGATCATTGTTGGGAAAACTTGATGTTACCATAGACATTTTTGACAAGCTAGAGGCAGGTTTTACCCAGGTGACCTTCTACACTCATTCAAACAAGACTCAAGCTCAGAGGGGGTGTTCCAACTTGTCATGAGTTCTGTTCTTATGTATAAAATATGCAGGTTGATTTTTTTTTTTTTTTTTTTGGTCTGGAACATCTGTAAAATGGTGACAGGCATTAAATTTCATTAAGAGCTATTTTTGTAAAATGGACAAAGCCTAGTTTTGTGTTGATTTTCAATGTGCGTGTGTGTTGGGGTGGGGGAAGCAGCAGTTGATCCACAAGGTAATTTCTGCATCTTAGCCTTGATCTAATTTACAGAATTTAACAGCTCTTTTCCTCTTAACTTCGTATGTATTAGTTTCTTGTACATACGGAGCAAGAGACGCTCAGCTCTATTAATTGAAAACGCTCGACTGGATGTAAAACAACCGCAGGATGTTCAGACAGCAAACAGATGCTTGGAAAAAGGCATTACTTTGTTACTTCAAAAACTAACCACTTACTTGCCTTTCCCAATTGTCAATAAGGAAACAGGAGACAAAGTGTTCAAGCTCTATCCACAGGAAAGGAAGCTTTGAATATGCATCTTCCTGTGTGCTAGGTGCTAGGCATGAGGGAAGAACAAAGCCCACTGATAGTGGGATAAAAGCTACAGAAGTAATTAGAAAAGCGTGGACTAGCGAGCCAGAATTTCTGGTACTAGGTTGGTGCTTGTTCTTGTGGCTACCTTTTATGTGATCTAGTACTCTTTATTCTTCTACTTGAAAGCTATTCTGATCCAATTCAGAGCTGCGTGACACAACAGGTAAGCCATTATTTGGCATTTAGACCTTCTCCATGGCTGATCTGTTTTTTATTTGTTAAAGAATAGCTCTCCCAAGTAATCCAACATCAAAACCTAGTCTCTCTCTAACCCCTGGTTGGTGCATAAGCATGCGTTAGCAAAGCCCATGTTTCTCTACAGAGGTGTGGCTTCTTCCAAAACAGCAAAAAGGTGGTCACCAGGTCAAGCTTGAGGCTTCATCATCTTCTTCCTTGTGCTTGTGTAAGTGCTGAGTTGTACACAATGTTGATTGCTCTCCGTCCTGATCTGAAACAGGGCTGTGTCACAGGCAGCCAGACTCCGCATAATGTATAATTTTTGAGCCAGGGCAAGGAAACCACTAATTTAACACATATAAAATACCCACAGGAAAGAAGGGGGAGAGTTGCTGAAGTCTGTGAACCCATGAAACCAGATGTGCTTGCCTGCCAGAACAGATCTATATGTGGGATTACCAAATAGTTGTCTGGGCAAGTTCCCGCAGCTCGCGGATTAGGCCGCGGGTGCTCATTTCGCCGTCAGCGATAGCTGGAATGTTGCACGCTCCTCTTAGCACAACTTAATTAATGAAAAAGCACGTCTGCAGACATCTTTCACCACCCTCCTTCCCTCTAAACGATACGCCTTAAAGACAGACTGATTAAAGCAGGACGTGATTTCCTTTTCTGCGTGGCCGAGCAGCCTATACCGTGGAGGGAGGCGGGAGCGGTGAGCGCCGCAGCCGCAGGCTCTCTGACAGAGGCCCACCGCCCAGGCGGGGCACTGGTGGGGCCGCAGTTACAGCCAAAGCTTTTTTGCACTGGTACTGCTGTCCCTGTCCCCTGAGCCAGGCAGGATCCAGCTTAAAAGGATCTGTTGAGCATATGCAGTGTAGCTGGCCGGCGTGTGGTTAGTCGGCCGCAGATGACGAGGGGGGCTTCGTTTTCAGGCGAGGTTCGCTGCAGTGGCTCTTCAGCGGAGCCCGCGCTCCATCGCTCCCGCAGCCCAAACTCCCCCCAAAGCACCCCAAGCCCCCTTGGGCCGAAAAGCGGCCGAACCGGGGCTCGGGGAGGCGTCGCAGCCCGGGGCCGCTCGGTACCCACCGCCCCGGCGGCGGGCGGCTCCCTCAGGAAACTTCCCGCCGTCGCCGCGCTCGCCTTGCGCTCGGAGCGACCGCGCATGCGCCGGGGCGGTGGCGCGGGAGAGGCGGCGGGCGCATGTGGGCGGCGGGCGCGCGGCGGCGGGCGGGCCTGGCGCTGGCGGCGGCGGCGGCGCTGGCCCTGGCGCTGGCGGCCTGGCGGCGGCGGCGGCGGCGGCCCGTGCGCGAGGTGCTCTTCTTCCCCTCGCGGCCCAGCTGCACCGAGGCGCTGCTGGCCGAGGCGGCGGGGCCCGGCGCGGCGGCCCGGCCCTGCCCCTGCCCGCTGCCGCGCGGCGACTGCTCCCTCAGCCGCCTCCTGCGGCGCCTCCTCTCCGCCCGCCGCTCCCTCGAGATCTGCCTCTTCGCCTTCTCCAGCCCCCAGCTGGGACGCGCCGTCCAGCTCCTCCACCGCCGCGGCGTCCGCGTCCGCGTTGTCACCGACGCGCAGTACATGGGGCTCCACGGCTCCCAGATCGGCCTCCTGCGGCACGCCGGTGAGGCGGCCTCCCCTCGGCGAGGGGCCCCTGCGGGGCAGGGCACGGCCGGGCGCTCGGGGTGGCTGTGGCCTGGGTGACGCCTTCGGTCGCCACTGAAGAGGTGGTTGTGTCTTTGTAGGGATCCAGGTGCGCCATGACCAGGAGAACGGGTACATGCACCACAAGTTCGCTATCGTGGACAGGAGGCTGCTCATCACAGGCTCCCTCAACTGGACCACCCAAGCGATCCAGAACAACCGGGAGAATGTGCTGGTTATGGAAGACACCGAGTATGTGAAGCCTTTTCTGGATGAGTTTGAAAGGATTTGGGAAGAGTACAATCCCATCAACTACAGATTTTTTCCCAAAGACAATAAATGATTGAGCTGCCTCACAGGGCTGGTGCAGTACTTAACAGATAGCATTCAGGGGCTTCATTTTATGTACAGGCATCATTGTATCATCCATCTAGGTGTAATTTAGGTAACCCTCTCCGGAGAAGCGAAGTGCCCTCTGCCCTAAAGTGCCACAGGTCCCTTGCTGTGGGTCATTCCCTCTAGCACGGAATGACCCAACTTTTTGGTGAGTTGTTTTGTGAGGATAGCTGGGATAGGACTGTATTCATAGAGCTTAAAACTATGGGCAGGCTCGTTGCTGTGCCCTTGCGCAGACGCAGTATGGTCCTATGGTGCTGGGTAGGTGTTTCAATGGTGAAATGGACATTTTCCAACTTGGGATATTGCAGAATGGAATTGCAGCCCAATGGTTCCTCCACATCAGTAACTCTAAAGGAAGAGTTAAGAGGGCTACAGCAAAACTAGAGTTTGTATAGGGAGATTAAGCATCTTAGTTACATTTCTTGTTGGCATTAATTGTTAAAAGTTTGTAAAAGGAAATTTGTGGGAAATACGAAAGCAGGAATTAGAAGCACGTTTTGATTGCATACACGTTTCCTTTGGTTTAAGATTAGCAGAGCTCCAGCATAAAAGCATGAAAATGGGTACTAATGACAGCTGGTCTTCCAGCAAGCAAGTGTAAGGAAGTCTGGAAAGAAATGAGAGAGACTCTTTTTTTGGGATCAGGCAGTCTTGTCTTGAGAGCAGACACGGCTGAAGTTTGGTCACCGGCTTCAGAGTGGAGCGGTGGAAGGAAACCCCAGTTCACTCAGGTGGGGACACCATGTCCTGGTCTACTTCGGTGACTGTGGCCACCGGTGTTGGCAGCAGCAAGGTGGGAACAGCGAGTGAATAGCAAGAGGGAGGTAAAGGATCTCTGTCCCTACAGTTCAGGATGGAACAAGGTTGGGTCTAAACTTCAGAATTTCAAAACTCTAAATAGCATCTGTGTAAGAATTACTTTATCCTGAATATAAAGTGCCTCAGAATCTCTCGAAAGAAAGGTCGTAACAGTTTGTTACCAGTTTCGCTTGATACAGTAGTGCTGTGATTGGTACTATGAAATAAACCATTCTCACAGAAAAGCTCAACATCTGGTTTTTGCACTCCAGGTAGCCCTCATGGGTTGGTTGTTCCAAAGATCCAGATCATTAAAAATTCCTGTTGATCCTTAGGTGTTACTTAGGATACAGGGAATATCATCAACAGATTGCAGATTTGCTCTACTCTGAGAAAGTTTTGGCATGGGTCTGGGGGAAGAAATCTGCATCGCTGTTACCTGTGGTGTGGCAACTATGGAAGAAGCTGAGGAAGGTTATTCTCTAGTAAATCCTGTTCAGTAGCATTAGATTTACACTACTTTAAACATTAAAGCTACTATTAAAATGCTACCTGCTGCATTTTCTTTGTGAAGTGTGACTATAAAAGCAAACGGCTCGCTCGGTGTCAGGCTCTGGCCTCTGCTCCGTTCTTTCGGCAGTAGTGTCCCTGTTGAAAGAAACACTTCTACACAGCATGCAAAGGGTGGTGCAAAAATAGTTTATTATGATATAGTTAATGTAAAGTTAGGTAATTATATTTACAAAATAAAAATGATCAGCTACATCCATGGGAACCTAGCATGTCACACGAGATTTTGTAAGGAATAAATACTGTGTGAAAAAGTGACGCTTCTATTACAGTGTGCAGTTGACCGGGAACAGTGGCTCTTAAAAAAGCACTGAGATAAACTGGAGTGGAAGGGAGAAGGGAAGGAGAGAGGAACTCACGCATGCTGAGAAACAGGAGCCTCCAACACCCATTCCCCTTGGCAGAGGGAAAAAAACACGTGTGAGACATTATTTCCCGAACGAATCTGTGTGGCAAATGCCCCTTAAAAGATGCCGTTCTGCCCTATGGATGGGCAGGGCTTGAGGACAACTGTGCCTCCTCTCCCCACCGCCCCACTGTGAGTGTTCCTGGGTGTGAGCCGCAGGGATTTCCAGCAGCCATGAGGCTGCAGCGTCCCGGCGCTGCCCAGGTCTCGCCAACCCTGCTCCCCGCTGCCGCTTTGCTGCTCAGCCACATCACAGGTCGGAGGCGGAGGTCTGGCCACCGCGTCGCATCCTCACAGAAACTGGGAAATTACTCTTGCGTCCTCATTACTCACTATTCCTTTGGGTTGTTTCCAGAGTACAAGTGGTAGAGCGTGGTGTGTGCGTGGTTTTAATCCAGAACGAGTCCCCTTCGGTTACGGGTCAGTGGTCGGTTAAAGCTGTGCTCAGCCAGAACTAAGGCAAGCCTTCTGTTCTTGTTAGGACAACGGCGGAGGAAGACTGACCATTAGTACCTGAACGGCCAGTGCCACTTCAGATAGGTACCACCCACAGACTTGCAGAGCTTCCTTCTCTCTCCCCAAAGCTTCATCCTTTCATATAAATGATTCTTTAAAATCTCAAGTCACCCAGAACTCCAGGTCCCAGGAGGGTGGACACGGGTCAAAGACTGCGCATTCGTATCTGCCTCCTACTTACCGTAGTCTTTAGTATTTTACGACATACTTTGCTGTCTCTGGTTTAGAGCAACGAGTGAGTGTTCTTGCCAGTCCTACACACAGGCAGTGTGAAGACAGCACGAAGAAAGTGGTAATTGCACTCATTATTTGCAAAATCACGGCCAGCTGGCTTAGTTCAGTCGGTACCAACTTGTCTGCCTAGGTTTCTGCTAGTAAATCCCATACCCTCGGTTTCTTTTAGTAGTCTCAAACTGAGGCAGGGCGAACTGCCGGGGCTGACACCGGTGGTGTTTCCAGCCCGGTGCTCCCGGCTCCTGCAGCAGTATGTTGGATCCTCTTGTAAGAAGTGGTTTGTACTACAGGATCACCTAAGTTCAGCTCAGTAGTAACTACGTTGTACTGAAAGTTATGTTTAAAGTTACGTACTGTAAGTTACAGCGCACGTCCATGCCGCTGTAGGATGTGTGTCTGTACAGCGGGGTCTGTCGTTCTCTTGTAAAGTCCAAGAGCATCTTGAACGCGCTGCCCAGGCGAGTTACAGCATCACGCCGGTGCCTCCCAGACCCCGGGGCTCGCTGCGCTCACTGCAACAGCCCCACGCTGCTGCGCCAGGACAGCTGTGCGTGCTGTCACCGAGTAGTTGCCGCTGCTCTGTGTAACGACAGAGAACAGTTTGCACGTGCACGGTGTTAATGCCACTATTGAACACAAGATTACTGAGTTCTCCGAATGGAAAAAAACAAACCACCCAAGTTTATAGCACAGGAAGGTTACAGTTCTCAGACTGTACACAATCTTTGGACAGGTATCTTCGAAACTAAAGGTATAGGTCAGCAGAAAAGATTTGAAAAGATATTTATAACAGTCACGAAAACCAAACAAAACAGTTTATCAGGGCAGATGGGTGGGTTGGGCACGCTACACTCGGCGCTTCTCTCCCAACCTGCGCGTGGGACGTCTGTGTTAGCACAAGATTTAGAAATCAAAACCACATCTTAGTCACAAAAGAGAACCCTGCACTAATTTCTGAGTAATAAATATTTACATTGCGTGCTTTGAATACTATACAGGTTTTAAATTACTTTTTTAAAAGAGAATAACAAAGCTTTTTTCTAAAAAAAATGGATAAAATTACAGAGGAAAGGCAAGTTACACCGAGCGTGCATGTGCTTAAGTGTTCACAACAAACTCAGTACTGTATCCAAACTATGAAAAAAATGCAAAGGTCTAGTGGAAGTGCAATCACGTATAGAGCTGTACAAAAGTGACAGATTTTACAATGCTGGGGGCAGCGCTACCGATGCAGTCCAGTCCACCGCTGTTACAGGGAAAAAAAAGAGACTTTTCTGGTTTGCAAGTCCTCACACAATTCTAGTTTTGAAGCAGATGAACACAATTTGCTGCTTTTTTTATATGCCGGCGAAGAAAAGGTCACATTTAAAGAAGGATTCAGTCTGTTTCAGGAGAGACGGTGCA
Organism: Gavia stellata; assembly: GCF_030936135.1. Taxonomy (NCBI): domain Eukaryota; kingdom Metazoa; phylum Chordata; class Aves; order Gaviiformes; family Gaviidae; genus Gavia; species Gavia stellata. The sequence continues at coordinate 3,894,782 of NC_082611.1, forward strand.
AATGGTAGGAAAATTTTACACAGGGAAAAAAGAAATTACTTGTAGCCAAACAGAAGGCGCCTGTGTCTGCAGCTTCGTTGACTTCCAGACCTCACATTTCAGTACCATCAATACCGTGGAATGGTGAGAAACGCGGCAGCTTGCGTTTCGCGTGTTAGGCAGTGTATCTACGGTGCCCCGGAGAGCGTCGGCAGCAGGACGCCTGCGAGGCCTCGCCCCGTTGCGCACAGCAGATGCCCAGACCACGCCAAAAGGCGAAGCCCACGGCCGGCGCCGTGCCGCGGTGCCGCGCTGGGCAGCGGGACGATGCGGGCGGGCTTTGAAAGCCGCCAGTGCAGGCGGGGAGCTCGCCCTCACCTCCCTGTACTTTTCCCCCCCTCTCCACAAACTTTCTAATTGAAATAGCCACTGATTTATCTTGAAAGATGGATGCAGCCTGGAGCAGGAACGTGCAATAGGATAGCTAAGGTCCATTGCTATCAGTAAAATCTTTCCAGCTGGCTTTTTTTTTTTTCCTGCCTTATTTTAAAGCACTGCTCTCTGCAGAAATATTTCAGTTTTCATCTGCTTATTGGTGCTGCGGGTTCTCTCTCTTTCTTTAATGTAAAGGCAGGTAATGTACTGCCTCTTGCTTTGGAGAGATGCTCAGACAGTTGCTAGACTGTGAGCAGAGCCGAGCGCGAAGCCTGGAGCACAGCCTGCCACAGCAGTTCAGAACAGCTATCTGCACACCACAGCATCTTCCCTCCTCTTCCTCCTCCTCCTTTTCTTTGCGACCCCCCCCGAACCCATCACTACTGCCATACGACATCGTATACAGCGTTCCCACCCGCTGAGGTGCTGCCCCAAAGGCTGCAGTTGATCCTGACGATGCCAAGAGGCCACTGCTCAGCCCTGAAGCACCTTCGCTTACAGCAGAGCCAGGTTCTCTTTTAATTTTCAAAGGAGCATAACCCCCGTGGAAGACGGCTGCTCCTACAAGCTACAGCATATGAGATCACCGCTATGTTCATGAAAGATCCCTTTGCTTATATATATATTTTTTTTTGCTTATATTTTAAACCCACGAAGTTCAGCAATAAGATTAATTGATTTGGCTTATTAAACATTGCTAAGAACATGACAATGGCAGCCAGGGCCACCCATCCCTCCGCACGCCGTGTTCCCTGCGGCTGGTCTCCTGCCATCCAACACTTTTTATTTCAGCTATACCTGTAGTTAGTACCAGGCTTGGGGTTTTTTGTTTGGTTTTTTTTCTTGTTTTGCTTTTCTCAGCTATTTGAAGGACCAGAGAAGTTGGCCAATATGTATTAAATAAAACTTCCCTGATAGCGAACCTCTGAGCAGCTGATCCCCCGGGTCTTATCCTGTTAGCAAACTTCAACGCCAATCCTTTCACTGCTGTTTCAGGGAGCCCGCAATGGGGGGGGGTGATGCGAGGACTGACATTTTCTGCACAATAAGGTAAAAAAAAACTAGAGGAAAGCGAGGAGAAGAAAATCCAGCTTCATTCCTGCTTGTGCTGGGTGCCCTGGCAGTGCCTCACCGGAGAGATGCAAAACACCCTGTGTGTTGCCTCGGGTGTAGAATTGACACAAGTGGTCCAGAAGTTATATATGATCCCTTGCTTAGTGTATGGGCACGGCTACAGGAAAGGAGCCAGAGCTGTGCAAGCGTTCCTGGGTGGCTTTTCCCTCCCCCCACTAAACATCAGTATATTTTTATATGTGTATAAATACGAATACTCCCCCCAGCCTCTCTTCACAGGGCAATTTAGGGCCAGAGCACAAGCAGAAAGCGCATCTCTGGACCTCCCCCGTCGTCAGTACCTGCGTGCTTTGCACAGCTCCCTGTGCCACTGTGTTTTTATCACACCTTCTTCTGCCTTCCTGCACTATTCACCACCAAAGTGCTGCCACCTTTGCCTTTCTGCCCATCCCCAACCCTTTTAAAAAAAATATCATATTAATGTATTTATTTACACATGCTGAGTCAAAAGCTGGGGATGATCCCCACCTGATTGCTCCACGTGTGCCTTCCACTTACCCAGCCATTCTCTACGTTAAGAAATAAGGCTCGAAGCAGGAGCACTGGCAAAGAAATCAAGTGCTCTTACTCACTAGACTCAATACGCAGTCCCAGGCAGGGCGCTAAGCTGCAAGAGAGGACTTCCTGGTGTGAGCAAGCATACAGCAGAAAACATCCCTCTGTGGAGAGCCTCAAGATGCTTACTGGAATGATCCTGTATCAGAAAGGGTCCGTCTTGTGTCCTCCACACCACCGATGTGCCAATGCAAATAGCAAGGTACGTAATTTCTAGTCCTCACGCTTAAAGTAAGTGCTCCTGAGCAAATGAAGTATGCAAAGAAAAAGCAGGAAAAGCAGGATGTGCTAGGGGACGTAAGAAAGGGCAGGGTCCACATGGCAAGAAGGAGACCAGCACATGTTCTGCTCAGTTGGCTAAAAAGGACAAAATCCCACCATATGTCTTGAGAGAAGAGGAGGAGGAGGAGGGCATCCTCCTGGAGCTAGTGACGTCTTGTAAGGGAAGAGCAATGACAATGACAAGACCAATGTACCGTCCTAATGCTGCATCCCAAGGCTTGTGCCAGGAGATCACAGCTGCCGGAGAGCAGAGCTCACCACGCACAGACCTAGAGCAGCCAGGGATGAAGTGTAAAGGTTATCCCTGCTGAGAGCTGAACAGATGACACTGGATGGGACGAAGCCAGGCACCTAGGCCAGGTGACCATCTCCTGACACGGTCAGAAAGGTGTATACAATACACAAAACACAGTGGATGGAGTCACCTTCCCACCCAAGTAACAGCCTGAATTTAGATGAACCTGGGCCACAGCACCGACATCTCTGCTGGTCCTGCAATCTGCTCCGCTTGGCAGGTGTTGGTGTCCCGGCTTTAGCTCAAAGACTGCCTTTAACTGCTCGGAGATGCCACTGAAGTGTCACGTTCCCAGCTGCTGTGAGCATGGGGACCTGAACACGCACCCTTCACCCAACTGTGAGGTTATACCAGAGACCCAGACCTCTCACTTCAGGCAAGTGCAAGATGCTAGCAGGGGGAGAGAGAGAAACCCCGCACACGACTAGTGACAAAGGACCCTCTTCTTCCCGAAGTGGACTTCCAAGCACAACACATGCGCACTTAACCTGGAGAAGGCTGAATTTGGGAAGAACTACAACCAGAGAGCTGCATCTGGATCTCCTCAGCTGGAAGGGAAGCAGGACCCCATGCCATGGCTATAAAAAGCCACTGCTAAGCATTACCAACATACATGGGTTTATCAACAACAGTCTGCGCTTTAGATGGCCATTAGCTAGCTCAGTGCGGTGAGAGCGGTTATTTCCACAGCCCCAGGACGGTGCTAAGGTGACCATTTCCACTTTGGAGCTCCCCAGTTTGGACTCCCATCATGCAAGCGAGAAGCTGATGGTGAGCAGCTTTGGGTGCTCAGGCCACGTCCCTCCACAGTGGGATGGGAGGAGGACTGAAGTGGCTGCTGACTGATGGGTGAAAGCGAACACCACGCAAGGAGCAGCACTGAGACTCCTGGGAGTGGCTGATGGCTGATCAGAGCGGTGGTCCAGGTTGGTCATGGCTGAGAAGGTTCCCAGGTCCTCCAATGCTCAGATTACGGAAAGCGCTACGGTGAGCTCAGATTAGGGCAAGTGGCTGCACATCAAAACATCTTAGAGGGCATGTGCCTGCTGATGAAGGAAAAGCCTTTGTATCCAAGTAGTTGAGCATCTTTCCTACCCTGCTTCTATCTCCAGGACTTCCATGTACGCCCGGGCAGAGATTACAGAGCACTGCATTGGGAGAGCATCCCTGTATGTGCTCTGCCCGCTGCACGGTGCTGGCATCTTGGCCGGGGACAAGTGGGGCACCTACGGGCAGGACCGGATGGCTGCCATGCGCTGCTGCAAGTGCACCGGGAAGTGTCAAGCCAAGCGCATGGCCATGGCAAGGCCACATAAGCTGGACGAGAACCTGATACATGCCGCGGTTAGATGACGCCATCTCCTGCTGAGGGTCTGGGGGCTGAAACAGAGACTTGCTGCTCCGAGTGGGAGGATGAGGAACTCTCCGGCACCCGCCGTGGTCCAACCTGGCAGGATTGGAGGTGGCTGTCACCAGCCCCGCAGTGCTCACCACTCCAGAGCTTCAGCGAGAGTTTTCTCCGAGGGCTGCGCTTGTACTGCCTGCCTAACAGACCCAAAATCAGCCATAAAAGCACAGAGCTGCCTGCTTCAACCATGTGTTAAGCACCCAAAAGACAAGAAGAAGCTCTGCTCCACGTGAAGGCTTTAACAGCCCAGCCCACTGTGCTGCGGGTTGCTCGGTGGCTAAATGGGGCTGGGAAGCCAATGTGCCAGAGCACTGCTTCAGCCCCGGTCCCGGCCAGGGCTATCGGTGAGGCAGGACCTGGGGTCTTTGCAAGTGGCTTCTTGAAATGCTCTCGTTAGCCCGGGATGAAGCCACCATGCCGGGGCAGCCCTGACGCTGCAAAGCAGCGTAGGCTTCTTCTAGGAAGACAGCCTCTGCTCGGCTGGTCGTGTGCTGCCTCTGGTGCTACCAGCTCCCTCGCCTCACTTTTAGTTTGCATCTGTTTATCGGCCTCACGGTGCTGAATTGTATGCTTTAAATACAAAAGCTATTAGGACTGAGAAGGTCTGAAGCACATACTGGTTTTGAGATTTTTATTTCAGGAAAAGATTAAAGAATTAAAATAGGAGCTGCCCTGCTGACAAGAAGAGTTGAATTCAAGAAGCTGATAAAAAAGGAGCATTATATGCATTGAGCACTGTGCATTTTCAGTCAATATTTGCTCTACTTTCTACTCTACTTTCCTTTGACTAGGAAAAGGGAGTTTCACATGCGCACAGACCCTGGGATACACGGGACTCAATGAGAGGAAGGGAGTAACAGCAAAAAAAGAGTGCTGGGCTTGATCTAACAAAGGCAAGAAAGTGATCTTACAGCTCGGCCCCCGAAACACCGACTCCGACCACCAGCGAGACGGGAGGCAAAGACACGCCGATGGGGCGGACTCGACGGTGCACGTGAGTATCTGCAGCTCCCTATCCATAACCACCTGGGCAGCCACCAAAGCTCGCCGGGCTTTGGTATCGCCTACATTCAGGATACGGCACAGTCACGGGGCAGGAGAATCATTTCTTGCATCCTTCTCCAGCGAGATGTCAGTGTTGTACCTCCAGGCTGCGTATGCCGGCACGGACTTGCGCTCCCCGACAGCTTCCCCCAGGCTTCCCCCCCTTGTAGGTGCAAGTAACGCAATCGAGATCAATGGTTAGATTAGGCTCCTGGCGTGCTCTGAGCACTGGGTCTCTTGACAGCAGTAAGAGCTAGGTATGGCTGATACCACCCAGGCCCTGCTTGCATACCAAAACGGTTGGTACGACAGAGCTAGCTTATTAACAGGCTACTGAGCCTTAATACTGACACTTAGTGTAATGGTTTACAGTAAAGGAAGGATTCTCCTACAAAGCGCCGAAAAGAGGGGAAAAAACCCCACCCCGATCCCTTCCTCTCCCTCTCAGAGTCTCTGGAGCGTCTCACAAGCAGGGAAAGGAGCTGGGGAGGCGAGGGGGCGGCGGGGGCCACCGCCACCGCGGCGCCGGGTCCCGTCGGGGGCATCAAGACGAACGACAGCAAGGACAGTCGTAAGGAACGAGAGACAAACGGTGCTGGTGCTGTGCTGCCTCAAGCTGGGAGGTGCGCGTGGTCAAGCGGAGCGGGGAGAACTAGTCTTTCTTCAAGTCCCTGGATTCAAAAAGCTTCAGGCGTTCTTGCACAGTCAGGCCTTCCTTCAGACTCTGGGAGAGACAAAAGACAGACAGCGTCGGACACGGGCGGGCGGGAGGCGGCGGCGGGCATCTGGCACACAGAAAGGGTGCGATGCTCAGGCAAAGGAGACGTGGGCAGCAGGAGAATGGCCTCCTTGGCGGAGAGATTAGTGGGACATGCTAAGAGAAAACACAGGGTTATGGAAGGCGGTTACTGGTGAATGGTGCCTAGAGAGAGGGTGAGATTGCAAATGAACCAGGCGACATACCAGAAGCAAATGAGAGGCACACCATGCTGCAAGCAGGATTAGCTCAACTTGGAAAATGACCCCCGGAGCCTGCGGTGCAGCAGTGGCTGGACAATTTCAGCGGAGCTCCGGCACTGTGGGAGCCCTGGGCAGGCCAGCTCGGATCTGCTAAGCTAAAGCACCGCGCTGCTGAGCAGGACCTGCATGCCGGTCCTCCCTGCCTGCCTGCGCCACTGCGGCACCGACTGAACGTCTGTCCGTCTGGGACCATCCTGGCTCCGGTCAATGCACAGGCTTTGCTCAAGCAGCCCTGGAAACTGCGTTTTTGTTGCCAGTGACAATCCCACCCTTTCTCTAACCCCAGTCTGGGGCTCTCCCAAGCCAAAGCTGCCTCTACTGCACAGGGTTAGACAGAGGACTCGCTAAATGCTTGCTTCAGGTCTAGCAGGATCTGATGGCTGATCCAATTCAGATGCAGCATCCAGATTTCAAGGCACGACACTCAGCTAGCCAACAGAAAAGCCCACCCTGCTAGCCCTTGGCATTTGGATTTGTGGTATCTCTCGCCTACACATGGGGACCCAGGAAAACAGCAATGTGAGGGGTAGAAACCCAGAAGCAAATTGCTTGCCCCTTGTACAGCAACTTTAACCTGAAACTAGCCCAACGAGATGCACAAACCTAAAGCCAGCCTTCCCTCCTTCCTGCAGCCCCAAAGCTGTGGCAGAAAAGCTTCAGGGGCGCAGAGCACCAGGGAGTTTCTCCCTGCCTGCTGCTGCTGAGGAGGCACAGACATCTCCCAGGCTCGCAGAGCAATGGCTCTGCCCCTCCGTGCTGTGAAGGCTCTCACTGCCGGGCTGCGCCTGCTCTGGGACGGGCAGCCCGCTGCCTGCGCGCACCCCGCAGGTAACCGCTGCCTGCAAGCCGATTCCTTGCAAGGAATTCACTCTGCAGCTGGAACATTATTTTACAGACCATGACGTGGCAGCTTCAAAAGGCACAGACCTGTACGCAAAGCCCTTTTATTAACAGGCAGCCATCTCCCCTTTTGCTTTTACTTCCCCGACCATGGTGCCAGAGCATAGCAGCAGGTTAGACTTTTGGGCTGGGTTTTCTTTAACGTGTGTTTATCAAGGCAGGACTCCATGATAAACTTGCCCTGAGGCTGTGCAGATTCCCATGGTTACTGTATTTTTTTAAATGTTTCTCCTCCCACAGGCCCACAAATACAGAACGGCTTTGGGAAGCAGCACGGAAATGAAAGCACTAAAACGGATTGGTTTGAGTTTACAAGTGCTGTATGCTTTCTTTTCAACAGGCAGCAGAGTCTCTTGGGATGCGAGTCTCTGAGCACACACCTCCTAAAGGAAGTTTACTTTGGACCTCTTTAAATAGGCAGCAACCCCTGCATTCCAGTTTGTACATCCGAGTTCTCATTAGATGGAAGGAGACAACAGAAACCATTAGACTGTTCTGCCTGATGGTACAAATTCCAGCCAATTCACCCCTTAGGCGGTCTCACAACCCATCTGAGTTGCTGATTAGGGCAGCCTGATGAAGGGAGACTAATGCAGGATGAAATCTGTGATAAAGGGATCCTCCAACAGACTTCCCGGGGCTCTCCAGCCACCCCTCTGCCACCGTGCTGGGGAGCTCCCCTCTTTTCTCTAATCTCCCTCTGCAGCTGCTCTAACCTCAGTCTTTACCACGGGCCAGTAAATTAACTATTGCTCCAGTTCCTCGAGATACTTGGGTCGTTAGGATGAGCCTCGTTTCTCATCAGCTCCCTCCTTTTGCTGGATGAGCTCGGAAGCCTCAGGCCAGCGTGTGGGATGGAGGCACAGTGCCAAGGGAGGGAGCAGCAGGGTGGACACCGGGGAGCTGAAGGAAGCCTGAAGAGCAGGAGGAGGAGGTTACTGGGCAAGGAGGACTCTTTTGCTCAGGCACAGAACAACCTAAAGAAGCAGCTATTAAGGGTAAAGGAAATTTAGGGCAGCCCAGGACATCCCCTCTGCAGCTGAGACAGCGGCCACCATTTTACATGCTACAGGACTTTGTGGGAAATGCATTTATAGGCATCACTGACCCACTCCTCTCTCTGGCTAACAGCAAAACGGCTATTTTTCCTACAAGACCTGGATATTGCTGAAGTTTAGTCTGAGGCATGCAGAGTCATTCAACCATGCACACTCAGTGTCCCACGCTCCCAACACAGCAAACAGGAAAACGTGCCCCACCATGTCCAAATCCTCTCCGTGATGGTTAGCTGTGTTGGCAAGGGTAGGAGGAGCAGAAAGATGAGAAAGCCATATTCCCCAGGGAAGAGCCAGAGAGACTGCATTTCACAGGGATCTTGGGTGCGCTGACTTCTCCCCTCCCATTCCCCCTCCCCCAGTAAAATAATTAGCCGTAAATAGACCAGTCAGTCATTAAGAGAAGAAGGGCTCTCGTTTGCCATGGAGGTGTGAGCAGTGCATGCAAAAGTGGGCTGCTCCAGTGGGCAGCTGCGTCGCTTGGTGGGTGCCGGTTTGTTTACCTACGTGGCAGGGAACCTGGACTCGGGTTCATTTCAGTTATCCCATGAGACCTGCTCAATAACGGACTGTTGAAGGAAAAAAGCAAAATAAAGAAAAAAAAAAAAACAAAACAAAAGAAGAAGCTCATAAATCCTAAATGCATTGGCATTCGCGCAGCCCCAGCCCCCCCGCCCCGGCAGCGGTGCGAGCAGGCAGCGCACCCAGGCAGAGCCCATGCTTGCTCTCCTCTCCTCCTTCCCCCACCAAGCAACACACATCGGGGACCACGAGATAAATGGTCTGAGTTGAAGTGGTGAAGGGAAACCCAACATCAGACCTGGCCCAGCAGGTCTGGGCTGCCCCTGAAATATGCAGAGATGCTCTCTGTATTTACTCGGTGCAGCACCCCAAGCTGATGACCTGCCGCTCACAGAGCTCGGGTGGTGACGTTTCCCCAGCACGAGCACCGGGCTAGAAGCCTTTTGCCTGCTCGGCTTCTCGCTGTGCCCAAGGTCCCAACCACTTCAAACATCAGCATGAGACACCAGGTATCCAGTGGTGAGAAGCAAAGCAGGTTTTGCCCGTGCTGATCTTCCTTCCAACTGACCTATGTTTAACGATGACTTCTGAGCGGCTTTATTTGCCCTTTTTATCCCTGTGGTCCCGCAGGAGCAGCCAGTGTGTAACGTGATGTAACTCTGGCTGTCCGCAGGCCAAGCAGGCGAGCTTGGCACAGCATCCCTGGGCTTTGGGACCAACAGCAAGTACAAAACAGCCAGAAAAACACAGGGCCATCTGCACCATGTTAACACGCAAGCAAAGCGTGTGTTAAATATGCCCAGGACCAAGGCATCGTTGTTCCATATAAAGACCAAAAATCATGCAGTGATGAACACTGTAAAACCTAAAATGATGTGCACATTTCCACCTATTGACACCACCTAAATTTCAACTGAAAATGGGGAGCAAATACTGGGAGAGTCCTCCTGTGAAAGACCAAAGAACAGGGTGAACGTCATCCTTTTTTTCAAGCGGGGAGCAGCTTCACACCTCGATCTCAGCAGGGGCAGGAGCGTGGCTGCCCTGTGAGCATGGCGGGAGGAGCGGACCCTGCCTGGCTGCACAGCCGGCCCTTTCGCAGTTGAAAGCTCGCTTTTCTCCCCAGTGCCATCCAGGCTAGAGCTAGTGACAGGGAAGTTCTCAGTTTTCTTCCCCTACCAGTTTCTTCCCACCTGGGACCCCCACCGGAGAGTAACACTGGGCATTTTCATCATATGGGAAGGGAGATCTGAGCTCACCTTTGACCTGATATTCCTTAGTTGCCGGCTAACACTGGATCTGTCTTTCTTCAAGAAATCAGGGTTGCTTTTTGATTTCATAATATCTGGGGAGAAGTAAAAGAAACAGTGTTAGCGTGGTGCCCGTGGGCTTCCTGCAAGGAGCAGGGCTGGGGCTCTTCTGCCCTCCCAGCCCAGGCAAGTGCCCCAATGAGCCCGACTCAAGCAGCGCTGCCGGAAGGGCAGAGGGGACTCTCGGGGGTCTCCGCTCCCCTGCACCACGTGTAGCATGAGCTTTCCCAATGCAAAATGCCAGAAGGCTTTCAAAGCCCATCTGTTTCCCATCCGTGGGGCTGGAAGGAGGAACTACCACAGGAGGGTCCCTGTCATCTCCAGTGAGACTGTCTGCAAGGTGCAGAGGTGGAAAGCAGCACAAAACGGCAAAAAAGCACCATTCAGACCCCTTATTGCACAAAGGCTCGTATGCCAGGATGCACGTGTTAGCTCGGGAAACCCACGACCGCTTAGAGCTGCTGGAGGAGGACTGACCATATCCCGATACAGTGGTGTTCACAGGGGATTTCTCTCCCTGAGCTTCTGTGGCTGCTTTCAGCTGCTCTTTCAACCTGCTGATATCACAGTCTGCCTTCGCCTTCACGATGCTCAGCTCCGTGTAGATGTCTTTGTACTTGTCACTGGCATATTTCTTATCCTGGCAAAGGAACAAGAACAACCCAATGGAGCCAAGGGGGTTGTGAATGCGCTGAAGAGGAGCTTGGCAAAGGCCAACAGAAGAAGAGCTGGCAGCGGGGAGAAATCCTTGGCCAGGGCAACGCACGCATTTCACACACAGTCTCAAAGCCGCGTCTAACAGCAGTATGGTACTTGAGATGGGCAGAAAGCTGTGAGCCCAGCAGCGAGCATACAGCGCTGCCCGTACACGCAGCCCCTTCCTTACAGGATTACTTGTTTGTGGGTTTTAATTTTAGCAAAGACATGGAATTCAAGCAGAATTCCCAGAAATGGCCTTGGCAAAGAGGCTGTCCGGAGCAAACCAGATCCGATGCTGGGAGGTTGGGCAGATGTCTTAATACTGATTACTTTTACTATTTCAAATCTGATTTGATGTGACAGGAAATAGGGAAAAACACTGAAGGGGATGTTTTCCGACAAGAAGGGAGAAGGGGTAAGTCCTGAGTTGATACAGTCATGGAGTGCTTTACTAATGACACCAAAATGGGTATTCACTTCCATTCAGGGGAAAAATTAAATGTTGTTTCAAATGTGGGGATAAGTGAGCTGAAATCTAAGCACACACACACGCACACAGGAGCAGAGCACAGCCCGTAAGAGGATTTGCAGAAATGTCCCTGGGCATTACCCTCAGTGCTGTCTGCAGCTCGTCTTTGAGGGAGCTGATCTCCTGCTTCAGGTACTGGATTTCTGATTCTTTGACCCGCAGCAGGACCTGTGGGAACAAAACCAGCGTGTGTTTGCACCCGAGCAGATGCAGCGCAATCCCCAGATGCTCGCCGGCTGTGCCCCATGACAACCGAGCCAGGGCTGGAGGCTCAGCCCTGTGCCAGCTCCACGCCAGCACTGCAAAGCTGCTGGTTCACCCGTCATCTGGTTCACGCAAGAAAGCTACTCCTGGCTCTAGTGGGATCTTGCCCAAACTTGCATTGCTGATGTGCTCCCTGCACACCCCTTGGTTTCTGTTAGTTCCCACTGCTTTGTGCAGCCTGGATCCCAAGGGACAATCAGGGGATGGAGAGGGAAGAACTGGTGTCTGGCTCGACGTGGTGAGAAGGGAAGATTAGGACTCCAAAAGCTCCTGGCCCCATTGCACCCCACAATGCACAGTGCTGACCAGCCGTGCAGACCCAATGCGTGGAAGGATGGATGGCTGTGGCACGCTCCCAGAATCACAGAATCACTAAGGTTGGAAAAGACCTGTAAGATCATCAAGTCCAACCATCAACCCAACCCCACCATGCCCATTAAACCATGTCCCGCAGTGCCACATCCACACATTCCTTGAACACCTCCAGTGATGGTGATTCCACCACCTCCCTGGGCAGCCTCTGCCAGTGCTTCACCACTCTCTCAGGAAATAATTTTTTCCTAATACCCAGCCTAAACCTCCCGGGGGGGTCCACAGGCACTTATGCCCACCAGTGCTGCTGCTTTGGCGCAGCAGCGGCAGAGCTCACCTCCAGCTCGTAGGCGTCCTTGCCCTGCGTGAGAGGCGATCCAGCAGCCTCTCCCCCACCCTCCCCGGTCAGCAGGGTCCGCAATCGCGTGATCTCCGCAGCCAGGCGGTTATTCAGCTCCTGGGAAGAGGAGGAGAGCCGTTGTGGGAAGGGGAGCATGGCCACGGCTCAGCACAGAGTCCACTGTGCTGCTCGTCGGGCCATTGGCCCATCACTCCCTGTCCGCACCGGCTGCCCCGGGCACGGCAGGGATCCTCACCTGGTTGTGGGCGTTGAGCTCCTGGTTCTCCCGCTGGCACTGGCGGAGGGCCTGCCTCTCAGCCTCCAGCGCCTGCGCCAGGTGGGCGTTCTCCAAACATTTCTGCGAATACTGCTCCGAAAGCACCTCCAGCTCCCGCTGCACCGACTGCAGCTCCTCCCTGGCAAAACACACGCTGGGTAGTGCCCTCCCCACACACACCCACACACCCACCCGTGCCCACTCTTCCTCCAGCGCCCTGGGACAACCCAACAGGGACCTAAGCACGGACGAGGAGGACTTGCATAATTCCTTTGGGAAAAAACTCAAGCCCAGAGTGAGCCAGCCCTTCCCTCTCCTGGCACAGCGGTGCTTGGGCACCAAAGGGAATGGGAGGGCTTTCCCTAGGAGGTTAAATAGAATGACTTCCTCAGGTTTCCAAAAACTGAGCTGAGATCTATCAAGTTTGCTCTGGGCACTCAGGACTGGGTGTATTTGCACACCTACAGATCTTACATAGATGCATTAAGGTTAATAAAGCTGCTTGGCTGTTTTGCTCAGCTCCCACGTGAGGACAGCCTTGCCACGAAAAGCTAAGTGCTTTCTCCTCGCCTGCTTAGATTTCGTTGAGCAACCCTCCCGCTGCAGCTGTGTGAAAAGCAGCACCACATCTGCACATCTGTTACTTCTGGTGACCACAAAGCAGCTGAATTTGGGTAGTGAGGGGATATTGACCTGGAGCCCAAAAGATTACGGGCAACCGGGTGCCTCCGATGGGCGCAGCTGCGTCGGGACCGAGGGAAGATGTCCCCGTGACGACAGGTCTGCCCCTAACTCATTGCTGAAATCAAAGGGAGAAACAGGTCTCCCACACGGGTGATCTCCCTGCGAGACACAGCGACAGGCAGAGGACAATGACGGTCTTACAGGTATTGCCTTCGGAGGGCCTCGATGTCGGCATTGACGCTGCTGATCTGGGAGCGCTGGGACTTCTCCAGCTCTCGCTCCAGCTCCTCCCGGTGCGCGTTCTTCATGGCTTCAATGGCTGCGTGGGACAGCACAGCGTTAGCACCCAGCACCACTCCACCCAAGGGCGGGTTTTTTTGAGTTTTTGTTTGTTTTTTAAAGGAACAAAAACTGAGTCATCCCAGTGAACCTCCCACTGCTTCGTGGCCCCTTCAGTCTGTGCCCCTGGCTGCAAAGCAGCAAAGGTGCTTCTGCAGATCCCACTTTTTAATAAAGTCCAAATGGATGTCCAATTCACATGTTGTTTCCTGGATTGTGGGACTCCTAATGCAGAGATCCTGGGCTTCGGCACTTTAGAACTCCCTGGGCCACTGAAGAATTAATTCAGTGTGGAACCGGCAATAAATTAACCACAGGAATGACTAACGCCTTTCTGAGATGGAACTGAAAATCGATCAGACCATGTTACAGCCGAGGAGAGGGGCACCAAGCCTAGAGAAGGACCGGGAGATCCAGGTCCTCCATCCAAAATGTATGTCCCACCAGCTTCTCCCCATCTCCCTGTGATCCCCACTCAGCCCTCATCCCACCCCACGCTCTGCTCCTCCACACCAGAGCCATCCCCATGTCCCCATCAACACGGAGCTGCCCCACCACGGGGGACCCCCTGACGTGTCCCCATACCTGAAATGGTGGCAGCCGTTTCTTCTGCCAGCAGGCGATCTTTCTCCTCCCGCAGCTTCTCCAGCTCCCGCTGGTGCTGCCGCTGCAGGTCCTCGATCTTCTTCTGGTGTGTCTCCTCCATGGCTGCAAAGCCCCTTTCACATGTTGCCTGCAGAAGGGACGAGGGGAAGGGGTTGGCCCGGGACCGTGGGGCTGGTGTCACAGCGGTGGTGAGCCCGCCAGGAGCCGCACACCAGAGGGTAGGTCGGCACCGAAGTTCCATCATGGGGATCTTCTCCCTCCCCAACCATGGAGGAGCCGGCCAAGGATGGACCTTGCGAGGTCAGAGCTTGTCCTGTCAGCTCGACCCCTGACAGCTCCGGTGAAAGGGAAGGGCAGGGTAGGTCTGGGGTCAGACCCGACTGGGGAATGCAAATACATGTAATAAATTAACAGAGCCCCTTCTGCTCTGTTTTGCAATGCTTGATTTTATGCGGCCACCTCTGGGGCAGAAAGCAGATGACTCTTGACAGCAACAGGACCTGAATTCCCAACCGAGTATCGCTTCATATGCTGCACGGGCAATTATTTGCTAATTGAATTACTAGGAGTGAACTTAGGCCAGGACATGGGAGCAGCACTCTGGGGATTCAGGAGTCACCGCCCGTGAGATCCTGAATCCCAGCCCGGTCCTGCCCCGAGCACAGACCCCGCTCCTGCCTCTGCAGCAGGACAAGTGCAAAAGCCTGTTTCCAGTTCAGCCACCAGCCCGGCCGCCCCACCAAGCGCATCACGATCCCGGATGGACACACGGCTGCAGGACAGAGGCAGGACAGCAAAGCCACAGGCAGGCTCAAGGCACGAGCCGGGAAGGGGCACGTGCCGGGGATGCGGTGCACGAGTCCCGTCAGACATCTGGGGGCAACCCTGATGCCAAGCACTGCATTGGGCTCTTCTCTTAATGTTACAGACTGGCTTTGTTTCCTGATTTCAACGGATTTCCTCTTGATTCACACTCACGGTTTCCATGGGAAGCGAGAACCATCACCTAGGGAGCCACTGGGACTCCATGGGAGATTTGAGGGGGACAAATTCACTCCCCCAGTGACAAAAGTGCCCATGACAGTCTAACACCCGCTGACCTACACTAACGTACACTCCTCAGCATCACTTTGTTGTCTAATGCTCTGTAACCTGTGCCACTCTCATTCCCAGTTTTCACCTCTGGTGCTTTTATTCCTCCCCTTTAAGTTTGAATCCTGAGGCATTCTTCATTTCCTCAGCCTTTTGGTTTTTTTGAAACTCGTAACTTGATGCCAGAACCTGTCTGGACTTGGCTGACTACGGAGAGGCACGAAGCAGCCTTGCAGGATTCTTCATTGTACCTCTAACGCTGGAGGAAAACGGGGAATGCTCCTCCAGAGGTCTGGCTGTAGAATCAGTATTTAATGTATTGTAAATGCATTGCTATAAATCCAGGACATTTGAACATGTACAAACCAGTATCTCGTGTTACTGATGGTACATTCTCCATCAGCTTCAGAAGAGAAAAATCGAGCACATTTTAACCTGGAAATCGGACAGGTTTGCAATCGCCTGGTTAGCTTTCTAACCCAAGGAAGTTTCTATTGTGCTGTCTGTCCCTCTGCTTCCTATCGAGGTGCAGAGACAGGCCGCTTCGCCCTGCTCTCCCCTCGGACCCCTCTGCCCCAGAAGATGCTGCTTGCCTTCCCGCCAGGCAAACTGCGAGTCTGGCAAAGAAAAGCTGAAAACAGAGGCGGGAGGTCAAGTTCATTGCTTGCTGTTATTTTTCAGCCTTGGCTTTGGTTCTGGCCTTTTTGCTTCTTCCAAAGCAAGAACATCCCTATTTGGTACCTGGCTCGCAGGACAAGGCGTTACCCGTGTGTCCCGCTGACCCCAGCTGGGGGTTCAAGAAGGGTTTTTCCTTCCTAAGGGTTAAGGTGGAGGAGATAGCATTCAGCGAACACCATCGCATCACTCCCATCTCCCCAGCAGCTCTCCCTCCCCTAGACACCCGATTCACCCATGATGGGATGCAGCAAAACTACTGCTCTCCCCAGGCTAAAACCAGCTTTTGGCTAGAGTTGAGCCATGCTTTACCCCCAGCCCAACTGTGCGCTGAAGATCTTGTGGCTGGAAGCAAGCTCTTCCACATTTTTGCTGACTCTGAAGAACGACTGCTCCGTGAAAGCCTCGCCGGCATGGCCTCTGCGTGCAGACTGCATCGCTGCCCTTTCGGCTGCCCGTTCAACCTGGAAGCCTCCCTGGATGCTGCCAGGAGTCCTCTGCTACCCTAAACCCACTTCCTAACTGGAAATGCTCTCCGATCAAAAGCAAAACACCAAACCCAAGTGTTTTTTTTAGACGCTGTACCATCTCAGGCTCATTTTTACAGCCAGTCCTGACTGGTGGAGCAATCTGAACACAGGCACTTCATTGCCACCGGGTTTTTCTGCGCCTAGCCCGGGCTTCCCGTAACTGTGCACTGTTTGTTGCTTAAAGAACGCTGGTGTGCAACACCAGGGTGGTTCTCCTTGCAGCCTCGTGCAGAGGAGCTTTGCTTTGCTATAGAATCTGGCATCTGTTTGCAGCTACTTTCCCCAGGAACATACATTTTGAGAGCATTAAGTTTCCATTTCATCTTACATTTTTGAGGGCAGCAGAGACAGACTGGAGATTTGATCAGACTGGGAAAGACAGAGTTGAGAAACGCTTTTAAAGGGAAGTCACGAACAAAACGTACGCCTCAGGTACGAGGAGAAACACTACGGTCTTCGTATTGAAGGACAATGTGAAGTTATCAAGCTACTTCAAAACCCTCCCTCCCTCTACACGCAGAGACCGCCTCCAATAAGCAACCGTCCCACTGAGACCAAGCCCTCAGCAATGCCTTTAGAATACCCCAGCATGGAGAAGAGGGAAATGCCATGCTTTACAGAGGCCTTTCTAACACTTTGGGGCTTGCTTTGGCCTGCTGACTCTTTCGGGGGACACCCCTCGGTTTGGCAAGCGAACCCTGGGACCGAACGCACCCTCCCGTGCACTCAGCAGCGGAAAGCGTAAAGCGTGAAACGTATAAAGACCTTTAAGTTTTCAAAGTCTTTCTGGTATTTTTCCCTCAAGGTGGAAGCGTTCCCCTCCAGATGCTTGTTCTCCAGCTCGTCCCTCATGATGTTCATCTGGGCCTCCAGCTCCTGGATGCGCTCCCTCAGGCCGTGCATGGAGTCCAGGTCGCTGCCAGGGCCCTGCCCGGTGCCACCCGCCTCACCGGCCGCCCAGGCGTCCCCACCGCCCGGGCCTGCCGCGGGGGACGCCTCCGGGTGCTGCCTCTGGTACTCGTCCAGGGTCTCCTGCAGGCGCTGCAGGTTCTGGCTGTAGTGCTCCTGCAACGCCTGCAGCTCCTCGCCGTGGATGACCTGCAGCTCCTTGATCTTGGCCTGGAACTTGTCCTCCAGCATTTGCATCTGCTCCAGGTGATACCGCTCCATGTTCTGCTTGTCACGGACGATGGCATCCAGCTGGTTGAGGCCCTCTGTCCTCTCGGCCTTCAGAGCATCCTCTGTCCTGTTTAATTGCTCTATCACGTTTCGAATCTCCTCCTCATAGCGTCCCTGTAATTCGCTCAAGCTCTTGCTGTGTTTAAGCTCTTCTTCCTCCAAAAGCCTTCGCTGACTGTCAAGCTGGGACACCTTTGCTTTGAGATCAGCGTTCTCCCGTTCAAGCATGGCGATCACCTCGCCGTACTCACCCTGCTGCTTTCTAAGCAAGTCTTCGTACTCGTCCCGAAGGAGAGAGACCGTCTTCACGCGCTCCTGGCAGAGCGCGTCCATGCTCTGCAAGGACTCCTTGTAGGACTTCAGCTCTCTCTCGTACTCCAGTCGGACTTTGCAAGCGGCGTAACAAACCTGAGCCTGAACAATTGCATCTTGGACTAACAAAGAGGAGTATCGTTCAAGGTCTCCCATGCACGAATGGTATGAAAGACTCTGAGATATCTTCAGGAGCTTCTGACAGTCTCTCATTGCCTCCTCAGGAGGCAGAGAGAGTAAGGCAACAGATATTTCCTTCAGAACATTTGATTTGTCCTTTAGTTGTTGGGCAAGATCTTCCTGAATGGAAACAAGAGCTTCATGACTACGGTCCGGCAGGCTGCCAATCTCCTCCGCCTTGGCTAATTCCTGACACAGCACCATTTGGAGACGGCTCCCATCCCAGGAGATTTGGGTTCTTTCTGAAGCATCTTTTTGAATTTCAAGTGCTTCAGAAATCTGGTGCATAACTCTGTCAAAATCAGGAGTTCTGTACGCTTTGATGATCTCCTCTAACATGCATTTATGCTGCTGGAGAGCTGTTTTGGTATTATGGAGATCTTCTTCGATTGTTTTTAATCTCTGATGAAAAGATTCTCTCATTTTCTGTGCGACAAACCCAAGTTCTGCCTTGATCAACGCAGCATCTGCTACAGCACTGAGAAAACATGGAGAAAAGCCCAAACCTGTTGTTTCTGTTTTGCCCTCGGCTTCTCCTTCTCTGGTGCTCAAGTGCACTCTCAGCTCCTCCACCTGGCTCCAGAACTCCCCTTCCAGCAGCAGCTTCTTAGATAGGACACTGGCCAAGTCGACTGCCGTATGAGAAACATTTGCCGGCTCCAACAAAACCACCTCAGCCGTTCCCTGGATCTCTCTCAGAAGCTGAGATATCTCAGAGCTTGCATTTTTCAAAGACTCCGCTATTTGGTTGATGAGAGAGGCCTCAAATGCCACTCTCTCAGAAAGCCATCTCAACTGGCCGGCGTCAAACATTTCCACTTGCTGCTCCTTGGAGACGTGCTCCTCTTCTCCCAAAAAAACTCCTTCTGGAGCGGGGCTTTCCGCGATAAGGCTTTCACTCTGCTGATACTCCAACGGGACTGGCGCCCCTCTCAAGGCTTGGATTGCGTTTGCTAAGGTCATTTCCATGTTGGAGAGAGTAACAAGGAACAGATCACCCTCTTTTTCCTTGCCTGATTTGGGCAGAGATCTTAGTTGCTCCCTGCACTTCTCTAAGCAAGTCAGCGCTTGATTGTTTTTCATTTGGAAACCTCCCAGCTCGCTAACGTGATTTTCTATCAGCTTGAACTTTTCCTGCCTCTCACTCTCCAGCTGTGAGATCAAAGCACTGACTTGGGATAAGCTGGTCTGAAGTTGTTCCCGCAGCTGAGACTCAGTGCTGGCCCACTGATGGTGGAGGGCGATGAGCGTCTCCTGATTATGGCCGTGCTGGCTTTCAAGCTTCATCGTTACATCTTTGAGTTTTTCCTCTGTAATATAAAGTTTGGTTTCCAGGGAATGGATGATCGAGAGATAGGTCTCAGAGTCGCTTGTCCCTGATGATGGGTAACCAAGAGCTGGCTCTGATGACATGCTTTCTTCAGACAGCGATCTGTCTTGGCTCGTGTCTGAAGAGGTACTGCTTGTCCAGTTTTTCTCCGATCCGTCTGGATGGATGTATTTTTGGCACTGGATGCTCGAGAAACGGATTCTTTGCCTCTTGGCCCCCATGATTCCTACATCAGGCTTTGCTAAGGCTTTCTGAACTAACTCTTGGTCCTGGAGCTCTACAGCTTTGGACGGGGAGCCGAATTCCTCTGCTTGCCTCTGGCTGGTCTCAAGAACCTCATCCTCCTCCCCCTCCTTCAGTGCGTAAGTCAGGGCTGGGAGGACATCCTGAGTTTGCAGAGGCTGCCCCAGTTGGGATGGATGACTTTCGTCAGCCTCGAGACTGGGGCCAAGGTCTTCCGCCTCCTCAGCACAGGGACCTGTGCCTACACTAGCTAATTTCTTCAAAGCCTCCTCCTTGGCCTTTAGCTTTACTTTAGTCTCCTCTAAAGTGCTATCTAAAGCAACCATTTTAACCAAAGCCTCACTGAGATCTTGGTCTTTCTTCTCCACAATCCTCAAGTGCATTTCCTTAACGTGTCTCAGCTCTTCTTCTTTTTCTTTCAGCACCTTCTGCACACCCTGGAACTGATCCGACACCTCCTCGAATGATTGCTCCAGATTGTGGTAGTTGGTCTCTTCCATTTTCAACTTCGCTTGCAGCTTTGCAACTTCATTATCTGACTCGGCGACCTGATTCAGGAGCTCGTGGAACCGACATTTGATCTGATCTCTCTCTTTTTCGAGCTCCTTGATGTGCTCGGCGAGTTTCTGGATGCTGGCCTCCTTCATCACCAGCTGCTCCTCCAGCTGGTGGACAAGCTCGCTGCCTTCAAACTTTGCACTCAGCTTCTCCTTCTGCAGAATCTCCATTTGCTGCTCGTTATTTTGCAGCTGGTTCTCATACTCGTTGGCCTTATCCTCCACCTCCTTCAGACTCCGTATTAAAACCTGCTTTTCCCTCTCGCAGCTCTCCAGCAAAGCCTCGTAATTCTTCTGCAGCTTCTCCTCCATCAGGATCCGCGCTTGCTCGCTAGCGTTCAGCTGCCTGCTCAGGTCCGCGATCCTGTCTTGGAGCCGTAGCACCTCCTTCTGATGGTCCCTCTGCAAAGCCTGCTGCATCTCCAGGTCCCGCAGCTCCTGGGTCTTCTCCAGGAGCAGAGCCTCCGCGCTCTTCAGCTTCTGCTCACTGGCCTTCAGCTGGGAGCTGAGCGCAGCCTCGCCGTGCTGCCACTCCTCCAGCTGCTCTTTGGCTTTCTCTTTTTCGCTCCTCAGGTCGCTCTTGAGCTTGGCCAGGGTCTGCTCCTTGATGGAGAGCTCGGCCGCCGCGTTACTGAGCCTCGCCTGCAGGCTCTGAATCTCGGCTTCGTGGTGCCGGATCACATCCTTGGCCTCGGCATAGCTGCGCTTCAGCGACTGAATCTGCTGATTGATCAGCTCTTGACGTTGGCATTGGGCTTCCAGCTCGCTTTGGAGGTCTTGGTTGACTTTGTGGAGCCTCTGCCAGGCACCTGATGGCGAGGCGGC
Source organism: Gavia stellata (assembly GCF_030936135.1). NCBI lineage: Eukaryota > Metazoa > Chordata > Aves > Gaviiformes > Gaviidae > Gavia > Gavia stellata. The sequence continues at coordinate 3,915,694 of NC_082611.1, forward strand.
CACCTCGGTCTTAAAAAAATTGATTAAATACTAGGTTAGTAACACTCTTGGCTCTCCCTTCTGAGTGTCACACCTCTGGCCAGGCAGGCCATGGAAAAGCTCCTCGCAGCGATTTGGCTGCTACCCACATGCTCCAATTGGGATGATTTGTTCTTGGCACAATTTTTTTTGTTTGTTTTAACCAACTTTTTTTTTTTTTTTTTTTTGAATGAGCAATAACTGCTTTCCAGTAACAGAAAACACGGACCACAACATCAAAACAGCTGTACAGTAACAGGCTAAAAGGAAAAAAAACAAAACCAAAATCAAATAGAACCAAAAAACAATGAAAAAGAAACACCAGCAGTAAAACAGAGACGGACAGACGAGAGAAAAACGGGAAGGGTGAGAAGGAGGAGGGGATGGGAACAGGTTGAGAAGAAAGGAACTGCTTTTTTTAGCATGTTTGTTCGTTTTGTTGTGAAACAAAAAGTGCACAGTTCAGGTAACACAGTCCTACCGACCAAAAGCAACAACAGAAAGTGAGGTGACAGCAAATGACATCACATCCCACCCAAACGCAGGGAGACAGGACAGCCGGCGTGGCGATGTCATTTCTGTGACTGCCAAACAGGACTTAGTGGCTGCTCATCGCATTAAAGAGATGATGTAATGCTAAAGTTTAAGACTAGGGAGGATCTAATTTCTCTACCTGCAAAAAAAAAACAACAGAGGACAAAATAAAAAGCCCGACAAGTGAAGGGAGGGAAAAAGTGCGATGAGAATGTAAAATAAAAGAAACCAACCTTTGTGAGATTCAAACCAAAGCAATGTAGCATGCAAAGAGAAAACTCACAGAGAGAGTCATGCAAAAGGCGACAGAAATTATGTATCTTTTAAAAAAAATACACAGACAGGAAGAGGCGAGAGAAGCACAGCGTTAAGCCTAGGAATTTGGCCTGCCTTGCTGTACTCTGGTTGCTGATAAGGAAAGCCCACAGATGTGACACTCAGTTATGTTAAGTTAAATTTCATGCTTTACACCAAAAACATGCAAGAACATCCGCCCGGGACAGGTTAGTACGTGACCCCTCCCGCCCGCCGTGACCGGAGCCGGGGGATGTCTCCAGTCTATTTGCGAGGAGCAGGAGCCCTCGCCGTTTCTCCCGGTAGGGTTCAAAGTTGGGGTGCCCGTCACGAGGAAGCTCAGAGCGAGAGAGGGGTTACACAAAGCCGGAGAGGCTTCAATGCACGGCACATGCATGGGGGTGGGTATCTCAGCAGCTGCCTTACGAAACGTGCAGCGTCTTTTATGTCGCGGCAGTGCTTGGGGGTCCATACGGGGCTGGTCATGCTGCCAAGGAGGGGTTGGTGCCCCCCCAGGCAGCTCAGAAGGGATGGGCTGGCAGCAGTCAGGCTCCTCCATCGTCCCTCCCCACAGACAATGCAGGAACCTCTCCGAAATTAGGTATGATGGAGTTGGGGGACATATGAAATTCAGAGGGTCCATCCAAAAAAATGCTGTGATGTCTGCCCGCAGTCTGGGGCTGTAGAAACCCCCCGAGCGATCCCACTCCCTCCACCCCAGCAGGATTTGGTGGGGTTACTCCTGTCTGCAACAGAACTTTAATCCTTCTGCTCCCGTGGAAATATAAGGGAAATCCCCAGAACTATTAGACTGGAGCAAGCAAAAGCCTCCAACCCTTCCAAAAACCCTCTCCAACTTCTAGGTCAAAGTTTGGGTCACTTCTCACTGCGATGATTTGCTCAGCACTTCTGCAGACTTCCCCCCTTGTCCACCCTCCTCGTATCAAGGCGCTATGGCCAACTTCAACATGGCCCATCTGACGGTGGATTCAGCGTCCAGCTTTTAGCCCCACTGCCTGATTTTTCCGGGCCCCAGGCAAAGGGAGGTCAGATGTCTTTGCTCCAGGGAAGCGGGAGTTAGTTACTCTTCCAACACTGCCAAGTGAAAATGGAACTCCTCCAAGCAAGCACTGTCAGCTCGGAGACTCCAGAAATAAATGCATTAATAACTCCCCCAAGGAGATCACCGGCAAGGAAGGCAAGATGCCCCCCTACCTGGGCTGGCTCTGCTGCCTGTGCAACTTTATCGGGGGAAATTTCTCCCATGAGAAATAAGGATGCAAGGTTCAGCGTTGACACTGGATTTGCCGCCACGGGAGCGCAGCGTGCGGCCATGCACGGCCACTTCGATCCACAGCCAGTGTGGCCAAGTAGATTTGAGCAGGTCAAAATGCTGCCCCTGCACAAAACAGGACTACGGACCCATGAGAGCAGCCAGAAGCTGCCCTGCAGGCGTCACGGCTCCTCCGGGCATGGATGCTCCCAGAGGAAAGGGCTGGAAAAAGTCTGCTTTGTTTGGAGGAGGGAAGGAAAGGCTTCCCAAAAGACTCTCCTGTCTCTTTTGCCAGAATCTCCAAAACACACTTCTAGGCTTTGCTGAGGAAAGGCACAAGAACCCACCAAAATGATCCAAGACACCGAGTCGTCCCGGTGCAAATCCCGTTCTGGCTGCGGGGAAGGGGCCTGGGAGATACCCCTGCGTGTGCTGTGTTTGCCCGTGTAACCACCATACAAACTCCCCAGCCAGGAGCAACTGCTGGGCTACAAGATTCTTAGAAAACCTTATGCGCACCCCACTGCCGGAGGGAAGTACCTGGGGCACAGAAAGGGGGAAACTGCTGTTGCACGGAAACAGCTGTTGCACGAGCAAACACAGTATAGGATGGATCAGAGGTGGACTTCGCTGAGGTCCCATCTATCTACCATGGCTATGTTTTGTTTTCCCTCGGGGATGCCAGCAGGTAATGCTATCTTCTGTCTACTGCACCCCAGATCAGAGGTTTTATTAAGCAGACGATCCTGGTAAGGGTACAGAATTAGCAATATTTGCAAGAAGGTCAAATCTCTTGGAGCCCACTCAGCGGTGCGCATCTCTGCGTCAACCAGGATGCCCCCACGAACACCCTGGACTGAAGCCCACCAGGGTCCCCCTCGGGCACAGAGGAAGACGGATTTCTCTCTCCTCCCCGCTCTCCTACCTGCAACACGTAGCCCTCCCGGGCGCTCTGCTCCCGGCCCAGTGCCACTTTCAGCTGGTCCTGCAGGTGCCGGTTCTGCTCCAGGAGCTCCAGGGCCTCCTTCTGCTTCTGCTCCAGCTGGAGGGACATGAACAGAGACAGCGGCCAGGGAGTGGGCAGGGGGTCGACCACAAGGAGCAAGCAGCTCAGAGGGGATGCAGAGCAGAATGAACGGGGCTTCTGATTGCACCACCGCTTTGCTCTGTTCTGGGATCTGGATTTCATTTTGCCACTCAAAATCCCTCCCCCCCTGAAAGAACTAAGTTATGCATTAGTTTAATTCGTAAAGCTCACTGCAGCAAAGGATGAACGGCACCAGCTCGTGCCAGGCATGACCCAGGCAAATCCCAGCCCGGTTCAGATTGGCGATACTCCTGGTTACTCCACGCCTGCACCCGTTTCATTCTTGCTAATAGACCTTAATCCCAACTAACAACAACCTTTGTTATCCCAGGCGTGGACCTCTTCCAAGTGAGCTGAGCCTCCACCTTTCTTTTCCTAAAATCGTTAAGATTGCTTGATGCAGGCTCCACAAAAAGGGAACCTTTGTGGTGTGTGCTATAATTCAAAACAGTTTATAGTTTTGTAGACATAATTGCAGACACAAATCTCTATAGTTGCAGAGGCACACAGAACTATGAGCTTGAATTTAGAGCCTGGTGAACGCACATCAATTGTACTCATCTCATCAGAGATGGCTGAAAACCAACAAAAGTGTAGGCTGCGTTAAATGGGAGGGGGTAATGAAATACCACCCTTGCAAGAACAGCCCTTTCTGCAGCCGTGGGAACATGAAAGCTGCCAACAGAGCTGTATGGGAATGGACATGGATGTGTGCCCTGCCAGCTCTCCAGGGGACCCTACAGCATCCCCACTCGTTGCTATTACAAAGTAGGAATAAATGCAGCTTTTTTAAGCCTTGCTCAGGCTTCCTACAGTTCCTGCAGCAGCCTGAAGGCCATTTCAACAGGCAGCCCACACCCCGTGCACCCCGCTTTACCTCCTTCTCCAGCAGCGTGGTCAAGTGCTGCTTCGTCAGCCCCTCGTCCCGGTCCTCGGCGTGGGTGAGGTGCAGGGGTGCAATGGGGATCTGCTTCTCCTCCCGCAGCGGGGTGGTCTCCACCTGGTGCCAGCGCTGCTCGATCTCCACGTGGACATTCTGCGGTTTGACGTCCGCCGGGACAGGCAGGATCCGGTCCACCTCCATCCTTAGTGCCTCTTCCGACCCCGCCCCGTCCACAGCATCGATCATCTCGAAGCGCTTGCGCCGCTCCTCCCGCCGCCGGGCCCGCTCCCGTTCCAGCTCTCCCGGGTCGGCGTCGGTGGCACTGGCGTCCCTGGGGAAGGCGGCAGAGCCGCTCTTGGAGGAGTCTGCAGCATTTGCACGCTCCTGCGCCAGGGCTTGCTGGATGGGGCGAAATTCGGCCCAGTCAAAGGTCTTGGACCGTCCTTCTCGCCGGCGCTCCCGGGCACGGCTCCGCTTCTGCTCCGTGTCCAGCTCAGCTTGCTCCGCATCCGGCTTCTCGCTCGGCTTTGGACTGGTCTCGAAGGAAGAGCTTGTTTTGCTTTTCTCTTCCGGCAAGGAGCTGAGAGGACAGAGAGAGGGTGAAGGAAAGCATCAGTGGGTGCTCGAGATGGCCAGGCGCTCCCACGCATGCCTCGAAGAGCTGGGTGGAAAGGGGCTGCTGGAAGCCCAAGCCAATGCCATGTGGGTGCCCCCCTGCCCCTCCGTCTCCCGTCACCTCTTGGGTGCAGGAGCTGCCGCTGCCCTTCCCCAGGGTCGTGCTGGTGTGCAAAGCCTTGGTACAAGCAGCTCCGGCTGCTCCTGGGCACCCCCCGGCCCCCAGAGAGCGGCCGATCCCGACCTCGTTCCTCCTCAGCAGCCATCCCAGGGCTGGCGACCATGACCCAGAAGCAGCCTGCAGCCGAGGCAGCGACCCCGAACCATCCTGCCAGGCGGGGAAGAGGCTTCGAAAGCTCCTCCGGTGCCCGCCGGCTGGCTCGCCGCCCGCCTCCCTGGCTGTGGGGCTCCATGCACACACGCCAGTCGACGCGGCCATAGTCACGTGCTTGTGGGGAGGGTGCCACCAGTCCCACCAAAGTCAGTCTGGCTTCAGAGCTGCGGGATGGAGAAGCACAGAGCAGCTCCCAGAGGTCTTGGGTAACAGGGGGAAGGTTTTCCTTGAGCTTGGCAAAATCAGGGTATTAATGGGTCGAAAACTTCTCCGTGCCACTATATGCACTGAAGGCACAGATCTCCCCTGGGGAAACCAGCCTTGCGGGCAGCCGCCCCGGCACGAGGGCTGCACACCGTCTGTGCAGTTGTCGGTGCAGCAAGGAGAACAAGAGTTATTCAACACACCGCGGAAGTCACTGAAAATGCCGATTTCTCAAGCAAGGAATGATTTTTAGTGCTGAGTTAGAGGGTGGTGGGTTGAGAGGGGAGACATACTCGTCAAGCAGGGAAAGTTAATAGGGAAAGGCAATACGGTTTCCAACCTACGGATAATCCATAATGCAGTATTAGCTTATTAAACGTAGACATGCCAGCCTTGTAACATGCAGATCAAAATTAAAAAAGAAAATAGCAGTATGCTAAGTTTGCAGAAGAAGCCTGTCCCGAGGGAGTGGCAGGCATTTGCCAAACCCTCTTTGCTATCAGAAGCCCGCGAGACGCTTCCCGAGGCGCAGCCCTGCTGCTCAGGCTGAGTCCTGGCTCTCCCCCCTTCCAGTACAACCACAGCATCCCCCCGGGCTCCAGCCTCCAGCGCAGCCTCGACGAGCTTTCTAGAAGGGCGCAGTGGGAAGAGCTGGAAAGCAGCTCCCTGGGCCCTTCGCTGCAGGCAAACCACCACTAACGGGGCTCTGACCCATGGGACCGCATGCACTGAGACTGCCGTGACCGGGAGGGAGCAGCAGCAGCACGGCTTCTCCTCCCACCTTTGTAACACGCCCAGCTCCCGTAGCCAACAACCTCATGTATGTGCATGTGCCCAAAACAAAGAATGGAGCAGAAGAGATGACTCTGCGTAGGTCCAGGGCTAGTATCTTCCGATGCGCTTTCATCCACGATCAAACCACAGGCTCAGTAGAGCTGGGTTTCAAGAAACTCTGGCAGTTACAGGCTAAAACCAGCTCGGAGATAATTCCTTCTTCAGCTCTGTCACTTGCAGCTAACAAAATAAACCCAAAAGGCACCACGATGAAACCTCCTCGGTCATTAGAAGATATTGCATGACTCCAAAGCCAGGCCCTCAATCTGGAGTCAGTTAGTGATTACAGCTGCATTTTAAAGAAGTAAAGCAGGGATGAGATGGAGTCTTAAAATGGAGAAGAGCGCTAGCAAAAAAGGGGGTGCTGGGACCCCTTGGACATTGTTGAGAGACAGAAATTATGCTGCTCTAAAAACCACATGGAAGAATCTCAGCATTTCTAGAGGTGACATGTCTTGCGAGCTCATTTCTCCTCTGCTGCTTTCCAAAGGGCATGGGATGTATGTCAGGGAGCGGAGGGACGGCCACTGGGAACTGAGTTAAGAGACTCAGAAGACTGACACGAAGCTTCTCATTCCATCTCCCACAATTGCCCCACGGCTATTAATTCTGCACAAGCATTGCACATCTCCTCCATCCCAGTTAAATTAATTCACATCACATGGGAGGGGGAGGTCTTTGCCTTGCAATGGCTTTTATAGGTCAAAACCAAAAGTTGGGGTTTTTTTTAATACGAGTGGCGGTGGGAGCAGTGCAAGATGTGAGCCGAGCATGCTGCCGCAGCGTGCAAGAAGCACGTGAAGGCTGCAAGGAATTGGGGGGGCACTGGGGAAATCAGCCTCACTGGGGCTGGGGGCTGAATGAGGACCCAGCACTGAAGCAGCCACCTTCTTTCTTGTGGGTATTTTATATCTGCATGGTCATCATTAGCAGAGTGTAATTAGTGCCTCTGCAGATTGCAGGGCACGGCTCAGGGCAGGAGGCAGTGCAGAACCCGCCCCCCCTGATGGGTGCCGACACACGCAGCAATATAAACAGTAATTAGGACTTGAGTAACTGAGAAAACGTGTGTTTGGCTCGGTGGAGACATAGCATCGGGTTAACGAGATGCGGCAGAGGGCTGCAGAAACGTGCGGAATCGGACCAGCCCCGGGGTCAGGGTGAACACTGCTGCCCTCCCGGCACAGCCGAGCATCCAGACTAACGTCCCTCTTGCACCCTGGCCGGACTGGGCAGATGTTTGCCACCTCTCCATCACGAGCCTTTGGCAGTCTGTCCTTTGGCTTTCCAGCAGCCCCGTCCACAAGCCGCTCCCCAGGTGTGGATGTTAATGACGTGCCCGAAGCCAGGCGGGACAGGCTGGGATACCCCGCGCACCCACGCGCCATGGCAAAGGGCTTGCGAGCAGGCAGCGGGTGAACACAGCCCGCTTCACGCACGGCACAGCCCTTCAGCTCACAGCGACAACTTCTCAGCAACGTGACTAACCCACGCCAGACTCTACCCCATCTGAAATCAGCTTGGTGCAAAACAACACAAGTGCACCTATAAATCCCTTTTCCCCGGCTCAAGATTGAGATTCCCAGTCTATTTATGCAGCATAACAAGTTACTGCCCAACTGGTACCTGCGCCCAGACCCTCTCGCTGGGGTAAGCCAAGTCAAACCACTTTGTGTGGGCTCAGAGCAGATGCAGAGCACAGGACTATCATGCTGCAGTAACCTGTTAGGCTATAAATATATCTGGCTCTTTAAAGGCAGAGAGGTCCCCTCAAATTTCCTTGGTCTTCATCTTCATATCTAGTCACATCGGAAGATACCAGTGTGGGGAAATCAAGTGTCAAGACCAGGTTGCTTCTTCCCTTCTCTCTGGCTTTTATTTAAAGAAAAAAAAAAGGGGAAAAGAAAAGAAAAGAAAGAAAAATAAATGGAAACTGCAGGACTTCCCATCCGAGGTGCAGAAAAGGAGAAGCATGCAGTGAATCACGAGATATACAAACCACAAAACGTTAATACAGGAGAGAACACAGTTTTCCAACCTGGGCTTCAGCACGGATAGTTTCAAAGAGAAGTTTTTCCTGGGATTGCATGGAAATCAAACATACACAGGAGTGAGGAAAGAAGCGGCTTCCCCGAGACCCCGCGAGATCCACCAGAGCTCGGGCAGGGCTGGGAAACGGTGGCCGAGTGCCAAGCGGGATGGGGAAGGAGAGGCTGGAGCATCTCCAAGTCAACAGCACCGGGTGAGAAGAGCCATTCCATCAATGCAGGGACAAACCTGGCAAAAACCTGCTCGTTGCAACTATGGTAAGGACAGGAGAAGGAGTTAATGGTGCAGCCGTGTCCACGAAGCCTGTAAGAGGTGGCTTGTACGAGTGTGGCTGGCACGGTTAGCTGTGAGGAGGTCAAACACCCTTTACCCGCAGCCGCAAGTGCTCACAGAAGGTAGTCTGTGAAGCAGGGGGTCCCTTCCTCTGGCACTGACGGCAGGAGGAGACGCGAGCATTACTAACGCGTAAGGGGAAGGAGCTGCGGCAACTATCTGGAGGATCAAAAGAGGAGGGAAGACGATTCACTGGCTGGAGTTTAAAATACATCAGAGCCAAACAGCTTCTAAATTGAACCCTGGGCTCGTGCTGCCATGACCCGTGGAGGGGACGGGCAGCTCATGCTGAACAGTAGCCAGAGGAAAGGGGGAACCCAGCACAACTGAATCCAAGTGGTTTCACAATACCTGGTAGGAATCCAGAGGAGCCTTGATATAGGAACAGTATTTCATATTCCTATGCACAAATTAAAGCCACATTTTCAACCCTCTTTGAAACCTGCACGCATAAGAGTAACTCAGCGTATCAGCGTCCCCACAAAGCGTATCCGATTAAGCCCAGAGAGAGGGATGTGAGAAAGAGCCGCAGCTTCCACGAACGGACAGGCTCAGAAAGAGGAAAGAAAGGGGATAAGGGAAGAGTTACGCCTGCGCAGCAAACCAGACAACTGCAGGGGCTGCTAAACTCCCCGTCTTTACCTTGTTACATCGGGAGCAGTGGTGGGGCGAACGTGCTTCATGATGGTCTGGATCCAGTTGCGACGAATGCCCGACGTCATGGCGGAGAGGGTGAACTCCCCTTCCTTCGTCTAGGGAGAGAGGAGGACCAGCTCAGAGCAGCTGATTGCACCCACCAGCACCTTCCAACCCTGCCCAATACCACCCTGCACCCAGCCCTGACGCCCCAGCGCTGGGGCACTGCTCGCCGGCCGCGCAGAAGTCGCACCCGGCCCCTCCATCCCCCAGCACGCTCACGGTGGGAATTAGCATTTCTCAGCAGTCAGGCTCGTTTTGCCGTAGGTGAGACCCTAAAGCTGAGACAAAACTTTCCCTTTCCCCCTCCATTTTTTGTGAACCAGAAAACTGGCTCTCAAACCCAAGGCCATAGCTCTCTGGAGCACTGTGGGGATGCCTGGTGGCCTCTCCTAGGTGTTTGGGGAGATGTTTCCCTTGTCACAGATCACCATCCTCAAGCAGCGGCACAGCATGAGCAGCCCCGTCGGCCATCCTGCAGCCGGACTCTTCCTCCTCCCCACATTTTCCTTACGTGGATCTGGAAGCCGTAGTTTCGCTGAACCGGGTACTCAGTAACATCGTAGCACGTGGATAAATCGATTTCTCCATCCAGGTCGGCTGCCTGGAGAGGGAAGAGGTAAAATAAGCCGTAACGCTTTGCAACCCCAAAGCACGGTGCGCTCGCAGGAAGGCATGCAGCAGATCCTCGAGAAGCACAAAGCCTTGAGGAGTGATGCTCCAGGACCTCGGCATCTGGGAAGACAACCTGCCTGGGGTCAGTTTGGGAGAACCTGGGGGTCCCCTGGGTGCAGGGTGATGGGTTGAATGCTTGACGTGGAAGACACTTACCTCCTCCGCCACCGAATCCCGGTAGTATCTCAGGCTCTGGTCGGTCAGCACAAACCAGTGCTTCTTCCACTAGGAAACAACCAAGACGGGGCAGTTACCGTCCTGCCCCTTCCCCACCAGCGGAGCAAAGGCAGCTCGTCACAGGTCACCCGGCAGAGACACCCCGCAGGGAGGCAGCTTGCAGCCTCTCCCCTCCCAGCTCTGCACCCGGCTTCACCGACAGGCCCTCCCAGGGGGAAGGGGAGACCCAAACAGGCAGCAGTGCAAGGGACACTGCGATGCTTTGTACTGCCAGGACCCCGATTCCCCCAGCGCTGCCGCACCGGCAGAGCGCTGGACCCTCAGCAGCACCAACCCCACGTGTGATGGTGAAACACCGCAAGAGCCACGGGGACAGTGGGAGCCTTCCCATTAGCTCCACTGGCAAGACAATGCTTTTAGTGGCTGCGCTTAAAGCCTTGGAGGGACCTTTTTTTTATAAAAAAAAGAAGCAGTAAAACATTCATGTTTTATGTGTAGTACCTACAAATTGAGTTGGAACCTATTCTTGGCCCTTGCTCTATATAAATACGCCTTCTGCATGCTCCCAGTGAGGCACAGGTTTACCCGAGGCAGCTTTCAGTTAACAAAGCACTCGCTCCAGCAGCTGATTCCCCATCTGGCTACCCACAGACGTGCCCTTGGCCCCAGGGCCCAAAGCACCACTGGGCACCCACAGCGGAGCCCAGGCCACGGTGCTCACAGCTGCAGGCGAGTCGCCCTCATTTTCCTTCGACGGGCTGAGCGGGAGGGAAGGAAATCCAGAGGAGGAGCGGTCTGCACAGAGCCAGGGCAACCATGCTGTCTCGGCATCACTGCCCATCTCTAAGGCTCCAACAGAGCAGCACATCCCACATCCCTCCGGGAATGGACAGCAGGAAAGCAGCAGCGGCTGCTTCCCTCAGTGCCAACTCAGAGGCGTTTATTTATTCCTTGGCCTTGCCCTTTCCCCGGTGCTCAAGAGACCTTATCTGAGCCTCATTACTGACGCCAAAGAGGTTGCTGGGTCGCAAGGGAGATGAGACTAATAGAGAACGGGAACACGAAACCAGCGCTGCTATCCAAGCTGCCCCGGCTCCCTAGAAACCCATGACACGATATCCAGCTGTGGGGCTTTGAAACCTCCCCAGGACAGAGCACCTGCTCCAAGAGAAACACCGTTTGCATTGGCCTCACATACAACCACTGCTGCCTGGCTCCAGAGCTGTATAAATTCCCTGTCGCTGCTCTGCCCAAGCGCCTACATCTGGTTTCTCCCATCTGGAGCACAGCTCAATACTGATCTACCCTGCAAGGATATTGGGGCTTCGGCAGCGCCGAGAGCAGCCCCGGGTGCAGCTTGCACAGCCAGGACGTCGGAGCGAGTGTCAGCTGCCAGAAACCGGGACCAACCGTGGCACTGAAGACCGACGCGAAGGGCAGAGCTTCCCCCAGACTCACCTGCCCGTCCTCGTACTGCTTTGTCAACCAGCCCTTCTTGAAGTTCAGCAGGTCGGGCTGCAAGAAAGGAGAAAGGCAATCAGAGGGGAGGGAAGAAGCGTCCGTGCCCAGAAGACAACAGCAGCGGCCTGATAAAACCCAGCGCAGCAATAAAAGAGACCAGCAACAGTTAAATTCAAAGAATCATAGAATAGTTTGGGTTGGAAGGGACCTTTAAAGGTCATCTAGTCCAAATTGGATCATTATACTGTGTGGTGGCTAAACATTCGCTCCCAGGAGGAACAGAGACCTGCTGTGCGGTTTATTCAGGCTGTTCCCTTCCTAGCACTTCTCTTGCAATTTCCTACTGCTACACCAGCACTAGAGGAAGGAGAAGCAAGGAATTAACAAGACTGCAGGTAGTTTTGTCCCTCTATTATATATTACGAAGGACAAACTATGTGCTATTGATGCGCAGCTGCAGGGTTCAAATCAAGACTGAGTTCCCAAGGCTGGAAATACAGGGAACCCCAGCACTGCACCACCCAAATGACACCTGCTTTTTCCTCCAAAGTGGGTGCATCAGGATGTTGAAGATCTGAGAAAAGCAACCAAGACAGCGTGGGATAACTCCCGCCAGTCCTTCCTCCCAGCCCTGCCCGTGCGCAGGGAAGGATGTGGTGGAAATGCTTTCGCTCCCTCGAGGCTGAGCTCCTCCAGCTGCTCCACGTGCTGCAGACTGGAGGAGGAAAGGACAGCCGTGTGTGAAATGCAGCTGTAGCATCCGAAACGGGCTATAGCAAGGGGAGCAACGGAAAAGTGGAGTCTGGAAGCCTATTCAATCAAACCTATGCTGTGGGGCGGCACATTCCACATTCGAGTGCTCCCATGGTGGTGGGAACCCAGCCCCATTCCACAAAAACACAGGGAAAAGTAAATGCCACCTTGCCCTTCCCATATCCCTAGAGAATCGGAGGAGGGAGCAGACAGACGCCAGCCTGAGCAGCCCTGGCTGTGATGTGGCTGCAGGCAATAAACCCGCCGAGCCCCACCAGGACCTGCTGACGAGGCAGCAATAAGCCACGAACAAACTATAGAGAAAATTGCATTTGCAATGACTCCATCCATCTCTGAAGTAGGCTGCGAGAGCTGGGCATCCTAATCTCAGCCCTAATTTACCCTGAGAGAGCAATACCACCACCTGCCTGCTTCTCCTCTGCCGGAGTGCAGGCGAGATCATGCTTCCAGGATCTGGGTCCTGTTTAAGATCTTTCTTGTATAACAGGAGAGTGTCAAGCAAAGGATCTACATTTTGCATCAAAAATAACCGGCTCCTAACCATGCACTTTGCAGAGAAGGAAAACAAAAGGACTGCAAGTGTTACAGTTGCTCATGGGCTTGTTATTTATCAACTGGGAAGAAGCACCGGGCAAGAATCTTCTGCAAAAGCAGATAAATCCCTCCTTAGCAGCATCCATACTACTTTATGACACTTCTCGGTTTCCTTAAAATTTAAACAAAGATGTAGAAGCAGCCAGAGAGAAAAGATGCTGCTAAACAGTAATATGCATGTGTGTCAGCCTGGGCTGCAGCGAGACACTACAGAAGCACCCGGAGCGGGAAGGTTTCTCCTGCAGGTCCCGCTCCTCCACGGAAACCCCTCTGCTTTCCTCCTAGTGCTTGGGCAGGCAGGAGAGCACAGGCTTCGCCCGAAGCTGTTGAAGCACAAAAAGTTTGGGACCAGCTGCCACTGAAGGGTGTAGACATCAGAAACCAAAAAGAGATGAAGCATTTGATGGAAGAGACACCCATGCAGCGCAAGCCACAGCTCTGCTGTAACCCACCGAGCCTAAGACGGGATGATCTCTCCCTTGGCTTTTATTCTGATGGATAACCAATCTGATCTGACACAGAGAACCCGATGGGCAGGGGAGAGTCTTGCAATCACAGCTAGCAGGCATGCAGGTTTTTCTTATGTTGCTACGTTTATAGCAGGAATGGCACAATAAAGGTGTATGCAAGGCAAAGGTTTTCTTCCCACTGGCTGCGTAATTTTCTTGTGTTCACTAGATGATGTGCATTGCCACTTAATGTGCACTTCTTGCACTTTCTTATTACCACCAAGAATTTAAAAATCACTCTTGTGGCTGTACAAGTCTACGTGAAAAGCTACTACAGAAACACTAAGCTACGGCATTTTTCTGAGAAGTCCTTCAACATCCTGACCATCCACGAAAAATGTAGCTTCTATTTACAATGGCTGTGTAATCTTTTTGAGAGATTAGCAAGTGTATTTATTTTGTTCCTACAGAAGGGTGGTGAGTGAGAGGAGAGCATTTGGTGTTTGTTCTGTACTGTTTGCCTCCGGGTCTGGTGAGTATTTGAAATACGCAAAGGGAGGAAAGCTCAGGAGGGCAGGTTCAGCCCTTCCTCGCAGCCTTCGTCCCACTCACACTCACTGACAACTGCATAAACATCAAGGAAGCAGCATTAGAAAACTAGGCCATGTGTTAGCTCTCCTCAACACGCCAAGTGTGAAGGGTGAAGCCAAGTCACTGAAACCGGCTCCGAATCTGAGCACATCCTATGTCTTACGTGCTGGCTACAGGGAAAGCAGCAGACAGTCCAGTTTTCACTGGACCTCCCTGGGAAGGGCCTCTCACGTCCTCCCCCAAGGCAGAGGACATGGCCCCAGTGACTCACCGTCATAGAAGACTCCGTCGACCTTCTGTCCAGCGACTTTGCCCGGCGATGCGGGGACAGAGGAGACGCAGACACATCCAGGATGGAGCCCACAGCTGCACCTTCGCAGGTGAAGTCCTGTGTAAACAGCATCAGCCCAGATCAGCGCAGGAACTAGGACAGCGATCCCCACTCTCTTGGCTCACAGCATAAAAATCCGTGTCTTTAAGGGGCATCTCAGGCTCGGAACAAGTGTCATTTCATTGGCAATACATTTTTTTTGTCCTCTCAGGCATTAATTTGTTCCCAATATATCTAACCGTATCTGGGACTCTCAAGATTGCCTGTTTCTTTTGTTACTTCACCCCATCCTGATGTGTCCTGCCATGCCAGATCTGAAGTTTCCCTCTTTCTATTTTGGAGGAAGGAGAAAAGACAGCCTGATTTTCCACTCCGATCTGCAGCTGGGCCAAGGGAGCAGAGCAGCGAGCAGCAAACCTGCACAGACTGAGCACACACAGCGGTTTGGCTCCTGCATGAGCCTGCCTGCAGCTCCAGATCCCCTGCTCCACCCAGGGACAAACCCTATAGCTAAACCCTCTATCCTGGGCTGCCGGATCCCAGGTGCCATCCTCCAAACCCCACGATGAGACCTCGGCTGAGCAGCTTACCCGTTTCCGTGGGAAAACCCTCTTCTCGCTCCTGCCCTGCCGCGTCTCACTGGAAAGGGCAGCACCAGCCGACACGTTCGTTTCCATGTGCTCCGCGTTCTCAATATCTAATGCCTCAAATTTTTCAATTACCTGGGATCGCCTGGAAAACAGAGAGAAAGGGGAAACCAGAGCCGGTTTAAACATAAGAGCAGCAAGTGCGCTGAGCTGTACAATCCCACAAATTTAAGGCTGCAGAATTGCTCAACCCAGTCTTCATGCACAGCTGGCTTTTGGTCCATGTTTCTCTGCAAGCTCTAGCGTGTGCAAATCCAGGGCAAAATGCCCCGATCTGACATACACCATTTTACCTGCAGCCAAAGTGGGGAAAAACCTCACGCTGCTCAGCTCCACAAATAGTATTTTCTTAAATATCTAGAAAAACCCTTGCAAAACCAGCAATAACTTTTTACTTGCAAATTTTACAGCGCCAGCCGAAGAGGCATGAGGAGATGAGGAACACCCTGCACAGGCACAGTGGGGCATCCCCTGCAAAACTCTGGGGCTCCACCCTCCTCTCAAACCAGTCTGCAAATCCGGTATGGACAGCAGGGAGCAAAATTTGGGCTCTCGGACACCGCCTCGGTGGCCCGTCACACCGTGGCACACATGTCGCTGAGGACGGAGGAGGACTATGAAGAAATGTGGATGGAGCAGGAGCCGACCCCGACCAAACCCAAACGGGATGCTCCCAAGAATGAGCAAACAACAGGCCTTTGCAGGTGGAATTAAAAGCGCCGTTTCAGCATGAAAAGCTGCTCACTGACCCACAGGAGAGGAAATACTGGAATTTTCAAAGGATGTGCTGCTGTCTAAGTTTGCACGCCCGGGGGGTTTGGGCAAGTATCAACCTCAGGTCTTTAATCACAACCTGGGAATGTGAAGCAATAACCCACCACCAACACACGCGCCAGCTGAGCTCCAAGCTGTGCTGTTTAAAGCTCAATTTCGAACCCCCCGAAAAAGCTCAATCTGGGTGGGTTCTTGACACAAAATTTGGACCCACGCATGCCGCATCTAAACTCGGGGCTGCTTGCTCTGTGTGAACCCCTAACGTGCATGAAAATCACAATGGCAACCACATGAGGGGAAACAGGTTATCCAAAAAAACATTTTTAACACTTCCCACAAAAAGGAACAGCAGGTTAAGGACTCAAAACCCATGAGACGTTCAGTTTTCAACCAACATTTGCACCAAATTCCATAAATGAGACGAACAGTCTGAGCACACCACATCCCCCGGCGGGCTGGGGGCCCCCCACTGCCGCTCAGAGCCAGGCTGCCAGGACCGGGCGCCGAAGCCCGCAACCAAAGAGGAAGGGACAAAATCGGTGGGGAAGGCTTTGCTTTGTAAATTCAGACGTCTCTGATGTTTTTAGGGGACATCTGTTCATCCCCTGCTGCCTCCCAGTTTGCAGACTGGGAGCGGGCAGATCCTGGGCTCGCGCAGAGCTCCCGATCCGCCCTGGGATGTTCTGCTCACGAGATGTCCGTTCCCAAAAGCCAGCCTGTGGAGCACAAATCCACGTCCTCCATTCACCGACAGACGGGCAACTGTTTTGGAGTCACAATTTTTTAACCCTTTTGTACACTGGCCAAGCCTTCTCTGAGTCTCAGTTGAGGAGGGAGTAAGAGGTGCATGAATTAACATTGTCTGTGCCCTATTAGGTGAAGGCCTGAAGAAAAACAAATCAGGAGGAAAAAAAAAAACCCAACCAAAAACATAAAATCAAAAGCAGGTTGATTTCTCATGAAAGGGGCTGCACCACCAGGTTGTTCTACGGCTTGAAATTGAGATGAGATGGTAGCGAAGCAGGCGAAGTAAAGGCGGACACGTCACACAGCAACACAGCAGGAGAAGGTGGAGAGCAACAAGACCTGGAAGAAAACAAGGCTGGAAAATGAATGAACAGAAGAGGAAATTATATATCTGCATCTACATACAAAATAAAATCAAAATCATTCCAGTAATTCGTCATTGAAAAAGGGAGGAGAAAAATAAATCACTGCAACCAAATCACAGCCCCAAGGGTTAATATCATCGGGATTACAGGAAAGAATCAGTTTTTTCCCATTAGCTCAACATTTCAGAGAGGTTACTGCTAGAGATCCTGGGGGGACAGGAAGGGCTCTCCTCTCCTCTCCACCGCGCTGAGGAGAGAGCTACTCCCTCTGAACAGCAGCTCCGTGTTGACAAAACAAGCCTGTGGACAGGTACGAAGAAGCATTTTAAAAGTGCTTTTTCAACTACAAAGCTCATCCCAAGGAGTTCCTCGGCCATGCAGGCTGTTAAGCTTCTCCAGGCCACTAAACCCAAGCTGCAGAGCTCGGCTGTTAGGTGGAGGGGTGTGTGCGGTGGGAAGGAAAGCTATAAAGAGCAGCACGAGCTATTGTTAAAGTGATTTTCTTTGATTGGAAGAAAGGGCTTGTTTTTATTGGATTCATTCATTATTTAGCAGCAAGAAAGACAGCGAGTGTCAGGAAAAAGAAGAGGAATTTCCCCAAAAGGGCCACAAAAATGAAGAGGATAGTTTTACAAGAAGAAAAAAAACTATACTTGGGAGAGCAGGCACTCCTCTCTATGGGTAGAAGCAGCATTCAGAGCAGAGCCTTACATCTCAAGAAGCTTCAGAGAAGGAATTTGAGGAAGAAAAGTCTTCTAAGCAATTTCAGGCAGCTCTGCTATTTATCGAGGCCAGAAATACTCCTCAGCCCCCTGACCACGCTCCTACAGCAGATCCGGCAGACGCCACAGCAGACTCTTGCCAGCGTAAGCAGAACGTGGAGTCAAGCGGGAAAGCTGCGGTTTTAGAGGCTGCATCCCTGGAAGTGCGCAAGAAAAGCCAAGTTTGCCAACTAGAAATCCCAATGCTCGCCGGGGAGCTGCAGGAGAGGGGTAAGCCTGCAGCCGCACACCCCGAGGAAGGGGCTCCGGGTCCTTGCACCCCAAGGACTCCCCACCCCATGGTGGTCTCCTTCGCAAAGCTGCTGATACTTTCCTGAGACGTGCCAGGATTTACTCCCGGAGCTGCAGAGCTCCGCTGGGATATGGGGACCAGCATCCAAGGCTGTCCCTGCAGCCCTCTCCGCTGTGATTTTGTGTGCAAAACAGGCTTCAAGATTTATCCACAGGGTTTCCGAAGAGCTGCCCCTGCTCTTTCACCCTAGGGATGGGTCTGAGGCAGGAGACCGGAGGTACGGCTCGACCTCTCCGGACACAGACCCTCTCCCGCAGCCCACTCGGGCCCCGCTGCGCGGTGCCGGCAGCACGGTGCCGGCAGCCCCGTCCTGCTGCGTGCCAGCAGAGGGAACTCGCACTCTGCTGCTCCGCCAAAATCATGGAGATTATCTCCTGTTTTCTGATTCATGTTTCTGAGCGGCTGTGAGCTCAGACGCCTGCACGGGGCGTGGAGTCAGCGTCAGGTATAAGTGGTCAATACGGAAAATTTCCAGCACAGTCCTGGACATAAGTCATGTAATCTCTCTTACTATAAAGGAACAGGACAAGAAGCCTGAAAAACAGCTTTATTCGGAGCTAAGCCTACACGTGTATCGCTCAGGATGCAGCCCTGCGTATCTAAAATAATCCTTTTCCACCCATAGCTCTGACGCTCACACTGACCTACGGTGGGTAAACGGAAAACAGGAGGAAGAACCGAAAATACCAACAGAATCAGAGCAAGTTCATCTGGCTGCACGGAGAGATGAAAGGCCAATGTGAACGATGCCCAGCTGGCACCTACGGGGTTGGCATGTAGGCAAGCGATTTCAGGCAAGCATTCCCGGACGTGTTAGCGCAAAGTTACTGAGAAGGATTATTAGAAATGGTGTTAAACCCAGGGGAAAAAGCTGACCCTACAGCATAGAAGCGAGACATTGTATTTGTTCAACCTCAAACAACACAGCCTGAGCTCGGAGGATAAAAATGAGAGGGATATGTGGACTAAGTAAACTCAAATTTAAAAAGCAGCCAAGCCAAGCTGAGCAGGGTGCTGGCAAATGTTAATTCTCTGGTGCGACACTGGACCGCCTCCCCGTGCCCTGCCGAGTCCACCCGAGCTCCGGGACACACAGCTTCTCCAGCCCCGCCACCTGCAAGGGCCAATGCCCAGGTTACCAGAGGAGTAAGCAAACGTGCCCGTCCCTAAACACTGCCTGCTGAGCCATCCCTGCTCGTGGCACGCTCCTCCGGCACTGCGGGCTGCGATCCCTGGCCAAACCCTTTGGCAGGTGTGGAGCCCTTGCCCTTGCTCTCTGCCATCACCCTCCTCCCAAACGCTGGACTGGGCTCAGCCCCACGGGCAGCAAGACCTCTGTGCCTGATGCAGCACCCACTCCTCTCCCTATACCCGTCCTGCTCTGATAAGGGCTCTGAGCTGACACAGGGGAATTTTTGCCAATACTGATAAAGCAATAAAAATCTGTTAACAGCCCCAGGAGCCCAGCTGGGCTGGGAAAAACAGACTTTCCCTGGGAAAAGGCACCCGTCAGCAGGCAATGAGTGGGGCTGACATTAAAAAGGAACAGTCTCTGGCAGCAGCATCCTCTCCCAGGCCCCGTTATCTGCCTGTAAATCTGCTCCTCCCTGTCCTCGGCTGGCACATCCCAGCTCGGTGCTGGATCCCAGTGCTGCATGATACCCCTGAGGCCAGAGCAAGGGACTGTGGCACCGGAGGGACTGTGGCACCGTCCTCTCACACTGGGGCAGGCGCTGGCCAGGGCGTCCCATCCACGCAAACCCAGCAGGGACACGATCTTGCCCACACCTTGGCCAACACGCTGCACCAGTTCAGCCTGCAAACCAGCAGTCACCAGCCTTTTCTCAGCCTCGTCCCCAGCCAGGGGACCTGCGTGGCATCCTTCTCCTCCCGCCCAGTTCCCAAGGCAGAGAAAGCCAAACCCACGCTCTTCTTTATCCCCAGCCTGGCACTCGCTGTGCAGGCTGCCGACGCCAGGCTGGGTTTGGCATCCTCCTGCCAACCGGTGGCATCGGCACAAAGCTACGCCGCCCTTCCCAGACCCGCTCCCAGCTCTCGGCGTGAGGAAGCTAGGCTGGAAAACAGTCCTTTAGGGGCTGGGAAGAAACAGAGGAGAAGCGTCTGCTGAAACCATGCGAGAGAGAACATGCCCGGAGGAAAACCAGGGCAAGAAAATCAGACTGGCAGGCGGCCCTCTCGCCCCGGGGCCTGTCTCCCAGTTTGTTCTGCTGCCCTCACAGCACAAATACGTCTCTCCCAGGGCAAGTCGAGCCCGTCCTTTGCCTCGCCCGGAGAGCACCAAGCTTGCCGGTGTGCGGTGCAGGCGTGTGTGCGGACGCCCTCCCCATCCTCCTCCGCACTAAGCTGTTTTGCAGCCCGCTGTGCCCTGCCTCGGCACTGCACCCGCCTCTCCTCTCCCAGATTAATGCCGTGACATTTTGAAACCTCTCTCAGCTCATTAGGCAGTTGCGTAACGCAGCCAGCACTAACACCATTTAGAAAGCTAACCTAATTAATGGTGCCAGCTGCCAGCATGTGCCACGCCGGGGAGGGGACAGGGAGGGTGGGCTTGCTTGCAAATACGGCCACCAAACGTCACCCACCTCAGCCAGCTGTCCCGAAACAGCCAGGCAGGGTGACAACTGCCCGCTGGCACTACTAAGGACGGCCCACCGCCCGGTTGGTGTGGATGGGCATCCTTAAATCCAGGAGCACTGTAATACAAAGGGGCTTCACCCAGCAAATACCGCCTGCTCCATCCAGGGCTGCAGCGGGGACGCAGCCTTGATGCCGTTGCAAGCATGCAAGGAGGAGATGAGCCACTCATCCCTTACCTTCTCTCATTGCCAAAGAGCCGGGCCACTTCTTCTCTCCCAGGGCTACGGGCCCGGGTTCTCCGCTCTAGCCGCTTCCTCTCCACCTGGAAGGCCTCACGATTACTGATCCTAATGGCCTTGGGAACGTCGGCCAGGGTGGTGTACTGCCGGCTGGCTTTAAAAGAAAGGGGACGCCCCGATTTTTCAGCTCCCCTTCCTACATCTCTGTTGCTGGAGTCCTTGTGCATGGGGCAACTGCTCTTCGAGTCCAACGAGTTCAGAGAGAAGCTGTGAATCATTCGGTCGCCTGATCGGGTACCTGGGGAAGGAAAGGGCTGGGCATGCTCCTGTGAGGGCGATTTGGGATAACTGTACCTGTTGTTCGGGGTGCTGGGGCTGGGTGGGCTCGGTGGGGGCGGCAGCTGCTGCTCTTCCAGCTTCGAGTCTTGTTTGGTCTTCTCCAAGGAAAAGTATCCGCTCTCGACACGCGTCTTCCGCCCACAGTCTATCCGGTCTCCGTTCATGGAGCTCTCGTCTAAGGGAGAGAGAAGTCACCATGCTTGGTTTCAAGTCCGAGTTCTGCTTTTAACAAAAAACACCCAGATTCCACCAGGCCAGGGGCAGGAAACAAGAGCAGAGACAGTCTGGGCCCCAGCCCCACGCTGTGCCACCTCTTGCCCCTGCGGCTTTTCTACCCTGACCACCCTTCCTGCCCCTGGAGATGGTGGGACGATCTGCAGGGAACTGGGGATGCTGGTCCAACCCTTGGGTCAGGCTCGCACAGATGAAAGACCTAAACCTTCAAACCAAGAAATGGATGGCTGTAGTCACCGCTCTGCACCCATTTCCATCCCTGTCCTTCCCAGCCTGGCATCGACCACAGCTCCGTGGGCACAAGGCGATGGACACCTCGTTCCTGGCAGCCGGGAGTGGGCGGAAAGCGTCCCCCATCGAGCGGGCAGATAAAGGAAATGTGGGACCTGTCCACGGCTCCGGCAGGAAGAGTTCCCAGCCCCTATTGTTCCAGGGAGAACAATGCCGCGGCCCCAGCGCCTTCCATGGACTCATCAGGGAGACCAAATGTAAACAGGACCCTGACGCAGGGGCTGGAGGAGGAAGTGGCGCTCGCTCGGGGCTTGGCAGCCCTGACAGCCGGGCTGAGCGCAGCGTGGCCCCAAGGCCTCGGGGTGCCCCAGGTGGGGGTGCGGAGGGGCTAGAAAAGGCATTTTCCCCCTCGTTTTGCCCCCAGTGAGAGGGCAATGTCACCTGCGAGGGCAGGCAGCCCTGTCTCCCTTCTGGGACAGGATTGGGCCCCACGCTGTGATTCTTCCAGCGCATGATGCAAATTTTTTCCTTCCTGAGCTCCCGCCTGTAAAGCCTTGCTCCGGTCCCCGCACAGCAGGGATGACGTCTGCCTCCCCCTCCTTGCTGGCATGCTCTGCAGGATCCGAACCTGCAGAAAACTTTTCCCTCTACGGTGGTTTTCTGCCAGCTCAGCTGCCCGAACCGGGTCACCGCAGCGTCACACCAGTGCTGGCACCCCTGTCCCTCACCTTCCTTGCTGTCCAGCACGGGATCCTTCAGGGAGCTGGCAGCCCCGGCCTGGCCTTGCACCGGGCTCTGTGCTGGGCTGATGCTGCTGCCCCCCGTCCACTTGGTCTTTGCCCCTCATTTCTTCCTGCAAAGCGTGGACTTGGTGGCAGGGACCTTCTCTGCACTGGGGATGTTGCTGCTGGTGACGGCCATCTTAGCAGGGCCAGGCTCCTAAAGAGAACAGGGGAGACAGTGAGGTTAGAGGGGTTTGTCCCAGCCCTGCACCCAGGGTCCCCATCGGGCTGTCCCCAGAGGTGTGGGTCCCACACGGCTTGGGTGCCGCCCACAATGCGTGCCATGATGGGACAGGGACGGGGCTGCTCAGCATGCGCCACCCTGCCACATTCCCAAGGGACAAGTTGGCCCAAGGGACAAGCGAACTTGGCCGCAGGTGGAAACCCTGCCCCAGGGCAGCATGGCCAGGGCAACGGGTCAGGACTTCCTCGGCCAAAGGGACCATCGCCACTCTCGCAGCGAGAGAGGAAACGTCCCTTGCCATCGCTCCCCGGGGAGGGCTCACAAAACTGGCTGCATCTCCCCCTGCATCCAGCTGGGAAAAGATGAGGAGCAAAGGCGAGCCAACAAATGAAGGAGACTTTCAGCCAGGTGCTGCGGCAGCGGAGGGGCTCACTAGCTTTGTTTTCGGATAGGAACTGCCCTCCAGGCGCGGTGTGCAGGACGCTGTGGCCACCGACATGTAACTCCTTGGGAAAAGCTCATCTCGTGCTCGCACAGCTCAGTCCCGAGCGGAGCAAAGCCCCAGCCCTTCCCCGGCATTCAGGGTCCTGGGCAGCTCCGCTTACGCTCCAGCATAGCATCTCTTCCCAAAAGCCGCCGGGTGCATGTGTGGGGCTCTGCACCCTAATTCATATGCAACGCCGCAGACCCACAGAGAAACCCGTCGGGTCCTGACTCATGGGGACCCTGGAAATGCTCCCCTCACCTCTGCCAAAACCCAGTTTGGGGTGACAGTGCATCCCCCATTTCCCTCTGCATGTCCCCAGTCCTTCTCCACGTCCCCAGTCCTTCTCGCGCATCCCCGGTCCCTCTGCGGGCTGGCTCGCGGGCAGCCGCTGCCTTTCACAAATACAGACCAACACCAGGCTTCTTTCCTGGGTCCCGTTTGCCAGGACTGAATTTTCTCAGTGTTATAATGAACATATAAAAAAAAAAAAGTCAAGCTAAAGGACACGGGATGGAGGAGAAAATTAATTCCCTGCCACCAGCAGCTGTCTTGTTTGCTTGTCACAGCTGGTTTGTTATGGGCCACTGATAAACAGAATAAAACCCAGCCAGCGCTGTACTCCTCCCGGGTGCTTCGGCTACCTAACAGGAAACTTGTTTTAAAAAGGAAATACAACATAACATTGAGCTTTATGCTATTTTAAAACAATAGTCATCATTTTAAATGCTTCTCTAGCTCATGAGGGGCTCTGGAGCCCATCAGATGACGATGCCATTTTGGTGGCCGCAGCCCGGGCAGCCCAGGTTCGGCGCACGCCCCAGAAGAGGCAGCAGCTCTCACAACTCGTTTAGGGTTTGGCTTTGTCCGCTAGCAGATGTTTTGCTGTTGTCATATTAAGCTTCTGCATGAACAGATTATTTTCCTTAAAGCCACCAATAAATCAATGACAATTAACCCCACTCCAAAGTCTCCGGATTGTGGGAAGTTTCCTGGCTGCTTGTTCCCTTCCCAGGGAGCAGGGGGAATCCGGGACCGCCTGAGCCACGGGCTGGGGACACGGGCTGCAAAGAGCATCCCTTCCATCCCCTCTCCCACGTCAGCAGAGCCACCGGTGGGTTTTAGCCCTGCACCTCCACATCGGCATTGGCAGGGTTGCACCAGAGCTGCCGGGGGATCTCCCAGAGAGCGGGTCCTGGCTCTCTGCACAGCCACAACAAGCAGCAAATGACCACAAGTTTTAAAAAAAACCCCCTTGGAAATTTCACTCTAAAGGAATGCAGTGTTGGAGGTAAACGATCCAGAGTTCAAGGGCATCCTGCTCGAGGGGATGCTGCTTGAGCAGAGGGTCAGACCAGACGGTCCCCAAGGGCCCTTCCAACCTCAACCACTCTCTCATTCATTGATCCAAAAGCCCAAAGCTCATTGCCAGCTCAGGATATGTATTTTTATATATTCCTTACACCCCCCCATATTATTTTTTGTAGATATGTATTTAAATAGACAGAGATATGATGGCAAAAAGCAGTCCATAAGCAATCAGAGAAATTAACTCTTGGCTGCTCAGCGGTACGAACAGCTCCAAAAAGGAACATGCTCCAAAAAGGAACGTGCTCCAAAATTGGCAAAACGGGCCTCCACTTGCATTAAGTGTGTCTGGGCACGCTCTTCTTATCCGAGCCTGCCGCACCCCTGGGCGAACCCGTCCTGCAACAGTGGGCAGTGCCTGAAATCCCAGGTTTCAGCCCCAAATCCTGTCTCACTTTCCCAGGGACAGCAGGCAGGCAAAGGCAGCAAGCCCAGTCTCCCGCTGCCGCTCCGCTGGAGCACGGCGAAAGCTGCAAGAGAAATCTGCCGTTTTTCCCCTAAGACCACAACCTGTTTGCAAAGCAAAGGTGAAAACACCTCTAGGACTGCACCTAACAGCTCCCGTCCAAAAATCTGCAGCTGGAGCGATATTCCCAGCTTCGCCTGCATTGCTCCCACCCCAGTGATTTTGCAGGGGGAAGATGCAAAATGATGGGGGGAGCTGAAAATGGCCCTGATGCCCCAGGAGCACCTGGCTGCAGCCAAGCTCTGCTGTAGCACAGACAAGGACAAACTACGTGGGAGTGAGAAAAA
This sequence comes from Gavia stellata, assembly GCF_030936135.1. NCBI lineage: Eukaryota > Metazoa > Chordata > Aves > Gaviiformes > Gaviidae > Gavia > Gavia stellata. The sequence continues at coordinate 3,940,719 of NC_082611.1, forward strand.
GCAGAAATATCCATTGTTTTAATTTTTTTTTTTTTTAAATCACTAAGGTGTCCATCCCTCCCTGAGCGGCTCTCAGACCTGATCCACTGCCGGATTAGTGGGCGGCTGTCTTTAGAAAGAAATCAGGCTTTCTCCGCTGGCACGCAGAGGGCGAGCTGAACGGCAGCCAACTTCAGGAGAAGCCATTTCACAGAGGGGGATTTGGTGCTGGTTTTCTACCCAGCATCCTCTCTCCTTCCCCGGACCGGCCGCCTACACCGGCACAATTTGGAAGACACCGGAAAGATGCTTCTTGCATTTTTCCCTCTGCCTTTGCAGGTCGCTCGTGAGCGCCCGACATCGCAGCATCCGTCTGGTGGTGGGTCCCATGCAGAGGTTGGTTTTACAAAAGTGAATCTGAGTCTTTTTCCGGCACCACGGGGCCAGGAGCGATGGGATGGAGAGGGTGGAAGGAGGGAAGCAAGCGGGATGGGCTTGGGGCGGGGAAAAGTGCCACCAAGCTCCATGCTCACCCCATCCCCAAGCACCTGGGGAGCCCATCCGCCCGCGGGGAGCCAGCATCCTTCCCGCAGCCACTTCCCTTATTTGGTGCTCAGGAGCTCGGATCCTGTACGGTTTCCAAGAAGTTGCCATGGTGATGAAATGTAACCCAGAATGATGTTTTTCTGGCTCTGCGCCCCTTCTCCTCTCCGCCCTGTCCCCCTCCTGAACCCAGCCTGGGTTTAGTGTCGCGCCAGGGATGGGGTGAGCATCCCTGCCCTGCTGCATCAGTTCGCTGGGGTGCCCTGAATGCAGCAGCCCCCTCACTGGGGCTTGAGGACGGGCAGCTCGTAACATGTCAGCTCTTGGCCATGGAAGGTGGAGGCATCTTCCCCAGAGCATCACAGGAGTCAGCGATTGAGGGGCTGTGATAACCCCGGCCCTTGGCAGGGGGTGGCTCAGACTTTCAGCCTGGTGTGCAAAAAAGGATCATCTTCCCCCAGTTTCTTTCCCATTGCCCAGAACCTCTTTATCCGGTGGAGTGGTGGAAACTTGATTCAAACAAACGCCATACAAAACCCACCCATGGCCCGTTTTGCACCAGGACCATCCTGGGGACTTTATCAAAGGGGACCTGAAAATCGGGGCTCAGGGGAGCCTCGACGCTGTTTTCAGTCCCCCAGTGCCACAGCCTGGCTCGGCCGGAGGAGCCCTCCCAGCCGGTCCCCCACGGCGGTGGGACGCACGCCCGGAGGTCAGGCAGCCTCAGGGACACGGCTGTTCTCAGCCCCGGCAAGGGACGAGGGTGGCCTCGGGGTCACGTTCCCCATCTGTGGGATTCTCCCCCACTCTGGCCACGTGGGAGCCCGGCAGGAACGAGTGAGTCACGGCCGGCCCCGTTTTTTACCATTTATAGTCAAAGTGAGCACGAAGCCACCGCCGGGTCCCTGGAGAGCCCGGCTCCGGCCCCCGGAGCTCCCAGCCTGGCCCTGGCCTTTAGTATTTTCCTTTCATTCCCATTATCTTTGGGGTCATCTCAAAGGGGGTAACCGGAGCCCAATGGAATTTCATCCTGTTTCTGCTGAAATGGCCCGTGAACGGCCAGCACCTCTCCCTGGTCCCCGCCGGGGACCATGCGGCTTTGCAGCCGCTCCCGGGACAGCGTGTGCAGGGCCAGTGCCACGAGACAGCACGTGGGGGGTGAAACGTGGCTCCAAAGCAGCCAGAAAAGCAGCAGCAGCCGCGTGTGACCCTGAGAAGTGATGAGCAGGAATTAATTCACGCCGTCCTGCTGCCCTGGCTCACCCCGGCTCTCGCCCTCTGCCCAGGCAGCATCAGAGGGCCGGCAGTCCGCTGGTCTGGCTGGTTTGGGGGGGATCTTCCCCAGGAGGAGAGCAATGGCCCTGTGAGGGAGGCAAGGGAGTGGGTGACAGTGTGTCCCCCCCTGGGGTTACCTGAGGAGTTGGGGGCTCTACCTTCCTCTTCTTCTTCTGATTCTGCTTGTTTGTCCTCGGATAGACTATCAGCATCTCCAGCCACCTGCGGGCAGACAAAGCAAAAGGTGAGGTCTGTGCCGAAGGGCAGCGCGCAGGGATGGGAGCGATGCTTACACCCCAACCATGGGATGTAACGCAGCTTCCCACAGGCTGCGGACCCCAAAGCTGTTCCTCTCCATGGGTGGCTCTGACCACACCACCCGGGGAGACGCTGCCCCATCCCACCTCCGAGGCAGGCTGCCTGCAAGCTCCAAAGACAGAGCATCCGCATTTCACCCCTAACCCCAGCCTTCCGGGGATTGTAACTTGGCCATAAGCAAAACCCCGAGCTGGAGGTGTGCACATGGAGGAGCTCAGCTTCTCCAACCTGGTCAAGGTCAACATGGTAAATAGTACCCAGATATCATCCCAACCAGCTCCTGGGGGAAAAATGAGACAGGACAGGAGGGGAGGAGGGATGACCCCAGGGTGCTTTGGCTCAAACCCCACTCACTGCAAGAGCGAGGCCACGGCCAAGGCTGATATGGGACAGGGACTCGAGGATCCTGAAAGACAGCCGAGAGGGACAGAGCCTCTGGCAGGACCTTTCCCCTTCAGTGATGCCAATGCCTGAACACTGCACACAAAGCTCTTTTGTCCAAGAAAGAGCAGCGTGAACTTGGCATTGAGAAGTCCATCCCCTGCACAAGTCACTTGTTCGGGGGACCCTCCTGTGCCCTTCCACCGTGACCCAACAATGTGCCCCTGCATCTCTGTGAACCACACAGGGATCTGTGGACCCCTGGGAAACATTCCTGCTTCAGATGTCCCTGCTTCCCTCTCCTGTTCCCCCCACTTCGCACGCTGCTGCTGTAAAGCGTTTTGAGATGACCACATCAAGTGGGTTTTGGTTAAGCAATAAATGCCAGAAGCATGCAACGAACGTAAAACAAATTCTCCCCCGACCGGGGAAATCTTCCTGTCGTGCTGCAACTGCAAACGAAACCCGCCTGGCTCAGTCCCAGAGTGGGACTGTTTTGGGATGATTAATGCTTGCAGTCAGGAGCAAACGCGCTGCTTCAAAATCCAGTGCTGGGCCAATGAACAATAAATCAGCCCCACCTTGCTCTGCAACGCCTCTCCCTCCCGCATGGCAGGCAGGACCGGCAACAAAAGGCTGTGCTGTGAACCGGAGTGTGGGGAGAGGGAGAAGAGAGCAGGGTACGGGGGTTGGCCATGTTTTTGGGCATAACCATTGCCTTGGCTGGAGGAGAGGAGCTGGCTCTACTGTGCCACAATTCCCCTGTGCCTCCACACCATGGCTCCGCAGCCGCTGCAAGCCCACCACTGCAAACGGGGTCAGCGGGGTGGCCGTACCACCGGACGACAGGTCTGCTGGCCCAAGGCGATGCACGGAGGGGGAATCATCCATGCTCCAGACATCCCACATGGGAACGCTCGCAGTCTGCCAGCGCACGCCGCTGGCTCGGCTCTCCTGCGGCTCTGCGCCCTCACCAGCACCGGCACCGGCTTCAACCCAAGCCGGCACGTGAGCAATGGACGAGGATGTTTCTAGGTCACCATCCAACACCTGGAGTTGGGAAATCTACCGTGATTTGCTCATTTTAGTGGCCTCATCTTCAGCGTTGCTGAGCAACTGCAGCCCAGCGGCAAGCATGCCTACAAGCGATGATATTTTAATCGTCCTCGGAGGTCAGATGCTCCACTGGGACCAGGAGGGGTGGGCTGCATCCGCCCCATCCGCCAGCCTGTCCACCGGGAGCGAGCAGGATGAGGCGGCTGCTGTGAAGGCGAGTCCGAATGGAGACAAGGTAAATGCAGAGCGGGCTGCCCCAGGAGGCCACATCTGCCCAGGGATGGATGAGGACCAGAGGGCGTATGGCGCTCGGGGTCGGACACGCTAGCCCTGGGACTACAGGACCTGCCGCTGGTGTGGGGACAGGATCTGCGCCAGTGGGCTGAGTGCCTGATCGGATGCTGTCCTAAAAGCACCGTGGGGTCACCCCAGCACCCATCAGCTCCAGCCCCATCCTGGTGTTCACCCTGCAGCCAAGTTTCTTCCCCTGGCCAGTAAACAGCTGCTTTCTGCTGGGGCTGAAGCTGCCACAGCCAGCCCAGGAGCGCCTTGGCATCAGACGCATCCTCTGAGCATCCCATAAATGCTCCGGTGTAGCTCAGCTTGCTCCCGGGGGTAAACGCCACTGGGAGTGTTGTTCTGCAGCGGGGAGCAGGGTATTGCCCATCGGCAGACAACAAAACTGACCTGAAAATGGTGGCCTTCATAAGTAATGAGTGACTGAGGAGCCTCCCAGCTCCAGGGCCTGGCCAAGGCTCCCGGCAGAGGCTGAGCTTCCTTCAGCACCGGTTCTGAAAGGTGTCCGGCATGTTGGGAAGCCTCAGGCTCCAGCCCGGACAGCCAAGCTCGCGCACTAGGCGTGGAGGAAGGACTTAAATCATCCACCGCCGCACAGGTCTCAGCTGAAGTCAGTGCTCACACTCACACCATAAATATGGTAGCTCGAGGGGTGCTCAAGCCCCCGCTCAGGCAATGGCAGGGGTCCACCAGGCAGGGGAGAGGGGAAGGGGAAAGAAACCCTGTCCTTGCCAAAAAGGCGGAGAAGACTGGAGCTGACCACGAGGCAGCAGCTACACCCGGCCACCAGGACTGTCCCTGCAGCAGGCTGCGATTGTCACTCGGGGATCAGCTGGGGTACACGCTGCCACAGCACCCGGCCTTGGGCAAGGTTCCACCCGCCCTTGGACAAGGTCCCACCCGCCCTCCTCTTCCTTCCAGCTAAGGGAAGAGCCCCACGGCAGCTCAGCCCCGGAGCTGCACTCACCCGCTGATGATCTCCTTGTTCTCGGCCCGGATGAAGTGCTCCTTCTCCGGCGTCAGGATGCACAAGGAGAATTTCTGCCCTGTCCGACTCTCCCCGTCCACCACATCCGTGCACTGGTTCATGTTGATGGTGCCCTGCGGGAGGGTTGTCGGCTGCGAGGGGAAGGAGAAAGGAGTAATGTTTAAGGAGAGAAGAGCAGATGAGTGCAGAGTTGAGCCCTAAAACCTCTCCTGGTGGACACGAGGATCCTACACACCAAGATGCTCTGCCCACGAGTACCCAGACCCATCCATGCGCCGTGCCGGCACACAGCAAAGCCCTGTGCTGCACGTCTGGGGACCCAGAGCAGCAGGCACAACTCCTGCCAGCCCAGTCCAACCCAGCCCAGTCCGCTGCTGCCAGCAAGATGTTTCTCCTATGCCGAACACCCAGGGAAGGATGGCTGCCCTGCTACAGCACAGGGACACCCAGGCAAGGCCGAGTGGCCAGCTTTGGGTTTGCAGCTGCAAACCATCTGGGGTGGTGGGGTGGCACCTGGGGACAGGGGGTGGCAAAGCAGCAAGGCCCCGCTGCCCTCAGCGCAGGATGGCTCAGGTACTACAGACAGACAGACACGCGTGCCAGGTTTTCCCCACTACAGTTAACAAAACATGGAGTTTGCCAGGGAGGGACCGCAGCGTGGAAAGGACCTTGTTTGTCTGACGGGCTCTGCAAACACAGTGTCACCCCCCGGCCCCCTTGCTCCAAGCAGACACAGAGGAGTGGTGGTGGCGGTGGCCCTCCTGGCCTGAGGGGACACGGAGGGACCCAGAGGGGTGTCAGCACTGACGACAGCTGACAGGTCCATCTGGAGCAGCGATGGCTCATCCGATTACAGCACGGCCACCCGCTCCTGGTGCGTGGCGCCCGCTGCAGCCCTCCCTCCCTGAGCAGTGATGCCATGTCTCCCCCATCCCCCGTGTGTCTGTGCCCCACCAGGCTCGGTGCCACTGCGGTCCCCCCCACATCCTGGCACGAACCTGTATCTGGGGCATAAATGACCGGGAGAAGGGACCCCTCTGAGCTGCCAGCGACACTGAAGGAGCACCCAAAGCCACCTCCTCACCCTGCCAAAGCCTCCTTGTGCCCTCCAGATGGCCGGGCCGACGGGGAGACGGATTTTTGGCAGATGCTGTGAAGGTTTTTACCATGGAAACTGGCTCCCCTGCCAGTAAAACACCTCCAAAAGCAGCCTATACCATTAAAAGAAAGGGCGACTGGGGAGAGCTTGATGGCCCCAGCCTACAACCCCAGGAAATTCAGATCAGCCCCCTGAGACCCCCGGCTTACCCATCTGCGGGCCATGGGAAATAGCCCCCTTCCCCAGGAAAAGGCCTTTCCCTGCAGCTGTGTCCCTGGGCGGGAGCATCCTACGACAACCCAGCAGTGGCATGGAGCCATCACGGGTGCTGCACACAAACGGGACCCGGTCATACATCAGGACACCAAAACCTCCTCTTTTCCTTCACGGAAACTAAGATCAGCACCCACAGACCCCACGGGATAGAGGGAGGCAGGGAAAGCAAAGCCGAGCCCAGACCCCCGGCACGGCGCATGCACAGCCCCCCGCCCTGCACCACCGCGGGTAGTCAGCTCCTAAGAGGATTTTTTTTGTCTTAGACAACAAAAATAAAACCCCGCTTTCCGGGAGCTATAAAAACCCAGCGGAAAAACTTTCTCCTGCTCCAAGTGGAGTCTTAGAAATGTTTTTGTCTCGCTGGCCTTCAGCACAGCCAAGGCCCCCAGGACTGTAAGGTCTGGGTCCGACCCCCTGCCCCACCCAGAGCATTTTTGCACTAGGGAACGCAACCAGGACTGGGGAAAAAGGGGATGAGGGCGGCTCCAGGAGGGAGCCCCAATCCCTCACAGGGACCCTGGGCCACTTGCTCCCTCTTGCCACAGGCACCCCTCGACTCCCTGGGGGGCCCTGCAGGGATTTGGCAGGGAGCTGGCACAGGGGGAGAGGAGGAGACGGCTCCCTGCGAAACCCGCCTGCTCTCCTCCCTCTTTAACCCCACGGCAGCGTTCAGGGCGGCTTCCCCCAGTGCTCACACCCAGCCCTGACCCAAGCACGCCCGGAGCGGAGGAGCCGGTTTGGGGCCCCCACACTGCCAGGCCAGCCCTGTGAAGTGGTTTTGCTGCGCACCCCTCCTTACGAGGGTGAACGTTGGCATCTCGCGCAGCCCGACGCGTGGGTCCCCGTCCACCACCGCGCCCCCGAGCCGGGACGCCAGGAGAGGGGCTGCGAGCAAAGCTGGGACTGCCCTCCTTGCGCCTGCGGCCAGGGGCAGGACAGGCACCGGGGTGAACCCTCCACCCCACGGCAGCCCCCCTGCACCTCCCCACCTCTCGGTAGCAGATGAAACCTGACGGACCAGCGGCCTCGCTTGCTCAGGATGTAAATTCCTTTACACCATTTATTTCCTTCCTTGGAGGCAGCGCAGGCACTTTGAAGCAAAGCGAAATGCAAATGGTGCCAGGTGGAAACGCGCACACGCAAACTCCGCCGAGGAAAAGGACGGGACTCAGGCAGCACCGCACCCTGGGAGCACCTCAAAAAGCACCGGGGATCCCCTGCAGAGGAGCTGGCAATGGTGCACGGCTGCTCTCCCCGAGGAACCAGGAGAACAGGGTCAGCCCTCACATGCCGAAGCTGCGGGGCGGCGGTGTGGGAGCAGGAGAGATGGGAGAGGCTCTGCAGCAGGGGACAAGGACACGTGGACCCACTCCTTGCCTCTGAGCACCCATTTCTGCGCTGAGGGGTTTCTCAGGGCTGGGGATCCCCAGAAAAGGACAAGCAGAGCTGGTCCCCGGGCTGGTCCCAGGCCAGGTGAGGGCTGCATGGCTCCGGCAATTGGAAGGGAATAAATAAATGCAAAAGCAGGGAGGTGCTACACAGCAGAGACACCAAAACAACAACAAGGCTGGGACTTCAACCAGCCCTTTGAAGAGCAGATGCTTTGATACAAGGTTGAACCCAGCGTCGGACCCCGGGGCCATGGGGAGGCTTTGCATCCGGGTGAGGCAGGAGAGGATGCTCAGGCTCAGCTCCAGCTCCAGCTGCTGCCTTCTGCTGGTCCCTGCCTTGGGGACAGCCCCGTCCCCAGGCGCTGGCCCTGCCTTTGCCATTTCCCATGTTGCTGCCAATGGGATGGAGCACACAGCTACCCGGCGACTGGATCTGCTGCCTGGGTGTGTCTTTTAACTAGGGGGAAGAGTGGAAGCACAGCAGGGTGCACCAGCAGAGGACACCATTATGGGCACCACCATGAGCAGCAGCTCTCCTCGGTGCCACCGGCCACCTCTGGCCCGGCAAGCAGAGCAGCCCGCCGGCACGAGGAAGGCAGCACCTGCACCATATGAGCAGCTACAGCTCTCCACGCTGCCAGTATCAGCAGAGGAACCGGAGCCAAGGAACAATCGCGTTGCTGTTTCCCTCTGGTATGACAGATCCGTATTTACACACGCACATGCTTGCAGCATCACCTCCGCACTACACAAAGACTATAGTACACTCTCCTCCTCCTCCTCTCCCTTGCCGGGTGCCCAGGACACAAGTCACACCGTGCTTTCCACGTCCACAACCCCAGCAGCCTCTGGACAAGATGCAGGCACCTTCGGATGGATGATCTTAAGATGCAGAGCCCAGCAACTGCAGCATCCCCCACCTTGGGCAGTGGAAAGGAGGGAAAGAATGGGGACCTCTTACAAGGCTGAAGGAAGAAATCCCAAGCGGGGCATTACTAGGGAGACCTAGGTGCTGTGGCAGGAGGATGCACAGTGGGTGATGAACTCCCAGGCACAGGGGCTGATGCTGTAAGTCAACAAGGTTTATCTGCAAGAGTCCCTCATTTCCATAAGATTTTGCAGGGCTGAGGTAGAAATACAGGATTATTTAGATGCAAAAATTTCCGTATTTTCTCCAAGTACCTTCCCCATCATTTCTAACACATGTGCATTGCAGGAGCTCAATCCAAAACACAATGGAGCTTTTCTCAGCAACTGTACACAAGATGTTTTCTGAGCAGGTAACCCCACAGTCAAGCTCCCGAGGAGCGGCTCGGACACGGCCTCGGTGGGACACGGCCAATGCCCACGCCATTCTCCAGGGCTATTACACAACGTGGGTTGATGAAATCTGGAACACAACCATTAAAGAAAGGCGATGGGGCAGGGGGAGGAGGAAACCAAACAAAAGGGACATTTTACTTTCTGCCAAGAACCAGGAGGGGAAGAAAAAAAAAACCCCACAACCATTTGTCTATCTCGCATGGCGGGCTGGTTGCCTTGGCACCGGGGCCCGGCCGTCCCGGGGGGGAGATCGCGGCTCTGCCATCCCGCTCGGCTGCGACGCTGCACGGGAAGGGCTCGGGCTCCGGCTGGCTCCCAGCACCGCCCCAGAGCAGCAACGAGCCTGCAGCGCCTGGGGAAGAGACATCCACGCTGCCTCCATAAATGCTTCTTGACAAATGTTAATTCTCCAAGCTAAAATATTCATGAGTGTGGCTGCCGACGAGCACGTTGCTCATTCGCAGCACTCTTGAGTACTCTGCAAAGGCAGCTGCTGTGTTTGCTAAAAGCTTCACCCATCCCCAGTCCCTGGGCTCGGCTGATCGCAGTGCTCGAGGCGCGATGCAAGCGGGATCTTGGCTGCGCTGCGGTGCGGGAGGGAGCAAGACTCTGCTGCCCCATCGCCACGGGCGCGTCAGAGCAACACGGAGACAACCGTGCCTTGGGCAAGGGCAGCAATGCAGCTTGGCCAGGCAGCTCCCGGCACCAGCGCGGCACAGAGAGCCCACACCAGCACCACCTCCACCATTCCCACCTGGAGGCCACCAGCAAGAAAGCACCGACTCCTTGAAAAGTCACAGGGAGCTCCATTTTCAGCCGTGTGAGGCTATGCACGGCCTCCCTAAATCCCAGCTGGGGATGCACCATGCATGCACTGGGGCTGGCCCCGCCGGTGGGCTCAGCCGGGCGCTGCTGCTGGGGCGCTCAGTCTGCCGGTGCCGGCAGGGCGGCCACGGTGTGCCCCGAGATGCCGAGGTGCCGGGTGAGCGGGGCTGGCACAGCAGCAGGGCTTTACTTTAATGAGCATTTTAGGCTTCCTGCCTCTAGCCACGAGGCTATGGATATGGCCACAACGCAACCGGAGCTCTGCGGCGGGCAGATTTTATTACACTTACAGATTGTCTAACAGGCTGAGCATTCTGGATTTATTAAATTAGACAAAGGCTCTTGAAAACGACCTCCGTGGGCTCCGCAAAAGGATGGACTGGAGCAGTCACCCATCAAAGGGGAGCAGAAGGTTGTGCTCCTCCATTCCACACCTCCCTGCAAGCAGGAGCGCTCCTCCATCCCTCCATCCCCACGGCAGCTCTCTGCTCTCCCTGTGCCATCCAAGCAGGAAGCAGGTATCTTTTGGCCACCTGAGCACACCGTTCCCGTATCAGCAGCTATTGCTCAGTGAAGCCACCAAGAAACCTCCGGCTTGCTCAGGTCCTGCACCAGGCAATAGAAAAGCACGTTTTTACCGTGGACAAGGGAATGCAACGGAGTTATCAAGCAACACGCGTCCCCCTGCACCTCTGCACGCACACCTCGTGCCCCTGTGCAAGAAACAGGGGAAGATGCCCCCAAATCTCACTGCCGCCTGGACTTTGCAGCCAGCCAGAAGCCATCGCCCCCTTTCACAGACGGAGGCACAAGTGATGCTCTGCAGATGCAGCCTTGGCACGTGCTGGTGCGGCTCTGCACCGGCAGCAAACCTGACTCGCGGTGCCGCCAGCAGCCGCCCTGCACCAGGGCGAGAAGGGGACAGGGCACCTGCCCCGGTGTGCAGCCAGCGATGCAGAAACACCCTCCCAGTTGGATAAATGCCGTAACACTTCCCCTGCCCCATCACACATGTCCCCACTGTTGGCCCCTGCTTGTTCACCACGGGCACTGACAGCTGGCTCCTGAAATTTCCAAGGGGAAGGAATTTTCTTCTCTGGGAGCAGTTTGGGGAGGGGGCAAAGCAGGCCTTGGGCAGGAGAGTTCAGCCAGGGGCCGCTTTTAAGCGGAGTCGGTGTTTATGTCCACAGACGTCGAGTCTAAACACCGAGCGAGGCCGCGAGCTGGCCACGAGCCGCTGGCGAACTGGCCGCGAGCACCCTCGGGCTCCTCTCCCACCCAGTGCCGCCACAGCGAGGCATGGGCAGCACCCAGCCCGGGGCTGCCCAGGCAGCAAGTCTGGGGCCACACATGCCATCCGCAGCCCCATCCCCACGGGCACCCATCCGGGGAGCGCGCGCTGGAGCGGAGCGAGCCAGAGCGGGGCTGCGCAGGAGGCTAGAGCCGACTTGTCTTAGCCTTATATGGCGATTTTCGCACCGCTCTTGCAGCTCCCAGCTGCTCCCCACCCCAAAGCGGGGTCGGGAGCTGGCAGCCAACGCGTAGCCTGCCTCCTTCCTGTTAACCTCTTTCCTGCTGAACAGCCTCCGAGGGGTCCGTGCTCGAAGGGGACGGCCGTATCCTGTCCTGACACAACCGCCCGCACTGGGCACGGAGGGTGAGCAAACCCACTGGTGGTCACCAAGTGGGTGCAACCTCCCTCGGCGCTGGGGTCCGACCCTCTGGGTCCTCAGCAGCATCCCCAAATCCAGGGAGCCCTTCGGGGGAGCTTGCACCCGTGCATGCGCATGGTCCACATCCAACGCTGCTGGAGGGGAAGAGGGACGGAAGACGCAGAGAACATTGGCACCATGACGGGAACAAGAGCAAGGTCCCACCGGGATGGGGGTCGAGGGGCTACTCCAAGCCGCCATCCCAGCTCTTTGGGGACCAAAGCAAAAGCCCAGCATTGCAGAAAGAGCTTGGAGCAGCCGCTCAACCCACACCCCGGCTCTTTGGGGATGAAAGGAAAAGCCCAGCATTGCATGGGCACTTGTCAGCCCCGCCATGCTGAAGGCACCATCTCACAGCCCTGCAAACCCAAGAGTTATTCTCCCCTCTTGCTCTCCGGAATGTAAACGCATTTAAAATGCAAAATGTCCTCCTCCCCTCCTAGGAGGGGGGTGGGAGGAATACAGGATAACAGATCCGACCCCATCTGCTCGCAGCTGCCAGCGTGGCATCTTCCCCGCTCCCTGATGTGCAGGCACAACAGCTACCCAGCCAAAGGGGAAGCAAATATCTGCAGCATTCAAGCGAGCTGTCATGGTAATCAGCCTGATGGCAAAAGCCCGGCGAGACCACGTGCCGGGACGGTACACGCAGTGAGGGACCAGAGCTTGGTGCAGGGACCACGGCAGGTGAATTGCCTGGAGAGGGAAATGCAGTCATCTGGGGGTGGGAAGGAAAGGTGGGCTTCATTTGCATCTTGATATTTGAATTTTAAATTGCACTGTTCCAAATTGGCCTTGTCAACTTTATTCTCCACCCCCTCGGTGTAGGAGACAAGTCCCAGGTGGTCCCTGCACCGCGCGCTGCCAGGCACACATGTGCAGGCACTCACCACCACCTCTGTGCACGCCGGCTCGCATGTCCGTCTCCAGGAGCAAAGGGCTTCACCAAAACATCGGAAACCACGACCCCACAGCAGGACTCGTAAGGTCACCCGCACACAGAGATGGTCATAGACAGGGTGATGCCAATTTTGGAGACAGCTCAGGAGGTGGAAAGCTTGGATGGAGGCAGGATGATCTCCACCCATGTTGGCCAGCCACCCAAGCCCTGTTCAACCGCAGCTGGACCTGGATTTCTGCTTCATGGGGGTGTGGGAAACAGCTCGAGCATCCGCATGGGCATCAACTGTGCTGGACAGCTGAGGTCAAACCGGGGCAGGCTCTGCCCAACGGTCCAGGCTGGCTCCGCTAACCAGTCACACCAGGGCTGAGGCTGCTGCGCTGACTCTCCAGAGACCTTTCGCTTTTGAGCCTAGCGTTGTGTAGAAAAACTGGCGAGAGGGGCAATGCCCTTGCTCAGGATCCTTATGGCAGCTACGAAAAGGTGTGAAAGATATTTAAGTGAAAGGGCTTTGCACCTTGGGAAAAACCTTAGGAAATGAACTGGGGGCAAAGCTCCCTTGCTGCTCGATTTTGGAGCCAGTCTTCATGCAAAGTGGGAAAATAACTGCAGTTGATATGGGCTTCAACGTTATTCACAGCACCAAGTGCTGCTGGAATGACTCCCAAGGTCCTCTATTCAGCACTGCTCCGACCTAGGGGCAACTCCCACCATGGCCAAGGGCCACACGAGGTGCCACCACCCTTGCAGCATGGAGGTGTGCTGCAGAGTGCACAGAAACCGGGCGCTGGCTGAGACGTATGAGGCCGCACCGCTGCATGTGGTACCCAAAATCGGACCGCGTGGAGAGACTCGGGAAGATCCAGACTAGAAATCTGGGAGGAGAGAAGGGGCTGTGGAGGGAGCTGCTGCTTCTGTCTTCTCTGAACCATCAAGGATGGGCATGACCAAGGTAAGAGCTATCCAAGGAAAGCAACAAATTAATTCAATCAAAGTCCTGTACCTCCCTAAGTGAATCCATCTCCCCTCCAGCCTAGAGGGGAAGGAGGGATGGGTCTCCTGGTCTCCAGCCATCCCACAACCTCTCCTGCAAATGCCCCCGAGCAGACGAATCAGAGCAAACACGCAGCAACAGACCGAGCTATCAGCCTATCAGCACCGTCATAGCCATGCGAAGCCACCTCTGACAGCCGTTGTCTTGAGCTCTGGCTAATTTAAAGCCCTGCATTACACCGGCTCAGGAAGCACAGCGAACTGCATACAGAGCAAGGTGAAAAATGGACAGTGCTTCCCGCAATAAAAGAGTAAATAAAATGGCAAGACATTTCCTGGTATCTCAGGAGAAGAAAAAGGAAAGAAAAAACTTTCAGTTCCATAGGCACTAGAAATTCTCATTTTTTCACTGAAACATAAAAATAAAAGAAGGAAAGCACTACCTTGCAATGGACAAAGTCAGCAGAAGCCTCTCAGCAAAGAGCTCTGCTCAACACTCTCACAAGACATAGGGTTAGACCCACTCAAGCCAACTCCATCCAACCAGTTGACCCAATGCTGTACCGCAGGGCTGCGGTTTCTCCCCAGTCTGGCTTCTTTTGGACTTAGCTGAACTGAAAATTTGCTCAGCCGATTTTGCTTTACAGTGAGTAAAGGCAATTAATTTGTGCTCAACACTCTTCCCACCCCACTGTGCGTACACAGGTCACCCCATGCCTGCCTGCTCTCCCTTCTGCGGGGAAATAGCGGGCTCCGGTCCAGCTGCAGCAAAGCAGACACCGGTTATGTCCCACGCTGCTTATCTCCTGTGGGTGCCATGCACTATGGTGCTGCTGCCATGGTGGGGTTTCCCCCAAGCCCCCACCTTCACCCCCAAGGACTATCAATACAGCATCTTGCACCAGTGCTCAACAACTGCAAACAAGGTGAGGACAGCCCTGGGGATCGGCAGCACCAGATCCGCTGGAGGCTCGGGCAGCTCCCACGGGTGCGCTTCAGTGGAAGTTCTTGAATCCGGCCGAATTAGCCTGGAAATCTCATTACTCCCCAGCGCTGCTCTTACGAGCTTTGCAGAACTTCCTGCTGGGCTGGGAATACCACGCAGCCGGGCTCCCAGGGCACTCGGGGGTCTGCAGCTGGAGGTGTGAGGGCCAACCCAAGAAGAAGAGGTTGGGTTGGGTTGGCCAACCAAGCAGCAGCCACAAGCTGCACCCCACGCCTCACCATTATAGAAAACCCCATACCTGCTCTGCTCGGCATTGCTCCCAGCAGCTTCCAGACAAGCTTGGACTCTGCAGACCCTCCCAAAAGCCGAGGCAGCGGCCGGGGAGCTTCTTCCAACCTTTGACCATTGGCCATCCCACCAAATGGCAGACAATAGGAGGCTTTTTGGCCAAGAAAGGCAGTTCCAAGGAGGAAAGCTCCCAACAGGCACACACAGCTGTTGCGGGGCAAGAAGACCGCCCAGCAACAACTCGAGCTGGGCTTTGCTGCCACATACAAGGTGTGGTGGAGGCACCCATACAGACAGCAAAGAGCCATCCTGGCCAGGCAGGCACCGCCAGGTTCAAAGGCAAGCGGCACCCGGGGTGGAAAAGCACTTTAAGCACCTGCCATGGCCAGGGACAAAGGCAGGGAATAACACACCAGACTGCTGGAGCCGTCCCTGCGTCCTGGGGGAGCAGCATTTTCTCCCTAAACCTGCTGCTCCCATCTGGCTCCTGCACTCGCAGAGGAGTTCAGGGAGAGGAGCGAGTTCATGACCGTGAGACGCTCCCAGGAGCACTCCCCGCAACCTCTCCTTTGGGAGCAGCCATTCAGCCCCAGCGGAGAGGAGTGATCTGGGGCCGGTGCATCCAAGGGGGATGAGCCCGAGGAGGTTTCTCCATCCCCCATGCCTGGGATGACACTTCACCTCCCAGTGCTGGCCTGTGCATGGCATTAACTGCCCATGCAAGCCAAACATCCCCTTCCTCCACACATCTGCTCCATCCATAATCCTCGCTGGCCCTCCCCTAATGGGAAAGCAGCCAGAAAAGCGAACCAAAACCCTAATTATATGCCAGTAGCTCCCCAGCGTCCCAGTGATCTGCTATGACTTTATCAATGCAGTTGCAGCAGGGCTGATGAAATGGGGAGGAAAGGGCCAAGGCTGGGCGTGCTCCAGAAACCCGCCCTTTCTCCCCAGCCACAGCATCGCAATGGGTGGAAATCCCGTGCAAGCTCAGGGTGCTGCTGGGACATGTCTAAAACCAACCTGTGCTCCCGTCCCCTCCGCCTCCTCTCCCCAGGGACCCTGTCACCCACGCAAAGGAAACACTGCAAGCATCACGGTACGGGGACCGAGAAGAGAGCGGTGACAACTGTGGGCTGCAGCGAGAGAGCAGCTCACAGCCTCGCTGTGAGTCCCCAGGGCGCTGTTTGGCCATAAAATCATGGAGAGCCACAGCTACGGCACCTGGAGCCACAGCACTCGCAATACCAGCCGTGCAAGAACGGGGACCCCCGGGATCGCAGACCCACAGCAAGGGGTACAACGGCAGCGGATATGTGGGATGGCCCTGGGGTGCATGCCAGGAAAACATGGGAAAAAAAAAAACCTTCCCTGGTAGGTGGGAGTCTCTCCCAGCTCTCCCCGGCCCCGGGAGCAGCCCAAGCCCCACACGCAGCACCTCTGCCCCCGGGACCTGCTCTCCCCCTTAAAAGCAAGAGAGGTGGCAGAGGAGCGGTGCTGCCCGCGGCGGGTGGCAGGGTGCAAGCCATGTTACCATGCACAGACAAATCGGCTCCTGGATCCTGCGGGAAGGAGGTGAAGGGTAACATTAAGCTGCCGTGCACGTGATTTACCTATGGTGATTTTAACTTTCAGCAAGACTGACTGGCTGTTTTATCTTGTTGCCTACTTGCAGTCAGACTTCAGTGACTGCAGGGAAAAGTCTCTTCTGCAGCTTTGAAGGGACAGGGCAAAATAAAAAGGTCTTTAAAAATACCCATTAACAAAAGCACATTCACGCGCTGTTGCCTGGTCCGGCATGAGGGACAAGCAGTATTTTGCTGACAGTTTTTTTTCTACCTTATATACCTTGCAGCCCGTGATAACTCAATGAGCAAGACCAATAATAAAACCTGCCTGGGAATTCTCATTTTTCACCAGAAACGCCTCAAAACAGCACAGACAAAAGGTGGAAGACTTCCGTGAAAACCCTGCATTCAGTAACCCTGAGAAAAGCAGTTTACAAACCTCACTGAAGACCTCGGCTTGTCTCCACGCAAGTTTTAACCTGACAATGTCCCTTTTACAGACTCCAAACCTGATGAATAATGCATGTCCGGGATAAACCAGAAATATAATATTCACTGATGCTTACCGTAACAGAGAAACAACGACTGCAAATGAGTAATTTATTAACCCCGAACCGTGTCGCTGCTTGAACAGAGTGCACACCTCAGCTTTCGGCCCCAAAAACACCGGCGGAAAGTTTGCTCTTGAGCTGTGGCAAGAGCATGCCAAGGGCTGGCTGAGACCCCCCGCTCTCATCACACCTCCAGCACAAACATGCCTTGTCCTGGACTCTGCAAGATACCGATGGGGGGGGAACCCCCCTGAGAGCAAGGCTGGGAGCTGCCACCCTCCTTCTTCTTCCTCCTCCTCCTCCTCCTCCTCGGGGGCCACAGCTGCCCCTTCTCTGCCGGGAGGAGAGCGGCGGTGGGAAGCCCACAACCCTGCGCTCGCCCGCGGCTCCAGCCGCTTTCTCAGGCATTCCAAAATTTGGCCAGAGCCTCTTTTTGCAGCACCACCCCCCCATGGCTGGATGCCTGCCTAATTGCGTATTTATTTATTTCTGCATTTTCCCAGCTCCCCGCACACACTGGCGCAGGGCGGGGGGAAGCCAAGGCCGGCTCCCAAGGCAGACCCAAAAAAACCTGAGGGGTGCAGCTCCCCCCATTCCCCGGAGGCTGGGAGGAAGCCGGGAAGCGCGGGGCTGGCTGGGAAGGGGGTGGGAGCGGGGGGCAGGAAGGGGGGCCGCCAGCGGCATCATCCACCCCCTTTGCTTTGTGCGCACGCTTGGGGAAATTAAAAATAGCTGCGTCCAAAGAGTGGCTGCAAGCGCCACAAAGAGCGTGTTGAGCGGAGGCAGCTGCAAGCTATTTGCTGCCCCCGGTAATCAGCATCTCGGCTTGCAGAGCCCCCCCGGCCCCCCCAGCCCTTCCTCCCCTGCCAGAAGCCGCCGCTGCCTTTCTCCAACCCACATATGTCATGTCAACAATCAATGAATATGGGATCTCTGCCGGGGAAAAAAGGGGGAATGCACTTTGATTTTTGGAGCAGCTTTGTTGCCTTGTTTGATTCAGGTCCTCGTCCTCCTCTCCAAGCTGTCACCGAGGGTTTTGCAGCACCGAATCCCACCAGGGGAGACCAGGCTACCCCATGCCACGCGGCAGAGATGGGACCCTTGGCAGGAACAGGGATGTGCCAGCCACCGGGATGCAGCTTCTTCTAGGGATTCCTTTACACAACAGGAAAAAGGGTGCTACTGCCCAGTGTTGCCCAACCCATAGCCCACAGCCCACTGGTGGTCCTCGCCGACCTCAGCCGGCAGCCCGCGACAGGGCTGGAAAGAATTAAAACCAACCCCGTCCCCACCGCCACACGGTGCAGCTGGCAGGTACGGGGCCGTGCCGCAGGCAGCTCGTTTGACACCCCCTCCCCTGCACCAAGCAACAGTGGGGCAAAAAAATTGTGGTTTTATTGGTTCCTTGGGTGGGGAGGTCAGTCATGTCTCTGCGGACAGGCACGGCCACCCAGGGACTGGGGGATGCTTGGGAGCCCAGCGCTGCCCTGGCTGGCGGAGAGCTGGGATCAGACAGCCACCGCTGCAGCCCCTTCCTCAGCTGCCTGCGGGGACTACAGCAAAGCTCTCACTGCCTTTATTTCAACCACTCCATCAGAAAAAAAAAAAAAAGGAAAAAAAAGGAAAAAGCAACTGAAGCAACTGCCCATAGTCAATACCAGTGCTACCATCTGTCACTCACCGCTGCGGTATTCGGGGCCGTTGCTGGAGTGCTGTGTTTTGTTAGACATGTACAGTGCGGTGGGACGCAGTGGAAAGGCAGGTCCGAGGCCACCACACGAGGCAGAGGGTGGGAATGCCAGCCGGGGCCCAAAGGGCTCGTGCGAGGGTAATCGTGCGCTCGGCAATTAGCTGTGTCATCTCACTACCAGCTCTGACATCTTCACCGCTAAATGCTGTTAGAGGCGGGTTTGATTTCTGCATTAACGTTTTACAGCGGACCATGATTTTTTTTTCACTGAGAGCCTGCAGCCAGGCTGGAGGCCATGGGTACGGAGCCCAGAAGTCGCAAAGAAGAAACTCCAGCTGCTGCAAGAGCGTGTATCACTCTGCCTCCCATAATCTAGATAAACGCAACTTAAAACCCAGCTCATTTCCCTCAATGTTCTTGCACACGTATTCTACACAAATATCCCTGCTAGGTCTCAAGAGATGGAGGAGGAGGGAAAAAGCAGAAAGGACAGAGCCACTTGAACCTGTTCTCGTTGCTCAGCCTAAGAGCAATTCCAGCTTTGCAGCTCGCCCTGCAGAAGACAATAGGGTCTGTGTTGTGTTCAGGAAGGAAGCACCTGGGCCAGGTCATCAAAGCTGCTCGTTCATTAGGAGGTCGCTGGCTGGACTGAGCTCTCCCAACTCCGCTTTCATCCTCTCGCCTTCTGTTAACTCCCAAACCTCCCACCACGGACTGTTCCACACCGGGGCCTCTCCCGAGTGGGTCCTGCAGGCACCAGACGCCCTTCTCGGGAGGCGTGGATGCGGACATCAGCGTCCTCCATCCTCGCTGGAGAAGACACAAACAGAAACAGCCAGCTTGATCCACCTAAGCTCACAGTAAACCCCGGCACGTTTGGGGCCCCAGCAATGGTCCCTGGCCACAGACCCAGGCGTCAGGTCCGGCATCCCTGGAGGAGCCTTTCCCTGTTCCCTGCTTTCCCAGCCCCCACGAGCCGCCCTTCTGCAGCTCAGCAGTTTTACTTCCTCAAACACTGCACTAAACCAAACGACACGAGGTAAAATAGAAGAGGGGAGGGTAGGGAACCATTCATGGAGGTGCCCACAGATGTCCTGACAGCAGGACCCACTTCCAGCAGCAGCTGGGGCCAGACACTTCGAGCAGACAGAAGAGGGAAGACCTGAACCCCCCTGAAGCCACCGTTACAGGATCCCCACACCCAAACCCAGTAAACAAAATGACACTGGATCAGCATTAAGCAAGACATCGCTTAAAAAAGACCACGAATGAAGATCTGCGTACCCTCCCAACCCCTTCAAGGCTCTTGGTCCCGGCTTCAGCAATGTCCTGGGGAACAAGTTCCCAGAGCTCCCTGTATGTTCATGGAGGTTTTTTTTCCCCAAAAGCAGTACTGAAAATTAAACACAACAAACCCAACAAAGCTCTCCGAGCTCTGTCGGGAACCACCAGCACTTGTGCTGTCTCTACATCTCCTGTAGAGCAATCACAAGGATGTGCTTTGCCCCCTCTCCCTTGCACCCTGACTTTCCTCTCCTGCCCAGCTCTCCTGGAGGAGAAAGAATCACTGCTCCCCAATTATTCCCAACATTTCCTTATTTCTACTGCATCATCTTTGAGATATGCACTAAACAACCCAGGTGAAACCACCCCACAGATCATCTTCCACCCTGTGCCCCACCAAACCAGTTATTTCCCTGGCTCTGCCCATCAGTCCCATCCCAGCCGGTTCACATCCTGCGTGATTTCCCATCCGCACGACAACCATGAATCCAGGAGCTCCTGGATGGAGCTATTTCACACCCGCCCCCGTTGCATAAAGTGGTGGCACTGGCAGGGTACTACCAGCAGCATCCACAGAGGTGACAAACCACCTCTGGACCGTCGCAGGATATGACTGTGCAAGGGATCGTATTCCCTCGCCTTTGGGGTCTAACCAAAAACCGGAGGAGCCGGGAAGAAAGTCTTCCCACTGCAAGACCAAGTCAGACCCACGCCCTGGAAAAAATCTGGGGTGGGGGGGTCCCTGCTGCTGCCCGAGCCTCACACAGCTGCTCCCCTCCAGCCCTTCTGTTTCAGCTTGCTTTAAATTTAAAACACGCTTTGATTCAAGCCAAAAGCTTTCTATGCTAAACAGAAACTGAAAGTCTTGAAGATCTGGCAAACACAGGCACTGGCAAAATTGTGTCCGTGGGGGGAAATGTCGGGGACAGGGGAACAGGGTCTATAAAGCCTGGTATTCCCGTGGAGGATGGAGCAGGGAAAGCTTGGAAACACTTAAATGGCAAAACGTGTGGAAAAAGTAAGGACGGAGAGGCCAGGATGTTTAAGGTTCATTTTTAATCCCTGCCAATGAATTTCCATTCCATGCCAAGACTGAAGTAAACCGCTTTGATCTGAAAAGGAGGAAAAAAACACATGCACAGATTCTTGGCTTCTTAAAACAATATAGATGACAAAGGAGGGAACTACGATGAAAATTAACGCAGCGCAGCTCTGCTGACAGTGACATTTTAAAATGCCCATTTCTTCCAAATAAAGAGAAATTTGGAGGGGGGTCGATTAGGAAATAATAATGACACGCATCTGCACATCACAGCACTGGGGGGCACGCATCCCTCCCTCCCTCTGATCCCCTACCAGCAGCTACCAACGCTTACACCCGTTCTCCTTTTTTACCCATTGATCAATTCCTTCGGTTTCCACGGCCGGGAGCGGGGCCTGGGGCCGTGCGGGGCTCCAGATGTGACCCGGTAGCCCCCTGTGCGGTGCCAGACCTCCCACCTCCGAGCTGGCCTCTTCTCCTATTTATACACCCGGCCCAGGGGTCCCGGTGCTCCCCTAACCATTGCCAGATGCCAGGCTGACCTCGCTCTCCATCCCGCCCCAGTCCCATCAGCTCCTGGCTCCCTCCTGACCACCCCCCGCTGCCATCGCGGGCTGGAGCGGGGATGTCCGCTCCATCGCGCTGAGGTTAACGCTATCACGATCCGCCTGAGTTCCTGACTTAGGAGCAGGACCACCACGCTGCGAGCCCAGGAAGGGTCTGCAATGCCGCTGCAGAGGATGCAATCACCCAACCCCATACGCATGAGCAAACTCTGGCACGGAGACGGCTGACTACTGGTTTAAGCATCCTCTTAGACCCCCCCCAAAAGGCAGTCTTAATGTGCGCTCCCCCCCTCCCCAAATTTTAGGAAGCAACTTGAATCCAGCAAATAAGGGGTAGGGTAGAGGCAGGGCTCGCAGCCCATCCTCACGCTTCACCCTGCCACACTGGAAAGTGCCAGA
Organism: Gavia stellata; assembly: GCF_030936135.1. Lineage (NCBI taxonomy): Eukaryota > Metazoa > Chordata > Aves > Gaviiformes > Gaviidae > Gavia > Gavia stellata. Next base: position 3,962,410 of record NC_082611.1, read on the forward strand.
CATGGAGCGAGGCCAGTTTGTTGGGAGAAGGATATGCCGTGTCCAGGGATGCTCCTCCTGATCCCCTGCGGGGAAGCTGGGAAAGCCCATCCAGAAGACGCTCTCACCTTGGTGTTAGTTATCCATAACACCAGCAAGTTTAAGATGCTCCCAGGTGAGCCTGAATTTTGTCCTACTTTCAAACCAGCATATCCACAAAGAAAAAAAACAAACCAAGAAAAATCCCAATTAATGGTCTCAGGCAGCCACCGAAAGGAGGCCTGGTGTGATGGGAGAATACCCACTGGGAGGATGCAGCTCTTGCTGGGGGCAAAGCACTGGCATAAATGCCAACCTAGTATAAATCCCAGCCCAAGAGAAGTGGCGGAGGGGTAAACTGAGGCACAGAGATTAGGCCTGGCCCATGGACACGTAATGAGTAATTAAAAAACTGGGCTGGAGATCCGGACCCTCTTCTCTGACCTGCTCTAGCCACGGGGTTGGATCCGTCCCCTTCTGTGCACCCACTGCCTCTCCACTACTTTCCCACACAGCAGGGCGCTATTTATAGAGACCTCGGCCGCTAATTATAGATCGCAGCAATCAAAACAAAAGGAGGCAAATGCTCTGCACTTGCCACTCTCTGGCTCCATCCCCTTACCCCGGCACTATTTTTGTGGCAGCTCCTACACCTCAACCGAAACCTCCCAAACTGCGCCTACACCATGGTGCCGGGCTCCTCACCCGCTGCAGCAGTGGTGGCTTCGCTGGGGACCACAGGGTGTTTTAGCAGGAGGGCTGAGACCTTGCACAGTGCAGGAGAAGATTGGAGGGTGCAGTTGCCAGCACCAGTTTGGGCATCTCCCCCTGGGAAAGCGTGCTGGGATGCAACCTCAGGGCAGGCAGCAGCCAGGGGAGGTTTTGCTCACCGTCCTGGCATGGGTCCCTCCTTGTCCCCTCGAGTAACTGAGCACGATCCCTCCCAGCCGGGCAGGGCTGTTTTCCTACAGGCTAAGGACTTTATCCTCTCTAGTTTCAAATATCCTAAAGTACCAAAGGTCTGAGCTCTTTGGGCGACTCTTCCACCTCCAAAACAAAGTCTCTGGACACATTTGCCTTGGCTTAGGTTTTTTGGCAGGCTTTAGCCTTATACTAACATGCTATGCAATGGGGAATCAGGGAACGCATCTCTCTGGAAAACCAAGGAAGCGCCACGGGACTGAGGAGCACAGAGGAGCAAACATCCCCGGACACCCACAACACAGCAGCCCATCCCCAAACCTGTCCCCAACTGCAGCTCACCCTCTTTCCTGCCTTCCCTCAACTCAATGTAAGAGCAGTTTTGCCATCCTCCAACTGCTGCGGAGAAACGTCAGCCCCTGTACGTAATCCAGCCCAGCACGGAGGTTTATCAAATGGCAGGAGCAAGCCAGCACCGAGGGGTAATCGCGGTGGTTCAGCATGGGAAGGCAACCCCGAGCTATCATACAACCTCCACATCCACCCGTGGCTGGGAGGGAGGAATTTCTGCACGTCTGAGCAGGCTCAGCTTAGCCAGGGCTCGGCAGAGCCGGGAACGGCCGTTGGCACGCTCCCCGCGGAGGGGAAGGGGGTGCACTCCGCTTGGCGTTCCCAGTGGCCGGGCAGGCTCTGGGTGCCGGCACGAGGCTGGGGCTGCTGGCAGGAATGGCACCCAGTGCGGAAGGAGACCCCAGGGAGCGAGTCTGGCGGCTCAGCCTGGGTCTGAGAGGATGGAGGCCTGTGCGTGTCCTCCCCATTGCAGCCATCGTGCAGAACTGGTTTGGGTTTTCAGAGTGAAACTATGGCAGAGAAAGGACAGACAGATGGAAGGATGGACATACAGAAAGAAGGCAGCAGAGCAGGAGCACAGACTCGGGATCAGCTCGAGGACACCCGTGGGCACGTCTCAGGAGGGAGCTGGATGCCAGCGGGGCAGCTGGTGCCTGCTTGTCCCACCTTCTGCTAAGGTATTTCCGTGCCCAAAATGCTCCGATCCGACACCAAACTCGACCCACCCCACAGCAAAAGGCTCTTGTGCCCAAGGCTGACCCGTCCCATGGCCTCTGTGTACTGCAGCACCAACATCCTTGGGGACCCACTGAGGTCTCCCCAGCTCATGGCTGGGCTTCAAGCCACCCCTCCACACCCTGCTGCTCTCCAGCCCTCCGGGAGCGAGATGCAGGGTCTCCCTGGCCAGGCACTGGAGCATCTCTGCCACCACTGCCAGCCCAGGGCTCCCCTCCCGCTTTTAATAAGCGCAGAAATTGCCAAACCCACAAAATTAATGTCTAACAGGTTCACGGCAGAGCAATTCAATCCCCGCCTGCAACTGCCTGGGAGGTCTCCGGCCAGCTGCCGGCCGGCTCCCGGCACGCTGTGCCGGCTGCCCCCATGCCGAGGCCCCCATGGAACCCTCACCCGTCTCCCAGGGGGGACGACTCAGGGTAGATCATCCCTGCATGGGCTGCAAAGTGGATCCCCCATGCAAAAAACAGTGTCCCCGCTTTGCGTGGGAGAGGCAGCTCCTGGGCAAAGCCCCGGCCCTGTTACTCCTCCCTGGCCCGGGGAGGTGGTGGGGACACGGCGAGGAGCTGGCACAGCCAGCGGGGTGGAGAGCTGCAGGCAGGGAGCAGGCGAGCACCTCGGTGGAGAAACCAGTGTCCCCCAGCAACCCCAGCCAGCAATGTCCAAGGTGTGGTGGGCACAGGGCCGGGTCCCCACATCCCCCACGGGGCCATGCCTGCTGAGAGCCTGACCTGAGTGCCACCAGTCCCCTCCAGTGACTCCCAACACTCAGCCGTCACAGCCTGAGGCTGTGGGACAGTGACAGCGGGTCCCAAACCCACCGGAGCCATGGCACCTTCTGAGCCATGCTCTGGCCCTGTCCAGGCAGGAAAGCTGCACTGCAGCTGAGCCCCGATGTGCTCAATACACTGCACCAAGCTGCTCCCCACAGGTCCCCCCCCCATCGTGCAGACCAGCCGAGGGATAACACCTGCGCGGGCACTTGGTTCCGACATAAGGGTGCTTGCTGTGAGCTTGGTGGCACTGGGACCAGGGTCCTGCTGGAGCAGAAACTTGCACTGCAATGGGCACAGGTCACCCCTGGGGACCAGCAGAAAAGCTTTGCAGGAGTTACCTGACCCCCTGTAAACACAGCCTCCTGGCACACGGGGAGCGAGGCCGGCTCTGCCGCCGGGAACAGGGCGAGCGCACGGCAGGATGCTGGAGGGGGGCCCCGGTCCCACCAGCAGAGCTGTGCCGGCGCCCAATGCAGAGGGGTCAGGGACTAGAGATTTGGAAGAAAAACAACTTCCCCCAAGGTCAAGTGGAGGACATGCCACAGGACACGTTCCCACATCTAGAAGATGGTCCCTGTCTGTCCTTCCTCAGCCCCCCAGCCCTGCTCCTCTGGGTGCTGAGCAGCAACAAAAAACCCCCGTTTCCTCCTGCTCGGGGGCTTTTCGTCCTGCCCCAGCATGGCCAGCGTGGCAGCGGATGCTCGGTGCTGCGGGCTGGAAGGGGCTGGGGGAGGCTGTGCCCAACTACGGCCGGGCGACACCTTTAGCAGAGCCAGTGCAAACAGCAGCACGGATCCCACACAGTGCTGTGCTCTGCAGAAAGGTCGGGAGGGTATTTTTACACCATGTGTCAGACCCCAATGAGGAAGAGGGAGCTGCGACCATCTCCTTCACCTATGGCCATGGTGAGGCCAGACCGAGCCCTCCTGTGGGACCCACTGCACCATGAAGGGCCATGGTGGCAGTGAGTCCCAGTGTCCCATCCCGGCGGTGCTTTGCTGGGTCAGAGCCATCCCAGAGGGCACGCAGGGCTGGAGGGGTGCAGGGACAGGGCAGCGGCTGAGGAGGGGTCCAGCCTGGGACCACCGTGGGTCAACCCATGCTGCACATGTGCATGCTCCCTTTGGTTTTTTTCCCCACTTTTACCCTTCTGAAGGGGAAAAAGCCCAAGAGGTGCCTGGAGAACTGCAGGATGCTTCTCCCATCCTTCACGTGCTCTCTGGCAACAGTCCCCCGCAGCGCAGGGCTGCCGGGGGGATGAGGAGCGGTGCCACGAGATCTGGAGAGCAGGGCAGGGCGCTGGGGCACTGCCCATCTGCTCCGGCCCAGAGGCAGCAGTGCCTAGGGCAGGTCAACCCCTCCGAGATGCAAAGCCAGAAAAATAAATAAATAAAATTACAAATCATGTTTCCCAATATCCTTCTACCTCTCCTCAGATCAGGGCATCTCCCCACCCCAGCCAGCCGCACACTGCTCTCCTGTCACTGTAGGACATGAAACACCAGCCCAGTGCAGAGCCAGGTTGCCGAGACACTAAAAATGTATTGAAAGTCTCCACTGCTCCTACCCGAGACATTTAAATTATTTAAGGCACTTGGATCAACCCCAAGAAAAAATACAAACAAACAAGGCATGAAACTCGAGCAATGCTCGCTGTGCTGCCTTGCCTTCCCCATCCTACAGTGCCCTCGCAGGAGGCATCGGCGGGGCACCAACACATCCCACCCTCGCAGGGAGCCTCCCTGCCATAGACGCAGGTCCCCGCGTGTCCCCACATGTCCCAGCCCCACATGTGTGCACATATGCTGCCCCGCATCACGGTGCGCCCCGGTTCATGAGCCTCCCGCTGAGGCAGATCCCAGCGTGCGGGTGCCTGCCATGCCGTGCCAGCACGCTCAGCCTTGGGCACCCTCCCATGGGCTTTCTGTAGCCAGGAGGATAAACTGGCAGCCCCAGGCAGTCACGGCAGGGCTGACCCCGCTGGGTTTATCAGTCCTACTTTGCAACTCACAGCAGACGGGTCTCCCTTCTTCTCGTCTCCCCACTCTGTTTTCCCGAGGGGAGCAGTGCTGGCAGCGTGCCGCAGCTCTGGGGTGGGCAAGCAGTAGGAAGGTGTTCCAGCTGACCTACTTTCCACAGGCACCACTAGGCAGAGCCTCCTCCCCAGGCACTGCCGAGGTGATTCACTGCCACCAAACCCCGGCTGGAACAGGGCAGGGCAGAAAGGATTGGGGGGAACCCTGGGGACCCCACCAGCACATGATCTGTCAGCAACAGATCAGCGCCAAGCTGGGTGGGACCCACACGCCTTCTAAACACCCATCATCCTCCATTGACCGTCCACCAAGCTCCCACGCAAACCCAGCCTGGCAGTAAGTCAAACCCAGAGAGCAAAACTCTTCACCGGGCGGAGAATTCCCCACAGCATACCAGGAGCATTGCCAGAGGCTCCTCTGAGGGCAGCAGAGGTGGCCCTGGCCGATGCCCACAGCCTGAACATGGCCACGCGACTCTGCTGGGCAGCACTTACCATCTCGTCGAGGGCGTAGCGCAGCAGCCCGTGCTCGTAGAGGATGAAGAACCGACGCTGCCATTTCTGCAAGAGAAGGGTGACAGGGCGTCACGCTAGATATCCCCCAGCAGTGCATCAGCTGGATTTGGACGGTGGCTGCACCTCCAGGAGCGGCACTGCCTAGGCGGTCCTGCCTCCCCCGGGGCACCACGCTGGCACTGCTGCTTCTGCAGCCACACAGCAAACCAGATTGGAGAACTGATCTGACTGGAAAACTGCCCTGTTTTTTTGTGTGCCATGTTGTTTTCAGCCAAGAGCAAAAACTGGTTGAGCAGGCTGAAATAAAAAAGGTCCTAGATTCATAGCCCCAGTGCAGCAATTCTTATCTCACTTTTCTCAGCCCTTCGGGCAAAGTCCAAGGTGCTCAGGGACAAGCAAAACTACAGAGGACCCTGTGGACCTCCGTATGCCTCAGCTTAGCAGGCAGCCTCCACTCAAGGGGGTACCCAAGTCCCATGTCCCCGCAACGTTGGGCCAGCAAGCCTGCAACGAGCTGTGATTCCAAATGATGACCCATATACCCCAGGCTGAACTCAGAACCCAATTCTTGTTCACTTGGGAGAGATTTTTTTCTTACTAGCAGCTCTGAGAGCATTTTGGCTGCATGACAGAGGGTTCATGGACCATTGCCATTCCTCCCACACACAAGACAGCCCTGTCCTGGCGGCCTCAGCAGCAAGCTCCCTGGAAGAACAGCACGGGGACAGACTGGGAGTCCTCATCACAAAGCCAGCGGCGAAAGGACATCAGCCTGGCCACATCCTTCTGGGCCTTACACCCCCCAGGAAAGTGGGGGATGCTCTGACCCAACATGATGCGGCTGTTTCTGCAAGGCACGAGCAAACCCCTTTGGGCAGAAGCTGAGTGTGCCCCGCTCTGTCTGCGGGTCTCTGCTGCCAACGCACTCGGCTTCAGAACTCCGCAGGTTTATAGCAAACAGGAATCACCTCTCAGCCCCTTCCTTGCTGCAGGACCTGCCCGACACAGGGGTATCTGCATTAGGGGATGGGATGCAGCCTTCCTCCAGGGCTCTGGGCATGCCCATGATAAGCTGCAGAAAATAAAGTAGTTGTTTCCAAGCACCAAAGGGAAACTAGGTGCATTGCTGATGGTCCCAGCATGGCTCAGAGCCGCACAGCCCACACCCTGCCAGCCTGAGAGCCTTCCCGTCCGTGTGGCATGTATCAGGCCAACCAGACCCCAACCAGCGCAGCATCGAGGCATCAAAAAGCAACAAGCAGTTGTTGCTTTACTGGCAAGCAGTAAAACTGCACAGACTGAGCCTGACCAGCACCTGCAGTGCCCCAGCCTGCTGCCCAGCACAGGAGACCTCGCATCCTGGAGAAGGCATTCGAGCCCTGCTGCAGGGAACATCTCCCGGCTTCCTGGTCTGCACAAGGGGATGGGTGCATGGAGGTGCCTGCACACTCCTGGGGCCGCAGCCACCTCTGCGGGAACAGACAGGCCCTCGCCGCTCCTCCTGCCACCCCCACCCGCGGCACAGGGAGAGGGCATCTCGGCTTCGCTTACCCGGGAGCGATGGACGGGGTTGTCAAAGTCCGTTCCTTCTGGGGCCAGCAGCAGCCAGCCACCATAAATGGGTTTGGCCTGCAAAGAAACAGCAGAGAAACACATCAGGCACAGAGGAAACCACCTCACCATGGACCAGCACCGTGGGGGATCAAGGGTTGGGAACCGCGGGAAACTGCACCAGCTCCCGGCACGAAGACAGCTGCATGAGTTCAGGCTCCTGCACGCAGGCAAACTCAGCCCTGTCAGCATGGGGAACGTGATGCTTGATGGCAGCCCGTGGTGTTATATACCCTGTGTGCAAACAGGACTGAGACGAAGACTTGAGAAGAGGTAAAACCCCAGCCACAAACACCAAACTCAGCTGCTTCTGCATGGCATCATGCCGAGAGCACCAAGGTCCCCGGTACTGCCGAGCTGCAGAGCTCATCCTCACTGACAGCTCTTCCCCCCACCACCGGCAGCATGCCTCTACTCCAAAGCAAAAACATACTCCAAAGGAGAGCTCGATGTTTTCCTTTTGTTAATTAAGAGAGGAAAAACTACCCAGCGCTGGCACTTCTCCAGCTCACAGCCGCTTCCCGTGCCGTGAACATCCAAGACCCGTTTCCCCGCAGGGGCGGCCCCTGCCAGCCCGCTCCTCCCTGCCAGCGGCTTCCAGCAGCCCACGGCCGAGCACGCAGGAAGGTCAGAGCCAGGTGGAGGGCAAACAGCTCATTCAGGCAGCCGGGAAGAGAAAGGGAAAGAATACCCGGAAAGAAATGCCTTACAGCACTGCCGTTTATCAGTGGAAAAAAAAATATCCAGGCTCTTTCCACCGGTGGTTTGGGCGCAGAAGTGGCCGCACGAAGCAGACACACGCCACAGTGAGTGCTGGGATGGGGATGGGCGCTGGGCACGTCCTCCCCTGCAAAGTCCTATGGGCACCTCTCCTGCTGCCTGTCAAGCTGCAAACTATTAGCCAACCCCATTCCTGGCAAGGGCTGGGGCCAAATCCTGGTGCAAGAGTGGTGAGGCATTGCCACACCAGTGAGGCGGCTCCGCGGAGGTGCTGGGACAGGCCAGGAGGGAGGAAGCCCAGGGCAGATCCAGCTTCAGGAGCCCCTCGGTCTCGGGACGCTGCGCTGTGCATGCCCAGCCCCAGCCCAGCCTGGGCACACAGCGACAAGGACACACGTTCCCAGCCCCTCTCGAAATTATTTCATGAATCTTGTTGCTTTCATTCTTTTAACTTTTTTTTTTTTATTTCCTTAAAACTTAAAACTGTTTCCAATTCGGTACCTCCCCTAGATTCCTCCTGCCAGTTTCTGTGGTTTTGTAATGTTAAAAAAAAAGTTTCCCCTCTGGAAAAATCCCTGCAAACAATAGAAGAAACTGCCTATGCACCAAAAACTGTCAAATGCATGAAGCACTGAGTAAGCAAACTGGAAACAAGCCGGAGGAGCCCTTTTACTGTTTATAAAGTGAAAAGAAATAACAAAATCTCTTATCCCCCCCCCCCCCAACATGACATATTAGCTCTAGGTGTTGCTCTCCCAGCAGCTGGGAAAACATGATTCGAGAAGACCTTCCTTCCTTCCCCCTCTTTTTAAAGGGGATTAAAACCAATGAAAATGGAGCGCTGGGAGTGGGATCCAATCTTGGAGTTGCTTCCCTCCTTCCCAGGGACCCGGGGCACCCCTGCACCCGCCTGTTCCCACAACCAGCACGAGCCTCACCCACAGCGGGGGCCTCGCTGGCGCAGAAGGGCACCCCGCAGGCACCACAGCCCTCCCCGGGTTCGGTGAGGAGCCCCTTGGCCCCCGCCACCCCAGCCCACTCACCTGGGTGCTGGCACCCTGCTCGCCCGTGGCCCCCATGCCGCCCCCCAGCCGACACGGCACCCGCTCCGCACCCGGCCCTGTGCCGCCCACGCTGCCAGCGCCCGGCAGGATGAGCCGCGCTCCGCCACTCCCCCGGCGCGCCCCGCCGGCAGCCCGCCCCGCGCCCCCACCCAAAGGCACCTGTGACACATCCGTGCCCACGCGAGGGGAGGACTTTGGAGCGGGGGCTCCGGCGCTCCCCGCCATGCTGGGATGTGGCCGCAGCCACCCGCGTGGCCTGAGCAGGGCCGCTTGCAACGGCCTTTCCCAAATTTCTCTGCAGTTTTACAGGGGGAAAAGGAAAATTGCAAATAACTAACTAAAGACGACCCACCAGAGAGCTGGGAAGTGCCTTCGACAGGTCACTGTGGCAGGGAAGGGGGGTCCCCAAACTCCCACGAGAGGCACTCGCGGTGAGCCCTGAGGAACCGGCTCCGGTGCTTGAGAAGATACCGCGAGTCGCCTCCACCGCCCAGGAACAAGGAAGAGGATGACAGCGAAGGCAGGATGCGGCGACCCCAACGCTTGGCAGCGCCACGCCAAGCCAGCACCCCGAGGAGCCCTTACAGGCCATGCTATGGGCAGCCGAGCTGCTTGCAGGGCTCAGCCCTCCTCTGTCCCCCAATTTCTCCCCCCGTGCCCTAGCACAGCCCCTGGGCACAGCCAAGCGCTCAACCCAGCAAAGCCCCACGAGCAAAATCTCTCCCCGACACAAGGCACAGCACTGCAGCCCTCCTGGCACGACCGTCCCATGGCACCCCAAGCACCCCACTGCCCCCCAGCCGTGTCCAGCCCCACATAGCCCCCAGTGTGGCAGGCAGCAGGCAAGTCCGAGTGCCATACCAGGGATGAAGTAACCGTGAAACCCAAACAGGGGACACCATCACCAGGGTCGGCAGCGAGCAGCCTGAACCCAGTATTACAGGCGCAAAGCCCTGCCCTACCTCAGCTTGGCTCACACCCCTCAGCTGACATTATTTTGCCCCCAACCACTCCAATTTTGGCTCAACTGACCATATATAAAACACCAAGCACCTGAAATACATACCCTTAACATAGAGCACACTCATTTCTTTACCGGCGTCACAAAAACACACCAGTGGGCTATACTTATTTCGGCAGAAGCATCCGATTTCAGATATTGAAACCAAAATAGCTGAAAGGTATGAATTAGAGCCAGCCGGCGTGGGCAGCCTGGTTCCACCCGCCAACAGATGAACATGCAGCAGTGCTTTTTAAAGCCAAACCAAAACAAGCGATTGCTAAAACCAAGCAAATGCCCAGAGAGGTACAAGCCTAAATAAAACGGATATGAACTAGCGCACGAAGTGTCTGAAATAAACCTATCACACCTGCATTGCAATGGCCCTGCTGAAGCGAGGTTTAAAATAAACTTGCTCGACGCTGCTGCGGGAGGCAGGTCCAGGGGAGTGTTACCGCACCAGGATGGAGCTGGAGCTGCACGTCGCTTCACACCAGCTCTGCTTCCTCCGGAGAGCTCAGTAAGAGGAGGAAAATGCAACGCCCAGCACTGAGCAAGAGCTCAGAACAAAAACTTTCCCCGTCCAAGCAGATCTGTCCAACCTCACGTTAAGGGACGGTGTCAGAGCAACCCCAGGGTTCCCAGGATGCCACACAGAGCCCCGTCCGCCTCCCGCGAGCTCCGGTGATGTCCGAAGGGCAGCTCTGGGTGGTTTCCCCGCAGGTAGCAGCCACACGGGATGCTCGGGTGCTGGGCAGCTTTTCTTTTATCCAGACGGTACCTGGCTGAAGGGTGAGCCACAAAACGACGTGGAAAGCAGAGTGGAGGGCAGCTGCTGGCAGTGCGGTGCATCCACATCTGGGGTGGGGTGGGGTGACGCTCGCAGGGCGGGCAGGAAGAGGAAAGCCGGTTCCTCCGGCATGGCTCGTGGTGACGAAGCCAACCACCCGCCACGACCTCGGCCGGGAGGTGCCAAAGCCACCGCCTCACCACTCTGGGAGAGATCTGCAGGCACCTCGCCACCCAAAAAAAGTGATATAGCCACAGTGCCTTCCAGGGACACCACCGCAAGGGAGGTGCGGCCGGGTTGGAGCCCCACAGTGCTCGGTTCCGTTCTGCCCCGTGGGACCAGCGGAGGCTGACTCAGGCAGAAACAGCCCTGCGTCACCACTCCGCTTCCTGTCGCACCTCTGGGAACGCCCAGGTATCCCATCCCGCCTTTGATCCCGCCCGGCCCTGCTTAGCTTGACGGCCAGCCACAGGAGCTGTGCTGCGGGTGCTCCGCAGCCCCTCACCTGCCTCTCGGGTCGCTGCCCCGGCCACTGCATCCATCCCCTCGGCCTGCAGGTCTGCACTGCATCAAGGGGGAGGATGCTGCCTCCAGCCCAGCGTGGCGCTGGCAGCACGGCGGGTGGGAGGAAGCGGAGAAGGAAGCGGCCCCAGCTTGGTTTACACGAAGCTGTCAAGCTGCCGCGCTGATGCTGCCCAGGCACAGACAAACCACCCCACCCCAACCAGCTCCACCAGCACCAGGAACGAGATTCCCAGCAGCTGGGAAGACTGGGCTCGAAGGTCGTGCAGAGCCACTCAGCACTTTCCAAAGCACAGGGTGATGCAGGAACCCCTGCACATCCCCAGGGCTGCAGGGCAGAGAGGGCACAGCCACCTGCTTGCAGCAGGCAGGACGGGTCACAGGAGCCTGACAGCCCACGGAGCACCACATCACAGGGCCAAAGGTGGGCTGTGACACCAGCCAGCATGCCCGATGGACAGGCTTTCACGCCAGCAGTGTTTGTCAGCGGTACCTTCCCCTCTTTCTGCCCCCATGCAAACCAGCCAGCCAAGCAGGATGCTCAGCAGCACCGAGCAGAGCCACACCGTGCCGGCAGGAGCTCATTGCACAAGGCGGAACAGGAGCGCTTTGCTGACATCCACATCTCCTCTTAGGGTCCAGACTCAGCCCCGTGGCAGAGCAACCACATCCCCACTGGAGTGCTGGGATGCCCAAGCAGGCTGAGGATGCAACCACATCCCCATTGGGGTGCTGGGATGCCCAGGCAGGCTGGGGATGCCCCCACAGCCAGTCCCCACCCACCCCAACGTGCTCCGAGGGAAGTCCGAATCCATCGCCGGGAGAGACTCCTGGCTCCGAGCGCGTGGCGGGAGGGATAATCTGTTTAGGCTGCCGGCAGACGTAATCAGCCTGTCTCGGGTGGAGGCAGGGCTTGTTTTGTTCAGGCTTGGCAACTGAGCGGGAAGGGGAAGAAAAAATGGACCATTGCAGCGGAGCTTTAACCTCTGCCTCCAACGCTGAATGCGGAGAGCCCTGTGCACTGGGGAAGCTCTGCCGGGGCTTCCAGCAGCCGTGCTAGAAAACAACAGCCCCAGCCTGACCCAGGCTGCGGGTGAACCCACGGTAACTCCCATCCCACCACGTTTATGGGTTTAGTCCCAATAATCACCAAAGAAGCCTCTCTGAAAGCAGCGCCTGCCACTCCCTGCATGCATCTCTGGGTACTCAGCAAGAGGGTCACAGCTCTCAGCTGGACCCACAGGAGACCACGGTCCCAGAGCAGAGACAGCAAGGTCACGGTCCCCTGTGTGCCAACTCCCAAACTGCTCAGGGCTCCCTGGAGGCAGGGACCAGTTTCTGGCACAGCGCAAGGGGAAAGTCACCACAAACACTATGGTTGCAACCTCAAAAGAGGAAATCTAGGTGGTTTCAGCTTCGCTCTGCTCTCGGTTTTGCACACCTTGGAGCCTGAGAGAACATCGCTGATGGGTGAGTCGGAGCAGCCGTCACCTGGGAGGAACGGGGAAGGTGACACAGTGTTTGAGGCGGGAATGGGATGCGATACCCAAGCAGGCTTTCCTGCCCACAGCATGGCTTCTAGGAACTGAGAGACAGGCATCGCTTAACATGTGGCACGGTCCCAGCAGGATGCCACATGGACCGCTGGAGCCCCGCGACCCCGGCCGGCGGGAGGCTCTGCAAACACTGCTGTGCAAACCCGCGCTCCAGCAGCAATCCCAAGGGCCGGAGACATAGCCCAGCCTCGGCGGTTAAGCCGCTTACATCTCTGCTTCCCTGCCCGTACAGTATTTCCCCTCTGCTGTATGTCACTTGGCGACGGGCAGCGGAGCGGGGCCAAACCCCAGCGCGGGAGGCTGCTGTGCTGCCAGTGCACCAGTCCGCAACCGCTCCCGGTGTGAAAGCATTCTCCATCCCCCAGCTCTGCATCCAGGCAGCCACTCGCTGCCCCCGGGTTGGGTCCAAGCTCAGTTTTCTCCAGCCCGAGACCCCGGCAGCTCCTGGGGGCAGCCCTGGACGCGTGGGGACAGCCCCCTCTCCATCCACCTCCCAGTCTCCCGCAAAAACACCTTTGCGCAGCACTGGTGTGGGTATGAGCCGGCTGCTGCCGAAGCTGCAAATCGCCCAGGCCAGGTTTTCACCACCAACACATCTCACCGTGCAGGAAGAAGCCACACCAGACCAGACCGACCGGACCTGGGGCGTGAGGAGCACGAGGCGCCGCTGCCGCGGGGCGGCTGGCAGGCACCTCGCGTGGCACACCGGCAGCCCCGACCCAGCCACGGGCAAACCCAAAAAAAAAAGAGCTGCCCGGGCAGTTTGCCGCGTGGGCAGCGGGAATGACCGGCCGACCGGAGGAACAGGAAGGGGAAAGGTTGAATTCACTCTTCGTGCAAACAGCCGGTCTCCTTCTGCAAACACCCTGGCCCTGGCCCCAGGGCTGCGCTCGGGTCCCAGGGCTTGGGCAGCCGGAGCAAGAGCTGGAAAAGGCCGGCTGCAGCGTGCATGGGCAATTTGTCAAGTGGCAGCAAAATGGAAGTGGGAAGGAACGGGCTTTGCGATCCCAGCTCCCCCTCCTCGAGCAGCCCCGAAGCCCGGCGTGCCCCACAGCGAGCAGGCGTATCTAACCACCTCCCACGACGGGGCTTCCTCAGTGCCTGGGAGAAGCTGCAACTTCTCTCCAGAGTGCTGGAGAGGGGATTTATCACTTCCTCGGGTGCCAGAGCAGATAAGGTGCGGCGCCATGCAAAAAAACAGCAGCAAATAAGTGTGCAAAGGGGACAGCACCCAAAGGCACCGCCGTACCCCTTCCCTTGGGCCACGCAGAGGATTAAATGCACCCAAAGGCAACCCTGGCACCCAACCTGACATCCCCCCCCGAACACCCGCTGCCTGCACGCCACTCCCCAAGGGTGGGATGCTGCCTGTGGGGGACAGCGACCACAACCCTGCCCGCCCCAGCTCCTCCGGCCGTGCCCCCCAAGTCCCTGCCTGCTGCAGCCGCTGACGGAGGCAGGTTTGACATTTGCAGAGAATCTCCCCCTGTTCAGTCCTAATAATTAGTCGAGTACAGGCAGATTTTTGCAGCATGATACAAGCAGCTGGGAGCAGAGAATGCAAACACAGGGCTGCTTTCCAGGAAAAGAGGGGGCTTTTCCTCCCCCCCCAGGGAGCAAGGGGTGGAAGCAAACGCATGCCCGGGACATGATCCCATCCCTCACCCTGCCGCCCTTTGGACAATGCACAGAGCCAGGAAAAAGACCCTGGCCCAGGTCATCGCAACAAGACCCTGGCCCAGAGCAAAACCAAGCCTGTGACCCAACGCTGACATTCTCCGGCCTCGGGGCTGCTGGTGGCTGGCTGTTCGGCATCCAGAACAGTAGGAAAGTGATAACGTCCAAAGGAGGAGAGATGGAAATAACCCCCCCGCCACCACTGGGCAGGGGTGTCACGGGCTGGGGCGGGAGGAGTCAGTGGGAAAAGTTTGCAAGTTCTATTTTCTAACTGGGTGGTCCCTCTGGGCATCCATGCCACAGTCTCAAAAAAAAAGAAAAAAAAAAGAAAAAAGGCACTGGTAGCTGGAAAGACGTCCTCAAATTCCTCTATCTGTGCCAGTCCCCATGCCCTGAGAGCGCACACGCATGGAGAAAATTAAAAGCAACTGCTTTACACTCTGCTCTTCTTCCAATTCAGGCCAAGCGTAATTTTGAGGTTAATTCCCAGCCTGTTCCCGTTGGGGCGGGGGGTGGTGTTCATCTTCCTTACCAACCAAAGGCATGTGCGTGCAGGCACGGCTCGGTCCGGGGCAGTCAGCATGGACAGCAGGAACCCCACGGGGACACCCACACGGCTCTGCAGAGCCCTGGGTGGCCTTCTTGGGAAGAGGGTCCCACCAGCCAGGCCGGCTTTGTCCTGGAGATGGAAGAGGGTCCCCGGGAACTCTCCATCCTCCTGGGGCAGGCTCTGGGAAGCTGACCTCCGCACAAGGTTTGCAGGAGTTTAAAGGGGACCGTGCGGTGCCGGTGCAAGCACGCCTTGCCAGGAAAGAGGGAATTCCCACGAAAAGGGAATTTCTCCCTTGCTGGGAACAGGGCAGGACCAGGGGAGCTGGAGATGGGTAGGTGGAGCAGCCAGGACAGAGCCATCAACAGCACCATGTCTGCCAGGGACTGCGGGCCTGATCCTGGCACTGCACAGGATCACAGGGCTCTGAGAACCCACGTCAGGGCTCAGGTTCATTGGGGCAGACCCACAGCAACTGATTTTCCCAAGGGAGGAGCAGATGCAGTGACTGACCCAGTTTTTTCCATGCCATGCGGGTATACCAGAAGGTCAAACACAGGTTGGAGGGGGGTCAAGGACACGTCACCTCCCACCTGCAGCCCTGGTCAGGGGGGATGGCCAAGGCTCCAAGGGGTGGTGGGACCACACGTAGCCACCCCAGATCACACCAACCCCCGGCCGGCAGCACAGCGGCGGACAAAAACAACTCGTGAACGCAGCGCTCCCGGGATTAGGGACTTAGCATCCACGCAGCCCTTTGAAGTTGGAAGCGCTAAGTCTGATTATTATTAGAGAGCTCCAGCTCATTAATCCTGATGTTTGGGGCTGGATTCCCCCCCTTCCCAGCCCCATTCCTAATTCAGTTCCCAAGTACAACGGGAATCCACTACTACCGCTAAATATTTGTGACGCTTTGCAAACGCTTGCCGGTCTCTGCCCCAAGCAGCTCCAGCGCCCCGGAGCACCCCGGGAAGCAGGAGGGGCAGCTCCTAACACCCACACAGGTATTTTTATATAATAAAAATCCAAAAGAGACACGAGTGCGTAAGTGTGAAGTACCTTCACCTTTTCTGCAAGCCAAGTAGAAAGGTCAGATGACTCCAAAGGACTTTTCTAGCCTGACTCTAGGTAATCACCAACATGGTCCCTGTCCATGGGGTGAGCGGGACACGCTGAGCACAGAGCCCCCACGCTGCAATCTGGGATCCCCCCTACCCAAACCAAGCTTAAAAAAAAAAAAATAGATTAAAAAGGCAAAAAAATTCAGAGCTGTTAAATGAACCGTTATTCCTGGGTGTGCTTCGGAGCGTGCACACCCCCACATCCAGCCGGGCTCCTCGCTGCAGCACGGAGCCTCCTCCTCCGACAAGGGGCACGAGTTCGGAGGGGAGGTGGGCAGGGTGGCGGGGAAGCGCTGCGCCGGCCGCGGCCGGGGGCTCCTCGGCACGGGGGGCTGCGCGGTGAGGCGGGAGGGTGCGTGCGTGCATCACACGCTACCAGAGCCACCATCTTATCTGGGAAGCAGGATTACTTCACCCCAGCTGCAAGGGAGAAGCTGAGCAGGATTGCGCCGTTTTCCCAACCGGAGCCCCTGCGTGGGGCCTGGATCCGGCCACGGGGCCGACCCCATCCCCACGGGAGCCGGCCGCGGTGGCAGCCCCCCTGGGCCACCCCGACGGGAACAAAGCAAACGAGGGGCTGCCCGAAACACGGCTCTGGGCCCTGGGTCCCCAGGGAGGGTGGCGGGCCCCCCGCGGCAGGGGCAGGCAGGCACTCTGGGGGACAGCATGCAATGCTCTGAACCCCCCCCAATAAAAATAAAAAAGCATTGCACCCAGGAGGCAGCAAAACCCCAGGGGGGGCAGCGGGAAGCGGCCGGCCGCGAGTGGGGGGCTCTTCCCGAGCCCCCTCCGGGATGGCTCCTTTGTCTGGGCACAGCCGCGACGCTCCCCGCCGCCCGCCCCTTCCCGCACACACCACGGCATTTTTTCCAGTTACATTTTTTCCATATTAGCCCTCAGATTTCATTATACCCCCCCCGCCCGCCCCCCCAGCGAGCGCAGCAATATGTCTGATCTCATTGCCATAATAGGATCGGGAGCGGGGATGTCAGCCCCGGCCCAGAAAGGTGCGGGAGGAGGGAGAGCGGCCCTGCTCCCCCCACCCCAACACCGCGGAAGGGCCCCCACACCCCCAAATCCCCCTGCCACGGGTGCGCAGGCCTCCGGGCCTGCGTCAGGCCCGGGAGGAAGAGGAGGAGGAGGAAGACCTAGCCCTGGCAGCCCCCCAGCCTGCCAGCGCTGGGCCCTCGCCGGGAAGGGGCAGGGGTCGGCTTCCCGTCCCCCCGGGAAAAGCCGGGGGCTGTAGGGTTGGGGAGCCACGTCCGGCGTGTCCAGGAGGGAATGTTTTGTTTGCAGCTGAGTTCTTCCCAGGACTTTCGGGATCTTCCAACGGAGCCCATGGGATCCCCCCCACCTGCTGCCATGCACCCCAAGAGGGTCTGGGGTGACCCCAAGCGCAGGTGCTGGTCCCCAAACGGCCTCAGGAAAGGGGTGAGGCCCCAGGGGAGGGGGCTCTGGGGTGGGCCATGGCCTAAGGGACCAGCGGGCACTGTGGGGATGCTGGGTGCCCTGTGGGACACCTGGGTGTCTGTGGGGTCAGCAGGCACCCCATGGGATTGCTGGATACCCCACAGGACCAGAGAGCACCCATGGGGGTCCTGAACATCCCATGGGATTCACGGACACCTGTGCTATCCGTGGGGTCAGCAGGCACCCCATGGGACCACGCACCACCCACGGGACCACGCACCACCCACGGGACCCTATGATACCTATGTGACCAACAGGCACCCCATGGGACCCGCGGAGATCCCACGGGAACCCGTGCGAACCAAGGGGACAGCGGGCACCTACGGGACCTTGTGCTATCCATGGGACCCTAGGACATCCATGGGACCCTACGCTATCCATGGGATCCTGAGCTATCCATGGGGCCACCTAAGCCACCCAGTGCACCCCAAGGTACCCGTGGGGCCATCAGGCACCCATGGGGCTCTACACCGTCCAAAGGACCCCGGGCTACCCAGGGGGCCAGCAGACACCCCACGGGGACCCAGGGCGCCCTGAGGCCGGACGCGGGGGGGGCGGGGCGGATTCTGGGGGGAAAACGGTGGGTTTTGGGGGAAGGTCCCACCTGATTGAGGTCCTCGTCGTTGAGCAGGTGGGACTCGCGGGGCTTGAAGCAGTTCTGGCACTTGCTCTTGTTGAAGATGTTGGCCTGGAACTTCCTGCAGGGGTTGTCCTTGGCGGCCATGGCGCGCCCCGCGCCCGCTGCGCGCCCGCTCAGCGCCCCGCGGAGCGCCCGCCCGCCGCCGCGCCCATCGCCGCCCCGCGCCCGCCCTCACCGCGGCCCGCGGCCTCCGCCTGGCGCCTGCGGAGCGCGGGGGGGAGCGTCAAAATAAAAATACACCAACCAACCCAAAACCCCCCAAAATGAGATGAAATTAAAACCGGGGACGGGAGCAAACTGCAAGGCGGCCGCCTCCGCTGCGGCTCAGCGGGCGCGCATGGCCGGGCGGCGCGGAGGGGCGCGCAAGGGCCGCGGTGCCCCCGCCCTGCGGGGCTGGGCTGGGCTGGGCGGTGCCCGGCGGCGCGGCGCGGTGCGGTGCGGTGCGGTGCGGGGCCCCGCTGGCTCCCGTGCGGCGGCGGGTGCTCGGCGCTGCGGGCGCCGCTGCCGACTGCGCTGCCCGCAAAGTTTCCAGCGTCGCGGAGCCAGGCGGAAAAAGGGGGCGGGGCCGCAGCGCGAACGGACGTCCCCGCCTGCCAATGGAGGCAGGCGTCCGCCGCTAACAAAAGGCCTCCCTGGCCAATGGGATGCAAGGAGAGGGGAGGGCTCGGCGGGGCCGCCTCGGCCGTGGGGGAGGGGCGCGCTGACAGCTGGGGGCGGGGTCGCCTCGGCTCGCTCGGCTCGGCACGGCCCCCGCGGGAGGAGTTGCGTGGGGCCCCCCGCACTCTGCCTTCGGCGCGGCGCTCTGCTGCACCGCCCCGCCACGCACGGACCCCCCCCACCGTGCACAGACCCCCCCACCGTGTATTGACCCCCCCCCACCGTGCACAGACCCCCCCCACCGTGCACAGACCCCCCCACCGTGTATTGTCCCCCCCCCACCGTGCACAGACCCCCCCCACCGTGTATTGATCCCCCCCCCCCCCCCCGTGCACAGACCCCCCCCGGCCGTGCACAGACCCCCCCACCGTGTATTGACCCCCCCCACCGTGCACAGACCCCCCCCACCGTGTATTGACACCCCCCCACCGTGCACAGACCCCCCCCACCGTGTATTGACCCCCCCCACCGTGCACAGACCCCCCCCACCGTGTATTGACCCCCCCCGACCGTGCACAGACCCCCCCCCTCACCGTGCACAGACCCCCCCACCGTGTATTGGCCCCCCCCTCACCGTGCACAGACCCCCCCCTCACCGTGCACAGACCCCCCCACCGTGTATTGACACCCCACCCCACCGTGCATAGACCCCTCCACCGTGTATTGTCACCCCCCCCGTGTACTGACCCCCCCTCACCGTGCACGGCCCCCCCCCACGCACGGCCCCTCCCACGTTGTGCACCACACCCCTTGTCTCGCACAGGCCCCTTCATGCACTGACCCAGGTGTGGGGACCCCTGTGCCATGCACCGACACCCCCCCCATGCATGAACCCCCCCACCCCAGTGCGCAGACCCCCTGCACCACACGCGGAGCCCCGCGTTGTGCACAGCCCCCCATGCCCAGCTCCCCCACATAGCGCAGTCACCCCCCACCGCACAGTCCCTCCTGGCCGCCGAGCAGTGGGGACGCTCGGTGCGACGTGGGGGGTTTGCACCCCCACAGCCCGCCCCATGCAGAGGGGTGTCCCGGGGTGCAGCCCCCCCCGGGGGCCAGCCCACACCGCTGCCGCCGTGCTCGGGCAGTGCATGGTGCCATGGCCCCACGGGTGGCACAGCCCCGGGGTGCCAAACCCCCGCAGCAGAGTCACTGCCCCCATTAACCCCAACCCCGTCCCCAACCTCGGGCACAATCCCGGTCCTGGCACGCGCGGGCACATGGCGGGTTCATCACCCGCTTGGGCACTCAAATTCAGTGGGGTGGCAATGTGGCCTCGTGCCCCAACTCTGTGACATGCAGTGCTGGGGACCCACCGGGGACGAAGCAGGGACAGGGGTGCACGTCCCACCTCAGCCGTGTCCCCCACTGTGCCACCGCCCCGGGGCCGGCGGGGAACTCCTGTTTGTCCAGTGCATTTTTATCTGGTGGAAACCGGCAACACCGGCAGGGAAATACGCCCGACCAGGCGATAAGGACCCGGCGCGAGGGCGCGGGTTTGGCCTCTGCACCTGGGGGTGGCCGAGGGACCGACCCGCGGGCACACGCCGGGTCTGGTTTTGCTCTCCCAGCCCCAATTCTGCACATCAGCCAGACAAGAGCCAGAGCAGGGACCTCGGCACCTGCGGAGCATCGCCGGAGCAAGGGAGAGGTGGGAACGCCAGCCCTGGAGGAGCGGGAGTGTAAGCGTGCCAAGTGACACCTCCAAAACGCACCCCAGCCCGGCACATCCCGCCACGCTCGGATGCCGCAGTGGCACACAGTGTCCCCCACTCACCCCAATATCCCCCGCCGGCATGGGACGGGGCCCTGCTATTAGGAACCAACACGCAGACCTTCCCGGGTTTGTCGGGACCAGGAAAAACCCGTCGGAGAAGAGGCGGCAGCGTGGTCCCCTCGCGCCCGGCGCTGCCCCGCCGTTTGATGTGGGTCCCGGCCTCGGCGGCCTCGCCGCGCCGGCTCCGCGCCGTCATCCTGGAGTAAATAAAGACCAGCACAATTGCCTTCTTCTTTATTAATTTTCGCTTCATCAAAGGCTGCTTTAATCATCTCTCTCCCTCCTGCCATCACCACTCGCAGCACGCACAGTGCCGGTGTGCCACGGATTAGGACGGGGCAGTGGAGCTGCGGGGCTGATCCCGCTCCCGCACTGGTGGCACCGCTGCATCCTCGCCCGGCCCCACGCCGGCTGCTGGGCAGCACAAGCCCACACGATGCTCCTGGGAGGTACGTGCAGGCTGAGGGGTGGCCACCGGCCCCCTCGCCATCACTGCTTTGGGTGGATTTTCTCGCCCTTCCCTTGATCCTAATGTTGTAAGAGCAGCATGGCCTTCCCCAGGGAGGGAGGATTTTCCCCTCTGGGATTTACAGACCCTGACGCCCTCACCGTGGGTCCAGGGTTCACCAGGCACATGACTCCAGAACTCCTGCTCTTCGGAGAAGGGCAGACAGTTTTCCCAACCAGTTCGTATCCTGCCCTGATTCCCCTTTCCTCTCTCCCTCCATCCCTGATATTGTGGGATTATTCCCCACCCCATCCCTTGCTGAGGACCTGGCGCGCCCTGCATCCCACAGGTCCCAAAGATGCCCAGCAATTTATTTTTTTTTCCATCAAAAAGCCCCTCTGCAGCTCCTTGAGCACCTCTGCGTGCTGTCCTTGTGGTCCCCAGCTCTCCGCCACCTCCTCGGGGCTCCCTGCGAGCCCACAGCGGCACAGCACCCGTGGCCGACATGAGATTCCTTGCACACAGCACCCGCCCATGCCCCCCGAGCGCGGCGGGTCAAGCAGGGTGACATGCCTCCAAAAGGGCTTTGGGTGGGGAGCTGGGGGAGAAGGGGATGGGGGTGACGGGTGCGTGTCCCCCCACTGATGTGCACAGGGATGGGGCAGGGACCCCACTTGGCTGGGGGGGACCCTCCAGGAGTGAAGGGGCATCTCTTTCCTCAGCACCACGGGGCACTGTCCCCCAAAAGAGGACACAGCGATGGCACAGATCATGGAAGAGGGAGTGGCGTCTCCCGTGCCACGGGCTGTGCCTGTCCCGAGACGTGGCCGAGCTGCACCGTGGCTCAGGGCCACGACCTGGCGCCACGCACGGCGCTGCCGGAGCCGGCAGCACCTTGCGGGAAGCGGCTGGTGCTGGGGCTGGCTCCAGCCTCTCCAAAAATCCGGCCGAACAGGACGGGCCTCTCCCCAAACCTGTCGGGCCACATTCAGCCGCGCCGGAGCCGGCGTCCGTGTGCCACCGGCCGCCCGTGTGCCGCGTTCGACGTGTGCATCCAGCGGGGCCGCTGAAAACTCGCTGCCGATGACTGTCCCTGCATGCCCCAGGCCCCGGCATGGCCGTGGCATGGAGGTCCCCCACGTGTGCCACGGAAGCAAGTGTCCCACCCCGCCGTCCCCCCACCGCCCCCACCGCGGGGACGCCTGGTTGGAGCAGCCGCGCGTAACAGGTCTCTTCAGCTCAGCGCCAGTCCGGAGCAGTTTTCTCAAACGAGGGCAATTAAAATAATGGGAAAATGGAAAGTATTCGTCAGGGAGCTGCAGTGGCAGAGGGGGAAGGCGCTGTGGTGAGTCAGCGATCCAAACCGAAGCCCCAGCGCCAGGTAAACAAGTGGCAAACCAGGAGGTGTTAGTCACCGGCTCTGGCTGTGCTGGCCCCAGCCTGGGAAGGGCATCGGCAAAACCCTCCTGCTCCGGGACAGGGTTCGGCGGCAGCCAACGCCACTGCCAGAGGAGAGCAGCACCCACCCCCGTCCTGGCGTGGAGGTCCCGCCGGGACCATCCGTGGCCTCCGCCTGCGAGGACGTCACCGGGATGGAGACGTGGTACGTGTGGCCGTGCCTTATTTTGCAGGCGAAGCTGCGATGCGGCACTTTTTCCCGCGGGGCTGGGCGCTGCTGGGGCAGGAGCAGGATGGCTGGGTGCTCCTCCTGGGTGGCCATCGCTCCCCACGGGACCTTGGGCAAGTCATTTAATCTCTCTGCGTCGCCACCTCGCCGTCATTACGGTGGAGCCAGACGGATGGATGCCCAGGGGAGAGGGCAGGATTCGTGGTTTAAAGCCAGCAAGCCCTGGATTCCCCCTGGATCCAGGCTGGGACCAAGCGGCGCCTGTCAGGGCTCCCCTCCTCCTGCCCTGCACCGAGTGGAGCCCCAGCTGTGGGGGGCTGGATGCGGCCCCTGGAGCCAGCCAGGCTGGCTGTGTGCGGGTCCAGAGCCCCCAGCCCAGCCCTGCCTGGGGAATACGTGGCAGGGGAGCCACTGGCCAGGGGAGGCTTGGATGCCCCTCAAGCCACCCTGCGTCTAATAGGGGCGAACCCCCCAGGTTAGAAATCTGTATGGGGGTGAAAAACACCCTCACGGATGGAGGGAAAGTCCCCCGGGCTGCCCCAGGTACTGTCTCTCTGCCCAGTTTTCCCATTGGGAAAAATTAAAGGACACAAATCATCCACTGGAGGAAATCCACAGTGCTCGACTGCAGCTGATGCAGCCCAGAGAGGAGGATGCAGCTTCCACAGGGCTGGAAAAGACCATGAGGATGGTCCAGCGCAGCCCTCTGCTTTGCTGGATGCACACACAGACGCACACAGAGGCTTGAGCTTGGCCCAGAAGCCGCATTAAATCATGTCCCACCAAGCAGAGATTTCCCCTTGTCCAGAGACGCCAAAGGCTTGCGAGTTCATACCCTTCTCCTAAAATTGGGTCAATGGTTAATTACGGTCCCGGTCGGGTTATCGGTGACCAGGTCCCATGGCTGCTTCCTGCCATTGGACCTCGCTGTGCTTTAGCAGGGAAAATCCAGCTCTTTTGTTCCCGTACGTGCCCCCCCGCCTTTCGGCTGGGCCCTGCCTGTTGGGCCAGGCAGAGCGGATCCCCCTGCGAGGGGAACGGCTGCCTGCCCTGCCGACTCCCCTCTCACCGTGAGCCTCAGCATCCCTGCTAAAAATACTGTCCCGTGCAAAACCGGGTCCCTCCAGCTTCTTCCATCGCTAGCCCCCTTGGCCACCGCCCCTGAGCTGCCAGCCGCAGCCGTCGGATGTCTGCTCTGCTGACTCCATATAATGCAAGTTTTACAAATGAAAATGTCACATGGCCATAAATTAAATACTTTGGGGAAACCCATTATAATGCAGCAACACAATTAGCTTTATCAGCCAGCCCAGAGTCATGCCAAAAACCAAAGCCGACTCACTTGACAGGAGCTGCCATCCATGAAACCAAGCTAACGACCTTAATTATATTTTTAGCTTCTAATTTTTGGCTGACAGTATCCCCAATTACCCAGTCCATAATTTGCCCAGGGACTGCGATCAGCCTACCTGGTCTGTAATTCCCGGGTCAGTCCTTTTATCCCTTTTAAATATTAGACTCCCCCTGGCCACCCTCCAGCCCTCTGGAATTTCCCCAGGGTTTTTAGTGTTAAAAATTAACAGCAGAGCTCCTCGGCAGCCTGCAAGCCCCTTCCTGCGAGGGTCCTGCCAGAAACACCTCTCGTCCTGAGACGCTCCAGCCGTGTCGGAGGTGGGGACGGGGAGTTGTTCCTGCCGGGTTAAAAACGCCGCGTTACCCGATTAGCTGCTCTGGCCAAAGATTGTTCTTTGACTCATCTCCTTTATCTGCCACCCACGCTTTACACCTCAGCACACAACTCGGGTGCTGAAGCCTCCTTTCCCTGCCCCTTCGCTATGCATGTATAGAGTTTTATCCTCTCTTCCGTGCCAGCCCTCAGCCAAGCCGGGTATTGTCCCGTCCGGCTGTCCTCGCTCTCCAGCTGGCTCCCGGCTTTGGGGAGCTGGCCCTGAATCCAGCCTGGTTGCCACCAACGCTTCCCTCTCCTCATCTGCGCCGGGTTTTGGCAAGGTGCCTTTTGCAGCATCACCCCCGATGATGCACATGGGCACCTCTGGAGCCTGGCTTGCCCCGGGGCTCACCCGCAGCACGGCTGCCGCAAGACACCGCAACACGGAGGCTGCAGCAGCGCCCGGACACCAGCGGGTGCTGAGCATCCTTGGGATGATGCCCCGCTGCAGCACCGTGGGGTGGTGGCAGGATGAGGCTGCGGTGCAAAGGGAGGAATGGAGCAGCGTGGGGTGTATGGGGGGATCTGAACCACACCTTGCACGAGGGGCTGGTGCAAACGGAGGACCCGAGGAATGGCCAGCGCCGGGCAGCAGGCAGGAGCCAGCCTGGCTGCTGCAGGGTGGCATCCTCCTTGGCACAGAGGCCCTGGCCTGGCTGGGCGAAGGCAGGGCTGGAGTGGCCGGTTGGAGGATGTCTGGGCTGCAAAGGCAGCCAGAGCACCCAGCACCCAGCGGGGAGCCAGGCTGGGCTAGCCAAGGGTGCCATCTCCTGGGGAGAGACCCAAACAGCCGGGAGCACGGCCAGGCCCAGCATCGCACCCAGGCACAGGACGGGCACCCCTGGGCTGCAGAAGTGGGGAGCTGGAGCTGCACCCCGGGGCTCTCTGGCCCCTCAGACTGAGCCGTCACTGACCTCGGCTCCCGGCTGCGCTGCGGTGTTGCAGGCAGGGCGGGCAGCCAGGGCTGCTCGAGACGCGGCCGCAAGCGCGGCGTGGCGGTTCTTCACGAACAGGATGGCCTCGGCACGGCCGTGGCTCTGCAGCTGCACGTGGGTGCAGGTCCTGCGCAGACACCCGGCGTGCCACCGCAGACCCGGCCATGCACCTGCCCGCACCGAAAAACCAGGCAGCGGCGGTGGCTGGTGTGCACCGGCCACCCCGGGGCTTGGGTCACGCAGCAGCTCTGCGCTTTGCCACGAGGAATCGGTGGCAGGACGCGGAGGACAGCCAGGCAGTGCACAGGGGACGGGCACATCCTGACCCCAGCGCATTCGAGAGCACCCGTCTGCAGATAATTAGGGTGAAAGAAATGAGTCCTCAGCAGCCGCGCTCAGAGCCATCTGTGCTCAGCCCGGCCTTGCAGTTGCCGGTTTCGACGCAAAATGACTCCTCTTCCCCTTTCCCCTCACATGGCCCCTTTTTTCAGGTCCCAAAGGGAGCACATGCAAGCAAATGCCTTGGCTAAGGCCCATCCCTGCCCAGCGCAGGGACTGCAAAAGGCAGATGGGCTGAGGAGAGGCTGGGGGGAAAATACCCCAGCGAAGCTGCTCACCGCGCAGCAAAGGGAGGGCGAGGCATTCCCCCAAAATTTTGGGAGCCAAACATCATCTCCCCTGTCTGCCTGTTAACCTGCAGCTCTACTTGCAGCAATGCCACTGGGGCAAGAGCCCAGAGGAAAAAAACATTTTATTGTCAGGACAAAACTGGGCTTTATGGCCCCAAATAGACCATGGCACCTCTGGAGCCATGTGCAGATGGGTACTGAAGGATGCAAAACGATGCGGGGGAACGCAGAAGGGATGCTGCGGGATGCAAAGCCATGCAGAGGGATGCACCATGCTGGGAAGCTGCACAGGGAACGATCGATGCTTTCCCACCAGTGGCACACAGCAAAGGAAGGGTTTAACCCAGGAACCCAGAACAGGGTGCTGGCGGCTGCTGCCCGATCCCTGCCTGTGTCCCAGAGCACAGGGACAACCCCAGGCAGGGCAGGCCGGCAGCCACCGCCTTGTTTGTGAGACGGCAGCTCACGGGGGACCGTGATCGGAGGTGCTTAAGAGCCCTGTGCCGTCCTCTGAGGCTGTGGGAGGGGGTGATGCCGCTCAGGGCACAGAGGGACAGGCTGCTGGGGCGCATGGCTGAGGAGATGGGGCTCCGGCTGCAGCATAGACGGAGAATTTTAAAGCCAAAATCACACTGCCCGACCTCTGCTCAGCGAGGAGGGACAAACCGCCCCCAAGTGCTTCTCACTTCCCTCTTGAGGGCACACCAGGGTGGAAACTGCAAGTCTCCCGCTGCTATTTACAGAGGCAGGTTTCCCCTGCAAAACCCCGAGAGCTGGAGGGCAGGGCTGGGGCCATCGCTCCAGGGCCACGCTCTGCCATGCTCAAGCAGCGCAGGAGATGCAGAAATCACGATTTCCTTTGCCAGCGGCTTTAGCTCTGCAGGTGAACGGGCCGCAGGCTGTGCCGTCTGCCCAGGGCACAGCGCTAGCGGGACGAGTCTGTGCGTGGACGGCCACCAGCTACGTGCAAAGGTTCATTTTTTCCCCCCAAGCCCTTGCACAATGCAACCCCCCCTCCCAGCCATGCCTCTGCCTTCCTGCTCCCTCCCAGGAGCCTCCACAGGTCTTCCCAGTGGGAGACTCAAGCCCAGCAATGACCCCATCCTTTGCATCAGATGCACGTGCAGAGCCACGCCACGCGGCACAGCGTTGGTGCTGCAGTGTCCCTGTGGCCATGGTGTACCTCCTCTCCCACTCCCCGCTCCAAGCCCTGCGGTCCATCGGATGGTGCCGATGCCGGTTCCCTCCCTCCCGCAGGAGCCGGGACGTGATGGGCCACATCCAGCTGCTGCAGGGCTGAGCAGCCGTGAGGTGCTGGCTTTCTCTGCTTTGGGCTTTATTCCCTGTGAGCAGGTTCAGCCTCCAATGTCCCTGCAATGGACACAGAGCGTTGCACTCCGCAGGCGGCCCTTTGGTCTCTCTCAGTCGCAGATCACCGTGGCAAGCACAAAGTAGGAGTTTTTGAACCGAACAGAAAAAACCTTGATGCTGCCCTGCTGATGGGTATAGAAAGTAACAGGTACTGCTTCGTCCTTCCCCCCTCAGCTGCTGCTGCAGAAAGGTCCCACCGGGCCGAGCTGAGTCACCATCCTGCTGCGTTCCCAGCGCCCCTCGCCCCTTCCCGCCGGCACGGCCACGGCTGCGGCACAGCCCTGCCCAGCACCTCTGCAGGAAAGGGGCGAAACCTCCAGAAATTAATACACTGCCAGTGGAAAAGGGGGAAACCAGTAACCGCAGTGTCTCTTTGCTTTCGCTAGATATTCCCTATGGAGCGTCGTGCCACTGGCCAGATCTACCCAAGGTATTTTCCTGGTCGGAGGCACCGGCGCAGCCGCGGCAGCGATCACAGTCCGCTCCTTCCTGCGCCGGCTGAGCGAGGGCAGATGCTCCCAGCACCACGGTGCGGTCTGAATCCCACCTCTGACGCAGTGCCGCCCGGCTGCTCCTTCGTGGGTTTGCTGATCAAGCCCGTTACACTGGCAGGGTGAGGTGAGCTCTAAAAATAAATATACAGCTATACTCTTGGAGGCTGCCAGCAGCGCAGAGGTAGCTCTTTCCCTCTGTGAAAACCAAGCCGTGTTATTAATACTTCACGCACCCCCAGAGGCAGCAGCGCCGAGCCCAGCCAGGACCTCAGCTGCCCATGCAAGGCAGCACAGGACGGCGCAGCCCTCCCGCAGCCCTCCGAGGGACGGATGCACTAGAGAAAAGCTGTGTTTAAAGCATCTTACTGGGGCCCACGAGATGCTCTATGTACTGTGAGCAGGAGACACGCCAGTGGCGTGGGCTGATGGTCCTGCGGAGAGGGAAGGGGTGGGTGCACGGAGTGATGCTCGATCCCGGCTGGAGGCAGGGTAAGCCGCAGCTGCTCCGGCCGGGGAGGGTGGCCGGTGCTCAGTGCCGTGCAGCATCAGAGGGACGTTAGCCACCGGGCTCTGTGGCTGTGACCCAGAGCCCCAGCGAGGGGGACTTGCTCCTCTCCACCTTGCAGCCCCACGCAGCGGCATCCGCTGTGGCTGCACGGCCTCTTGCTCTGACATAGCTGCTCCTTCTCGGCAAAGCCCAGGAAAGCAATAACCCACACGGTTGCCCGCCGGCTCTCCTGACCCAGGGTAACTGTCTCCTCTACAGGGCAAAACATCCTCCTCTGCAGAAGGAAACATCCCATTGCAGCCAGGCAGGACAAGGGCAGCTGCTGCAGAGCCCCCACCCCTGCAAGCCCCTCTGCAATGTGGCCGCCTGGCCCAGGACACCCATCCCTGTACCCGCTGACACATGGCCCCGCAGAGTGCCTCCCTCCCCGGCCCCCGAGCCCCGAGCCAATGCAATGCGCTGTGCGTGCGGCCGATTTGCATCAAAGGGATAAGGGGAAACCCCAGGAAACGCAGGGCCCAGGCATTAATCAAATCTATCTAATAATAAACCTCCTGAGCAATGCACGGGCTCAGGGCTGGAGCTAGCGGTGCAATGGCAGGAGCCAAGGGGGACTAGACGCCATGGGAGAGTCAAACGTGAGTTACCCCATGGAGGGGCTGTGCGGGGAGATGGGGGTGAGGGGCTTGTCCATGCCAGGGCTGGGGGCCACGGTGACGTTTCCAGAGTGCTGGCAGGGAGCGGAGGGTCTCCCTGGGCCCACAAAGGGCTTCCCCCCTGCCGAAGGCAGTCAGTGCCACGGGGCTGGAGATGAAATGGTCGCTTAATGCTTTGGACAAGGGGTCCCTGGGGGCGTTTGGGGTGCTGGTCCCTGGTGGGTGCAGAGGCAGAGGGGGAGACGAAGCCGGCTCTGCTGGAAAACGTGTGGCTGCAAAGCCTGGCTGCACCGTGCCGGGAGCACCACGTGTACCTTGAGGCTCGCTGGGGAGGGGAGCTCAGCCATCGGGCAGGATTTTTCCTAGATGGGGCCAAACACCCGGCTTGGACTTGTCCCCGCAGCAGAGCACCAGCGGGGAAGGAGCTGCCCAGCCTGCAGCCCCCCGGCTTAGACACAGCCCCAAATCTCCATTTCCCATGCAGTTATCCCATGTGAAACCCCAGCGTAGCTCACGGGTGGCCAGGCTCACCGCCACCCGCAGGGCTCGCCACCGTCCGCAGGGCTCGCTGCCATCCGTGGGGGTCTTCCCACTCTTCTCTTTGGGTACAAAATATCGTCAAAGAGCATCTGAGGAGAGCGCCAGCCTGACCCTCGCTCTGCCCTGGGGAATGTCTTCAGTCAGCTCAATAGACAGTAATTATTTAATTTTATAGCAATGTTAATTGAACGACTGGGACTATAAGGCCAGCATCCCTGTGCAGAGTGGATTTATCCCTGAGAATGGGAGGTTTTTACATGTGCTGCCCCAGGTAGGAGCCAGTTCACAGCAGGCAGTGGAGGAAGCCCATCCTCAGCCCCTCTGCAGGGAAGGTGCTGTGCGGGCAACGGCAGGACAGACGGACATGCAAAGTGCCCAACTGCTGCACACTCCGAAGTACTAGAGAGAGAGGAGAGATCCCCAACAGAGTGCAGGGGCTTTTCTATCTAAAAATCAAAGTTTGGCTTTGCAAAGGCAGCGGTGCAGCCTTTGGGCACGCGGACGCCAGCGCTGTGCTGCGGCATCAGGGAGTTTTAAACCTTTCGGGCCTCGGCAGCACCAGCATCGTCCACCCGCGCAGGAAACAGCTGTGGCTCCCCAGTGCGGCTCCGCAGAGGGATGTGGTCGCCCGCGAGCCCTCTTGGTCACCAAATGGCACATTTCTACTGCGGCAGCCCTCGTGCTGGGTTAGTGCTTCCTGCAGTTGCTCGGTCATGCTTGCCGCAGACCCCACGTGCGGCACGGCACGGCATGGCACGGCACGGCATGACACGGCACGGCACGGCATGACACGGCACAGCACACCGGCGGGTACTGCTGAGCAGTGGGGGATCAGCAGGGGCACAGCCAGGGACTAAGACCATCACTTGGGTTGCCTCCGAGGCCAAACCCTGCGGTGGCACAGGTGAGGCCGTAGACAGAGATATGCAGCACCCAAAGGTGGGGACATGCATAAATATTTCAGGTGCTAATAAGGAAATGCTCATCAGCAAGCTAATTCTTAAAATTGTAAGTTGTTGGATAGATTTTTGCGCTGCTGAGGGCTGCTGCCGATGCCTCGCTCCTGTGCCTCTGGCATCACATCCAGCCCATGTGGGCACAGGGCACACCGTGGCAGAGGCGGATGGGGCGGACGGCTCCTCCCGGGGACAAGAGCACGTCCACCTCCAGGCATCCCAGCTGGCGCTGAGTAAACCAGTGCTTAGAGCCCGCCCAGAGAGACGTCCCTCCTGCTGCTGCTTAGGGGAGTTTTACACATCAAAATCGGGTTTCATTATGATGCCAGAACACCAAAGGGAGATGTCAGAAATTACGCACAGGATGGCATGAACCGCCCCAATGCCACAGAGGAATTCAGAAGTTTCCAGAATTAAAAATTGTTTCAGAAGATGTTGCCAGTGGTCATTCTGGTCATATTTCTGTTATTTTCAGAAAAGCATATAAAGACGGGAGCGCTTCCCACTGCTTTTACTCCACAGGCTGTTGTGTGCATCCCCAGCCCCTCAGGGTGCAGCACAGGGTGGTCTCCCTGCATGTCCCCAGGGACCGGCACAGGACATGCTAACGTAGGGTTATGACTTGAAGAGCTTGCTAAGCCTGAAGCAGATTTTGCTGTATGCTCTGTCAAAGCCTGGGACCAGAGAGGGCTGGGGCACAGCCTGGCAGCGAGGGTTGGAAGGCTCTGCAGAGGGATCTGGACAGGCTGGATCGATGGGCTGAGGCCAATTGGATGAGGTTCAACAAGGCCAAGTGCCGGGTCCTGCACTTGGGTCACAACAACCCCATGCAACGCTACAGCCTTGGGGACGAGTGGCTGGAAAGCTGCCCGGTGGAAAAGGTCCTGGGGGTGCTGGTCGACAGCCGGCTGAAGATGAGCCAACAGTGTGCCCAGGTGGCCAAGAAGGCCAACGGCATCCTGGCCTGTATCAGAAATGGTGTGGCAGCAGGAGCAGGGAGGTGATCATGCCTCTGTACTCGGCTCTGGTGAGGCCGCACCTCGAATCCTGTGTTCAGTTTTGGGCCCCTCACTACAAGAAGGACATTGAGGTGCTGGAGCGTGTCCAGAGAAGGGCGACGGAGCTGGTGAGGGGTCTGGAGCACAAGTCTGATGAGGAGCGGCTGAGGGAGCTGGGGGTGTTCAGTCTGGAGAAGAGGGGGCTGAGGGGAGACCTCATCGCTCTCTATAACTCCCTGAAAGGGGGTTGTGGGGAGGTGGGTGTTGGTCTCTTCTCCCAAGTGACAAGCAACAGAACCAGAGGAAATGGCCTCAAGTTGTGCCGGGGAGGTTTAGGCTGGATATTTGGAAAAATTTCTTTGCAGAGAAAGTGGTGAAGCACTGGCAGAGGCTGCCCAGGGAGGTGGTGGAGTCACCATCACTGGAGGTGTTCAAGGAACGTGTGGACGTGGCACTGCGGGACATGGTTTAGTGGGCATGGGGGGGTTGGGGTGATGGTTGGACTTGATGATCTTACAGGTCTTCTCCAACCTTAGTGATTCTGTGATCCCCCCGCAAGGGGTGTCAGCCCTAGCAAAGGGATGAGGTGACTGCAGGGCCACCCCATACCTACTTGCATCCTGTTCTGCAGCCATGGATGGGACGCACGTTGGGTGGGATACCATGAACAACTGCACCGATCAGCAGTACTGGGACACCCTCGTCTGCCAGTGCATCCCCTGCAGCCTCGTATGCGGCCAGCCCACAGTGAGGAGGTGTGCTGCCCTGTGCGGTGAGTACCAGCCGGTCGGTCGTGGGCACCATGGGGCCGTAGCCTGTGGGGCTGTCCTTGGATCGAGCAGGCAGCGATGGGGCAAAGCGGGGAAGGGACATCAGGCGCTGGGATGAACCACAGGGCAGGCTCTGAGCCAGCTCAGCTTAACACAGCTTCAAGCCAAAAACGCTGGGGAACGTGACAGCTTCCCAGCGATGGGCTGGGTCTGGCAAGAGCTCAGCACAGACCAGGATCAAGTTGTCCACGTCTCTGTACCTCTTCTTTCAGGGGTCACAGGGAGCCTTCCCAGAGCTCAGCACTCATATCCCTCATCGGTGACACCCCACCCTCTAAAGGCAGGGCCCTGAGACACGTCAGGTTCGGCTGATATGTGTAATGATAAACTCAAGCTGTACGTTTGCAAGGCTGTACTGCGAGCCCTGTGCTGGGGCAGGCACCGAGGTGCAGTGATAACGGGTGGAGAGGAGGAAAAGAGACAAATGCACTTTGCACCTAAACCCTGTGCATAACCCTGTGCATGGCCCCTTCCCTCCCCGGCGAGCCGCCGTCTAGGACTGCAGCACCCTGTCCCAGGGTCCAGGGGACCCAGCCCTGCGGCAGGGCTGCGTGCAGCAAAAACTCAGACGTCCCCATTGAGGATAGGAGATGCCATTCCCCAGGGTCCAGAGCCAGCGCTCGGGCAGGTTTTGGTGTGTGCCAAAAAGCTGTGCAAGCCCCAGGGCAGCAGCTGCTGTAAGAGCAGCAACCAGGAGCTCGCTGCCGCAGGTGGGCACACGTCTGGCTGCGTACCCTCCCCTCCCTGCGCAGCTGCCAGCAGATGCCTTTCCCCAGTATTCATTACACGGCCAAACACCACTGCAGATCCCATGGATCTGTCACCCTGCCAGCTCTGGAGAGGCTGTCAACGCTTACGGCAGCGTGCCCGCCTCGCCCTGCACCCGTCGGAGCTGTGAGCTTGTTCAGAGCGGCCGCGGGCTCGTCCTTGCACGAGCCCGGGGGTGGTGCGAGGGCAGGGGTTTGGGAGCCTCGTGCTCAAATGACAGGGGAGGAGGACGTGCTCAGGACACCGTGTTCATCTCCCTCCCCTCCCACAGAGTCCATGGACTGCAACAGGAGAGCTGGCTTCTACTACGACGAGCTCCTGAAAAAATGCATCAACTGCACCATGGTCTGCGGGCAGCACCCGAAGCAATGCGCCTCGTCCTGCGAAAGTAAGGCTGCGCGGGAGGGCAGGCAGAGAGGGGATGGGGGGCAGGACCCCCCCAGGGCTGGGCTGGATAGGAGCCAGGTTCGGGGACCGAAGCTAGGGAAGGGGCAGCAAAGCCCTCTCTCTTCATCTTGGGGGGGGCGTTGTGTCCTTGGGAGCTGTCGTTTCACTGGGATGGGGGAAAAGAAAGGCAGGGCATCTGCCTCTCTCTTGTTTTCTCCAACACACAAGTCCACCATACCGTGCGCGTTCCCTTTTGCGTGTCGGTGTTTTACAGACCCAGCCTTTGGCTCTGCCAGCCAGGGGCAGGATCAGCAGCTGCATTTCCCACCTTGCTGAGGTGCCTCCAGCCCTGGAGCAGGGGGAGTGGGAGGAGATGGGTTATTTTCCCTGAGATCTCCAATTCCCCCATTGGGGTTGAGCCATGATCAGTGGAGAAGGGGGAAGGTGGGAATGGGGGACAGGCAGAGATCTCCTCTACCTCTCCATGGAAGAGAAATGCAAGCAGAGGCGGTGCATAGCTGCTTTCGAATTCTTTCCAAGCAGAGTGCACAGATGCCATTAGCAACACCCTTTCCCTATCGAAAAGTCAATAGCGTGAAGCATGTACCCGAGGGGTTTCTAAGCACAACTACCCATGCTTGGCCCACAGCGGGTGCCACCCCCCCTCCGCCGGCCGCCCTGGTCACGGCCTCGCCGCCCGCGGCTGTGCTGGAGCAGAAGGCGTGTGTGGAGCAGGAGCCGTGGCTGGTGGTGTACCTGCTGCTGGGGCTCTGCCTCTGCGTCCTCATCTGCTCCCTGCTCCTGGGCTGGACCCACCTGCGGAGGAAGGGAGAGGCGGTCTCCTGCCAAGCCAGCGCTGGGACCTGCCACCGCAGGGAGGATTCCTCCAAAGGTGAGTGCTGGCTTCACTGGGGTGACTGGGAGAGGAGGGGGAGCTGGTGGTGGACAGGCTCCCCGGTACGGCTGGGAGGGACAGAAAGCAGAGCCAGTTCGTGAGAGGGGTAGGGAGGGAAAGCAAACGACAGGCAATGGGGTTCACTCTGAGCCTGGAAGAGGAGCAGGACTGAATCCCCATGCCCAGATTCTCCGTCATAACTCCCTTCTCAGTCACAGGCACAGCTTCCCACTGCCAGGCAGGGGCTGGGCTGAGGGCTGGAGCTGCACCATCAACCAGCACCTCTCCACTCTCTATCCAGAGGCTGAGCCGTGGGGAAGAGGCGTTGCAGAAAGCTGACACTCTTCCAAAACGAACCGCCTGCCCAAGGAAGACCCAGGGCTTTTGTGGCAATTGCAGCTCTGGGTTCCTTCACTCAGGGCTGTGCTGGGGCTGCTTTAGGGTGAACTGCTGCCAGGCAAGAGCCGTGGTAACACGGGCTACTTGCTCCTTCAAACAGGCTAGTGATACAGTCGGTCTGCTGAATTACCTTGCAGCATCAAACCCTGATATTTTAGCCCTGGAACGAGAAGGGCTTCACAAGTCTTTGCTTTAAGGAGAAAAGATAGGGAAAGACTAACAAGCAGTAGGTCAACATAGAGAAGATGTTTTTATTCTCCTTCCTCCTCTCCTCCCCTGTCTTTAAAAATAAAAAGGTCTGTTTACCTATTTACGTATACACATACATGTTTACTTATGCACACTTCAAAGCCAGTCATGCTGGATGTCAAAAATCACAGAGAAAAAGCCCACGAGCCGGTGTGTGGCTCAGAGTCACTCTCCATCCGAACTGTAATTTAAGCCATTCCTATCAGCTTTGGTCGAAGGACACGACGGCATTGAACGTTTAGCTTTAAGGGAGGTCGCCAGGTTCAAGGAGAGATTTACTGTGTGCTTTTTAATAGCCCCTAGTCTAACTTGGCTTCTCAGATGAGGGAGCAGGGCCCTTCGACAGCTAGCGTCCAGCCCGCAGAGCGTCGTGGGTCCCTTGAACCGACGTGGGCAGCCAGTCTGCCACGCTGCACTTGCTGGAGCTCTGGTCCCTTGCACAGTGCTACACCGCTGCATTTGCATATGCTACAAAAGCAGCATTTAATGAAAAGACAATTTACATGTAACGTTATAAATATTGCAATTGCTTTAGCGCTAAACCTCCAGCCTTCCTGTTCAAGGCACGTTCCAATTTCCCCCTCCGATCTCACCTCCTAGGGTGACAGGACCAGGCGTGAGCATGTAGGTGATGCGTTACATACAACACACAGTGCCGTGGGCTTTATCAAAGTGGTGGGAGGTGGATGTCCTCTCCAGTTCCAGGACTGGCTCTTTATAGGTTCTAATGCAGCGCTGCAAAGCATTTCTTGGGTAAAAGGTGCTCCTAAAAACCCTTAAGCTAATACATATAGTTTATTTGCAGATCGTCTGGTGGAAGCGGGCAGCGTTGGTGATGGATCCACCGGCAGCAGGGTCCCAGAGCCAGTGGAAACCTGTGGCTTCTGCTTCCCTGGACATGGCTCTGCTGTACAAGAGACCAAATCATGCCCCAGAACCTCCTATCATATAGGGGAAAGAGCTGCTCCCTCTCACAGCGGGATATGCAGCACGGGAAGCGCTGGGGCCATTCCCAGCCCTGATGATGGCCACTTCAAGATCATATGTTCTCCTTCACAAGAAAAGACGCCCATGGCATGACCGTAGTGAATGTTCCTGCACAGGATCAGAAAGGAGGGATGCTCCCTCTGCCCTCAACACACAGCTGCTTCACCCTCCGTTTCCAGTGACTGTAACTGCTTCTACCAGGACCAGCGGACCTGGCGCAGTCTTTGTCCGAGGGCTGTAGGCTACAGACAGTGCTGGAGGTTACAGACAGCGCTGTTTTCTTCCACTCAGGAAATGAAATTCTCATTTAGTCTTGTGCACTCCCAGTGATAGAAGTCGCTTCCCATTTAGCAGTGTCTTCATCCTCTGACTTGACCTCTGCAGACTACTCCGTGCATCCCAGTCATTGGGAGTGATGTCTCATTGGGGCTTTTCATCCTGGTTCCACCATCAGCGTCACTTTGTCTCTGCAAAGGGCGTTGATGCAGAGCCAGGATCAGACTGTGGTGCCCACCCGTCCCCACAGAGAGCACACCTTTCCCTGCTTGAAAACTCTACTGTGTAACACAAGCAGAGCTGTAAGCATCTCAGCCATGGGCTCAGACCCAAGAAGTTACTCATGGAAGTTATAATGTCCACTGAATGCCACTGCCATGCTCTCAAGAGTGGTGTGTTTTCTGACTTTAACAGAAGTTTCTTTACAGGAAAGAATATTTGGTAAGACACAATGTGGAAAGCTCCAGTGCCAGCTTTCAACACTGCTTGGGAGGGGAGGACAGGTCATGGGCGATGGCGAGGCTTTGCCTTGTGACAGGACACAATGCTGCACGGGAGGAGCTGCGACAGGCACCAAAATCCCCAATGTAACTGGGTTTGAATGTGAAAACTCACCCAAGTCTGAGAACTTCCTAGAAGACTGGGTTTATGCACATCTGGTCTGGGTTACTCAAAATAGCTGGTAAAAGTGACAGACCAGCTAGAGATACAGCTGCTTTGAGGGAAGATTTTTATCTGACCTGGCTTTGAAAGCTACTATGGAAAAAATATGGGTTTCAACACATAACTTGAAGTTCTCATATTCACTAAAGGAGAGTGTAGGAATTTTTTGCTTGGTGAGAAATCACTCCTGGTAGAAGCTCATCCCCTCCACTTTCTCAAACCAGAGCTTCAAATTTGGACGAATAAATATGAGTCAATACGTGCACAAATTGGTGCTGGGAGAGTAGACAGCTGGAAAAAGCGTAAGCAGATAGTTATAACACACTTTGTCCCCTCCGTATTATGTATTTCTTTAAATGCCAATGTTTTCTTATCACTAAAAAAGTGATACCTGAGCAGAGACCATAACAAAGCCAGTGCCATGAGTGATGTCCCGTTAGGGACACGTGAAGGCGTTAGGGCCACGTGAAACCCATTAGAACTAGAAAGTACAAGAGGTGCTTTGAGGTGAGGACTAAGAGCCCACGCGTTGGTCCAACAGCCGGTACATGGGGCAAAGTTTTGCTGTCTTGAATTGTTCCAGGAACCAACCTGTCGATTCTCCACCTCGTTATACTTGTGTATCGCCTCTGACCTCTTCCCTCTGTGTAGCAAAGTCCGTATCCCGCAGTAGCATGCGGATGAGTTTTGTATTGTGCTGCATTTGAATCCGAGGGGAGAAAATAAGCCTTTTCAAGACTGGAATCTCATTTTACTCGGGTGTCCTGAACACCATGGGTGAGGTGAGCTCTGGAGGCCACCACCCCACGGTGTGATGGGGAGAGCAAGGGCTTACCCCGGCCACGAGCAAGCCGCTGGCAGGGTACAGTGACAGCGGCAGCCTCCGCTGGCTGGGCCTCCCCCCAGACCTCCACCCACTGAGCCTCTCAACACTTGTCACCTCCCACCCTCTCCTGGCACCCAGTCCATGGGACTCCCACCCTCCCTTGGCCTCCTGCCCTCTCACCTTCCATACCTCCTCTACCTCCAACTCTTGCAACCTGAAGACCCTCTTGGCCTCGCACTCCCCCTTGGCCTCCCAACCAGCTCAGCCTCCCACTCCCTCTTGGCATCTCCTCTCACGTAGCCATCCTCCCTGGGGCAACATCTTCCATGGCCTCCTGTTGTTTCCCTCCTGGGGAATCTGCTCGAACAGCCTCTGGTCTCATGGTGTTACTTCCTGTGGTTTCTGGTCCTGTGCACTCTTGCCCCACGGCCTGAGCTCCCACAGTCTCCGACACCATGGCCCCAAATACCATGGCCTCGTTAGCATCCAAAATCCTCTAAACCACCAAAACACTTTCAGCCCAGAATCCACCTTGGCATACAGGCAGGCTCAGCCTCAACCCTTCCTCAGCCTCCCACCCCCTTTTGGCCTCCCAACACCACACAGCCTCAACTCTTCCTGGGCCTCCCACCCATTTTGGCCTCCAACCAAGGTGCAGCCTCAACGCTTCCTAGACCTCCCACCCAATTCGGCCTCCCACCCCTGCTCAGCCTCAAGCTTTCCTCAGGCTCCCACCCCTGCTCAGCCTCAACCCTTCCTGGGCCTCCCACTCCTGCTCAGCCTCAATCCTTTGTGTGCCTCCCACAACCGATTTGACTTGCACCCATGTAGAGCCTCAAGTCTGCCTCGGCCTCCAACCTCTTCCTGGCCTCCCACCCCTGATCAGCCTCAACCCTTCCTGGGCCTCCCAACCCTGCCAAACCTCTACCGTTCCTTGGCCTCCCATACCCTCTTAGCCTCCCTCACCTACTCTGCCTCAACCCTTGCTCAGACTCCCACCACTTTTTGGACTTCCACCCCTTCCCAGCCTCTACCCTTCCTCAGCCTCCCACCCCTTCCCAGCCTCTACCCTTCCTCAGCCTCCCACCCCTTCCCAGCCTCTACCCTTCCTCAGCCTCCCACCCCTTCCCAGCCTCTACCCTTCCTCAGCCTCCCACCCCTTCCCAGCCTCTACCCTTCCTCAGCCTCCCACCCCTTCCCAGCCTCTACCCTTCCTCAGCCTCCCACCCCTTCCCAGCCTCTACCCTTCCTCAGCCTCCCACCCCTTCCCAGCCTCTACCCTTCCTCAGCCTCCCACCCCTTCTCAGCCTCAAGCTTTTTTCAGCCTCCCACTCCTGCTCAGCCTCTACCCTTCCTGGGCCTCCCACTCCCTCTTGGCCTCCCACTCTGGCTCAGCCTCAACCCTTTGTTGGCCTCCCACAACCTATTGGCCTCCCACGCCTGCTCGGCCTCAAACGTTCATTGGCCTCCTACCCCTGCTTGGCCTCAAGCATTTCTCTGCCTCCCACCCCTGCATCACCTCAAGTCTGCATCGGACTCCCACCCCTTTCTTGACCTCCCACCTCTGACCAGCCTCTACGCCTCCTCGGCCTCCCACCCCCTCTTGGCCTCCAATCCGTGCCGAGCCTCAAAATTTCATTGGCCTCCCGCCCCTGCTCAGCCTGAACACTTCATCAGTTTCCCACCCCTGAAGAGCGCCAACTCTTCCCCGCCTCAACTCCTCTGCAGCTGGATCTTTGCATAGACTCATTTCCACAGCAGCCTCCACCAGTCTTTCAGTTTCTGCTCCAGCTCAGCCCTACTCTTTCTTGCCTTTCCGTATCTGCTCCTGCTTGCCTTTTGTCTCCTACACCCTTCACTCTCCCCGAGTCTCCCCTTACATTCTTTCTCAGCCTCCGCTCCTGCTCATCCTCACCCTCCTCTTCTGCCTCCCTCAGCCTTTTGCCCTGCCCCTGTTCTCCGGCAGGTTCCTGCTCGCCCTCCCAAAGCCTCTTGGCCTCCCCTCACCCTCTACTGCTGCTCAGTGTCCCGCTCCCTCTATAGCCTCCTACAGCGTTGTGTCCTCCACTCTCACCGGGCTTCCCCCTCCTGCCTGGCTTCCCCGCCAGCTTGACCTCCCCCTCCACTCCCGGCCTCCCCAGCACGGAAAGCCCTGCCTGCCTCCTCTTGGTTTCCCCTCCCTGCAGCCTCCCCCCTCTCAGCATCTGCAGGGTGAAGGGGTTTTGCGCTTACCCTGGGGACGCACCAGGGCCGGGAGAGCCCCCAGCCCCGTGCCCCGCTCTGCCCAAGTGCTTCCCAGCGAGGACAGGAGCTGCAGGAGAAGGACAACTCTCATCATCGGGCCCTGCGCCTCGTCATGCTGCCCCTTCCCAGCACGGAGCTCCTGCGGGCTTCAGCCCCGCTCCAGCGCCCTGCGGATGTTCAAGTGTTACCTCCAGGGACAGGCGCTCGTCACCCATGGGAACCCCCGGCCACGCTACTCGTGCAAGGAGATTCAGAACCTTATTTAAAAATAGGATAGAAATAACAGAACCTGTGCCACCAGTTTTGCAATTAGGGCATCTCTTGAGGATCAGGAGGCATCAATTATTCAAACGAGAAAGCTTTTAGGAAAGCATTTATGCCAGCTAGCGCAGAGCTCACCCTGCGTGGCCCTGGCTCCTGCTCCAGCCGGCCCAGGAGGCCACTCGCCTTCTTGCACCCAGGCAAAGCCCGTGTTCGGCTGGGGCTGTCCCTCCCCTCACCACGCAGGCTGATGTCCTAGAAACTGGGGAAAACACTCCTCAGAAGCCAGGTCCTTCCCTCCAGCCCCGACACGCAAGAGGGAAGCACTCCTCACCCTAACAGACATGCCCCCCTCCTCCTTCAGGAAAGGGAACTATTATCAGCATATAAAAGGTAACATGGAGCAACTTGAACAAATCCAAGCGAGAATAATATACAGGCTCCCAGATACAACCCTTAGATGCCGGAGAACCAAGAGGAATCAATGGATTTGGTATCACTTTTGCAGCCACTGGCCAACAGCTCTGATGGAGCATACCTGGAGACATCCCTCTGAGTATTAGAGGGGCACTGTAAGTATGGGACACAAGCAGTTACAGCTGGGACAAGTTAAACTGGGTGGAATTCAGGGCACTGATTTTTGAGCAAGAACATGCACCTGGGGGTTTAGTAAATTCTCACATTTCTGCTTTTGCTCAGGTTTTCAAGTAAAGCTTTATCTCTAGTCAAGCAGCTGAGGGACAAGAAAATACTATTCTGAAAACCACTTTCCAGCTATTTCCGTGCCCCATGTAGAGCCGTGTTCACTGCTGTAGATAACAGAATATACGCTCCAACGTGAGCCTGCGTCACCACACCAAGCTTTGTTTTCAGTCATTTCTGCAGATGCTTCCTCAAAACAGACCAAGCTGTGCCAATATAAAACTGTACCTCAAAATGAACAAGTCACCCCCAAACTGCTCCCCAAAATGAAGAGGGTCAGCAGCTGAAGCAGCGCAGTCATCACTCATGGAGGAGGGGAGGCAGCCTCTCACTGCTGTCTGCCAGCCCGTTAGGGAGGCATAACTTCATCAGCCGTTCGTTAGCGTCTTGCTGCACAGCAAGGCACTTTGTGGACGCCGTTTTCCTAAAGGTGCCATTAAGAGAGTTCTGCACAGAGAAACCTCCCGGTTCTGCAGGGAATAAACCCAGTGTATGAGCTGAAGAGATGGAGGGTAAGAGAAGGCTGTGTTTGAGAAAAAGCATCCTGAGGGGTAGTGCTGCTCGAATGACAGCAGCTGTTCTTCCATTTTTATAGGAAGAGGGAAAATTGCTCTCTCCTCCTCTAGCAACCCGCGGTGATTTACTGTTACTGGAAATAGAAACATGCCTGGTACGATTCAGGGAGAGACACAGGGGGTGGGATGGCGGGGGGGAAAGAAAAGAGTAAGAGCTTTTAATACACCAGGAATTCTGCTTTTGAAACCAGAAACAGAGCACTGAAATCTCCCACTGAAAACCGTCTGCGCCGGTGCAGTTGCACCGAGCACAGCCCTCTTCACCAGCCTTACAGGGGTGGGGAAGAAAATTATGGCTGATTTATACGGCTGGCGTAGTCCCTAAACAACTTGTTTCTAAAGGATTAACGAAACAGACTGCATTAGCTCCGGTGGCCAAGCGCATGCTAGTGGAAAACAGAATTCATTTGTTCAGGCTCCAGCATCAAAACAAGCAGCCAAAGGCTCAGACCGCGGCATCACAAAGCGAAGGCATCGCCGCACCGCAAAGCCCATCTGCCACGCGGTGGCACTCCTCCTCCAGCGACAGGACAAGGTGGGGACGCCAACTGCAGCAGCCCTGGGAATAATGAAAGGCTGATTCTTGTCTTCCTCTGCAAGCTTGCTGCATTATTAAAAGGTAGAGAAAGCATCGTCAAGCATCTGCACGATACCGTGCCTGGTTCGGGGAGGGAGGGGCCCCCTTTCCTGCGGGTACGCCATTCATCTGCATTTCTCCAGCAATTTTTCATTTGCGACAAGAACGCTCCAGTTAAATCTTGCAGCACCCAACTACAATTGAAAATTATTTCAAGCATGACGATAGGGAAAGACAGGTTACAAAACCAGAGTACGCTATCACTTCTGC
Organism: Gavia stellata; assembly: GCF_030936135.1. Classification (NCBI taxonomy): domain Eukaryota; kingdom Metazoa; phylum Chordata; class Aves; order Gaviiformes; family Gaviidae; genus Gavia; species Gavia stellata. Next base: position 4,004,714 of record NC_082611.1, read on the forward strand.
AGAAATCAGGCTGCCTCGGTAATTCCCACACTGTACAGTACATTTTTATGTCTGATTTGGTATTCAAGGTGCTTCAATTAGTTGTCCCTTCTTCCTTCCCTGTCGCAAGCTGTCGCAGGAATCTCTTGCTGTATGAAACTGCCTTGTACTCTTCCAGTTTGTGTACAAATCAAATGCACTTCCACCATCCTTTCGTTCAGCTGCTCTTATAAGATGCTCATTTAAAAAACAAACCAACCCACTTCTCTTGTTTTCCTCCTATTTCTTCTGTTAATCAGATCGCTTTCCACCTCTGTCTCAGGCAGGTTAGACACCTGTAACTCACGTCTAGAGCACAGAATCTAAAAGGTTAGACCCATCCATGGTCAAGTCAAAGAATGGTTGTCTGGAGACATATGCAGAGCTTAATGACCTTTTTGGTGTGGCTCTTACAACAATTTATACAGTGCCTAACTCTTACACGTAGCTCCCTATAGATTTCAGAAGGAAGGGAGAACAAAGCTATTTTTGCTCGTTTCAGCCCTGCGTTCTGAATGGTTTCTCTCACAGGCTGCAATTCAATCCACAGCCCAGCCTCCTGGGAGCGAGACGCAGCACACCAACGGTTACTGCTGGTATCTCGACAAGCCAACGAGCTGCTTTTAAAAGGACAGCGGCGGAGGGGGAGAAAAGGAGCAAAACCGCATTTGTGACAAAGCGAGAGTAAGCTGGTGCACCAAGTGCTGCAAGCTAAGGACACCCATACGGAGGCTGCGATTCTGCAAGGAGAAGAGTACGTGAGGAGTTAATCCATGTGGGAGGATACAAGGAACCAATACCAGCCTAGCACATACCAGGAAAATGTGTTGTTTACTTAAAAACCAAGTGCGCTGCAGAAGTGCTCAATAGCAGCAGATCTATCGCTCAATGCTGCCCCCAGCAGCAACTGTTTCTAACAGATGGTACATTTTTCAATACTGAGGTTCTTTCAAGTGTCATGTATATGCCTTTGGAAGGCGGCAGGGGAAAAAACAAACCAAAACCAGCAACAACAAAACAAGCAATTTTGAGAAATTCAAACTTATTCACAATATTTAAAAAAAGAACCAAGACCACTCTTACAGTATAAACACGCCAATTCATTCATTTTTACTGATGGTTGCATTTATGAATTTCATTCTCGTGAAAAAAGGGAATAAAAGGAAAAAAATTAAGAAAATAGCTATTTATAGAAAACAAAACAAAAAAGGGCTCAAACAGAAAAGAATCTGTGCTGATGCTTTTGATGAGCAGTCCGATGGCATTAAACATTACCTGTGCAAGCAGGCATGCTTGAAAACCTGTCTTAGTACTGTAGCTTCAGTTCCACAATCCAGGATTTCTTTTATGGTTGTTGAAAAAAAAGAGCCTAATAGTTTCATACTGTATTTATTTAATAACTAAAATTCACAAATAAAAAGATACTTGCAAAGTCCTTTAGTTGTGTCATCCCCTCCTCCTCCACTCTACTGCTTTCAGACCCATATGCATAAAAAATGGGCTTGGATTTTTAATTTTAACTGTTATATGATTGGTCGTTGGAGCTGAAGCACCAAATGGAGAAGATGCTTTATGGAGATGAGGGTATAACCCCTTGCCTTCCCACACACATTTTGGAGGAACATAGGAGATGTACCAGTGCCCGGACTCCTCTGCTCCCATTTCCCCCACCCAGAGCATTCCTTTCGTTTTATATTTCCTCTGTTAAGTGACTGACTGTAGCCTCTTTTTTTCCCCCTTTCTGTCCTTGCGGGACTGCATACACGTTGGACATTGTTCATTTCTTACTCCGCCAGGCTTTGAGTCAGTGTCAAGTAGGTCCTGTTACAGCTCAGTGCTAGTTGTTTTTTAATGGGTCTTTTCATTTCAGGTAGGTTTGTGTGTCGATTCAGAAGGCTTGCTTATTTTCTTCCTTGTTTATATCTGACAAGCTGCTGGATAAGGCTATTCATATTCCAGGAACTGTTTGTGATAGAACAGCAAATACCTGCAAGAAAGTAGAGGTACAGCTTCAGCTTTCTGCTATGTGTCGGAGCAGATTAGTATTTCCATTGATGCGATGATAAAAAATGAGGACTATTAATTTTGTTTTTCTTTTCAATTTGAAGCGATTCCAGGGACATGCCAGTTCCCTACAGTAACCATGGCTGAGAAGGAGGGAAGCCAGCTGAAATAATTTTACCAGCAACTCAGGAAACTGAACAGTTGTACATCAAACAGTCAAACCCTCTTGTTGTACAATCTATTTAGAACCTGAAAGCTCCGGAAGATTGGACTGTGTTGGTGCCCAGACAAGCAGCATCCATTTAACACTATCATGACACAAAATACAACTGAGGTGCTTTAAGATGTCACTGTTGCTTTAGAGTCACATTACTAAAGCATCAGACACTTAAGATTACTGCAAACTGTCTGCCGTTTACTGTTACAGAAGCAAAACGAAGAACCAGGCATGTGGGTGAAAAAACTCACGTGTCCCAATCAAATCCAATTCAAATATCTAATGTCTCAATCTGTACTCAAATCTGGTGTTTTAATAGGATGAAATTCTTCCTGTCCTTAATTACTTTATGCGTACTGCTACATAACGGAGCCCAGCCCTCAAGCAGTTACATATCAGAGGGAAGCGGACTCATCTCTACGGACTCTTTACACACCACACATTGGCAGGGTCACTGCATGACACTCTTACAAAGCTTCAAAGCACTTTTGAGACTATCCAATTATTATCTTTCCATCTCACGCCCTATGGAGTTTCCCTTACACAATGCAGATCTACTTCATGTCAGCTTTTATCTGAACCAGGGAAAATGGTGAGCTCAAACCAGCCTTTAATGAGACGGATGGGCAGCAGTTGCTTCACATATCCTCTCCGCCTTGCCTATGGCAGTTTCTTCCACAGACATACCCCATCTCAGGACCAGAGCTAGACACTTGTTATGGAAGAAAAACCAAACTCATTTTTCTGCTGACCTCAAAGCAGAAGCTACCTTGTCAAATCATTTAACACTAAAATTCAGATATTAGAGATTTTTTTTTTTTACTTCCTGGTTGAAGTTCAAAAAATGAAAAAAATGGGGAAATCTGTTTAAAAAAATTACAAACTGATCATCTGTGCCTGCAGCAATCCATGGAAATGTCAGGAATAATTAAAACAAGAACAATAAAGGCTTATCTTTCCAGTACTAAGGCCCATAGTTGAAAATGCAAAATGAAGACTTCAGATTTTAAGTTACCTTATTCTTGAACCATATACCAGTCCGCAATGCTTCCCTCAAATGAGGAACACCAAAATGCTTCCCTTGCAAACTATTGCTCTGCACTCCCAACACTTGTCTAATGCAAACATCTGAAACCATATTGTCAATCTGAAATCAATTTAAAGCCACGAGCTAAGAAACAGCTCATGTTCTATACCTGCCTCCCGTATAGCCTTGCCACTCTGGTTCACAATATTTTCTTAATGGCTTTTCTTCAAATCTTTTACACTCATAGTAATCCAAAGGTTCTGCAGACAAAGATTGGCTTGTGTCACGGAGCTAAATACTGCTTCTACACTGGACAATCATGTCACTTTGGTTTTCAGCGTCCCTTCCATTAGCAAGAGTTGGGACGTGAGCACCAGTTACAGACACTGCAGAGTCAGCGGATGTCCCTCGTCCTTTCCCTCTTCTTCCTTCAACAAATCTAGGATTATAAAGCAACATTCTGAAGCACGGATACATACACAGAGAGACATTAGATATTCAAAGAGAGAAATTAAGTCTTCTTTATAATGAAAGGGTCTTTTAACTGAAAGTAAGGAAAACCCAAAGGTCAAGGTTTCTCTTCCTTTCCAGTTCACAACTTACCCTTCACTGTCTAGCACATCCTTAATGCTAGCCTTGGTGATAATGGCATCATCACACTTGAACCACTGGTCCTTGTGCTGCCGGATGAAGCTGGTATAGTGCCCACTCTCCAAGGTTCCCTGGTGATTAACTACTGCAAACAAGGAATACCTGGTACAGAAAAGAGTTAATGAATATGTGGATCAAAAGGGGAAAAACAACTGACATTTTAGACAGGCAGAAGCTTGTGTTCATAAACACATAGAGCAATAGTAAAGGATCTGATCCATCAATAATACACCTGCTCTTAACATTAACTGGGAAGACAGCATCCTTGCCAAGGGAAAAAGAACCACATTTTTTTTTTTCTATCTTGCTATTACTGCAACACTCCAGTCTGATGACAGCTGTCAGCTTTACCAATACTGGCTCCCAAATATTTTTCTTCAGGAATGCATCAATATTGATCTATTTTAGAAGAGGACCACTGATTATCTAGTCTGATCTTCTATTTCCCTGAATTAGTTACTCCAGTGAACCAGAAAAATGCATTTGAGGTACGGGGAAGGAGGTAATCTTAAATATAGCTAATCTTAAATATTTCTAGTGACAAATTGATGTACTGATTAATTTTCTTAATCTGGAAAGTCTGTACCTATTTTGAAATACTGAATATATTCAGCCTCAACTTCCAGCTTTCAGATGCTGCTGGGCACTTCCTGCTAGCCTGAAAACTAAGCAGGCATATCTCTGTTTCAAAGAAAGATACTGATAGACTGATCAAGTTGCTCCTAACTTTTTTTCCTTTTCTCTTCTTAAAAAGGAGAAGACTGAAGTCCTTGGCTCTTTTGTTCTAAGGTAAGATTTTACTTCCAGTCTTAAATATACTTGCAGCTCTTTTTCAAATGTTCTCCACTCTAACTCTTTCTTAAAATGTTCTCCTCAAACTGGGATACAAACACAGCTGCACAATGGTAAAATAATCTCTCTAATCTCACTTGGTATTGTCCTACTTACGGTCAAAATTCACAGAGCTCTTTTGACACAGTGGTGCTGCAACAAGGCACCTATTCAGTTGACTGTCTACAGAGCCACTGATGTATAAAGTCACCCTCTTCCTAGTGGAGTCTTTTAGCCCCAGGATGGACACCGCTCTTTAGCCCTAGATGGAGGATTCTAAGATTGCCCCAGCTGTTTACTGGCATCCAGCTTACTAAGCAGCCCAGATGCCTCTGCTCTCATTACCTAGTCCTCTTCATTGTTAACAACTTCTCCAACTTAAGTCATGTGCGAACCTCAACAGTGATCAGTTGTGTTTTCTTTCAGATCTTTGCTAACACTATTAAACACCATACATCTAATGAATCAGTCGCTATAGGACCACACATAACACCTGCCTGGTATCTGCTTGTATGACAACTGCACTAAGACCCGGTCAGCTGGTTTTTAAATCTAGCTATTGCGTGATTCCAGTTTCTCCATGAAACTTTTAGTGCCAAATGAAGTGCCTTGAAGAATTTAAATACACAACATCAGCGCATGACTATAGCAACCCAACTCGTAACCTTATTTTAAAAAAAAAGATACGGTTTGTGTGACCATCTCTATTCCCATAAAGCTATGGATACTGGTTTCAATTACACTCCCTTTATGTTCTTGAGCAAGTCCCGTATCAGGCTGTCATTTATTCTGACAGGAATCAATACCTGACCAAGAGACCCTAGAATCGCTGGGGTCATCTACTTGGGACTTTGACTGTCAGTGTTCTCTAAACCTTCTTTCGGTCCTCTGGAACTCCCTTTGCTATTGCAATAGAAATAGGATTATTTAAAGGAAACACCCATCCCTTTTAATACTGTCCATCCCTTTTAATACTGTAACCTTAGCTTTTAATTTTGCTCATAGACCAATTGCTGGCGTTATCACCTTCAGATCTGAAAGTCAGCTGCCACAAAACCATGAAAGGGTAGGCAATTGTAGTGAATGAAGCTTGTTTTGCAACAGTTCGGACTTACTGTGCTGTCAAATATGATAATGCACTTCGCACTGCAGGATATACAGCAGACTGTATATCTCCTTCTAGAAGCCAACTACCTTTCACAATAGGAGTCATGGAATGTACCACTTACTTATTATCATTGTTTAGACTATCCGTCGGCTGCTGGTATTGCCCGTTCATTCTGCTCTCTTTACTGCAACACACACACACACAAAAATCCAGTCACTTAAAGCAGTGGCTTCCCAAACCGAGGAAATAGGTTTTACATGACACAGCCTGTTTGCCAAATCCAGGTCCTTATTCAAAAGCACAACACTGCTTAGCAGCAGAGAAGGGCTGCTGATTAGGATGCTAAAGATGCTTTATTTGTTCTCACAGCAATGCTACATAAGAAACGCCATTTCTCCTCCTGGTCAAGGCTTCGTGCTGCAAATACAGATCTGTTTACGTCAAATGTCCTATCCAAAAAGCTTAACAACACGTTAAGAAAAGATTTGTATTTTAAACCTGGAAAAATATCTAATTACATCAACCCTTTATCCTGTGATAGGTCAATCATGCTGGCTCTGACTTGTAAATGCATTTTGTGTTTTGACAGCAGCAATAGGATTATGCCGTTGATTTCATAGCCGATGAAATTCAGATTACTGAGTTATGCCTGCTGATTATCCCATCTATATTCCATTACGCTTGATACCTTTCATCAGCAGAGCCTGTTCTATCCAGGGAGAATTCACCACAGAGGAACACAGAAGTCTCAAAATCTCCAGAATATACTGGAATAAACCACATATTCTTAATATAACACTATTTTACACAGCTTCAGGGCTCTCTTTTCTCTCCTGGCAGAAGCATCTACTTTTCTCTGGGGGGGGTGAGGGGAAGCAGGGGGGGGCAGGCAAAGCTTGAAATTACTAGTAGAATTTTAGCATCAAATAGAGCCCCTGTGTTAAGTGATGCCATGTTTTGGGGCCTTCTGCATTGCTTCATATATAAATTAAACCTGAATATCCTCTTGTATATTTGAATGAAATACCTGACAAATACTCGTTAACTGAGCTGATTAAATTCCTTTTATAAAAGTAGATTTATATAAATGTCATGTCTTTCATAAACCTGCGAGATGGGAGAATTCTTACTGTTTCTGTTTAAATATCAGTTAGAAATACCTATTTTAATCTGGAGTATGTTTTTTCTTCTTGCAGCATTCTCTAAACAGAAGTTGAAGATACAAAACAAAAAGCCCAGATTTGCATGTGTGCAGGAATAAAAAGGAAGGATTTTTATAACTTCAGAAACACTAGGTTAGGCATTAGGTTCTGTCTAGTCTGCCTAATTACACAAGATGACTGGTGGGTGGGCACTCAGGTGATGGCACCAAAGCAGAGATCTGAAGGCACGATGGATCCGAGACTATAAATTTAACATGCAACCAGAAACATAACACACATTAATAAAAAAAAAATAATTGATGTTTAAACAGAAAGCCTTTTCTGGCACACAAAACTCAGTAGTTTATCTAAAAAATAGTTTAGAAAATATGCACATTTCAAGGAGAAGCTTACAGCGGAAGTATCATTATACATACTGTTCTATAACCTTGATTCAAGGATGTTCCATGTTTCATGATGCACATGTATGAACTGATAAACAGTTCTGTCCAGGTCTTTGGGGGATTTTGAACTTGGTACACACCTGGAAGCCATGAATGGTGTCATGTCCAGCTCCAGCGGAAATGAGACATACGTAGTGATCTTTCGCCTCAGTTTGGCTGAGTGTTCAAACCGCTGGAGACAAAGTGGAAGAAGTTTTTTTTTTCTTTAGAGAAATGCTAAGTTTTCTGTCTGTTATAAATATCCTAAGCTTAGGAACAGTAACACGAAAGCATATTAGCAGTCAGTATCCAGGGTCATCCCCAGATTTTTTCTACCAGCTATCTGGGCTGGGAACCCCCATGTAGATGCTAACACATTTCTACCAGGAAAATAAAACCATCATTTGTGGGGGGAAAATACAGTATTAGTTAGATCGTTTATCTTAATTTCTATACATCCAAACTTATTCCCAACTGACATTAAGAATATATTAAACAGAGCGAGCACACACAGCCTTTACCCAAACCAGTGTTCATTTTTGCTATGCACTATTCAAGTATATGGCTGCTGCCTACACTAGCACACAAAACTGGTGACAATGAGAGCTTGCCATCAGGTTCACACACTTAATCCACCCATCCAATCATCTCAAGTGACGGGAGTCAAGCCTACACAGGAATACCAATTCAAATTAAGGCAAAAATGGAATATGGTAATAAAAAAGCCTTGTCCCTCTGCCAAAAGGAGCCTGCAATACCAACCATCCTCTCCTCATCTTCTCGAATGAACATTAAACGAAAACTGGAACAAATACCAGAAAGAGATGAATGAGTTTCTATTTAAAGGGAGCTTCTCTCCCCATTTCTCAGAAATTCTGCTCTATTTACACTTCAAGTTAATTATTTTCCAATTGTGGTGCCATAACAATTCCCTAGCGACAGATCCAGACGTGAAAAGCTGAGATTTCTGTAATTCTTATCTTGTGTTTCTTTTTTTCTTTAACACATGAAATGACATTTGCATTTTGCATGGACAGGACAACACAATCACTTAGGAAAAGTAATTTATTTTCCAAAAAAAATAAATCTTCACTCATTCTGGATAACACAAATACTGAACTGAGTGTAGGAAAGGGGTTGAGCACATTCACATTGCCTTGCCCAAAGAGCAGAATCACCTAGGTATATCTTGCCAACTACTCTGCAATAGTAAAATAAAAATCAAAATAAAATAAAAACAAGAGCCTAACACCCCCGAAACTCCCCCCAAAAGCCAAGCAGCCAGCCAAGCACTGGCTCGAGTCAGTCATGCAAGAATGCAAACAGCCAAAGAAGAATAAAGGAACTGTGCTACTATCTATTCCAGTCAGGCTAATATCTTTGGCATATAGCATTGCATACCATCTTGGTTAATACTCAAGATGGAACTGAAGAACAGCTGGTATATGGGGGTGAACATCTGAAGGCATGATTGTCCCAGTCTGAAAAGGCCTGTAAATTATAGAAGAGGGAATTCTTTCCACCTGTAACACCTTTTGCCAGTAGAAAGCAGAAATCAGTCTTTTCTCATGAATACAGACCTTCCTATGGCATTCTGTTTTCATGTCAAGACCTCTGCGTTGCATAAACAAGCTTCTGTACAAGCCAGATTTTGAAAATAAATTTTAAATTGCTGCTATGCTGGATATGGAGTTGCTATGTAATTTAACAATTCCAAACTACAATCATTTCTTGAATACAGTCTGTCACTTCCTCAGTAAGACCATGACACTATAGCTACACAGATTATTAGATTTTTCCAGTATGAACGTACTGACCTAGCTTAGAAGGCTACTGGAAATTAAACCAGAAAAACATGCTACAGCAAAGTTCAGCACACACTTTACCATGACAGCTACAAGATAAAGGTGTAATTCCAACACTATTAAAGTTACCCAGGTGTTTTACCAAAGTTCAAAGCCTAGAAACCACGTAAGAATTGAACAACTGAACGAAGTCTCTGGAGCAAAAGGCTGGAGCATGCGTTCTTTCAATTCACCATTCTCCAATTGATAAGAGAAGCAATACAAGCCTTCATTTGTACACAGCATACAGGCTGCTGTTTTAAAATCTGTTTCTGGTCACCACGGTCATAGGTAAAATACTGTTTTTATTTATGTAGCTTATGTGACATTAATACCATCATCAGGTAAGCAGTTTCTTGAAACACTGGTCATAGTAAGAGTTGAGGCCAGTGATCATCAGTTGCTGCCCAGCAATGAGAAGACTTTGTCATTCTGACCCAGGAGACACTCAAGACCTTAGAGGTCTGCATCTGAAAAGCTCAAGCAGATCAAAGATGCAGTTTAATTACTATGGTGGCTGCTTCTACAAAGGCCTGTGGCATCACTTTTCAAGGACCCTTTGCCTCTTGATACAAAATGACCTTCATCTTCTGTGATAGCTGCCCATTTTGCACCACAGTCATACTCTTTATATTTAAGACATAAGCTGTACAGGACTAAACTATTCGAGGGCACCAACTACGACATTATCTCCCATCATTGCATCTGACATAATCTGGATTGGAAATGTTGAAAACTACATCACAGTTGGGAAGATACAGGAAGCCTTCTCCATGGCAACTGATAACTTTTTCTTGCTTTTTCCTTCAACACAGAGTTTCTCTGTGGCATTCTTCCAGTAGAAGTGTAGGGTAAAAATTCTACCATGCAGGATGAGTAACTGTTACTGGCAATTGGTTTCTACGCTGGTTCAGGTATTGTACCAGCCTTCCATTTTGTTTCTAGAGTCTGATTAGTTAGGTTCTCACAGACATACTGCAAAGCTACATTATAGATAACGTAATACTATCTCAATAGAAAATCTAGCTGGGCATGCAGGCTCTTCTGTATATTAACTTATATCATAAAAGATCAGTCAGTAGAAGCCAGAAGATATATTCAGGAATTTAGCTTATCCTCTCAGAGAGGAATACATGTCCTCTGCTCTGTCTGCCCCCTGTGAACTTACTTTGAGATGAAAACAGGCCACAATGGGTAACTTCTTCATAGTGAGTTGTTTGGTAGATTCCTGGTAGCTATGGCAACCACTACATTTGATTTTGGCACTGCTTCCTAGATGTTCTGGCCTTGTAAACCTGAAAAAATATTAAAAAGCAAAGGGATGCACAAAACTATTAGACAACTTTCCACACATGCTGAACACACTTCTACTTCTACTTGTGGGTCACTGGCACCACAAGAGACAGAGTTCATGGCTTAAGTGTCATTTTGAAAAAAAACAACACCTGTAATAATGTAAAGTGTTATGGTTCAGATATCCAAATCTGACATTTATCATTGCTCTACTTGGGAACGCTGCACTGAAATGCATTGGTGTCTGAGAATGGAGCTAAACATTAGTTCATCTCCTACAATAGGACAGCTAATTTTCATACAGAAAGCAAAGATCTTTTGTTTTCAAAACCAAAAAAATTGATATGGAAGTTCCGAATCAAGATGACACTACTTATGTGCTCAGCTGCATGTCATCTGCAGGACACTCTTCTAGCTTGTAACCCTCCAGGGCTAGGATCAAAGCTCTGAGATGGAAAGGGCTGTAAACACAAAGTTCTTTTCAAAATATAGGTATCTTCCAGGAAAACCCAAGTGTTGACAACTAGAAAAAATCTCTTTCAAAGTTTTCAGACAGAACTACCCAAGGGAGCTATAGGAAGAGACCATTACAGAATAGGGAACTGCTTAGAGAAAATATACTGCCTCTGTTCTCACAACACACTAAAGCAAAATCTCTCTCACTTTTTCAGAAACTGTCAGCACAGAAAAGGCTAGGAGGATGGACTGCTAAGTCTTTTCCTCCAAGTTTAGACTTCCAGGGGGCAAATAAATCATCTCCCTGCTTTTCAACTAGGATTTTTGAGATGAAATATTTTGAAATACAATTGAACATTTTACATTAATGCACAGACTAAGCACGTGAGGGCAACATGGTATCACCTCGTAACTAACCCTACCTTGCTTCATTCTGTTTATGGCCAATGCAGCCTCCAGCATTAAATTATTATCACAGCCTCTTGGTCTCTCCTCTTGTTTGATTAACAGGATTTCCTTCACCTAGCCTATGTACCATCATTCTCTGGTTTTATTTTTTTTGATTTTTTTTTTCTTCCCTCTTAAATCTGTAAAAAGGCTAGGAGTGCCTACATCTTTCTGGTTTTTGTCATACTCCTGCTCAATCCTTCCTTCAAGCCAACTTCAAGTTGTATGGCCACACTGGTTGACATGAAGTTATACACCTGCCTTGTTTGAATCTAATATTCAACCTGCTTGCTAACTTTTGGGTAGAAACCTAGACCCATCCTCTTTATCCATTAGACTTCAACTTCTTTCCAAAATCCATACTCTTTGAGAGTATCTTTGAACCTGGATGTTTTTCCTTCCCTACCATCATCTCTCCGATTCTACTAATCCCTATGTTGAAGAAAATCACCAAAATCCAACTGGTTTTGCCTCTTGATGCATTCCTGCATCCACAATTTCTCATTTGTACTAATTCCCTTGTTTTCTTAAAATTATTGATCTTAAAAATATCAAGAAGGTTAGAAATCAGATGTCAGAGGCTACAAATTTTTATTTTGGGAGGATTAGCTTTGCCCCAGGCTACAGGTAACCTCTTCCTCAGACAAATATATTTGACAAATATCTGCATTTGCCACAAGAGAATGACTTTCAGATCTGCTAAAAGATCCAAGTTAACTGTATATGAAGCCATAATATTCTCTCCAGTTACCTGTTTCCAAGATGCCTAAGTTTCCTGCTCAAAATTATCTTTTCTTTTTGAAAGCTCCATTCCTTGAATTCTTAATGCTATCCCTGCAATTAAGCTGGCAGTAGCTGACCCTCAGCTCTGCTTAGAGCAAAATTAGATTCATACTTGGTGTTATAATTTAGACAAATATTAAATGCATTGTGAACTGTTCTTATGTGCTTGCTTAGCTGATGCAACCAAGAACATGGAGACAGACACTAGTGGTTTCGATCATTTAAAACCACATTGCCTGGCAGCAGCCAATATAAAATTTGTTTTCTTTTTGCATCGCATGGCAACTGGTTTTGATTGCTTATTGTTAGGCTTACTGTTGCTCTGAGCTGCTCTTGCCTTCTCACTTTCTCTTATGCAAAAAACTAAAATATGGATAAAAATGCTTTGGGGATAATGCTGTGACAAAGCATCGCTTAACTCCCATTGTTCAGTACCCCCCGGAGAACAGAACGAAGCCAAATTCTTTTTGCCCCACCAAAATTGTATTTGACTCATTTCATACCTTCGCAAGCAGTCTGTGAGAGTGGTGGTGCCCGATACATGGCTTTCCCCATTAACGACACTGCCATCACTCCCCGGACTCAGTGGCCAGAACGGGGTGGAGGAGCCTGGCAAATCCAAACTGATGTCCCAAAATGGGTCTATCGTTGTGGAAACACCACTACGAAAAAGAAAGCGGTTTAATACATGTTTAAAGGAAGTAAAATTAACAGTCTCTCTCACTTCAGGGTGCACACCAGATACTTACTTTTAAGAGCTATGGGATCTACATCACCCCTAGAGGGCACTCAAAGATGACAGAAAATATAGTTGCTCCAGAGTGTTTTCCCACAACCGACTGTTTTTCTGAATATTTAAAAGCCGTATGTTTTAGAAAATGTATTGATGTACTAAATGCAAAATATATGCATTTAATACATTCTTTCACTTACCATAGCCCTGTGACTCAAAGTGAACAAGCAGGGTTACTCAGAGATAGAGGTACTGGTCATACTGCTGACCAGTATAAACCAGCTACCATCTGTGATGATAGCTACGTGCAATCCAACTAGCTTCGAAGCATGGTTCTCTGGTCAAGACATGGAAGACGGTGCTTAAGGCTACTTCGATAAAGAGAGAGCCAAATACTTTTGCTATACAGTAGTGCACCGAATTAAGCTTTGCAGTTCCTATTAGCATCTCTTACAGCATTTGGAATTTGAGAGGCCAAAGAATAAATGCATCAAGAAGTAGTGTATGTTCTCGATCAGATTTCTCTACAAGACAGTTGAAGACAAGCCAACAGGTAGACTATGGGAAAAAACCTCTCAAAATTTTAACTTGTATTGACTCAAATCTTTTCTACAGCATTTACATTTTTAAGAGAAGTCCAGAACTTCAGGGGTCTAAGCTCCTAGTTTGGAAGCATTTTCTGTTTGTACTCATTATGCTTACTTTTTGAGTTCTCTCTTCCTTTAAAACTAGCGTCTTTGACTCTGCAATCTCATTAAGCCTACAGTATTCTTTTTTTCCAGCTTCATTTGTGCAAGTTGTCAATTTTCAAAAGAAAACTTCTGTTAAAGTTTCATCAGTGCTAATATTGTGTTGTAACACATCAAGCTTTTTATTATCACATAAGGATTCCGTGGCTCTACGAGGCAACGAACAAAATTTCATACGTTTTCCTTACAGTAAACCTTCTGCCAATCTCTCCAGGAAACTGAGAATAAAAGCAGATTCAAACAAGCACAGCACAACAGTCCATCTGCAGGACAGCGTGCGTAATTATAAAGAATGCAAGTCAGAACAAAAAACAAGAACTCTGACTTCTACACTATGGCAACACCAAACATCTTGAAAGAGAAGTCAACTTGCTGCAGTACAGAGAGTAGAAAAACAAATACATTTTTCCTTACTCTTGTAAAACATTCACTTGCTGGTACCTGAGATTACATTAGTATCGGCCTCTTTGAAACCTCTCCTGATGATACGTAAGACTCCTAACTGAAGGAAAATACAGTTGCACATCAGAATTTTCTTCAAATGTAGTGGCAATTACATACTTCCAAAACCAAAGAGATCTTGGAAGTCTTTTCCTCATCAACTTGGAAAAGAACAACCTTTTACAGACAAGTAGGAAGTTTATGTCCATAAGCCTATAGTACTTTCCAGGTAGCTTTTTTGGTAAGTCTTAATATATGACAGTTAACTAGTAATTGATTGCATTTAGCTGATGCTGTATTTAAACAGTTCTTATCTTGCTGGAATTTTGATGGCATTTCATCGGTATTCAAGAAAGAAAAGACTCAATACACTGTTGCACTGAAGGGTGTACACCTTCAAATCAGAGTGCAGAATCAGAAAAAAAATTACTTACTGGCAGACTTGACAGGTAACATCAGACTGCAGTCCACCTGTGAAGATTTGGTCTATGATGCAGTTACAGTGGTTGGGGTTGTTGGCCTTCTTCCCATTATCATCACCTAGAGGAATGCAAACAAACTCAGAAGTCAAAAATCCTCCTAGGGAACAGTGGTTTGTCTTGGACTGTGCCTCCAGTAACTCTTTATAATACAAATTTATAAACAGACTGCAAGTTCACATAGACAATATGGAACCCTGAAAATGTTGTGAATTAAAGAAAAACAAGGAAACAAAGAGAACTTCTAGCAAAATACAGAATATAATCAGAAGGTGACTAAATACAGTTAACTCCTGTAGAGGTGAAGCTTTAAGCCGTATCAGCTGTCAGTCAACCCCTTTTTCAGAGTATAGCCCTATCTCCCTTTACAGAGATTTGCTTTGCACTATCCGGTATAAAGATCAGTCCCTAAGATGAAGGAGTTGCCAAGGCAGTTCATGAAAAAGACCATTTAAACTTCACTTAGAGGGCCACTGTGCAACATTTGTATTTAAATAAATGGCCAGCTCTTTACCACAGAAGCACTAATTTCTGCTTAGGCAGAGTATTCAATAGCACATTACTTTCCTAAATGAACACAGAAGAGAAACATCAGCAGACGCTACTTTTTAATTCTATGCCAGTCAACTTCTGAGAGTAGAATGAGGCGAGGAGGTTTGTTAAGACTCATTAACCTCCCGCCTGCTGTCTGTATCCTGTCCTCTCAACAAAAATATGTACCTTCCGTTGAAGTTTCCACCAGTGAAAAAAATGAAAGATGTCCTTATCTGAAGTGGGAAGATAAGTGCTGTGTCTTCCTCCAGCTTCTTCAGAGACTTGGCAATCCTCTAAGTTCCCAAGGGGCACAATGAACGCATACCCATCTTTTAGGCATTATAAATGGTTGTTGCAGGTCTCAAGAGCACGGCATTTCATTTTTATGATTTGAGTGCTGAGATTAGGCCAATTCAGTTTTCTTAGACTAACCAGAGCATTAAATAACCAAAACTTTCTTGGCACAGTTCTCAGCTTTAAAGCTTACTCCTTCCATTCCCCATAGGTGAACTAGGAGTGATACACTTTTTCTTTGACTTCCAAGACTGTACTGCTTGTTTCCTTGGGTAGGATAGATGCAACTAGTTTTGATTTGTAAACAGAGATACACATACAAACTATTTCACAGCACCAGCTAATTATTTTGTAAAGTACATCTTAAGATGTCTTCCAGTCTCCTAAAACAGAAACTGTTAAGACAGAATCAAGTTTCGCCAGATTTCCTAGTATCTTTAACTTACTAGCAAGTATTTCAGTTTCAGAAATTAAATACTGAGATGCTGACTCCTCAAATCAGAGCTATTGCTCAAAATAATTAATTTCTAGTCAAGCATGTAAAAAAACCACACCTGAAGAAATTAAAACCACAGGCAAAACCCCACCGTTTTTCCTTTGTCTAAGCTCTAGCTAGAGTCTTCTTGCAGCAGAAAGGAATGAGGTATTCCCCCCCCTCCCCGTGAAGCTTTAGAAGTTTCTTAGAAAATATTATGTAAACTGACAAAGGTTCCACCTGATATCAAGTGTGGAAAAGCAGACGTAGGTGATATCTACTAAGCTGCAACAGACCACTTCAGTTAATTAGATCTTCAATGCCTCAGAAAAGCTCTCACTCAGCTGCCTGCTTTAGAAACTTTTGTTTGAGTTGTCAAGAAAAGCATATTGTTTCCTTAAAATGGCTCTTAAACAAAATGCTCTAAAATTAGATTTCAAATGTACAAGGTTCAAGTTGGGGGTTATCAGACCCAGTCTCAGGCATTTCTTGATGGGAACTGCAGCGAAATCTTACTGAACTTAAGATCTTTTTAAGGTCTCAATTATGCTAAGCTATACAGTATAGAGACTGTACAAGACATTCTTCACCTTTAGAAAAAGATCACTTTTAAAGACTACATACGGATTTTCAAAAAAGAATTTAATGGTTTTTATCCTTGTTTTTAAAATCCCACTTTTTCTTTTTAAAGAAACAACATGCAACTGCCACATCCCTGTAATTTCACTATTTGGAACATTATCTCCCTCTGGTTTGTTTCAAGGGGGCAGAAGCAGAGAAACAGTGTCTAGAGATTTTCACTAGACCACAGGTAACATCCCTGTCGGACACCTTTAATAGACAGCCACTTCCGCCTACGAGAGAATGAATACTCCCTTTTCAATTACACAAGTCAATTAGGATCAGTGACAAGAGGGTCTCAAAAGAATTTCCTGTGAGCTTGTTCCAAGCAAAACAGAAGGGCATTACCCACTCAACATTATTTCCCATGACATTTGGTTGGATAGGAGGGGGGAAAAAAAAAAAGTAAGATTACCACCTACTCACACTTGTCAATATGGAACAGATGCTGAGAGGAGGTATATTATGCAGCTGAGAACTAGAAGCTGCTAGATTGTTGTGCTCAAGTTAAGGTTCCCTTCAACATTTCTGTCTTACAGAGTGGGTTTTAGTTTCATACATTTTTGTTTTTAAAGCTGGTCATAATTCCTACTAGGAAAATCAGCAGCTTCTTGTAAGAAATTGGTCAGCACAAGACTAAAATGAAAACTTGAAAATATATCAATGTATACACTAACGTAATTAAGAGAATGGCAGAAAATTGAGTTTAAAAGATTAGATTCAAATTAAATGCAACTCTTCTTAAAAAACCAGAAGTTACTACCGCATCTGTGCAATAACTAAGCATATTAACTTCTGTTAAGTACACATACATATAATATACTACTAAAGGCAAACCATACATAACAACTGTAAGAATAGCTGTAGATTACTTTTTAATATTGCTTTTGTTTTTGAAATAAAGACGTTTTGCCTCCAACTTCCATTATGCATTTTAAATGAGAAAAAGGAATTTTAAAATTGCCAGATTTTAAAAGGGGCATTTATCAAAACAAGACATTAATGTTGACTTTTCTGCTTTACTTCGGCCCCCGGTGTTCTGAGCATGTGCTTGTTATTCTTTATGACAAAGCAGTATACACGTAAATTTATATGGATCGCAGCAGATGACATGTTTCACAAGCATATGCTTTATCAGTTCCTAAGAATATCATGCAGAATTCACAGAGCAGGGTAGTGTTTTACTCCCAAATCTCAGCACAGCATTCTTTTTCTGTCATGATACCTAGCACCAGGCTTCAAATTTGCTTTGTAGCAGTCCTTGTTAAAGATTAATACAAAATGCTCCATGAAAACCAGAAAAATGAGGAATAATCAGCTTTAAAGTATTACTCTTTCTTTGTTAGACAACTGAATAACATTAGCTGAATAAAGTTGGGGATAAAAATATAGGATTACTTCAGGTTTATCATCTTGCTTTTTAAACCTTTGTGTACAAATGCCCATCTCTGCCACTCTCTGCTGCTTGATTGTTGTTGCTCTTGCAATAAAAAACCCAAAACACAGCCAGTGATTTCACTGGGCTGAGTATTAACTTTTGAATTGCAGTCTGGCTCCATACAAAAAAAACCCCCAAAGAATCTGTGGTCTAAGTTTCTCCAAGTTTGAATACGTCTGAGATAAAGTTACTAAACTACGAAGTGTTTGGATGATTGGAACCTCACTGTCATGGGAGTCTGCAGAATTAGAACCCTGAACTTCTTCCAGAGCACTGATAATCAAGATGCATCTGTCATGTTGACTAAAAACTGACCTAATGCTTTACACACTAGGCAGAAATACCCATTATTTACATTCCTCTAACAAATGAAGAGCCCTAGAACTCCTGAAGGATCCCACATGAAGAGTGGGGTATACTTTGTACTTGTTCTTCATAGAAGAGTCTAAAAAAACATGCAAGAAGCAACAGATCTATGTCTGATCATTTTGAGCATCTTCTATAATCCAAACATATTCAGAGACCGAAAATCAAAGTTATCATGCATTTTAAAGATCAAAGTCAATACATGCAGAAGTCCAGGTGAATGGTTAGACTTTAGTACAAAAAAGGAGGCCATTACCTACACAGCAAGGCTGTTTATAGCATTACTGTGGTGAAGAAGCTAATACCTGATGTAGAGTAAGCTCTGAATCTCGTTTGGAAGCTTTTGTGGTGAGAAGAACCACAAATGCCAATGTACGACGACACTGCAGAACTCTGAGCACTATCAACCAGCAAGAGAGACTGGAATAGCACAAAATGCAGGTCCGACTTTAAATGTCTTTTATAGTAGCAATGTTGGAAAACAGATTCACAAAAGCTCTTGCTTTTTTAGTTGGAGTATGCATTTAAGCACAGACCTTGTGCACACTTTGGGTGAATGGTAGAGAAAGATGAGTAATTAATACCTTAGCTTTTCCCCCCCACACACTAAATTACCACTTCCCAGTTAGTCCATCTTTCTCCAGCTGTTGGAATGAAAAATAGTGATGCATAGGCGTGACAGACTAGATTCCTTTTATTCAGAAACATTTTGTATTACTCTAGCAGCATAGAGGAGCCCTGCTACGTGTTCAGAATATGCCCTGCACAGATGCCACAGCTTAACACAACAGTGCTAGCACAAGGAGAGCTGTCACCCCTGAGACATGATTTACACAGGTGATCATACAGGTATCCTGGGCTTCCAAAACTTCACACGTGCCACTGAAACAATGTGTATATTCAACCAGCATTAAAAAAAACCCCAAACTACCTGGGCCAGCCCGTATATGAATCTCAGGGCAGTTAATTTCATGCTTTGTAGGATGCAGTATTACAAAACTTATCTTTAAACACACATCAAAATCGTATTTTTCCTAATTTAGGCAATGACAGGTATCAATAACGAGCATTCACAGCCTTCTCTGACTTGCATTAGGACACTTGCTAGAAAGCAGAGTAAATGGAATGGAAAAAGGGATAAATGACCAAAGTCAGCCAAACAAATATCACTGGATATTTATACAGTTCTTAGCATAAGGAACACTTGCATTTACTTTGGTGTCTGAAGCCTTGGTGATCTTAAATAATGTCCAGAAGCTAGGGCTTTTGGACAAAATTTTCCCCATACTTTATTTTACATCACTGTGTGTTAATTGTAGAACTTGATTACTATTGACTGGAAGCTTTAAAAGCTTTTTTTGATTCAGTAAAATAAATATTTAATATTGGCAGGGGGGCATTATTTGCTTATTGTAGTTTTAGGACATATTCTCACTATTAGTAATAATATTTTTACATAGGTATACTTCACATGTGTGTGTGTGTGTGTGTCTGTGTGCATACCTAAGTATGTAAGTGGGAAAACTTTCTCATTACATACCAAAATAGATCATTCCAGAAGTGGTTCATCATGACCATACTCGAAATTCTGGTTTAGATTAACTGGTTTGGTTCCCATACAACTGCTCAATCACTTCTTTTAAATTACCTTGATGTGGTATAGGTTATTCACCATAGTTTAATAAAAGTCCATTTGTTCAGAAACAGAAATTTAAAAACCTGGGTGCACAGACGTCAAGGATCTAGAGCTAACGCCTTCCCACTAGTAGCGCTGTAACAGCTTAGTTACGTCCATGCAAGTAGCTCAAACTTAAGGATATCCATTAAATAACTGAATTTCAGTCCTTGTCTGGATTGTAAAAGGTACCTTTGCCACAACCTAACTTGCACTAAAGGTGCAAAAGCCCCTAATTCAGTTCAAGCTGGCTGAAACGATTATGAAACTTGATACCAATTCCAAAGTCAGTGTTTTCAACACATCTGTGATATCCAACCAGTAATAAAAGAATCCACATACATGCACACGCTCTTTCCAAAGAATGTCTAACATAATTGTTTTAGGACAGATCACAGTTTCATTTTCATTCAGGCTGACGAGGCCAAATAGAACCAAGAATAAAGAAACTGTTGAGAAAGCTTCATTTTGTTGGTACTTGCAGAAGATACATCAGATAGATTCTTCATTTAAAGCCAAACCACACTTTGAAAAAAAAGTCTTTTCAGATTCATTATCAGTTTGAAAAGAGTGCAGGGACCTTTATTGTTGCAAGTTTTTTCTTTACAATTCTGAGAAAAAAACATTCGTCCTTCATGAACTAATCGGGAAGTATAGAAATACGAACATCATTTTATATCAAAGATGATGAAAAAGCTTCAAGGTTTTTAGATCAGTGGTTCAGAAACTTTACAGGAACCACGAAGTATTTCTGTTCGCAGCTGAGTTTATTCAGCGTTAAGAAGTGAGAGGTCAGTATTTGGACAGACTCTATTCCTTACAGTACTTCAACACTAGTTTCATTAGGCTTATTGAACTTCAGTTAGTGATTGTCAAATGACAGATATTAATAATTACAAAAGAACCTTTCCATGTACTCCTGTCCTTAGAAGCATTTTTCTTGGAGAAGACTATTTTGGATGACACCTATTATGAATGTGAACAAGCACATCTACCACCATGTAAGACTATCTCAAAGATAAAAGCAAGACTTCAAAACATTTCAAAGCAGCAGTAGCAGCCTTCCCTTTGATAGTCCTCTGATAAGCCAAAAAACTAACCTCTAAGTGCCTTTTCTAAGAGCACTACAGGAAAGTTGAGTACTTTAAAGCTTATTTTTAGTGACTAAGGATTTCTTGTTTGTTTTGCCTACTATTTTTCCCTTACAAGAATAGTAAAAATTTCTGTGCTTAAGTGAATCAAGCTAATTCAAAGATTGGCAGATTGGGAAATTTTCAGTTCAGATTTAGTTCCATTAACTAACATGAAATACATAATTTCATATGATATTACCAAATCAGTTCAAGACTTAGATAATTCGTCTCTAAAAGCATGTCACTGAATATTTTTACTGTATTGTACAATTATGTATTTTTATATACAGACTTAACAAAAGATACCAAAACCACTGATTTTTTTCTTGTTCACATTTCTGTATGCAATTGGGCATCATAAATACAGTAAAATAATATTTAGGCAGAACAGCCATAGCCTCCCCTATGTTATTTTCATCAGCCCCATGACACATTGAGTAAGAGTTCTACCTACCTCAAGTATAAATAGAATTAAAAGGGCAATTTAAAAGAAAAGACAGTGACTCATAACCAATAAGAGAAGAACATGATGGTGATTCAAATCAATGTACAGGCTTGTCTGCTTCTAACTCTAGGTAATTTTTTTACAGTGGGAATGGTTTATTTATTTATTTATAAATCTCTTCCTTTAAGTCTACCATTTTAAAAGGAATTTCCCAAGACTGCTGTACTGGAAGACACTACACTTGATTTAAGAAGAGATTGTTCTACCTCCTTTTGATCCAATATTCCTTGCTGATGCAGACTCAGTACAAGCCTTACCTTTGCAGTGTCTGTGTAGCACATCTAATGCAGCAATGAGGAACTCGTGTGCATCTTGTTGCTCGTACCCTGCTAAATGCCGTGCATGAGTCCATACCAGGTGCAATAACCTATATGGAATGTGAGGAGATCGGTGCCCAGAGTAAAACTGCTCAAAGCAAAGAAAAGGACATGATTGTTAACAAGTTACACAGCCTCAGTGCATTTAATTATTAAAAACTTAAATGACTGCAATTAGTCAAATAAATTTAAACCATTTAATTCTGATGGCCTTAATAATAAAATACAGAGACAGCTTTTTATCACAGACTACTAAAGAAGTGATCTCAGAACCGAGCACCTCAATTTTCTCCCTTGAAACTACTTCATTTTGTGATGGATTACCTTAAAATAAAAAAAAAAAGGGGGGGGGGGGGAAATTCCTACAATCACAAGAGATCAGCAATTTCATTCAGAAATTACATGCCCCCAAAAATCAGGACAAACACTGAAAATGAGAATATCAGATGCCAGCCGCCATCCAGTCCCTGAACCAAGCCATGGTAACTTTCTGCATCCAATGGCTGTGCATGATCCTATCTTACGGAAAAATTTACAAGCAGGATAGCAGCCTCATGCCAGTATTGGCCTTTCACTGTATAGCTGTAGAAGCACAAGGCTTTACAGACAACTTTATTCAGCGCAGCTGTTTGCAGAGCTGAAGATACCACTTCATACACCTATCCCCAAAGTCAGCTGCCCGTTACCACTCCTGCAGGGTGTCACTGTCAGAGTTCTGGTCCTGGACCAGCTTCTGCATCTGCTTCTTAATCTGCTTCAGTCAAAATCTGATGAGCTGGCTACTGTAGCGACTGAAATTGCCCCAGGTGATTTTGCCAGAAGTGTATTAGACAGTGCACAGACAAATTATTCAGTCAGCAAAACCATGATGTGAAACACCACTGCTGAGTTGTGACACACAGCTGGGGAGGTAAATCAGCACAGAAGAGGAGGACAGATAACTGCCTAATGAAGTTCATCCCCCCCCCCCCCTTTTTTTTTTTTAAATAAAAACCAGCCAAGTCCCACTTAAAAAAAAGGTGCCAAAAAAACCCCCCTACACTAAGGGTCTGTGTTTCCCTGGGTGAAGGTCCAGCTCCTTCCTTTCCCCTCTCCATCTCCATCCAAGTGCTACTGCTGCAACTCTTCTACTTTCATCTTCCTGGGTCCTCACTTCTGCTGCTGCCAGTTCTGGCGTCTAGCATCTGAAACTAAAGCTAACAGTCCCTTTTTGAGCAAGCTGACTTCTGCATCTGTTCAAACTCCTGCACTGCGATACCAGTTCCAAAAGCAAAGCAGAGATGCTTGTAGTGTCCCTGCTGCGAGCCAGAAAAGGCCCAGAAGAGTTTATTCACTTGGGTTTCAGGTTGTATTTAACGGAGTAACATTTTATTTTTAGTAAGTGAACATTTCCAGGTCATTTTGCCTTCCCTAACCTTTGGAAAAGGTATTTGCCAGTAAAAGGTGCCTGCAAGACCATGATTATGTTTTGCCATTTGATCTTTCCTATCAAATCGATGGCAGTTTATTTTGAGTTACTCTTCTCAAACAGAAGACAGTAAGCAGCAAATACACAGAAAAAAAGTAAGATTTAAAACCCCAGCAGTCTATAACGTCTCACTCTCACTGGAAAAGCGGGCTTCCTTCCCCATCTCTTAAGTTTCTCCCTGCCCAGTCTCTGAGCATTTTATGTCAGTGCAAGCACAGCCATTGTGCCACAAACCTGCCTAGATAAAACATATTGTATTTTAAGGGACAAGTAGGCAAAAGGTAGTACAATCTTCTCATCTAGTCCTCGCATCTGTAGGGTTTTCTTGAAGGGTTTTAGCGTATTTCCTTGCAAAGAAATTTTTTTACTGCAAGCTCCGCTTTTTCCAAACAAGAAGCTATACCTCTGCAGCCAAACAACACAAAATGCTTCTATAAATGAAAAGATCAATAGTTAACTCTGATGCCAACAAGAATGACACCAAGGGACTGGAGCAGTAGTATGGTAATTGAAATCTGCTGACGCAGCTGCTGCTCAACATAATTCAGGGAACTGCAGCAATAAAACTTCTCTGTTCTGTCACTCCTTACAATTAGTCCCAGAGCTCTCCAGTCATTTTAACCAACAGCACTCTCCATAATTACTCCACTGCAGACACTAGACCTGCCAGCAGATTTTACATTCTCTAGTGCTTCATTAGGATTAGAAGAATCTAACAAGAAGCTTTATCAAATTATTAGCTATTATCACACAGAAACTAGAAACACACCTAGTAAGAACACTGTTGAATATACGTGGGGGTGGGGGAAAGCTTCACTATTCTAATAAATAAAAATTTAAACAAAAGAATCTGAGCATACATACTCAACAGCAATATTTTAACTGGAATGTATAAAACATCTATCCCACCTCTGTCATTTCCTCGTTGCTGGGAAGACCAGCCTATGAGAGCTGTTTCAATCCACAAAAAGGAAAAAAGTCCACACAAAGTCTTATTCAATCACTATTATACAAACCTTTTCATTAAAGTGTGCAAATATAAATAATGATGTATCTGCAAGCCATCTTAAAAACACTTCAATGGCACAATTCTTTCAAACATAATTTAAAATAGTTTCTTTTAAATTTTTTTTCAATTCAGCAGTATCAGTTGTTTATATTGGAGAGAACTAGTTCAAGCAATTTGAAAATGCTTGGTAATCCACTGTTTAATTGTTGTTCCAGGGAAATTAAAAAAAAAGAAATCAAACCAGGATTCAAAGCCTCCATTCTTACACACAACCTCAGTAACATTAACTTTCTTTTTTCGCATTTAAACATTTACTCTTGGATTCTAAAAGGAAGAATCTATAGGGGATTTAGAGGATTCTAGGCTTTGTATTTTGCATTATTGTTACCAAAAATGTACAGATACCAGTCAGGTTTAAAAAAAACCTAAACACCACCACGTGCATCGAAGTTTCCCAAGACATGTCCCAATGTATCCAACCAGATACATCTGATCTATCTTGCATATCTATCAACTAAACAGTCTCCGAGCTTTGTAATCAAGAATTTATAGGCTTAAATCCTGTCCCAGGCTCCAGTCCAATTTTAGAAGGTAAAACCTCCTCTTAGTAGTCAGTTCTCAATTAAGACTTCAAGCATTCTGAAAATTTACAATGGATAAAGGGAGTAGGTAATACATGCGCCTTTCAGAATAAAAGAACACCTACTGAAGGCTTCCCAACAAAGAGCAATGTTTCAAGGAGTCAGAAAAACCATTCTGCTTGCACACTCTCTGTATGTTCTATACTGATTTCAGATAAAAGATTTTACTAAATTGGCACATACTCTGTATTTTCCATTACAAAATGCAAGGCCTCTGTCTGCGTAAAGAGCCTTAACTACTTTTTCTCCCTTGTACCTTTGTTGTAACTTATTTTATACGTAAGCCATTTCAACAGTGTACCATCTTAAGGTATCAAAGCCATAAATCATTTCATCCTTTTTCCTTTTTGTCCTCACTTCTCAACTCTTCACATAGTTGTGCTGTGCACTTTGATAGGCTCATGAGGATGAGTAATGATAGGAATAAAGAAGGCTTTGTTCTTTACATCTCTGAGTGGATGCACTGCATTCTGCTATATTCCCAGGTATTCTTGCTATTCCAGTCACAGAGTACACCAAGATACAGCTCTGCTAATCCTGAATGGTCACTCTGGAAAGGATTTAGATAAACCTTAGGGTGTGGACCATCCTGAATTTAATTTTCATTGGTGAAGCAAGACTAAAACACAAACACCAGTAGGTAAAAAGTAGTGCACAAACCCTTTCAGCCAAAAGGCTCAATGAACGGATTCTGTGTGTTCTATCTTCCCTCCATCCAGTTTCACCACTATCTGTTATTCCCAAATCCTTTTCATTCCTTTTCTTATGCAGTGTAATTCATGTCATGATTCTATTGAGAAATAGGTTTCAAGTAGCACAAATGAGAATGTTAATTGATACAGTCAGATATTTTTAAAACAAACAGAGATTCAATGCTTGGCATATTCGCAAGAAAACCTACCAGAAAAAAACCTCAATTCTAAGAGCCATCTGACACTCATTACTCACCATCAACCTACTTCAAGGTAGAAGAACTTTGTAGCTTCCTATTTATCCCAGAGAAATCACACAACCTATATAACTAGATGATCTTAAACAAAAAAAGGGACAAGTGTTTTCTGTTTAAGAAGCAGAATAGCAAAACTTGCTTATTTACATACAGTAAGTTTCATTTCATGTTCGAAACAGTCTCTTTTTCTCCTGGAGAGTTCTTACTGGCATGCGTTCACCAGATCCCCAGGCATTCCATTTGCCTAAGATCACACCTTCAGAAAAGAAGGGTGGAGGGGAGATAAAGTTAACCCTTGCCCTGATCATTTGTCACTGGGTAAAATGCCTTGGGATAACTACATCAGTTAATCCCGGTGGGAAAGCTACGTAAAAACAAGATAGAACCTGAACCGAAGTTTCCCCAGTAATTCAATTACAAAGGAATTCTTAACCATAGCATGAAAATCTCCACTGGTTAGCTTTCCTTCATTCAGACCTCATCTCTGCAAAGACAGTGGAGGAATCTTCATCATAACCACTGCGTATAGTTGGGACATGAAAGATAACCAGTCTGCTCCAAAAATGCAAGATTTTGGTTTTAATTCTGAATGTAGAGAAATTAAAACTCACTGGGAAACAGAATTTTACAATGAGTGCTGACAGAGCTATAAACGTAACATGGTATTTACTGCTTGCAGGTTAAAATATACTGAGCCGATTACAGACACCACAGTTTTGCTTGTGGAGGACTAAGCTCTAGTTTTACTTCAAGGTGGTTGAGTCACTTTTTGTTGTCCTCCCACAGCACATAGCTGCACTATTTCAACATGAAATAAGGACACTGACTACTGTACTGCTATCTTCACAGTCTGATATCACAGATATGGCTCTTCCCTCATTCATATACTCTCATGTTGTAGAACATTAATTATCAGAACTAATGCAAGCACAGGCATGAATTTTGATTGGGGAAAATGAAGGCTGAGATTCCCAAAGTTGTGTGTGAAATTAAACTTGATTACATTTGAAACTAATGCAAATGCTCCATTTAAGCCCCATTTTGGATAACAGCCTGTTCTTTGTTACTTGCTTGTACATGGTCTAGCAAAAGGCATTCTAGGCCATCATCAGGCCTCCAAATACAAAAATGGAATTAAAAATCATTACCTAGACAGTCTTCATCTTTTCTCCAGCCCCTCAATCTGTAATGTAATACTCATTTCCCTGTTCCCAAGGCATTTTTTAAAAAATGCATGTGTGTAAACAGACTGTGATGACAGTCATCGGAATGAGACTTTATACCACAATTTGATGAAAGGACATCAAGATTATAATAGTATCTTTTTAAAAAATAAGCAAATAGGTTTCTATATTAACAGTGTACAGAAACTGGTATTTCTATACCATGACTAATTTTTTTTATCTAGGCAGAGTGATATTTCCCCATTTAACTGCACATCTGGTTTCAATAATGCTGCAGCTGCTACCTATTGGTGTGCCTGCCTTTTGTTTTTCCCTCCTTTCCTGACAGATTCAGGAATAATTGAAAAATAAATATAAAAATAAGAAGTCTAACATACAACTAATGACGGATAAGCAGCATGAAAAGTTGCAAATTCACATGAGTGCTGAGTATGAGCAGAAAACAACTTTGTACTGGAATGGCTAAGGGGGACTTTACTTTCCACATATGTTTAACTCACCTGCAATGACCAAAAAAGAATCATCTCTGGTGAAAAAGGCACAGAAGTAAAATCAAATCGAAAAAATAAAAATGGAAAAAACCCACAAGGTAAAGCTATTTTAGGTTTCTCTCAGTTTGAACAAACTTCCATGACAGCATATGCACAAAAGATATGCTCTGTGTACAGGCATCTCCAGCGATCTTAAGTGCTCTGTGACAGCATGTACTACAGCTTTTTTGGGGTTTTGGTTGTTTGGTATTTTTTTTACTTACCAAGAAAGCAGATCTATTACTGAGGAAAAGGCATAGGACTGGATTTGTTTGTTTTTAAAGACTCATCTTAAAACTAGAAGTCCATGTCTAGCCAGAGTCCTTACATTACTGATGTGGAACTAAGATCGTTAATAAAGCTCTTTGACTATTTATTAAGGAAAAGACTGTGCGTGTCTCATACAGCGCAGACTAGACCTACCGAGAAAGGCACACTGCAAAGCCAGTCACCTGAGTGAGAAAGGGAAAGAAGAGTAGCTCATACATAGAAGGTACAAACTGTACCAAGATATTCACTTTTCTACATCCTCCTGGCCATTAATGGGTTGCCACGTAAGAGATAAAGAGGTCTCTCTCTGTTGGAAAGCACTGAATGGGGATCTTTAAAATATTTATACAGACCTACATAATCGAGTGCCTTAAACCACAAGGCTATATAGTATTACTTTATTCTTACTCCCATGATCACACAGAGAGCCTGCGACATATTTTCTGGTTACAACTTGCACCTTTAATTAAAGCACACATTCAGCTTTAAGACTAAAGACTTGCAGATCAGTCTCAAAAGAGCAGGCAGCACTGTAATTATTTCCAATACCAGCTTTGCCTAAACAAGGGCAACTTAAGAATAGGACTTAAAAGGCCAATAGTTTCCTTTTCAGCAGTCGGGTATTTTTGACAGTAGGGTCTCACTCAATCTTTACTGCTCGGTTTTGCCACACCTTAAGGAGAAACATAATTTGCATTCCCTTTATATTTGCAAATAGAACACAATCCCTTTTGGAGTAAGAAACAGCCAGCATCTGTGGAAAGGTGATGCTATTGTGGCAAACAGCACTCACCTCCTGAAAAAGCGTAGACATTTCACAGACCAGACATGAGCTGGGGCTTTGCATTTCACATTTGTGCCTGTCGGAGAGGAAGAAATCTCGCAGCAGTGGAGTGTGGGTAAGTGCCTGGACAATACAGTTCATAAAACATGTGTTCCCAAGATTGATTAGCCCTCGTAGACCTATAAAGACAGAAGGGGGAGGGGATGCATAAGCATTATCAAGTTAACAAAATGGTGTATTTGCATTTTTATATACTTTTCACAATATTGCCACAGATTTACTGTATATGCACAGCTCCGAGTACACAGTTTTACATTGGTTTAGGTAGGCTATTGGTCTTGATGTACTCGAGGCACAAGCTGCCACAAGCTTTCCGACCTACACTAGGATTTGGTTTTTTAAATTCTCAGAAGAAAGGAAACCTCCAAGTACAGCAACACCAATAGCATTATTTTGCAATGGCTGTTTTGCCATACTTCACCAAAACATGCCCCCTCCCCAAGCTGATAAAGTGCAATGACAACAACTGGTTAAGTCATTACAGTACAAACCAATACATTTAAATGAATCAGTAAGTTTTCAGATAGTTTAAAAGGCTTTCCCTCATGCAGGTCACGAAGCCAGAATAAGGGTTTTGCACCGTTATAATGCAACAATCATTTCTAAGAGAGGCAGCAAAGGAAACAGCCTTGACAAAACAAAGTCAGGCTGTGACATCCAATGCAGACTTAGCACATCCTTTTTTTTGTACAAAGCCTGAGATCCAAACAAGACAACCTTAAAGAGAAACTCTGAACAATACTAGTTCCACGCTTATTTTAGCTAAGTTGAACATTAATCTACAGTATACATCAAAAAATTCAACTTGGCATAAGAGGATTTATCACACCTTAAGTCAAACGTTCAGTAATGCCCAGAGACGATTTCTTGTGCTTGGAAACCAAGATGCTTAAAGGAAAGCTCTTTTGTTGCACAACAGAAGAGAGGTTAGGAGTGGGGAAAGCTTTTCAGTCATTTGCAAAGTCTAAGCGAGAAGAAAAACATGCTCAAATCCTTGAGTATTCTTTCAAAATCTTAACTTAATACCACCCTACAGGAGTGCTAAACGAGAAGAGCATCAGGTGGACAAGAATGCTTATTTTTAATCAAAAACTTACTTTGAAGCAAGATAAAAATGCACCGACAGATACAATTCTGGCATTAATTTAAAATTAACATAGTCCTCTTATGCAATGTAAGTGGGAATACTACACAAATGGTGAATGAAAAAACAGGATTACTTAACGGAGAATGAAGAATTTCCTTGCCATTCCATGGGGAAAAAAAATATCAGCTGGCAATGCTGTTGTAATTAAAAATGGTGCAGTTCCCTTGCAGTACACCAGATAGTGCTCAACGGGCTCTCTAGCATCTTTCAGCAGGAGGAGGTGTGGTCCAGTTGCTATGTTACCAGAGAGAAACGGCACTACATCAGCTTGAACTGCATACTGAGTTGTAGGCGATGGACACAGAGCCCTCTTAAATTTTCTTTCCTGTACCTAATGCAACACCATCCTCCTTCCAACAGCTTCCTCTTGCTTCTGTTTACTCAGAAGTGCAGGACAAAGTTTCTCATTATATTATAGGAACTTCTACTGGGCAGAAAGCTTATTGCAATTATTTGCTTTATTTTCATGCTGGGAGGCAACAAGTGTACGCACAACATTAGCAAAGTGTTAAACAGTTTAATTTGTTGTAGCAGCTTGAAATACAGTGTGATGCTTCAACTTTGTACACAATCCTATTTCAATCCCCAGTCTACGTGTCTCTGCAAACAATATTACAACCGAAAGGTGTTCATGCTGTCCAAGTGGAGAAATATTTGGTCGGTACCTCTTGCCTACCACTCCCCTGTATTTTCCATTTAAAACTTACGGGTTTTATTTAAAAATCACAGACAGTGCAAACAGAAGCCTGTAAGGCTCCCTGGACATGCCTGAGATGCACCAGGGTATTCTGAGAGGCAGAAAAGTCTCTCCCTATTTCTCTCTGGAAAACTCAGTCCCTCTGGTTAGCGCCAGAATTCAAAGTCAGCCTGCACAGTGCAGAAGACTAGTGGAAAACCAGCAGTACATCTAGAGACTCACCCTATCACTTTTCGATATTTAATTGAGCAATCATAAGTAAAAGCAAACACATAAAGGCAGCTTTTTTGAATCATTTATTAAGCATCATTTATTACATGCCTGTAGCTGGACTTTCTTTCCCTGTGACCACAAGAATCAAATCTTCCTCAAAGTTGCCACCACAAGACTAGTTACAGGCGTCAAACTCAGAAGGTTGTCTTGGTTTACTCTACTTGCTTGGTCTTTTGGTCTCAGTTTTTCATGGGTCTAACTGGAGTGCTTCACACGCTATGACTTCACGTGAATGAACCGAGACAAAGTAACCTGCAAAACAGACAAGGCTGAAACGTGAATACTCCAAACTCTAATAAAAAGAAGAAAATGGTGAATGTAGCAAAACATAAGAACTTACTTGGCTGAAAAAGGAAAAACGTAAAGGAGCATACATCAATCTTATCCTTAAGGGAACAACAACTGCAGCTGCTATACTGTCTCTTAAACGGACGTTTGAAATGAAACAGGTATGATGCACTGAACCACAGCTAAGATACTGCATAACTAATTGCAGCATCTTGGAAAACATCAAGATTTGATGTATGTAAACTAATGAGCTGACAGAACTCAGAACAACATATCCTCTTGTGCTTAACTTTTATGGGGAAAAAAAGAGTTTTGCTGGAGAGAAAAAGAGCTAAAAATTAAAGCCTATACAGAACTCTGGTCAATAAAATATTAAGAATGTAAAGGACTTGTGTCTGCCACACCTATTCCCTCCCCATTAATAAAGTCTGGCAATATTTAACTGAAATAGTCAAGCATTGCAACATGTGGGTCATAAATTAACAGAAAAATAATCTGCCAAAACCTCAAATGCAGCAGTCCACTTCTGCTAGCATCAACAGTTATCTCCACTAGCACCTAATCAGTGGAACATATTTGTAAAGAGGAGTGGGCTAACTGTCTAAGGATTGCCAACAGGATCCAACCTCTAGTAATAAAGCTGTGGTACTTTGCAAACTTCTATTGTGCTTCATAGCATTATCTTTATTTCTGTTTCTTGTGAACTGTTTCTGAAATGCGTAAGAGCAACCAGTGAGATACTTAATATATTCTGTAGACAGATGTGTGCTCTTGTGGTAAGTGTAGTTAGCAGAAAAGCACTGTTTTACTTCTGAACCTTGCTCATGTAAATGTATACATTGGAATAAATTAATATTGCTGTCAAGACAAAATTGTCATGTGTCATGTATGGCATAATCATAAAAAACCACCCTTTAATCATCACACATGGTATATGACCACTACTCTCATTCCGTCACATGATGGACAGGCAGTGCATAAGCAAAGCAGCAGGAAATCTACTTCTGCAATGCCTTGAGCACAGGTAAACCCATCTGGGAAATTCTTTTTACATTTGGTCTCAAAACTAGGTTCTAAGCAGCTAGCTTACCTTTGTCAGCTTCAGTTCTTTAATCTTCTTCCAGTAACGGGTTTTGTTTTTTCAAATGCTCGAAGTAATAGATCTGCAATACTAGGCAACAACGCTTGTTGTGATGCAGGGAGATCTAGAACACTGGTTCTGCAAGTCCACCCACGCAGGCGAGATGAAAAAACCAAAACAAGATATGGGAATTCCACTTCTCTGTGAAATGCAACTGTACAGCTATTAAAAGGTGGGGAAGCAGGGAAATGAAAGGACCACACACGAATACAAAATACAGAAAAACCCAATCAAGGTGCCCATCTTGCTCTGCTGGAAGAGGTTCCGTTTGTCTCTAAACCTAGGCTTCATGCTGGGATAAGAAAGACAGCAGACAAACCAGTCTGAACAAATACTACCACACACAAACCTACGATTTATTAGAATGAAGTTTCTGGAAGCAAGAACATAGGTCACTATATAATGCAACCTTGTGAGACAATCAGGAAATCATTCAGATGCAGTAAAGCACAGCCAGCTTGAGATCCTTTTTACATTAAACACAGGTTGGCAACACCTTAGAGCCATTTTCTGTCCCCTAACCCCAGCCCTCCCAGTTCTCCATCTGGTGTCGATGTTTCCCTGAAGCTCCATCAGACAGTATCAGAAGTCAGTACAAGCTGAGGAAGCGCTCACTGAAATATTTAAAGAGAGTTCAACATAACCCTTGGAAACAGTGTAGCATGGCAATGCAGATTTCTAAAACAATTTTGGGGTTTCATCCTATGTTCATGCAATATGAATTGCAACATCATTAGAGAGCATCTTTCTGAAAATGTATTTCAAGGAAGAACTGCCCTACTTCTTAGCACCTAAAACTAAAACCAAATTCTCTCTCAGCTCTCAAGTTCGAGGTGCAGACCATACATTCTGGGAGTGTGTGGTATCTGTTACAAACACTGGCCCCAGCCAGGCCAATATCCCTCCGTTCCACGTGCATGCCAGAAGCAGCATAGTTTTGCTAATGGGGTTAGTGACAGCAATTATTCTCAAAAGATAATCCCTTTTGAAATAATAATAAAATACTCATTTCAGAAAGCAGCAGTATGCAGATATGTAAAATTACAAGTCTACACAGGAACATGCATGACACTTAACACTAGTGATCACCTGAGTTATCTCAAAAAAAACCAACCATGCAGTTTTGGTGAATTTATTCCACACCATTTCAGATGAAGCATCCTTTCTCAGTTGCTGCATGAAACACATGGGTAACTGCAGAAGCCGGAATACTGAGTCGAATGTATCAGAAAAGTTTTTTTCAGAGGTTTTTACAGAACATGTATTTATTTAGTTATTCATTTTACAAACAAGCGTACCAATGACACACTCAGGTATTAAATTATTTTGACAACAGTTTAAGAAAAAGCTACATAAACTTTTGCCGCAGCCAAGTTGAATGAAAAACTTTCAACCACATGATCTTAAAAACTTAACAATTCAGTGTCTCTACCTCCAGCAAACACATACCATGCAATCTACCATAAAAGAAAAAAATAATCGGGGGGAAGGAGAAAAGAAAAAAGAAAACGTGTTTGAGCACAACCTGAGTTTCCAAAAAGGTCTAAATTGCATTCTTTAAATTCAAACAGTTTTATAGCTTTGCTTTAGAATTTGTAAAGAATGAATGTCTTTTCCTTTGTTTATTCCTAAAGGTCACAAGCAAACAGTTTGACCACATTAAGTTCATATTTTAATAGGACAATTTTGACATAAAATCTCAAAAGTTATCTTGACATTCACCTGAGTTCTGCCAGCCACGCCTTGTACTTTTTCCACCGCTTCTAAGATACAAGACAAAAGCATGAATTTATTCCTTCAGTAATAAGCCACCGTATATAGGTATTATGCCTTCTTTATATTGCGGAAAGGCATCAAGACAGAAACCGGGGGGTTTGTTTGGCTGATTCGTAAACACTGCAAAAATAATATTAAAAATAACACAGACCCCAAACAGCTTTGATGAAGAACACAGAAGGATGGAAAACATTTATGTGACCTAGTACACGACTGAACTGAAACACCTGTCAGCAACTACACTGTAATGCTTTGCTAGGAGGAAGCCTGCAGCAACCAGGAAGGCTTTGCTATGGACTTTGGTTCCAGTGCCTGTTAGAGAAGCACATACAGAATAGAAGCATATGAAATGTTTGGGGATTTCCCCAAGCCCTTTCACATATTTCAAGAGTTAGTAAAAATGCCCACACAATATTCTTTTGGTTTTTAGGCCACATCAGCAGTACCACTTCAGGAAGATGCAGTGAGTTTGAGAAAAGAATTTAAGCAGAAAAGTTCTGCAAGTACAAACTTTGCAACATCTATAAAATTCAGAGTATGGTCAAAACCTGCTAAAAATAACCCTGAAATGAATGCGCTCTGCCTAGAAGTAAGTTAAAGGCTATATCCACAGAGCAATGATTTCACGGCAAGTTACATACTTGCACACAATTTGCTGTTCAAGTGGAACGAAGGTGGTCTCTCATGAGCCCAGGTCTAAGACCGTACAGTCAGCAACAGCAATGCAGGAGAACTTTCAACTTTGTGCTGAGCCTCTTAGGCAGTCATAGGTGGACTTGCAGTCTTACTGCCGGTGAGAGGACACTCAAACAGACACTGACATTAAACCCTTAACAGAGTTCCTTCAGTAAGTCAATACTCATCTTTTTCAGATGTTCAGGTTTTTTTATGATACACTTTTGATACACCACCCTTGTCCCCCCTCCCGCCAAAAAAAAAAAAGAGTTGATAGCGAGCCTGCCAAATATCTACAATAGAAGTGAGCTACTGCAGTGCTGGTTAACGTAGCTTACGTTCAAGAAAAAGCCTGGACCAATGGCAAAACTATTCTGTCAATCCAAAACGATCTCCAAAAAGGGTAAAAATTTAGGAGAAACAAAAGGCAGAAGAAACTTCGTGAAGAAAATGCATAACGCTAAAATATGAACCACTCAAGATGCTGAGCAGTTATAATCTGCTGAGTTGCAAGCAAGATGACAGACATTTGCAAGAGGCTAATCTTGAAAACACTATGCATCCCTACACTGAACCTTTCTCAGTTTTATATACTCATGAAGCTACAGAAAAAACCCTCACTAAACAGAAAAGGTACTAGGAAGGGAAAATGGGTATGTGGCTTTAGAAGACTAAACTAAAAACAACTCAGTTAAATGAATGAAAAAGATGTGGCAAGATCCAGATACATAAAAATAATGAACGAACCACAAAAATGTTCTAAGGAGCTCCCATAACAAGAGCAAACCCAGTAACATTAAAGAACACCACAACGATGATGAGACCACCTGCTTGGAGCAATGCTGAGCAGCAAGATCAGGGACACTAAGGCTGCACCTCCTCGTTGCCCTGACCCTCTCTCACCTAGCAGGCTTATCACCTCGACTTCCCACTGAAACCACCTTCCCAAGTCACCACGGGTTGCTCCTCACCAAACGCGGCCTGCTCTGTCCGGCAGCTGATCAGCATAAGGAGGTTACAAACTAGACTGCTTATTACCACCCTTTTCCTCGGTACTTAAGGATTCCCAGCAGATAAATTGGGGCAACTGCTTGAGTAAATGCTCTCTAAACTGATTCATTGATTCAGACTGGTTAATCAGTAAATCTTTAAGCAGAGTATTTTTGACAGAAACAGTTAGCAAGGGATTACATGGCAGATCAAAGAAATTAAGATAAACATCCAGAGCAATAATCTTTCCTCTTTGGGTTACTGCTGAACCAGGTGAAAACATGCTGAAGTTCCCCTGTGTTTATTTTTCTGACTTGGCTCCTTTTCTCCAGTTACTCAAGGTTGCCAGGTTAGTCATTGCTCATTTCGAATCACTGTAAATCCCTTCTGAAACAAACCACCTTTCTTGAGCTATACCACTACCACCACCCACCCACTCTCCCAGCCCCCTCAAGCTATTCAATCACCAAGAGGCACAACCTGGAGAACTTCACTCACTTTTCTACTCTACTTGACTTTGAAGCGAAGCCTTTTAAATCACAAGTCAGAAGAGAGTTCTAGAACAGTATTTCTTAACTTACAAAAAGAGATTTGTGATACAGGTTTTCAATTTTTCTATATCTGTTATATTCTATATATTAATATAAATATTATCCTATATTCCATTATCTAAAAATACCTATTAAATATCATGTATGTATGTGTGTGCATCAAGATTCATAGGCCACGTTGAATCCTGCAGTTTTGGGAGGTTGGGAGAATGACAGAGTACATTGTATTTAGATAATACTGTTATTCAAATTTAGATTTCTTTTTCCTGTTTTAATTACAAACACGTATTTTCATTTGGCACTGACAGGAGTCAAGTAAGAAACCAGCCACTTCCATCCAGAAGCCCTAACAGACACACACATGCACTCCAGTGCAGTTGGAGGACACAGTCTTTAGTTTAAACATCTGACCTGCACACACATCATTTGAGGGAACCATAAGTTAAGTCCATTCTGTAGAGTACTGGGATTAAAACAAAAAGTAAATTTATCTGTATTTCTTGCCACTGCTTATCCTAGCCAAACACACAAGAATGAGGTGGGTTTTTTCCTTACACATACTGACCTAACACTGGCATGCTTCCCCCCACCTCCACCCCTTCTGGGAAACTCTAACATAAGAACCAAGGTGCATAGGAAAACTAATTAAAAACATGGAAGACTCTGAAAACAGAACCAGTCAGTATAAGACTATGAAGAACAATTCCTGTTAATAGAGAGAAAATAAATTATAGGACTATTTTAGATACACTGCATTATGCATTGCACTATAAACTACAAGTTTACCCATGCCCACACAAACAGAAAGGCAATTACATCAGAACAGGGTTTCTGGAGGGGAAAAAAAGAATTTACCTTAGGAAACAAATATTTGCATTCTAAATGAAAACCCATCTTCAACCTTCCAATTTCTGGCAAAAGGATTCTGGATCACTGCATTTTTTCCATTACTACTGAAATAACAGATTGCTCAACAGAAAAAAGTTTGCTTATGTATACAAAAGGAAACTGTCCTTGAGTTTGTTTCCAGTTGAAAATCCTGGAGTCCAGCTACAGAAGATGGTACACCGGAGGAAAGAAGTATATGCCATGAATGGCACATGTACAGCAAAATCATTAACTGTTGAAAGAAACAGACTATAGTAAGTATTCCTCCTTGTATGTATCACCAGCACCAGAAGACAAAGACTATTTAGATGGATGAATCGCCCAAACCCAGGAAGTTCTCAGCTTCGGTATGGCACTGCAGTACAGAATAAGTGGAATTCATCCTCATTACTGATCTGTTTACCTATTAACACAGCTTTACCCAAAGGCAAAGATGGGTTGATCAGTCTATCTAAAGAAATTAACCAGACACAATTTGCTGCTCTATAGCTGAGTAACTGACAACTCAAAAAACTGGGAAATATATCCTATGCACTGAATACAAGTTAGGACCTCAACTAGATGCTCTACCATTTACTTATTTTTCTTAAGGTACTCATTACTGGCCAAGGGTGGTTTTGCTT
Source organism: Gavia stellata (assembly GCF_030936135.1). Taxonomy (NCBI): domain Eukaryota; kingdom Metazoa; phylum Chordata; class Aves; order Gaviiformes; family Gaviidae; genus Gavia; species Gavia stellata. The sequence continues at coordinate 4,042,682 of NC_082611.1, forward strand.
TTAGAAAAGAGAGTCACTTCCCCACCTTTCAGATTACCAAGTGGTTCAAAAAAAACCCCACCAAAACAACATGTCAGTTCATATTTCCCAGTTTTGCTGTCTGTAAGAAAAAAATGTATCTTGTTAAGTGCAAGTTAAATGCAACACTTAAAAGCAGGCTCAAGTACTTCATTCAGGTTCACACGACAACTCGAAGTCTTTTTTCCGCTAATTGCTAGCATGTTTGTGTGCAACTGGGCAGTTCTGGAGTGACCTCAACATTCACAGGAGACTTTCCAGATTTATCCTTTATGTTGTGTTAGGTTTGCCATTCAAAAGTAATTGTTTCTACTCTTTTTCTTCCGTAAAATATCAAAAAACCATGAAAAGTTACCCACAGGTAACAACATACCTACACTAAATTGTCAGGATATACGCACAGCGATGTTTGCAGCATCTGTTCAGCAGTAGAGATGAACATATTTTCTAGCATGTCTGCGAGGATCATCTAGTTCATCCACACCACAATGTAAAAACAACAGCGCTGGTTCTGTACAGGCAAGATAAGTAGTCCAGACCAAGTAAATGTGGTTACATTCTTTACGCAACCAGTTTTAGTGCCGCTGCACCGCACTCCCCAGTACTTCTTGGAAGGTTCATTACCTTGGGCAGAGCACCATGCGAACATCTTCATACCATTTACAGACCCACGCTGACACTGCACACATTCATGCTGCTCCGAGCCCAAGCTGAATTTGCATTGACGTAGTGTGGATCGAGACACCAATAATGTTTTTCCAGCATTTAGTTTGTCCCCACCCCTCTTAGTTAACATGAAACTGATTGCATTCGCTATTTTTATTCAATGGCTTCAGTGACATCACATAATATATACTTACAGAAGGGACAAACTACATTAAGATAGTGCAAATGTAATTGGGAGGACAGAACAATAATTCAAGAGCAACTTGTTAATTGGGAGAAACTATCTGAAATCAATTAAATTCAATAAAAACAATTGTGAAGTAGGAAACAAGAAAAATTAAGTGGACAAACACAAAATAAGGAGCAATGGCTATAGCAACTCAACCTAAATGACTTAATACTGTGCTGTAGCTCTGAGACAAACAGCATTTTGAAACATAACAGCCATACGAGAAGGCCTGGGAGGTAATTATTCTGCCCTGGTGACAGGAAAACCTCAGCTGGATGATGTCTGGAATTGAGCACCCATTTTAAAAGAGATCTCTGTAAACCAGGGAGAAGTCAAGAACGTGAGTGAAAATTTGGATTAAATTAATATTTGAGACTGAAGAAACAACTGAAGAACCCACTGGTTGAGTTAATTAATCAAAAAAGATAGTGCTGATGGAGGAACAGCCAGGCTGACAATTTTCAAGTATGTTACAGGCCACTGCAAAGAGGACTGTAATTAACTCTTGTGGCCTACCAAAGATATAATAAAAAAAGACTGAGCTCACAAGAAGTGAAATTTAATTAGATATTAAAAATAATTGTTTCACAGTTAGAAAACATTGCAACAAGGGAGTTTGGGACTCCCAGTTGTTGGAGTGGTTCCAAAACCAGCTCTGTCAGCCGTCAGGAATGGCCCAGTACGTGGACCCTGACTCAGAAGAGGTGTGTAACACCCCCTCTGCTTTTTCATCCCATGACTGTTCACACGTCCAGATTAATATTACAGCATGATACAAAACACAGGAACCAGCCTGGACAGGGAGGGGGAAGGTGAGGGCATTTTCACACGACAGCTAAGCCTGTCTACAGCTCACGGATGCCAAAAGGGATGTTCCCCTTGCACTGAGCTGGCATCTGCTTGACTCCACGGTGAAATGGTTCACCTTGCCCGTCTGACAGAAAAAAGTAGTCTCACCTTGAAGGGATGAACTCATCGCTTGCAAACAGTGATGAGTGTTTGACCTGTTTGAGCAGGTTCACACGGGTCACCGCAGGTCAGGACAAAAGGTCAGTGCCAGAATGAGGGGGGGATGCAGGAACTGTCAGTCTCTCTCGGAGACAGCCAGCCCTCGTATCCCCTCTGCTGTAACAAACTTCCAGCGCAGGCAGTTGTCTAAAAGCCACAGGCTGGGTAGCAAAACAGCCATAGCTCTAATGCCTGTATCCCTATTCCTACCACACAGCTCTGGAAACCAAAATTAACTGCCCCGCTGCCACTCAGGAAGGGATGGAGGACAGGTAACAGCTGCTGCTAGAATCAGGGCTGCTAACTATCCTCAACGTCATTTTTAGACTACATAGGTATTCGACATATGAGCTTTTGCATTTGTGGCTCAATGCATCATTCATTCACTTTAGTAATGCCAAAAAAGAGTCACAGGATAATGCAAAGAGATCGCCTGGATCTGATATTTCAGTTCATTGCCTTTGTATCATACCTGCTAGTGTGCGTCAAGAAAAATTTAGGTTTGCAGCTATCAGCAGTGCTACAAACCAATTCTGGAGGAGCTCTGCAGTGTCCCTGTATCATGCTGTACCTTCAAGTAAAAGCAAATTGCATAACATTTAAACGACACTGGACTAAAGGCTCAGCATAGGACATACATGTTTGTAGCTTATTTAAATAAAAAATTTCTGGTAATGATATAGAAATAAATCAGCAACAAATGGAGATGAGATTCAAGAAAGGTTACCCTTAACTTTGCCAGATTTGGGAGAAAAATGCACATTTCTAAGCAATGACTACCAAAGAAGGCTTTACTATAGGTTCTTCCTCAGAGCAACAGATCAGACTTTCCACACATACTACTCGGACATGTATTGTTGGAAGAACCTAAGGGCAAGTCACATCCTTGGAGCAAATGAATCAAACAAGTTACCAAGAGTATGATCAAACACAAAAAGTGTAGCCTTTTATATTATCATTGCACAGATGAAAGAAACCCCCAAGCCTGACAATGATTCCTGAGTGTACGCAGCGTGCCAGACACAGAATGTGCTCTCTGTACTATACTTATATGTACATCTTTGAACCCATACACAAACTACTGATGCCAAAACACGAACCATTTCACAGCCCAAAGGAGTTTCCATTCTTTGCCTTAGGGCCCACTCCCTGTGATTTCATTTACCGGTAGATACCTTGTGAGTTCAGTGGTGTGCAAGCACTGTGTGCCCCTGATTCTCCAGAAGAGCACTGACTAATTAAGTTTATTTTTATTTCTGTTTCTCCAGGCTTAAAGCACTTCAAACAAAGCAAGTGATCTCTTTTAACGGTGTGGGCATGGTAAGCCAGGCTGTGAGGTTACAGCCTGTCATTTACTTTGCAGTAACTGTATGTTTGGGTTAAGACCAAGCACACAGATGAGGCAGGAGCGCTTGATGTCCTTAAGTTCTCATCCTTCTGATTTGATGGTAATTTGCTCATGTGTGCACACCCTCGGCCTGGTAAAATGAGTCAGCATTCCTAAAATATCTGGCAATACAAGCAAACAAGCCTCTTGAGGTTAATTTTTCATATAGCCCATGTAAATAGAGAAGCTGTTTCAAGCAAGACAAGGGACTGCAAGTTTTTTTTCCCTGTGAATTTAAATTAAGAAACATGCTTCCGAAACAAAATCAAGTGAGAGTCTTTGACCAAACCACTGAGAAGTGCATTGAATCTTCCACTAAAAAAAAAAAGCACAGAAAACATAGCTGTAGAATATACTGAGAAGTCACCTGGTCTATCCCTCTACCTCAAAGCAGAATTAACACTACCTGTATTTTTCCTGACAAACGTTTCCCTGAATTGTTCTTAAAACCCTCCAATGATGAGATCCTGCAATATCCCCAGATATACTTGAAGCATTCCAGTGTCATCTCAGTAAATAAATTAATGCAGAGTTTAAGAAATGCCACAACACTAATATGGAAGATACACATACACTATGAAATTTACAGATAAGCTCCTCTACAAGAGCTTCTGAATTACAATAAATTTTTTTAATACTTCAAATAGCAATAGCGTTACAAAAGCTCCTAAAATGAGGGAGAAGGCAATTTGTCTGAGATACTGCGGTATCACTGGTTTTCTCCACTGGAAATTTCTGTGCACCTGAGCGGGTATGGCATGAGCCGTTTTATTTCCCCATATGCTTCCCCCCCGGAGGAGGAAAAGGTAACAGCTAGACAGAAGCCTTCTGTGGGCCAAATCTAGCCAATGTGTCTCCAAATTGATCACAATTATAGTAAAAAGGCACAGATCAGGGAAATAAAAGTATTTCCCTTTAGAGTAAATATTTTGCTGTCTTGCAGCTGCAGAGCATGACAACAATCCTGATACGACCGCCCAAAGTTTCATGGGACAAGTCCAGAAGGCTTGGGTTTTCATATGGGTAGGATAAAAAATATTCCAGGAGCAATTTCTCCCGGCAAGGATGTGAAGTTGAATTTTTCTTCCTGTTAAAGCAATGGCTGCCTTGTATTATAAGTGTGAAGGATAACCTGAATTTAAAAGAAAAATTAATTAAAAATTCAGGGAAAGGCCTTTTCATAAACTAAGGTGACACAGTTTAATCCACGCCTAAAAGCCAATTTTAAAATACTTATAAATATAAGAGGCATGTATATGAATTTACTGTCTCCCATAGCCAAGGTTCAGTTTAAAATAAATGTGGAGTGGGAGGGGAAAGAGGAGCTAAAGCCAAGGATCTCTGCAGTATGCAAGATTAGTTTTGAACCTTTTGATAAGTCACCTAGCAGGAAGAGGACCTGTGAGCATTCTGCAAATAAAGGCCTTTTTTTTTTTCTTCAAGACTATGGAAAATGTGAGGTTTTATATCCGTAATTTCTTATCTTCAGCATTTTTACTGACCATCTGCAT